>NC_089232.1:1347500-1947500 GCF_963924675.1 Phocoena phocoena | reverse complement strand
TAATCCCAGCCTTCCTGACCACCTCTATGACAGGATCCACCTCCTACCTGCACCCCTGACCCCCTCTATGACACGGTCCACCTCCTCCCTGCCCCCCTGAACCCCATTATGACAGGGTCCACTTTCTAGCTGTACCCTGACCCCCTCTTTGACAGGGTCCACCTCCTCCCTGCCCACCTGAACCCCATTATGACAGGGTCCACTTTCTAGCTGTACCCTGACCCCCTCTTTGACAGGGTCCACCTCCTCCCTGCCCACCTGACCCCTCTATGACAGGGTCCATTTCCTCTCTGCCCCTCAGACCCCCTCTATGACAGGGTCCACCTACTCTCTTACCCCCTGATCCCCTCTATAACAGGTTGCACCTCCTCCCTGCCCACCTGATCCCCTCTATCATAGGGTCCACCTCCTCCCTGATCCCCTCTATGACAGGGTCCACCTCCTCCCTGACCCCTGATCCCCTCTATGACAGGGTCCACCTCCCTGACCCCTGATCCCCTCTGTGACAGAGTTGACCTCCTCCATGCCCCCCTGAACCCCTCTGACAGGGTCCACATTATCCCTGCCCCCCTTTCCCCCTCTATGACTGGGTGCACCTCCTCCCTGCCCCTCTGACCCCCACTATGACAGGATCAAACTCCTCCCTGCCCCCCGACCCCCACTGTGACAGGGTCCACCTCCTCCATGCGACCCTGACCCCCTCTATGACAGGGTCCACCTTATCTCTGCCACCGTGACACTCTCTGTGACAGGGTCCACCTCCTCCCTACCCCGCTGAACCCCTCTATGACAGGGTCTACCTCTTTCCTGCCCCCTGACTCCCTCTATGACAGGGTCCACCTCCTCCCTGCCCCCCTCAACCCCTCTATTGCAGGGTCCACCTCCTCCCTGCCCACTGGACCTGCTCTATGACAGAGCCCACCTCCTCCCTGCCCCCCTGACCCCCTCTATGACAGGGTCCACCTCCTCCCTGCCCCCCTCAACCCAACTATTGCAGGGTCCACCTCCTCCCTGCTCCCCTGGTCCCCTCTATGACGTGGTCCACCTGCTCCCTACCCCTCTGACACCCTCTATGACAGGGTACACCTGATCCCTGCCCCCTTGACCACCTCTATGACAGGGTCCACCTCCTCCCTCCCACCTGATCCTCTCTATGGCAGGGTCCATTTACTCTCTTCCACCCTGATCCCCTCTGTGACTGGGTCCACCTCCTCCCTGCCACCCTGATCTGCTCTATGACGGAGTCCTACTCTTTCCTGCCCCCCTGACACCCTTTATGACAGGGTCCACCTAATCCCTGCCCCCCTGATCCGCTCTATGACGGGGTCCTACTCCTTCCTGCCCCCCTGGCCCCCTCTATGACAAGGTCCACCTCCTCCCTGCCACCCTGACCCCCTGTGTGATAGGTTCCATCTCATCTCTGCCACCCTGACACTCTCTGTGACAGGATCCACCTCCTCCCTATCCCCCTGAACCCCTCTATGACAGGGTCCACCTCCTCCCTTCCCCCCTGATTCCCTCTATTAGAGGGTCCACCTAATTCATACCCCCTTGACCCCCTCTATGACAGGGTCCACTACCTCCCTGCCACCCTGGTTCCCTGTATGACAGGGTCCACCTCCTCCCTGCCACCTTGAACCCGTCTATGACAGGGTCCACCTCCTCACTGCCCCCCTGACCCCCACTATGACATGGTCCACTTCCTCCCTGCCCACCTGACCCCCTCTATGACAGGGTCCACCTCCTCCGTGACCACCTGAACCTCTCTATAACATGGTCCACATAATCCCTGCCCCCCTGAACCCCTCTATGACAGGGTCCACCAAATCCATGCCCCCCTGACCCCCTCTAAGACAGGGTCCACCACCTCCCTGCCCCACTGACCCCCTCTATGACAGGGTTCACCTCCTCCCTTCCCCCCGAACCCCTATATGACATGGTCTACCTCCTCCCTGTCCCCCATACTCCCTTTATGACAGGGTCCATCTCCTCCCTGACCCCCTGAACCCTTCTATGACATGGTCCACATAATCCCTGCTCCCTTGAACCCCTCTATGACAAGGTCCATCTCCTCCCTACCCACATGACCCCCTCTATGACAGGGTCCACCTCCTCCCTGCCCCCCTGACCCCCTCTATGACAGGGTCCTACTAAACCATGCCCCTGTGACCCCATCTATGACAGGGTCCACCTCCTCCCTGCCACCCTGAACCTTCTGTGACAGGTTCCATCTCCTCCCTGCCCCCCCAACCCCACTGTGACAGGTTCCACTTCCTCCCTGCACCCGTGACCCCCTCTATTGACAGGGTTTACTTCCTCCCTGCTCCCCTGACCCCTTCTATGACCACCTCACTGCCACCCTGACTCTCTCTGTGACAGGGTCCACCTCCTCCCTGTAACCCTGACCCCCCTTTGACAAGGTCAGCCTCCTCCCTTCTCCCCTCACCCCCTCTAAGACAGGGTCCACCTAATTCCTGCCCCCTTGATCCCCTCTATGACAGGGTACAACTTCTCCCTGTCTCCCTGACCCCCTCTATGACACGGTCTGCTTCCTCCCTGCACCCCAGACCCTCTCTATGACAGAGTCCAACCAATCCCTGCACCCCAATCCCCTCTATTACAGGGTCCACCTCTCCCTGCCCCCCGTCCCCCTCTATGACAGTGTCCCCTTCCTCCCTGACCACCTGACACCCTCTATGACAGGGTCCACCTCCTCCCTGACCCCCTCTATGACAGATTACACCTCCTCCCTGCCTCCCTGAACCACTCTACAACATGGTCCACATAATCCATGCCCCCCTGAACCCCTCTATGACAGGCTCCACCTCCTCCCTTCCCACCTGAACCCCTCTATGACACGGTCTGCATAATCTCTGCCCCCCTGAATCCCTCTATGACATGGTCCACCTCCTCCCTGCCCCCTTGAACCCCTCTATGACAAGGTCCATCTCCGCCCTACCCACATGACCCCATCTATAACAGGATACACCTCCTCCCTGCCCCCCTAAACCCCTCTATGAAACGCTCCACATAATCCCTGCCCCCCTTATCCCCTCTATGACACGGTCCACAAAATCCATGGCCCCCTGATCCTCTATGACAGGGTCTACCTCCTCCCTGCCACCCTGAACCCCTATATGACATGGTCCACATCCTCCCTGCCCCCCGAATCCCTCTATGACATGGTCAACATAATCCCTGCCCCCTGAACCCCTCTATGACAGGGTCCAGCTCCTCCCTACCCCCATGACCCCCTCTATGACAGGCTCCACCTCCTCCCTGCCCCCTGAACCCATCTATAAAATGGTCCACATAGTCCCTGCCCCCCTTATCCCCTCTATGACATGGTCCACCAAATCCATGTCCCCCTGACACTTCTATGATACGGTCCACATCCTCCCTGCCCCCCTGACCCAATCGGTGAAAGGGTCCACCTCCTTCCTGCCCACGTGAACCTCTCTATGATAGGGTGCACATAATCTCTGCCCCCCTGACCCCCTCTAAGACAGGGTCTGCCACCTACCTGCCCCACTGATCCTCTCTATAACAGGGTTCACCTCCTCCCTGCCCACCTGATTTCCCCTATGACAGGGTCCACCTCCTCCCTGCCCCCCTGAACCCCATAATAAAAGGGTATACCTCCTCCCTGAACCCCTGACCCCTCTATGACAGGGTCCAAATAATCCCTGCCACGCTGATCCCCTCTGTGACAGGGTCCACCTCCTCCCTGCCACCTTGAACCCGTCTATGACAGGGTCCACCTCCTCACTGCCCCCCTATTCGCCTATTTGACAGGGTCCACCTAATCCCTGCTGCCCTGACCCCCACTATGTCATGGTCCACTTCCTCCCTGCCCACCTGACCCCCTCTATGACACGGTCCACCTCCTCCGTGACCACCTGAACCACTCTATGACACGGTCCACATAACCTCTGCCCCCCTGAACCCCTGTATGACAGGGTCCACCTCCTCCCTTTTTCCCTGATTCCCTCTATTAGAGGGTCCACCTAATTCCTACCCCCTTGACCCCCTCTATGACAGGGTCCACTACTTCCCTGCCACCCTGGTCCCCTGTATGACAGGCTCCACCTCCTCCCTGCCACCTTGAACCCGTCTATGACAGGGTCCACCTCCTCACTGGCCCCCTGATCGCATATTTGACAGGGTCCACCTAATCCCTGCCGCCCTGACCCCCACTATGACATGGTCCACTTCCTCCCTGCCCACCTGAACCCCTCTATGACACAGTCCACATAATCCCTGCCCCCCTGAACCCCTCTATGACAGGGTCCACCTCTTCCCTGCCCCCCTGATGCCCTCTATGACAGAGTCCACCATCTCCCTTCCCCCATAACCCCCTCTATGACAGGGTCCCCCTTATATCTACCTCCGTGACCCCCTCTATGACAGGGTCCACTACCTCCCTGCCACCCTGGCCCCCTGTATGTCAGGGTCCACATCCTCCCTGGCCGCCTGACCCCCTCTATGACGGGGTACACCTCCTCCCTGCCCCCCTGACCCCCTCTATGACAGGGTTCACCTCCTCCCTGTCCCCTGACCCCCTCTATGACACGATCCACATACTCCCTGCCACTCTGAACCTCTCTATGACAGGGTCCACCAAATCCATGCCCGCCTGACCCGTCTGTGACAAGGTCCACCTCCTCCCTGCCCCCCTGACCCCCTCTATGACAGGGTTCACCTCCTCCCTGTCCCCTGACCCCCTCTATGACACGATCCACATACTCCCTGCCACTCTGAACCCCTCTATGACAGGGTCCACCAAATCCATGCCCGCCTGACCCGTCTGTGACAAGGTCCACCTCCTCCCTGCCCCCCTGACCCCCTCTATGACAGGGTTCACCTCCTCCCTGACCTCCTGAACCCTTATATGACATGGTCCACATAATCCCTGCCCTCCTGAACCCCTCTATGACAGGGTCCATCTCCTCCCTACCCGCATGACCTGCTCTATGATAGGGTACACCTCCTCCCTGCCCCCCTAAAGCCCTCTATGAAACGCTCCACATAATCCCTGCGCCCCTTATCCCCTCTATGACACGGTCCACAAAATCCATGCCCCCCTGATCCTTCTATGGCAGGATCCACCTGCTCCCTGCCTCCCTGACCCAATAGGTGAAAGGGTCCACCTCCTCCCTGCCCACTTCAACCCCTCTATGATAGGGTGCACATAATCTCTGCCCCCTGACCCCCTCTATGACAGGGTCCACCTCCTCCCTGCCCCCCTGAACCCCATTATGACAGGGTATACATCCTCCCTGAATCCCTGATCCCTCTATGACAGGGTCCAAATAATCCCTGCCCCGCTGATCCCCTCTGTGACAGGGTCCACCTCCCTGCCACCCTGAACCCGTCTGTGACAGATTCCACCTCCTCCCTGCCACCCTGACCCGCTCTATGACAGGACGCAAGTAATCCCTCCCCCCCGATCCCCTCTATGACAGGATCCACCTAATCCATGCCTCCCTGTCCCCCTCTGTGACAGGGTCCACCTCCTCCCTGCTCCCCAAAACGCCTCTATGACAGGGTCCAACTCGTCCCTGCCCCCCTGAACCCTCATATGACAGTGTCCACCTCCTTGCTGCCCCCGTGAACCCCTCCGTGACAGGGTCCATCTTATCTCTGCCTCCCTGCCCCCCTCAATGACAGGGTCCACCTCCTCCCTGCCTCCAAGAACGCGTCTATGACAGGGTCCACCTTCTCCCTGCCCTTCTGAGGTCCTTTATAACAGGGTCCAAATAATCCCTGCCCCGCTGAAACCCTCTATAACAGGGTCCACAACCTCCCTGCCCCCCTGGCCCCCGCTATGACAGGGTCCAAATAATTCCTGCCCCGCTGATCCCCTCTAAGTCAGGGTCCACCTCCTCCCTGTCCCCCTGTACCTCCCTGTCCCCCTGAACCCCTCTATGAAAGGGTCCACCTCCTCCCTGCTCCCCTGACCCCCTGTATGACAGGGTTCACCTCCCCCCGACCCCATCTATGACAGGGTTCACCTCCTCCGTGCCCCCTGACCCCCTCTATGACAAGATCCACCTACGCCCTGCCCCTCTGAACCCCTCTATGACAGG
This sequence comes from Phocoena phocoena, assembly GCF_963924675.1. Lineage (NCBI taxonomy): Eukaryota > Metazoa > Chordata > Mammalia > Artiodactyla > Phocoenidae > Phocoena > Phocoena phocoena. Next base: position 1,941,411 of record NC_089232.1, on the reverse strand, counting down.
GTCCACCTCCTCCCTGCCCCTCTGAACCCCTATATGATATGGTCCACCTCCTCCCTGTCCCCCTAACACTCTCTATGACAGGGTCAACCTCCTCCCTGCCCCCCTAACTCCCTCTATGACAGGGTCTATCTCCTCCCTACCCACATGACCCCCTCTATGACAGGGTACACCTCCTCCCTGCCCCCCTGAACCCCTCTATGACAGGGTTCACCTCCTCCCTGTCCCCTGACCCCCTCTATGACACGATCCACATACTCCCTGCCACTCTGAACCTCTCTATGACAGGGTCCACCAAATCCATGCCCGCCTGACCCGTCTGTGACAAGGTCCACCTCCTCCCTGCCCCCCTGACCCCCTCTATGACAGGGTTCACCTCCTCCCTGTCCCCTGACCCCCTCTATGACACGATCCACATACTCCCTGCCACTCTGAACCCCTCTATGACAGGGTCCACCAAATCCATGCCCGCCTGACCCGTCTGTGACAAGGTCCACCTCCTCCCTGCCCCCCTGACCCCCTCTATGACAGGGTTCACCTCCTCCCTGACCTCCTGAACCCTTATATGACATGGTCCACATAATCCCTGCCCTCCTGAACCCCTCTATGACAGGGTCCATCTCCTCCCTACCCGCATGACCTGCTCTATGATAGGGTACACCTCCTCCCTGCCCCCCTAAAGCCCTCTATGAAACGCTCCACATAATCCCTGCGCCCCTTATCCCCTCTATGACACGGTCCACAAAATCCATGCCCCCCTGATCCTTCTATGGCAGGATCCACCTGCTCCCTGCCTCCCTGACCCAATAGGTGAAAGGGTCCACCTCCTCCCTGCCCACTTCAACCCCTCTATGATAGGGTGCACATAATCTCTGCCCCCTGACCCCCTCTATGACAGGGTCCACCTCCTCCCTGCCCCCCTGAACCCCATTATGACAGGGTATACATCCTCCCTGAATCCCTGATCCCTCTATGACAGGGTCCAAATAATCCCTGCCCCGCTGATCCCCTCTGTGACAGGGTCCACCTCCCTGCCACCCTGAACCCGTCTGTGACAGATTCCACCTCCTCCCTGCCACCCTGACCCGCTCTATGACAGGACGCAAGTAATCCCTCCCCCCCCGATCCCCTCTATGACAGGATCCACCTAATCCATGCCTCCCTGTCCCCCTCTGTGACAGGGTCCACCTCCTCCCTGCTCCCCAAAACGCCTCTATGACAGGGTCCAACTCGTCCCTGCCCCCCTGAACCCTCATATGACAGTGTCCACCTCCTTGCTGCCCCCGTGAACCCCTCCGTGACAGGGTCCATCTTATCTCTGCCTCCCTGCCCCCCTCAATGACAGGGTCCACCTCCTCCCTGCCTCCAAGAACGCGTCTATGACAGGGTCCACCTTCTCCCTGCCCTTCTGAGGCCCTTTATAACAGGGTCCAAATAATCCCTGCCCCGCTGAAACCCTCTATAACAGGGTCCACAACCTCCCTGCCCCCCTGGCCCCCGCTATGACAGGGTCCAAATAATTCCTGCCCCGCTGATCCCCTCTAAGTCAGGGTCCACCTCCTCCCTGTCCCCCTGTACCTCCCTGTCCCCCTGAACCCCTCTATGAAAGGGTCCACCTCCTCCCTGCTCCCCTGACCCCCTGTATGACAGGGTTCACCTCCCCCCTGACCCCATCTATGACAGGGTTCACCTCCTCCGTGCCCCCTGACCCCCTCTATGACAAGATCCACCTACGCCCTGCCCCTCTGAACCCCTCTATGACAGGGTCCACCTCCTCCCTGCCCCTCTGAACCCCTATATGATATGGTCCACCTCCTCCCTGTCCCCCTAACACTCTCTATGACAGGGTCAACCTCCTCCCTGCCCCCCTAACTCCCTCTATGACAGGGTCTATCTCCTCCCTACCCACATGACCCCCTCTATGACAGGGTACACCTCCTCCCTGCCCCCCTGAACCCCTCTATGAAACGCTCCACATAATCCCTGCCCCCCTTATCCCCTCTATGACAGGGTCCACCAAATCCATGCCCGCCTGACCCTTCTATGACAGGGTCCACCTCCTCCCTGCCCCAATGACCCCCCTCTATGACAGGGTCCACCTCCTCCCTGCCCCCCTGAACCCCATTATGACAGGGTATACATCCTCCCTGAATCCCTGATCCCTCTATGACAGGGTCCAAGTAATCCCTGCCCCGCTGATCCCCTCTGTGACAGGGTCCACCTCCCTGCCACCCTGAACCCGTCTGTGACAGGGCCCACCTCCTCCCTGCCCCCCTGACCCCTTCTATGACAGATTCCACCTCTTCCCTGCCACCCTGACCTGCTCTATGACAGGACGCAAGTAATCCCTCCCCCCCGATCCCCTCTATGACAGGATCCACCTAATCCATGCCTCCCTGTCCCCCTGTATGACAGGGTCCACCTCCTCCCTGCTCCCCAAAACGCCTCTATGACAGGGCCCACCTCCTCCCTGCCCTCCTGACCCCTTCTATGACAGAGTCCACCTCCTCCCTGCCACCCTGACCCACTCTATGACAGGACGCAAGTAATCCCTCCCCCGCTGATCCCCTCTATGACAGGATCCACCTAATCCATGCCTCCCTGCCCCCCTCTATGACAGGGTCCACCTCCTTCCTGCTCCCAAGAACGCGTCTATGACAGGGTCCACCTCTTCCCCTCCCCCCTGCACCCCTCAATGACACGGTCCACATAATCATTGCACCCCTGAACCCCTCTATGACAGGATCCACTACCTCCCTGCCCCCCGAATCCTTCTATGACAGGGTGCACCTCCTCCCTGCCCCCCGACCCCCTCTATGATAGGGTCCATCTCCTCCCTGCCCCCCTGCCCCCCTCTAAGACAGGGTTCACCTGCTCCCTGCCCCTTGACCCCCTCTATGACACGATCTACATACTCCCTGCCCCTCTGAACTCCTCTACGACAGGGTCCACCTCCTCCCTGCCCCCCTGAACCCCTATATGACATGGTCCACATAATCCCTGCCCCCCTGAACCCCTCTATGACAGGGTCCATCTCCTCCCTACCCACATGACCCCCTCTGTGACAGGGTCCACCTCCTCCCTGCCCCCCTGACCCAATCTGTGAAAAGGTCCACCTCCTCCGTGCCCACTTGAACCCCTCTATGATAGGGTGCACATAATCTCTGCCCCCCCTGACCCCCTCTAAGACAGGGTCCACCACCTCCCTGCCCCAATGACCCCCCTCTATGACACGGTTCACCTCCTCCCTGCCCACCTGAACCCCATTATGACAGGGTATACATCCTCCCTGAATCCCTGACCCCTCTATGACCGGGTCCAAATAATCCCTGCCCTGCTGATCCCCTCTGTGACAGGGTCCACCTCCCTGCCACCTTGAACCCGTCTATAACAGGGCCCACCTCCTCTCTGCCAGCAGGACCCGCTCTATGACAGGACGCACGTAATTCCTCCCCCCCGATCCCCTCTATGACAGGATCCACCTAATCCATGCCTCCCTGCCCCCCTGAACCTCTCTGTGACAGGGTCCACCTCCTCCTTGGACCCTGACCCCCTCTATGACAGGGTCCACCTCATCTCTGCCTCCCTGGCCCCCTCTATGACAGGGTCCACCTCCACCCTGCCACCCTGACCCCCTCTGTGACATGGTCCACTTCCTCCTTGCCAACCTGTCCCCCTCTATGAAAGGGTCCACCTCTTCCCTGCCCCCCTGGCTCCTTCTATGACAGGGTCAACCTCCTCCCTTCCCCACCTGACCCCCTCTATAACAGGGTCCACCTAATCCCTGCCCCCTTGATCCCCTCTATGACAGCGTCCACCTCCTCTCTGCCACCCTATTCCCTCTATTAGAGGGTCCACCTAATCCATGTCCCCCTGACTCCCTCTATGAGAGGGTCCACCTGCTCCCTGCTCCCCGAACCCCTCTTTGACATGGTCCACCTCCTCCCTGACCCCTGAACCCCTCTATGACACGATCCACATAATCCCTGCCCCCCCTGAACCCCTCTATGACAGGGTCCACCTCCTCCCTGCCCCCCTGAATCCCTCTACGACAGGGTACTCCACCTCCTTGCCCCCGTGACCCCCTCTATGACAGGGTCCACCTCCTCCCTTCCCCCCTGAACCCCTCTGTGACAGGGTCCACGTAATCCCTGCTCCCCTGACTTCCTCTGTGACAGTGTCCACCTCCTCCCTGCCCCCCTGATCCCCTCTAAGACAGGGTCCACCTAATCTGTTCCACCCTGATCCCCTCTGTGACTGGGTCCACCTCCTTCCTGCCACCCTGCTCCCCTCTATGACAGGGTCCACCTAATATCTGCCCTCCTGACCCCCTCTATGACAGGGTCCACCTCCTCCCTACCCCCTGAACCACCTTATGACAGGGTCCACCTCCTCCCTAACAACCTGATCCCCTCTATGACAGGGTCCACCTCCTCCCTGCCCCCCTACCACCCCCCGTGACAGGATACGCCTCCTACCTGCAACCCTGACCCCCTCTATGACACGGTCCACTTCCTCCCTACCCCCCTGACCCTCTTTATGACAGTGTCCACCTTCTCTCTGCTCCCCTGACTCCCTCTATGACAGGGTCCACCTCCTTCCTGCCTCCCTGATCCCCTCTGTGACAGGTTCCACCTCCTCTCTTCCCCCCTGACCCACTCTGACAAGGTCGACCTCCACCCTGCCACACTGACCCCCTCTATGACAGGATCAAACTCCTCCCTGCCCCTCGACCCCCACTATGTCAGTGTCCACCTCCTCCCTGCCACCCTGACCCCTCTATGACAGGGTCCACCTCCCACCTGACCCCCTCTAAGACAGGGTCCACCTCCTCCCTGCCCCCCTCATTCTCTCTATGATAGGGTCCATTTAACCCATGCCCCTGTGACCCCCTCTGTGACAGGGTCCATCTCCCTGCCCCCCTGAACCCCTCTATGACTGGGCCCACCTAATCCCTGCCAACCTGACTCTATGACACGGTCCACCTCCTCCCTGCCCACTTGATACCCACTCTGACATGGTCCACCTCCACCGTGCCCTGCTGACCCCCTCTATAACAGGGTGCACCTCCTCCTTGCCCCTCTCATCACCTCTATGTCCACCTAATCTCTTCCCCCCTGCTCCCCTCTATGACAGAGTCCACTTCCTCCCTGCTCCCCTGACCCCCTTCGTGATAGGGTCCACCTCCTCTCTGTCCCCCTGAACCCCTCTATGCGGGGTCCACCTAGTCTCTGCCACCTGACCACCTCTATGACAAGGTCCACCTGCTCCCTGCCCCCCTGACACCCTCTATGACAGGGTCTACCTACTCCCTGCCCCTCTGACACCCTCTATGACCAGGTCCACCTGCTCCCTGCCCCCCTGACACCCTCTCTGACAAGGTCCATCTCCTCCCTGTCCCCTTCTTTGTCAGGATCCACCTCCTCTCTCCCCCCCTGACCCCCTCTATGACAGGGTCTAAATAATCCCTGCACCCCTGATCCTCTCTATGACAGGATCCGCCTAATCCATGCCTACCTGCCCCCTTCTATGACAGGGTCCACCTCCTGCCTGCCCCCCAAAACCCCTCTGTCAGGGTCCACCTCCTCCCTTCCCCCCATGAACCTAATCCCTGCCCCCCGAACCCCTCTATGACAGGGTCCAACTCCTCCCTGTCCCCCTGTCCCCGTTTATGACACGGTCCACTTCCTCCCTGCCTCCCTGACCCCCTCTATGACTGGGTCCACCTCTTCCCTTCCCCCTGACTCCCTCTATGATAGGGTCAACTTCTTCCCAGCCCTCCTGATCCCCTCTGACAGTCTCCCTGCTCCCTGCCCCCCTGACCACCTCTATGACAGGGTCCACCTCCTCCCTGCCCCCCTGACCCCATCTATGACCAGTTACACCTCCTCCCTTCCCCCCTGAACCCCTCTATAATACGGTCCACATAATCCGTGCCCCCGATCCCCTCTATGACAGGCTCCACCTCCTCCCTGCCCACCTGAACCCCTCTATGACACGGTCTACATACTCTCTGCCCCCCTGAACCCCTCTATGACATGGTCCACCTCCTCCCTGCCCTCGTGAACCCCTCTATTGACAGGGTCCACCTCCTCCCTGACCCCCCGACACCTCTATTACAGGGTTCCCCTCCTCCGTGGCCCCCTGACGCCCTCTATGACAGGGTCCATCTAATCTCTGCCCCCTGCTCCCCTGTATAACAGTCCACTTCCTCCCTGCTCCCCTGACCCCCTCTGTGATAGGGTCCACCTCCTCTCGCCCCCTGAACCCCTCTATGCAGGGTCCACCTAATCCCTGCCCCCGTGACACCCTCTATGACAGGGTCCACCTCCACCCTGCCCCGCTGACCCCCTCTATGACAAGGTCCATCTCCTCCCTGCCCCCCTGACCCCCTCTATGACAAGGTCCATCTCCTCCCTGCCCCCCTGACCCCCTCTCTGACAAGGTCCATCTCCTCCCTGCCCCCCTGACCCCTTCTATGTCAGGATCCACCTCCTCTCTGCCCCCCTGACCCCCTCTATGACAGGGTCTAAATAATCCCTGCACCCCTGAGTCTCTCTATGACAGGATCTGCCTAATCCATACCTACCTGCCCCCCTCTGTGACAGGGTTCACCTCCTCCCTACCCCCCGGATCCCCTCTATGACAGGATTCACTTCCACCATGCCCCCCTGACACCCTCTATGACATAGTCCACGTCCTTCCTGCCCCCCTGATCCCCTCTGTGACAGGGTCCACCTCCTCCCTGCAACCCTGAACCCCTCTGTGACTGGGTCCACCTCATCTCTGCCACCCTAACACTCTCTGTGACAGGGTCCATCTCCTCCCTACCCCCCTGAACCCCTCTATGACAGGATCCACCTCCTCCCTGCTCCGCTGAACCCTTCTATGACAGGGTCCACCTCCCCTCTGCCCCCCTGCCTCCCTCTATGACAGGGTCCACTTCCTCCCTGCCTCCCTGATCCCCTCTGTGACAGGGTCCACCACATCCCTACCCCCCTGACTCCCTCTGTAACAGGGTCCACCTCCTCCATGCCCCCCTGACCCCCTCTATGACACGTCCACCTCCTCCCTGCCCCCCTGAACCCCATTATGACAGGGTCCACCTTCTAGCTGTACCCTGACCCCCTCTTTGCCAGGGTCCACCTCCTCCCTGCCCACCTGACCCCTCTATGACAGGGTCCATTTCCTCTCTGCCCCTCAGACCCCCTCTATGACAGGGTCCATCTACTCCCTTACCCCCTGATCCCCTCTATAACAGGTTGCACCTCCTCCCTGCCCACCTGATCCCCTCTATCATAGGGTCCACCTCCTCCCTGACCCCTGATCCCCTCTATGACAGGGTCCACCTCCTCTCTGACCCCTGATCCCCTCTCTGACAGAGTCCACCTCCTCCATGCCCCCCCTGAACCCCTCTGACAGGGTTCACATTATCCCTGTCCCCCTTTCCCCCTCTATGACAGGGTCCACCTCCTCCCTGCTCCCCTGGTCCCCTCTATGACGTGGTCCACCTCCTCCCTGCCCCCCCGGAACTCCTCTATGACAGGATCCACCTAATCCCTGCCCCTGGACCCCCTCTATGACAGGGTCCACCTCCTCCCTGCTCCCCTGGTCCCCTCTATGACGTGGTCCACCTGCTCCCTACCCCTCTGACACCCTCTATGACAGGGTCCACCTGATCCCTGCCCCCTTGACCACCTCTATGACAGGGTCCACCTCCTCCCTCCCACCTGATCCTCTCTATGACAGGGTCCACTTAATCTCTTCCACCCTGATCCCCTCTGTGACTGGGTCCACCTCCTCCCTGCCACCCTGATCCGCTCTATGATGGGGTTCTACTCCTTCCTGCCCCCCTGACCCCCTCTATGACAGGGTCCACCCCCTCTATGACAGGGTCCACCTCCTCCCTGCCACCCTGACCCCGTGTGATAGGTTCCATCTCATCTCTGCCACCCTGACACTCTCTGTGACAGGATCCACCTCCTCCCTACCCCCCTGAACCCCTCTATGACAGGGTCCACCTCTTTCCTGCCCCCCTGACTCCCTCTATGACAGGGTCCACCTCCTCCCTGCCCCCCTCAACCCCTCTTGCAGGGTCCACCTCCTCCCTGCCCACTGGACCTGCTCTATGACAGAGCCCACCTCCTCCCTGCCCCCCTGAACCTCTCTATGACAGGTTCCAACTCCTCCCTCCCCCGTGCTCCCCTCTATGTCAGAGTCCACCTAATCCATGTCCCCCTGATCCCCTCTGTGACAGGGTCCACCTCCTCCCTTCCCCCTTACCCCCCATGTCAGGATTCACTTCCCCCTCCAATGTTTGCCTCATGGGCCTGCAGTTTCATGAACCTGTAGTGCGCCTGGAAATAGCAAACTACTGTTTTCTCCTGACACTGCACTGACGGCTAGCTGTCTTCTGTTAGGAGCTCCCCATGGCCAGGTGAATACATGTGCTCCCATTAGGTGGAATATTCTCCTAGCTTGCTCAGAGGCCCTGAGCCAAGTGCTTTCCAAATCACACCACCTGGTCCACCTGATCCTCGATGGATCAGAATTACCTTCCAGGATTTGAAACCAACCATTTTCATATAAAGCTTCAATATGGGAATGAAATTCCCATTGGAAGAAAATGCTGACCAAGAGCTTTATTAATTTTTATTGGAGTGTATTTGCTTTGCAATATTGTTTTCTGATGTACAGCAAAGTGAGTCAGCTATACATATACATGTATCTCCTCTTTTTTGGATTTCCTTCCTATTTTGGTCACCACAGAGCACTGAGTTCCCTCAAGAGCTTTAACTCTTAAATTGGGCATGGGTGGGTGGCATGGTCCAGACACTGCTCTCCTTCCTTCTCCTCCTCTTTTTCTAAAAATTGAAGTCTAGGGGCTTCCCTGGTGGCGCAGTGGTTGAGAGTCCACCTGCCGATGCAGGTGACACGGGTTCATGCCCCAGTCCGGGAGGATCCCACATGCTGCCCGTGAGCCATGGCCGCTGAGCCTGCGCGTCTGGAGCCTGTGCTCTGCAGTGGGAGATGCCACAGCAGTGAGAGGCCTGCGTAGCGCAAAAAAAAAAAAAGAAAGAAAAAAAAATTGGAAGTCTAGTTGAGTTATAATGTGTTACTTTGAGGTGTACAGCAAAGCGATTCAGTTCTACACATATATCTCTATCCTTTTTCAGATTCTTTTCCCTTATAGTTTATTGCAGAATGTGAGTATAGCTCCCTGGGCTATACAGTAGGTCCTTGTTAGTTACCTATTTTAATACAGTAGTGTGTACCTGTTACCACTAATTTATCGCTCCCCATCCTTTCAACTTTTGGTAACCATAAATTTGTTTTCTATGTCTGTGAGTCTGTTTCTGTTTTGTAAATAAGTTCCTTTGTATCATTTTCTCAAATTCCACATGTAAGAGATATCATGGTATTTGTCTTTCTCTGTCTGACTTCACTTAGTATGATCATCTCCAGGTCCATCCATGTTGCTGCAAATGGCGTTATTTCATTCTTTTTATGGCTGAGTAATATTCCACTGTGTAGTGTACCACATCCTCTTTATCCATTCATCTGATAGACGTTTAGGTTGTTTCCACGTCTTGGCTGTTGTAAACAGAGCTGCAGTGGACACTGAGGTGCGCGTATCTTTATGAATTAGAGTTTTTATCTTTTCCAGATTTATGCCCAGGGGTGGGGTTGCTGGGTCACATGGTAGTTCTATTTTTAGTTTCTTAAGGAACCTCCATACTGTTCTCCATAGTGGCTGCACCAGTTTACATTCCCACCAACAGTGCAAGAGGGTTCCCTTTTCTCCACACCCTCTCCAGCATTTATTGTCTGTAGACTTTTTCATGATGGCCATTCTGACTGGTGTGAGGTGATACCTCACTGTAGTTTTGATTTGCGTTTCTCTAATGATTAGTGATGTTGAGCATTTTTTCATGTGCTGTTGGACATCCTGTGGCTTCTTTGGAGAAATGTTTATTTAGAACTTCTGCCCATTTTTTAATTGGGTTGTTTATTATTTTTGCAATTGAGCTGTATGTGCTCTTGATTTATCAATATTTTGGAAATTAATCCGTTGTTGGTTACATCATTTGCAAATGATGATATTTGCAAATATTTCTCACATTCTATAGGTTTTTTTTGTTCATGGTTTCCTTTGCTGTGCAAAAGCTTTTAAGTTTAATTAGGTCCCGTTTGTTTGGTTTTGTTTTCATTACTCTAGCAGGTGGATCCAAAAAGATACTCTGCTCTTTATGTCCTCTATAAAGTAGTCAGTCTTACATTTAGGTCTTTAATCTATTTTGAGTTTATTTTTGTATATGGTGTTAGAGAATGTTGTAATTTCATTCGTTTACATGTAGCTGTCCAGTTTTCCCAGCACCATTTATTGAAGAGGCTGTCTTTTCTCCATTGTATGCTCTTGCCTCCTTTGTCATAGATTAGGTGACCATATATGTGTGGGTTTATCTCTGGGATTTCTATCCTGTTCCATTGATCTGTATTTCTGTTTTTGTGCCAGTACCATACTGTCTTGATTACTGTAGCTTGGTAGTATAGTCTGAAGTCAGGGAGCCTGATTCCTCCAGCTCCGTTTTTCTTAAGATTGCTTTGGCTATTCAGGGTCTTTTGTGTCTCCATACAAGCTAAACATTTTTTGTTCTAGTTCTGTGGAAAATGCCATTGGTAATTTGATAGAGATTGCACTGAATCTGTAGATTTCCTTGGATAGTATAGTCGTTTTGACAATATTGACAATATTGACTCTTCCAATCCAAGAATATAGTATATCTTTCCATCTGTTTATGTCGTCTTTGATTTCTTTCATCAGCATCTCACAGTTTTCAGAGTACAGGTCTATTTCCTCCTTAGGTAGGTTTATTCCTAGGTATTTCATTCACTTGGATGCCACGGTAAGTGGGATTGTTTCCTTAATTTCTCCTGATCTTCTGTTTTAAGTGTATAGAAATGCAACAGATTTCTGTGTATTAATTTTGTATCTGCAACTTTACTGAATTCATTGATGAACTCTAGTAGTTTTCTGGTTGCATCGTTAGGATTTTCTATGTGTAGTATCATGTCATCTGCAAACAGTGACAGATTTACTTCTTTTCCCATTTGGATTCCCTTTCTTTTTCTTCTCTGATTGCCGTGGCTAGGACTTCCAAAACTATGTTGAGAAAAAGTGGTGAGAGTGGACATCCTTGTCTTGTTCCTGATCTTAGAGGAAATGCTTTCAGTTTTTCACCATTGAGAATGATGTTTGTTGTGGGTTTGTCGTATATGGCCTTTATTATGTTGAGGTAGGTTCCCTCTAAGCCCACTTTCTGGAGAGTTTTTATCATAAATGGGTGTTGAAACTTGTCAAAAGCTTTTTCTGCATCTAATGAGATGATCATATGGTTTTTATTCTTCAGTTTCTTGTAGTGTATCATCCTGAGTTGTGGATACTGAAAAATCCTGCAGCCTTGGGGTAAATCCCAGTTGATCATGGTGTATGATCCTTTTAATGTGTTGTTGGATTCCATTTGCTAGTATTTTGTTGAGTATTTCTGCATCTATGTTCACCAGTGATATTCACCTATAATTTTCTCTTTTTGTGGTATCTTTGTCTGGTTTTGGTATCAGGGTGATGGTGGCCTCATAGAATGAGTTTGAGAGTGTTCCTTCATCTGCAATTTTTGGAAGAGTTTCTGAAGGATACGTGTTAGCTCTTCTCTAAATGTCTGATAGAATTTGGCTGTGAAGCCATCTGGTCATAGACTTTTGTTTGGAGTTTTTTAATCAGTTTCAATTTCAGTACTTGCGATTGGTCTGTTCATATTTTCTATTCCTGATTCAGTCTTCAGAGATTGTACCTAAGAATTTGTCCATTTCTTCTAGGTTGTCCATTTTATTGGCACATAGTTGCCTGTAGTAGTCTGTTATGATCCTTTGTATTTCTGTGGTATCCATTGTAACTTCTCCCTTTTCATTTCTAATTTTATTGATTTGAGCCCTCTCCCTCTTTTTCTTGATGAGCCTGGCTAAAGGTTTATCAATTTTATCTTCTCAAAGAACCAGCTTTTTAGTTTCATTCATCTTTTCTGTTGTTTTCTTAGTCTCTGTGTCATTTATTTCTAGTCCGATCTTTATGATTTCTTTTCTTCTACTAACTTTAGGTTTTGTTTGTTCTTCTTTCTCTAGGTGCTTTAGGTGTAAGGTTAGGTTGTTTAAGATTTTTCTTCTTTCCTGAGGTAAGGTTGTATTGCTATAAACTTCCCTCTTAGAACTGCGTTTGCTGTGTCTCGGGTTTTGGATCATTGTGTTTTCATTGTCATTTGTCTCTAGGTATTTCTTGATTTCCTCTTTGATTTCTTCAGTGATCCATTGGTAGTTTAGTAACATATTATTTAGCCTCCATGTGTTTGTGTTTAGTTTTTTTCTTGTAGTAGATTTCTAATGTCATAGTGTTGTGGTCGGAAAAGATGCTTGACATGATTTCAATTTTCTTAAATTTACTGAGGCTCGCTTTGTGGCCCAGCATGTGATCAATCCTGGAGAATGTTCTGTGCGCACTTGAGAAGAAAGTGTATTCTGCTTTCAGATGGAAGTTCTGTAAACATCAGTTAAGTACATCTGGTCTAATGTGTCATTTAAGGCCTATGTTTCCTTATTAATTTTCTGTCTGGATGATCTGTCCATTGATGAAAGTGGAGTGTTAAAGTCCCCCACTGTTATTGTGTTACTGTCAATTTCTCCTTTTATGGCTGTTAGCATTTGCCTTATATAGTAAGGTACTCCTGTGCTGTGTGCACGTATATTTACAGTTGTTATGTCTTCTTCTTAGATTGATCCCTTGATCATTATGTAGTGTCCTTCCTTGTCTCTGGTAACATTCTTTGTTTTAAAGTCTATTTTATCTGATATGAGTATTGCTACTCCAGCTTTCTTTTGATTTCCATTTGTATGGAATGCCTTTTTCCATCCCCTCACTCTCAGTCTGTATGTGTCCCTAGATCTGAAGTGGGTCTCTTGTAGGCAGCATATATACGGTCTTGTTTTTGTATCCATTTAGCCAATCTATTTCTTTTAGTTGAAGCATTTAATCTATTTACTTTTGAGGTGATTATCAATATATATGTTCTTATTGCCATTTTGTTAATTGTTTTGGCTTTGTTTTTGGAGGTGTTTTTTCTTCCCTTCCTCTTTTGTTCTCTTGTGATTTGGTGACCAACTTTAGTGTTCTGTTTTGGATTTCTTTTTTTTTTTATGTATCTATTATAGATTTTAGGTTTGCAGTTACCATGAGGTTTTGATATAGCAGTCTATAGATAAACAGGATTGTTTTAAGTTGCTGGTCTTTTAATTTCAGATGCATTTCCAATATCCTGTATTTGTGGTCTCCTCTTGTCACGATTGCTAGTTTTGATATATTTGTGTGTGGATGATTTCTTACCTGTACTGTATATTTGCCTTTACCAGTGAACTTTTCCATTCATAGTTTTCTTGTTTCTAGCTGTGTCCTTTTCTTTTGTGCCTAGAGAACTTCCTTTAGCGTTTGTTGCAAAGCTGTTCTGGTGGTCCTGAATTCTCTTAGCTTTGGCTTGTCTGTAAATCTTTCGATTTCTCTGTTTAATCTGAATGAGAGCCTTGCTGGTAGAGTATTCTTGGTTTAGGTTCTTCCCTTTCATCACTTTAAATATATCATGCCACTCCTTTCTGGTATGCAGCGCTTCTGCTGAGAAATCAGCTGATAACTGATAACCTTATAGGAATTCCCTTGTATGTTACTTGTTGCTTTTACCTTGCTGCTTTTAATATTTTTACTTTGTCTTTAGTTTTTGTCAATTTGATTACTGTGTGTCTCAACGTGTTTTCCTCCTCGGGCTTATCCTGCCTGGGACTCTCTGCGCTTCCTGGACTTGGATGACTGTTTCCTTTCCCATGTTAGAGAATTTTTCAGCTATTATCACTTTCAGCTATTATCAGGTCCTCTCTCTCTTCTCCTGGGACCCCTAAATGCAAATGTTGGTACATTTAATGTTGTCCCAGAGGTGTCTTAAACTGTCCTCTTTTTCATTCTTTTTTCTGTTCTGCAGCACTGATTTCCACCATTCTGTCTTCCAGCACACTTATCCATTCTTCTGCCTCAGTTATTTGCTATTGATTCCTTCTAGTGTATTTTTCGTTTCACTTATTGTACTGTTCGTCTCTGTTTTTTAGTTCTTCTAGGTCTCTGTCATACATTTCTTGTATCTTCTCCATCTGTGCCTCCATTCTTTTTCCGAGATCTTGGATCATCTTTACTATCATTTCTTTGACTTCTTTTTCAGGTAGATGGCCTACTTCATCTAGTTGTTCTTCTGGGGTTTTATCTTGTTCCTTCATCTGGGACATATTTCTCTGCCATCTCATTTTGTCTAATTTTCTGTGATGGTGGTTTCTGTTCTGCAGGCTGTAGGGTTGTAGTTCTTGCTTCTGCTGTCTGCCGCATGGTGGAGGAGTCCGTCTAAGGCTTCTGCAGGCTTCCTGGTGCCTCCATTTATATTTAATGTATTATGTTAAGGCTTAAATATGCCATTTTACTTTTTGTTTTCTGCTTGTTACTTTTTGTTTTCTGCTTGTCTTTTGTTTCTATTTTTTCCTCCCTTCACGTAGTTTAAATTTAAAAGATAATTTTTTTAAGAGTTCTATTTGGGCATTTGTACAGATTTTTAGTGGATGCTCCAGGTATTACAGTATGCATACACATAACTTCTCAAAATCTACTGGTGTCAAGTTTTACCAGTTTGGAAACATTACTTTCTTTTACCTCCCATATCTATAATATAGTTATCTTATTTCATTTATATACATTGAAAACCATAAAACTTATGTAATTTTTGCTTCAACCATCAAATGTAATTTAGAAAACTTTGAGAGGAGAAAGAAAACCCATTATATTTACACATATTTTTGCTCTTGTTCTTTTTTTCCTTTCCGATGTCCCAAGTTTCCATATTTTAGTGTTTCCTTTTTGTTTAGAGAATTTTACTTTAGTCATACTTCTAAGGTAGGTCTGCTGGTGAAAACGTTTCAGTTTTACTTCATATGAGAATGTCTTGATTTCCCCTCCTTTATTTTATTTTTTTGCGGTATGTGGGCCTCACTGTTGTGGCCTCTCCCATTGCGGAGCACAGGCTCCGGACGCGCAGGCTCAGCGGCCGTGGCTCATGGGCCCAGCCGCTTGGTGGCATGTGGGATCTTCCTGGACCGGGGCACGAACCCGTGTCCCCTGCATCGGCAGGCGGACTCTCAACCACTGTGCCACCAGGGAAGCCCTCCCCTCCATTTCTGAAGGGTATTTTCATGGGATATAGAATTCTGGATTGACAGCCCATGAAAAATGTGCCACGTACTTCTGGGGCCCTGGTTTCTGAGGAACTTGCTGCCATTCTGATTGTTTTGAACCTGAAGGTAATGTGTCATTTCCCTCTGGCTACTTTCGAGATTCTTTGCTTATGGCTTTAGTTTTGACTATGACGACTTGGTGTGTATTTCTTTGGTTTTATCTCATTTGGGGTTCACTCAGCATTTTGAATCGGAACCTTTATGCTGCTTGGCCAAATTCAGGAAACTGTCAGCCCTTTTCCTAGGAATATTTTTTTCAGCCTCCCCCCTCTCTTCCTTGTTCCATGAGTATATTTTATGAAAACTGTGGGGAAGAAAGTCAAAGGAATGAATTTCAGAGGAACTCTAGATATTCCTATATTCTAGATATAGCAAGTAACGAGGTAAGAGAATTCTGGAGCCTGGGGCTTTGGGACTCTCCCTACCCACACTGCACAGCTGAGCTCCACCAAACTCCCTCCATGCCTATGCTCTTTCCTCAGGCTGTCACCGTTAGTGGTTCCCAAACAAGTTTCCATTCACCCCCTCTCAGTAAATGGTGTCACTCAGTTCAGGCCCAAATAACGACAACTCAATGTGAGAAGGCAGCCCGAGTCCTCTCCTTCTCACACCACGCCCACTCTAGCATTGACCTTCAGTTCCAGAATCTTTTGGGGACCTTAGCACAACAAATAAAACCACAGCTTCCTTGGTCTGACCCCAGACAGGCAAGCCTAGTTTACCCTGGTTAGTATGGAAACGAGCACAGTGCCCCTGCTTGATGCTTTTATCCCCTTGGTGTCCTTGCAGCATTTGTCACTACCCCATGAGCCAACTGACTCAAAAATGTGTAGCTTTAACTTCCTATGTGTTCCTCCATTTGTTATAAAAGGAATTTAAAAACCCTACCAGTGGGCTTCCCTGGTGGCACAGTGCTTGAGAGTCCGCCTGCTGATGCAGGGGACACAGGTTCATGCCCCGGTCCGGGAAGATCCCACATGCTGCGGAGCGGCTGGGCCCGTGAGCCATGGCCGCTGAGCCTGCATGTCTGGAGCCTGTGCTCCGTAATGGGAGAGGCCATGACAGTGAAAGGCCCATGTACTGCAAAAAAAAAACAACCCTACCACTAAACCTTGAAAGAATTCTTAGTGAAAATGAAAGCTCTCAGTTCCTACTCCACAGGTCACTAATGACACTTCCTTTTCTCCATCTGCTCCGTGCTTCCAGGGAAGGACACACAATGATTCTAACCCTGGGTGAGACCTGAAAATCTCTCCACACTGCAGTGAACACCGTTCGCACAGATTCAGCCCCAGCAGCACAGACGTGTTTCCACTATCCACTCCTCAAGTTACATTTATACCAACCTGGATAGTTACAGAAATTTCTTTCAAATTAAATTCTCTTAGCCCTCCGATGATGCAGCATGCAAAGCAGAAAGCCAACCTTTAAAACTGAGAGTTTCAATATTTTATTAAAATAGCATATTTAACCACTGTTAACCAAGAATGTGTTAACTTCCCACCCCCACCACATGCAGCCCAACACAGCAGTGATTGATTTCAAAGATCCTGCACTGTGATAACAGACATTTCAAAGTCAAGTCTGCACCTAAAGAGTAGACCTTGGAAAAATTCTGAATTAGAAGAAACACAAGCCCTCAAACAGAATTTTTTTATCTGCCCGAGAATTAACGCATTAATGCGGGACGCCACCCACCTACCTGACAATACTGCTGGTCTGCTTTTTTCCTCTGTGCATAGTGTAACGTCTCATTTATTAGTACCCACTTTATAAATAAATCGGCATTTAATCACCCCATCTAATGTTCCTTTTCAGCTTCACAAAGAAACCAGTAAATAAAACTGTCGATGACAGTCACGACATAGGCTCTCACGGCAAGGTAAAAAATTTGAAAATACGCTGAGACGCATCAATGCTATTTTACATAAAAAGACAGATTTAAAAAGTGCAAGGCAAAATCTGCAGTTTTTTAGGGAAGTTTTTAGGCACATCCATTTCTTAAAGCAAGCTTCAGAATGAATTCCAGTTTGTTCTTCATGATACCTGTTTAAGTCTTTCTTTAAAAAAAAGAAAAATACATCTCATCAAGTGTGAAACAGGGCATCTCCCGTCCTGAAAGGAGGTTTTCAGCTATGGCGCGTCCGTCCTTTTTTTACTCTTGCGGGCTTTGGTTTGGGGATGTACTGATTATTAGCCTGGTACTCGAGTTCTTTCCGGAAGTAGTGAATTGCCTTGTTTAACCCTTCCTCCAGCGGGACCTATTTAAAGAGAGAGCGAGAATGAGGGGGGCAGCCGGGTCCCCCAAGGCTGTCTGCGCCTGTGCTGTGCACCCTGACAGACTGCACTTGAAGGAGCTGCAGCCCCAGAGACCCACACTTCCTCCTGCAGGTTGGGACTCTGTTCCAGTTTGAATCAGTTACAAAAGGCACCCTTAAAATAATGCCCACATGTGCCATGTCTCCATGGAGGAAGACGCGTGGAAGCATCCGTATCCAATCCACATGCCTGATTCTCTGGGTGACACTTACTCTCTGTACTTTCACCCCCAGGGACCTACAAGGGACCCATGACCTGGGAAGCCTCATAATTTAGAGCTGCCCTGCAGCAAACAGAAACCGAATCAGCTGCCCATGTCCTCTCTGCGGACATGACCTCTAGACTGAGACCTGGAGGAAAGGAATGCACCAGCTGCAGGGGCGGGGGGGACCGTCAGCCTGGGGGACAGGCACCCCGAGCCTGGCGAGGCCACACCAACTAGCCTGATGGACTTCAAGGGCACCAGAAAGGAGGGGAGGCCCACTGTTACCCCCTTCAGCCTTTCACACTCCCACCCTGTTCCACCTGCGTAGGAACTGGGGTGGATGAGCCCTGCACGTCCATGACACCCTGGCTGAGTGAAGAGAGGCAAGGCAGGGCTACCTGGGGCCAAGCCATTCCCTGTTAACAGAGGACAAGGGGGACAGGCTAACAAGCACCATGTGGGTCTGGAGAGAACACTGCTGGGGCCACCCAGATCCCCCAGGCCACCCCACATGGCAGCACCCCCAGGGAACATAGTGGAGGAGTGGAACCACCCCCCCCCCCACTTACCACAGGCTCCCACCCCAGCATCAGCTTTGCTTTCTTGATGTCTGGCTTCCTTTTCTGGGGGTCATCCTGGGCTTCAGAGAGAAACTGAATTTCACTCCCGCTGCCTGTGTTGTTGAAAAAAGGTGAGAATCAGGAACCACTGGAATGCGACTCTACACATACGTCGAAGGCAAGGCCCACCAGCACAGGTACACAGGTGCAGATGGAGGGCTGTGTCCCAAGTCCCTTGCCCCCCCCCCCCCCGTGCAAATGTACTGCTGCCCCACCAAGGAAGGGATACAGGTGCAGATGGAGGGCTGTGTCCCAAGTCACCTCCCCACCCCCAGGGAATGTGCTACTGGCCCCCCAGTGCAGGTAGACAGGTGCAGAGGGAGGGCTGTGCCCCAAGTCACCTCCCTCCCCAGGGAATGCACTGCTGGCCCACCAGTGCACGTATACAGGTGCAGATGGAGTGCTGTCTCCCAAGTCACCTGCCCACCCCCACCCCCAGGGACGGTGCTGCTGGCTCACCAGCGCAGGTGTACAGGTGCAGGGCTGTGTCCCAAGTCATCTTGCCTGCCCCCCACCCCCCCAGGGACTGCTGCCCCACCAGTGCAGGTATACAGGAGCAGATGGAGTGCTGTGTCCCAAGTCATGTCGCCCTCCCCCCGGGGACAGTTCTCCTGGCCCACCATTGCAGGTACACAGGTGCAGATGGAGGGCTGTGTGCCAAGTCACCTCGGATTCCCCCCCCTCGCCCGCGGGGACGGTGCTGCTGGCCCACCCGCGCAAGTATACAGGTGCAGACAGAGGGCTGTGTCCCAAGTCATCTTGCCCCCCACCCCGGGGACTGCTGGCCCACCAGCACAGGTGCAGATGGAGTGCTGTGTCCCAAGTCACGTTGCCCTCCCCCCGGGGGCAGTGCTGCTGGTTCAACAGCGCAGGGATACAGGTGCAGATGGAGGGCTGTGTCCTAAATCACCTTGCGCCCCCCCACCCCCGGGAACGGTGCTGCTGGCCCACCAGTGCAGGTACACAGGTGTAGATGGAGTGCTGTGTCCCAAGCCACATCGCCCCAGCCCCCCCGGGGAATGTGCTGCTGGCCCACCCTCGCAGGTGCAGCTGGAGGGCTGTGTCCCAAGTCACCTCCCCGCCCCCACCAGGGAATGTGCTGCTGGCCCACCAGCGCAGCTGGAGGGCTGTGTGCCAAGTCACCATGCCCACCCCCCCCATGGGGACTGCTGGCCCACCAGCGCAGGTACACAGGTGCAGGTGGAGGGCCGTGTCCCAAATCACTTTGCCCCCCCACCCCCCGCCTGGGGACTGCTGGCCCACCAGCACAGGTACACAGGTGCAGATGGAGGGCCGTGTCCCAAATCACCTCCCTCCCCAGGGAATGCACTGCTGGCCCACCAGCGCAAGTACACAGGTGCAGATGGAGGGCCGTGTCCCAAGTCACCTCCCCCCCGCCCCCGGGGAATGTGCTGCTGGCCACACAGCACTTGACAAGGGCAGGACACCAGCCTGCGCCACCCGAAGGGGAAGGAGAGGGCAGCCCAATGCCCACCACCCCCTCAGCAGCCCAGCCGCATGCCCACTGCCACCACAGGGGCTGTGATCCTGATGCCCCGACGAGCCCCCCTCAGGTGTTCACGTCCTGCAGGAGCCCCTCACCTGCAGCCAGGCTCCCTTCAGCCCGTCTAACGGGCAGAGTGCCAGGGAGTGACCGTCGGCCAGCCCAGGCTGACACCTTACGAGGCCCTGCCACCTACGCCCTGCCACAGCCACCCTGAGCCAACAAAGGATGTCCAGCCACCCTGCTGGACAGACCTCAAGCAGAAGGACAGAAGCCCGGCTGCTCCAGCTTCCTAGGACCAACAGATCGAAGCCAGCCCCGTAACCACTGGCCAGGCCTGCAGAGGGAGCCCCCAGCCCTGGTCACAGAATCTGGAGCGAATAAAACAGCTGCCGCCTGAAGCCAGTGCTCTGGGGCGATGTGTTACACAGCCGTCCACCCAGGCTCCAGACAAACTTCCCAACCTCAACGTGAGCACGAGCCCCTGAGGAGTTGCCCGGAGACACGGGCAGGGTGTGACTCTGCATTTCTAACAAGTGCCTGCTGGGGACGAAGATGCTGTGGTTTTCATCTCAGGAGGACCATCCCCTGTCCTGTCTGACTGTCCGGGCTGGACAGTGCCAGGAAGGACAACTGCAGAGAATCCAGCCTGCTAAGCGCAGGGTCTAGACAGGCCCACATCACGCTCGCCTGGCCTAGCCAACCCCCACTCCAATCTGGTTGTGTCTGGACACTGATTTCTTAATCAAACCTGGGAAGCAGACACCCCCCAACCCGAGCCCCAGGAACCTGACCCTGTGACCAAGGGCACAGCCCGTAGACACCGGCAGCCCACGGCTGGCTGAAAACACACGGACTTCTCATGGCTTAAGAGCACACCCTCTCGGGGGCCACGCCCAGTGTCCACACTGCCTGCAACACCCCACGGCCAGGTTGGCCAGAACTGCACATGGAACCTAAAACTCGCTACCGGATTCCACCAGAATCACACAAGCCCCAGTGTCGCTCTCCCGCTCCCTGAAATCCTGTGCTCGGCCCAGCTGGCATCCGGAACCAGACAGTGGTCACCTGGGTAGAACTGCCGACCCCAATCACGTCTCGAGCACAGAGGTCAGACGTACCATTTCTGCTCCACAGACCTTGTCACAAGGGTGAACAAAGCTGGGCCCCTCCCCGCACCCCTTCATCTTTCCATCACTTAGAATCACAAAACGGTGAGGCCCTCCTGATCAGGTTCTGCTTTTCATCCATTTCGATTAGCGTGTCTTAATTACCCACCGTCCAGGCGAGGCGTTATTAACCGACAGGGTAAGCGCAGCCAGTCACACGCAGGAAGGCCTCTGTCCTACTTACCAACGAGGTTTTTAATTAGCTGAGCGAATTCCAGGATCGTATGTTCTTCCGGGTTCCCCTAAGGAAGAAAGGTCTCTGGTTAGAGGTGTAAACGCAACGGCGACTCCACGCCCTCCCGCACCACACGTGCGCCGTCCCCGACGCCGGGGGGGCGGGGGCAGGGGCAGCAGACGCCCGCCTGTGTAGCGGTGCATCAGGGCGCTGCGTCCCCTGGCCCAGGCACGGGACGGTTTCCAGACGCAAAGGTACTGTAGGCTCGGTGTCGCTCTACAGGAAAGCCTGGTTCTGTGAGCTCAGCTCTCCCAGGACACTCTTGCTCACCCCCTCGGTGATGAAGACGCGTGAGCCTGGACAGGAGTCCCAAGAGACGCGAAACGCGCTCGCAGGAGGGCCCTGGGCAGCCGATGCGAGAGACAGGATGTGGCTCTATGGCGGGCTTACTTTGGGGGGCCTCTGAACGCCCCTCCTCCTCTTCCTGCCATGGTACCTTCCAGCAGCCACGGCCCCTCCCCTCCCCAACACTCTTCATCCCCAATCTCCTGGTTTTGTCTGAGACCAAAGGTAAAAGAGGCAGGAAGGGACCCTAGGCCTAATTATGAGCACGCCGGGGCTACCGGCAGACACACCCCTGAAACAAGACAGGTTTCTACAGGAGTCGGACACTCCAGCACGGCCCTGTGCAAAGAGGTGAGAACGGCGCGGCACTAAAGCGGGGAGTGGCTGCTTGGGGCGACCACTGACTAAGACGCACACTTGGGTAAGGGCGGTGAAGGCTCGAGATGAAGTGAGGATTCACGGGACACGGCTTATGCTGTTTAACCACCTGTTCCTTTGAAAATGCATGAAAACAGTGCTGGCTGGGTGCTTGCGGCCGCCGGTACCCATAAATTGGTCAAAGGTCCCACAGGGAGTGACCTCTCCAGGGCCCGTCCTTTGCTGTTGGTAGGAACTCCCGCCCAACCCAGAGCGTGCTTCAGACTGCTGGTCATCAAGAAAAGTACAAGGAACGCTTTGCAAGTGAAGTGCTTTCAAGAAATTAGCAGGCACACCCACACTTGTGAGCTCAGCCCCTCCTAGAGAGGGGAGGTGGCCGAGGAGACCGAGGTGGTGAGAGGGGAGGGGCTCCCCCAATGAGCGGGGCGGGGGGGGGCTCGGGTCAGCTGCCATCGGCAGAAGTGGGCCGTCTAGAATGACGGGCAGTCTACACTGGACACCTCGCATTTTAAACGGGGTGGAATGAAACCATTCAGGAGACAGTGACCGAAAGAGTCCGAGGGCTCTAGCCCAACGCGATCCCTGGAAGAGCTGGAGAGGAGACTGGGGAAGTCTTGGGGAAGCTGTCACATCACAGGGGCATAGACCAGCTCTGGGCGGGGAGGGGGGGCGGTGCCCACGGAGAAGGCAGGACAGTGGGTGGGCACACACAGGATGAGGTTTTACCTCTAAACAGAAGGAAAAACGTTCTGCCAGGGAGACCCGGCCAAAGACAGGACAAACTGCAGAGAAACACATCCTCCAGCACCAAGAGTGAGCGAGGCCGGATCAGAGATCAGGCCAGGCCAGTGCCTGCTCCCTCCCGGGAGCGTCTGCGCTGCAGGAAGTGAGGGAGGAAGCGGCACGAAGCGGGTCTGGGCGCTCGCAGACGTGACAGTGAGGGAAACTGTCTTAGCCACTCCGTCTTCTACAGCCCCGGAAAGCAAGCCTTATCGAGCCCAACTGCACATTCAGTGATGGACAAAGGACACACAGAATGTCACCTACAACCACTGAAGGCTTCACGAATTTCTAGACCTGGCCCTTCCGGTGGATGGAGCGGGGTTAGTTTATCACGTGGGTCCCAGATCTTCTTTGTGGACTCCTGTTTTGTTCTATTCCGTGGATCTTCCTCTAGTACTGGGCAAGCAACAGACAGGCACGTTCCCTAAGCGTGCTGCCGGCCAGTGAGCCAAGCAGGAAGCCGCCTGCTGGGGAGGGAGAGGGCAGAGGGAGGGACTCACCAGGTTGACGGGGCTGCTGACGTTGCTGTTCATGAGAGCCACGAGGCCGTTCACCAGGTCGCTGGAAGAGAGGGGAGGCTGCTCAGGTGCCCGCCGAGGCCCGCAGGTGCCGAGCGTCGGACACAAGCCGGCCACCTCCCGGAGGGAAACCAAAACCCCCATGGGAGACTGGACGTCAAAACAAAACCCGGCACCTAAGAGGGCGCCGAGGACGCTCCAGTGTTTGCAGATGGGATGATGTGGCGTCTGGGATCTGCCTTCTGTGGGAGGGTGTAAGGCAGATGGCTGAGCAGGAGATAGGGCTGAGTTCCCTACTTTGTATATTTCTGAAATCCTTCGGCAATTAAAAAATGAAAATAAAGTAGGCACACACCCCCAAAAAGATGGCGTTTATGCAAGTTTCTGAGGAAAGTCCGTGTTTAACGGGAACCCAGGTAGTCGGCCCATATGGAAAAGCAGATGGTTTTTTTAAAAATAAGGTCTCCTGCAACGGAAGAACTCCAGTCTGTAAGTCTCCTACTGGCAAATCACAGAGAAAGCCAGACAGCCCTGAGTGTTGAAACCAGCTCCCTGGACCTCCGGCCCCTCACCTCCCCCCAGGAACCCCCGCACCCGGATGGGATGGGCGGGGGCGTCTGGGTGTTGCAGACGGATGGTGAGCGAGTGGGCCATGAGGGTGACGCTCAAGAGGCAAATTTTCCGCTTACCAAGGTTTGGTTCTTATTTTCAGAAGCGTTAAAGGGTGGTTCTGTCAAAAAAAAAGTGACTTCATAAAAATGACACCTGGCTGCTACGCGAGCGTTCTACTAAAAGTCGTCAGTCACTTTCATGAGGCTGTGAGGGTTCTTTCTGCTCCAGGGATGCAAATGCGGCCGCCTGGAACCCTCTCCCCTCCTCCACCGTAACCAGCAAGGAGCAGGTTACTGTGCTAAACTTCCAAAAGAAAACCTCAGGTTTTGCTTTCCTTTTCACTGAGAAACAATCTGGGGGTGGGGGGGAGGGTGTTATTTAGCAAACAAATCGTTTTCTGGGTTTCTGCTTACAACCAATGGGCATTTTATAGGAACACGCCTGAAGTCCGCTCTGCTCTCACGGATCAAGCACAGATGCAAGGAACCGCTCACTTGAGATGATTCCTCGCTTCTAGAAACTGGCAA
Source organism: Phocoena phocoena (assembly GCF_963924675.1). Lineage (NCBI taxonomy): Eukaryota > Metazoa > Chordata > Mammalia > Artiodactyla > Phocoenidae > Phocoena > Phocoena phocoena. The sequence goes on along the minus strand of NC_089232.1, from coordinate 1,916,893 downwards.
AAATCCCTTCATCACTATGGCCGTTAACGACCACATCCCAACACGTCCTCTGACAGCACACATCTCTGCATATTTGGAAAAGACGTTAAAATGTGCCATTCAGTAGCATCCACAAGCATTTTTAATGGGGGGGGGTCCATATTAAGCTGGGAGGTGACGGACACTTACGTAATCGTCCTGGGGGGAGGGGCATGCATCTTTTATGCAAAAAAACTGGCAACTTTTAAGGCCAAAAGTGCACAGATCACATCCATTTAACCTGAAACCCTTTAAAAGTGTCATTTTGACAAAGTGACTTTTTAAGACAACACAGCATGCCTCCATGATGGGGTGAGGACGTAACCTGGCCACGAGAGCACCAAGCACGGTTATGCCAGGGTGTCAGCGCACACGCCACCCAGAGACCGCAACGGTCACCAAGAAACGGTGCAACGCTACCGCAGGGCAACCGTGGATTTTGGAAATGGGTAATTTAGTTCAGTAAGTACAGATCCAAACATCGTGCATTTTTACCTGTGAAGTAAAAGAGCCTCAGTTTCTACAAAATAGCTTGTTTAAAACAGCCCAGCGTTTGGTAAGTTAACTCTCTGGGCCAAGCCTTGGACAATGGAGAGCGAAAGCCGGGAAAGCGCCTTCCCCGAGTCTGGTGAAGTCGGGGAGCCTCAGCACATCAGAGCCCACTAACTCGAGACGTGAGACCAGCAGAGGGCGCGGCCTCACGAAGAGAGGGTTTGCCCGCAGGGCCCCCAACACCACTTCTAGTGATACCACTGAGGTCCCTTCCAGGGTGCACCCTGGCATCTGGGTTGGTGACGGGGCGTGTGGACCGTGCAGGCCGGCCAGCGAGGCATGTCCTGTCGGGGATGGAATGCAGCCCATGCATCGCTCGATGCTGAAAGGATTTTAATCACCAGCAAAAAACAAGCACCTGAGAGGCTACTTTAAATGAATTTTGTATCTGATGCCTTTGAAATAGTAAGAACGGGTTGTAACTGATGCCCCTTTCACCGCACAGTCTCTGGAATACTCCACGAGGTGGTACGGCTGGAGGAGTCTGGGGGCCTTGATGAGGCCGTTGGAGGAGATTCAATGTGACTAAGACGTCAAGACCCCCCCCACACCTCGAGAAAGTGCGCACACGGGGGCCGGGTGAGGGCAGGCGGGGTGGACACGTGTCACGATGAGAAGATGGTACCCGAGCGCAGGATCGCGCAGGATCCCAGGAGCGCAGGCCCCAAACAGACCCGGGCCGCAATCGCTTCCTTGCAGCGCACGGCTCCCGAATGAAGTGCTCTGACATGAGAACAGGCCGGCTAGCTCCTGGCTGAATCCCTTCTTAGACTATTTGGGCAACAAAGTGGGCCAGTGACGTGATGGTCCCAGGCTTTTGCCCTGCTAGACAAGATACTAACCGATGGGGAGAGAAAAACCACTGTTCATTATAAGACACTTACTCAGCTTTCTTTTGGACTAAATGTGAAAATCCACACACACTTGCAGGAAAAAAAAAATCTACAGTGGTTGTGTTTTTTTTTCTTTTCTTTTAAACCAGGCAAAAATTGGTGTGGTTGCTCGGGCCGAGGTGGGGTGGGAGCCCCCCAAGACCTGCCACCACTTCGCCCGACAGCATCCCTGGGGTGGCCGCAGGCCCCAGGGACAGCATTTTCTGATGGACAGGCACTCCAGGGTATTTGTACTGAAAAGTGCAAATATACGGTCCCAAAACATACAACTAGATTTTCCAATGATTTAGGACACCACAAACCTATGCAGAATTCACCACTGTGCCACGTGGGACATATTTTGGTAGATGTAACTGCTCATATAATAACTCTTGCCACCAACTGAACTGGCCGACGACAAACTAGACTGAGGAGGGCTACCAAGAAATCAGTAAATGTGACCGTTCAACAAAGTTCTTAAAATATTTTTATCTACATTTAGTTTGGGCACAGAATTTGTCAGCATTAGGCCACCTGACCTTCTTAATGATGACACCCTTGTCCACCCCAGAAGGCACATCTAAAGGGTCTGATTTCGGCATCTGCAGGTGTGCTGCAAGCCTGAGGCTGTCACCTCACTGGCCTGAACTGGAGGCCCTGGGTCACCTCGGGGCCGGCAGGTTGGCCGACAAGACACTAGGTGGCAGCAGGAGACCAGCACATCCGACCTCTATTGGCAGAGAACCGGGATGGGGGGGCACCCACGGGATTAGCAGAACTAACCGTCAACCCAGCTGCTTCACCGGAATGAAAACAGCAAAACGAACAAGTGACGCAGATGGGACTGGATGGCCCTCACCCGCCTGGGGGTCTTACCTGACGTACTGGAAGGCCCTTGTCTGCGACCCGGATCCGTACACCTGGGGGGAGACCACACGGAGGGTCCCGGAACCGCGGACGTGCGCACGGGAGCCTTCAACCACCAGGGGCGTAGCCTGACCTCAGCCCTGACAACCCCAGGGTCCGGCTGCGCCAGGCCCTCCACCAGGCCCGGGGCCTCACCCAGGGGCACCCTGAGATGCCCTGTGGACAGAGACGCCCCTGGGCACAGTCATGGGCCAAGAGCACAGCGGGAGAGGCCTCTGCAGGCAGGCCCTGAGCCCGAGGCACCAGGGTGTCTGCAGCTTCCCGTCCAGGGTCACGGCTCCCATGTGTTCCCTCCCTCCCTCCCTCCCTCCCAGGGCAGCAGGGACTTCTGACTTCAGGGCAGCCCCCCGCATCACACGCCCGCCCGCCACCCACCGTGAGCGGCTCCCCCTGCAGCGCCTGCAGGATGAAGTTGCTGACCACCCGGCCGTCATTCATGTGCATTCGGGGTCCGAAAGTGTTGAAGATCCTGGCCACGCGCACCTCCACGCCTTCCTGCAACACAGAAGAGGGTGAGCCCGGCGCCCCACAGGTACCTCTGCTCTTCCTTCCAGACACAGGTGCTTTTCCGTCCTGATGAGATGCTCTGTTCTGTGTAATCAAATCTGGAGGCTACAAGTTACACCAAACTCACACGAGCCCCGATTCCCACCACCTTGAGGCCCACGGCATGAAACGTGCTGCAGAAGCCTGAGAGACAGTTAAAGCAGTGCAAGGGGTTAACGATGGGTGTACATTTTTCCCCCAGTAAATGAATATCTACTTTCTTAACTAGGACTGTGCTGTGCGTCTTTCACATAGTATTTTGTATAAATTTGCCACTCCACAGAGATTTAAATGTTAGTGATTGTTTAATAGCTGATTTGAAGAAAAACAAGAGAGCACTTTGTCCTGGCAAAGGAGGGGCAGGTGAGGGTTCCGAAAGGGCTACATTGTGCCTACTACATTCCCCAATCTGTTCTGCTGGAAAACTCATCCGTTCAGTGAAAAACCAAAGACAATCTGGCACCTGATACAGGCTATATATAGCTAAACAGCCTGGGAAGATGCCAACGTACATTGTTTACAAAAACGGGTGCTCCAGACCTTCCCAGACTTTCTCTCTTGTACTCTTAATGTTTCTATTTTTATTACAATAAACATCTCTTACTTTTGTAATTGGGGAAAGCATATTTTCAAACATGCAGTCAAGGAAAGTGTATTTTTTTAAACCCCAGAAGCCTTCTGCAAACTATCTTGCTTAATTATCAATTTCACAGACTGCTTTGTCAGTGATAAAAAGTTAAACGTTTCTATCACACTCTGAATCAGCGGACTCTTACAGCAATCCATCACCCATCAGACAACAGACGCGCATTTCCGGGTGTCAGAGGGCTGGTGGGGTGGGCTGTGAGCCCCAGGGCTCAGTGGCCAGGCCGTGCCGGTCTCTCCTCACCGGGAGAGCGGGAGAGGGCGGGGCTCGCGTACAAGTCAGCCTCAGCGCAGGCCCGGTGATGACAGCTTAGCTGCTGCCGGGGTCCTGCTAGTCGGTACAGTTCTTTCCTGACTCTACGTATCAGAGCCGGTACAGGCTGGGAACCTGAGGGACCCGTAGCTGATGGGGCTGATTTAGCACAGAATTTCTCCACCGTAAGTACAGCGAGTGAACGGCCATGGGCTGCGGCATCCCTAGGGTCCCACCAGGCCTCCCAGTGGCTGGAGCTGCCAGCCACCTCCGCCCCCAGCGGCCTCATCTACGTCTCCACGTGTGCCAACGTGCAGTGGCTGGCAGGTGTGGATCCAGCGCACAGTTAGCTTTCAGAAACTGGAGCTGCCACATTTCTGCCAAGCCCCAGCAATACGCCATCAAGCCTTCCCAAGGGCATTCAGACTCCTAGGCCTAAGATGGGAGCTATAATTCCAGGTCCGGGAATAAACCAACCCTGATCTCTACTGAACTGACCAGGGAGCATTTCAGCAACGGGGGGTGGGGCAGGGACGAGCAGAGATGCTGCTCTCACTAGAAAACAGCTCCCAAGTGTCCGCCTGCATTTACTTGTCAAGATGAGAAAATCCAAAGTGGGTAAAGGTGGCTCTATTCCAAGAGAAGAAGAGCTCAGCACATTCACAGCGGTCGGGCCCTGTGCCGGCAGGGCGCTTGGCGGCTGTGCTTTGCTCCCTCCCCCGCCCCCAGGGACGCTGGGCTCTGCACACATGACCTGCAGCACAGAGGGACCTGGCTGTGTGACCTGTCCACCTGGGTCCGGGGCCTCAGGGGACGGGCGGCTCCTGCCGGCTATCAGGTGCGCTGACGCGTGCTTCCCAGGAGCCCCGGCTCTCAAACTCGTTCACAGCCTCTCCGCTGTGCCAGGCCTGCCCTGAGGGAGGCGCCCAGGACACGTTCGCCTGCAGGGAGCAGGACACACAGAGAGCGGGAAGCCCCCAGAGATGGCAGGCCCCCGGGAGAAGGACATGCCATCCCTAAAGTAAGGGGGTCACGCAGCCCCGAAGGCTGAAGCACACGGTTCCCCCGGCCCCTCATAAACATACCTTCGTGGGGTCCGCTCCCCGCCTGGGGATGAGACCGAGGCCATTACAACAGGCAGAGCTCAGCTGAGCAAGATGCCCGAAGGTGCGGGAAGTGTCCGTTCACGCTGGGTGGCGGCAGAGGGAGGCCACACAGGTTTGGGGACAGGGGGATGCCTGCCTGGTAACTGCCCTCAACGGTCCCGCCAGACCCTTAACACTCAGACCGGAGTGGTCACTAGGCCCAGGCCATGCCCAGGCTCAGCGCACGGCCAGCGGGGAGGGGGCACCAGAAACAGGCCTGCACTGGGGGTTCCAGGCCATGGGCTTAATCAGCCCCTTGGGGTGAACCCCGCTCACTGGACATTTGACGTCCTTCAGCCGGTTGCTGAACACTTTGTTAACTGAGGTATAATACACATCCCAGGCACTTAATTTTAAGTATTCTGATGCCAGAAAATAAAACAAAACCACACCCTCAAGGCCCTGGACTAGAGGGTTTCTGAGTTTCCTGTCTTTCTGCTCTGCGGTCTGTGTTTTTAGGAACGGCGGCCTGGTTTGCAGACCCAGCCCCACGGGGGAGGCTCAGACACAGGCGGGGCCACGAGCTCCGAAGCGCACAAGCGCCGACCGCAGCCTTCTGGACAAGTCTGCACGTTTACGAAACCACCACGTCCAAGGGCACAGACCAGCCCAATGTAACTTCTTCTCTGACAAGTTCAAAGTGTTCCTAAAAGATGCGATGCCCTTTGATCCCGACTGCCAGCTCAATCCACCCCCTGGAAGAAGAGTCCAGGGAGCCCCTCTTTATGTAAGAAACGTGCCCTGCAATGTACCTGCGATAGATTTTCCTGGGAAATCAAATTCTATTTTGAATACATTTTAGGATATTTAATTCACTACAACAAACCCAGAAGAGAATCCTTTAAAATCTTTTATAAAATGTGTCTTCATCCCTGGATTTATCTTGTTTATATTCTCTATCCTTATATATTAGATTTATTCAGAGAAAGATATATCTACATACCATATATGGTCTTTTCAATAAAATGATGATTTATACTTAAGAGGGGACATGCCTTTATGTATTAAAAAAAATTAACTAAAAATATGCCAAAGGCATTCTTTTCAATAAAATGATGATTTATACTTAAGAGGGGACGTGCCTTTATGTATTAAAAAAATTAAATTAACTAAAAATATGCCAAAGGCATTCTATTCCACCTGGTTCATCGTTTTACTGGCCATTATTTTTTCATTTGCTTCCAGATAGCAAAAACTAACACCCAAAGTTTTGAAGCAGCAGAGCTGGAATACTGACCATCAGTTGCTTTGCTGTTTGAACTCCAAAGATGATCTGATCTGCCCCAGACCGGGCTGTGCCCACAGGGGCCAGCCCAGCGTGGCAGGAGGGGCTCTGACTCACCCCTGCCGCAGCTAATATAAAATCCCAAGTGAAAGAACTACCCTATTTTTCCCTTCCGTTTATCTCTGAATGGGACCGTGGGTGGTAATGTTTTTTCCTTCTTGCTTATCTGTGTTTTCTTATTTTCTATCCTGGCGAAGCAACCTGCAGTACGAGAGTCCCGACACCCCTCAGCTGTGTGGCGTCTGCCCTGTGGACAGAGAGAGAAGATGCCCACGGCTCCCTCCCCTCAGCACGACTGGACAAACGAGGGACAGCAAGCACAGGTACACTGTGTAGACCCAGCTGCGGTCACAGTCTCAGACCCACAGCTCTCCCTAGAAGGGAGCACAGTACGTGTAACATGAGTAACAAGGCATGCGAGCTTTGAAGCTCACGCTGGGCCTTCTTCAAGGCCACTCAGAACCAGGCGAGACCACAGGGACCTCCACCCAGGCCCAGGCGCCCAGCCCTGCTGTCCCGCATCAGCCCACTGGCCTTGGCAGCCACCAGAACCAGAGAGGATGCCGCCAGCCACAGGGCCAGAGGCACGGTCACTCCTGGACCTAAGGGCCAGCCAGCAGGAGTGGGTGAGGGACTGTGGGGAGAGCAGGACCCACACCTGCCTCCAAGGCCACAGGGGCAGGCCTTCCACGGTGCATTTCCAGATGCCCGGACGGCCCTGCTCACCTGGGCAGACAGGAGTCCTGGGGCAGGTGTGCTGAGCAGAACCCACAGGTTACACAGTGCTGCTGGCCGAGACCCGAGCCTCACAAAAGGTGCTGAGCCTGTATCCGAAAGCAACCCTCGAACCTGACACTGCGACAGGGAGCAGTCAGTGCACTGTCCCCCGTGAGAAGCCCACTGTCACCCTAACCACCAGGTGACTTTTGCACACAGGTGATATCATCTGCTGGGGCCCCTGGTGGGAAGCCCAGGCAGACGGCGCCCGCAACAGAGGCGTTCTGCAGCGGGCGACACCCTCCCGACGGCCACGGCCGGCCGGCCGCACAGGGGGCGCCTAGAGGATACATTACGGGGAGCACCATGTATGCGTGCCTCTCCCGAGACCTGTGTGAGCAGAAATGCCAACGCTGACAGTCCCCGGGTACGGAGGGAGCTGTGATCCTGCGCTTACAGGTCCCGGGTCAGCACATACGCAGTGGAACCCACACCCTGGGTCCTGGCATCCAGTCAGTGCTCAATAAATGGTGGCCACGCTGTTACTAAACACCATAGTTACCATGAGCTCGTACCTTAAGGTAATACGAATACTTACATTATTAAGTTATACTACTCATCACTTAAACAATGTCCTGCTTGCCCGCCAGCTTTACCTACACAAAAACTCACGAAGAAATACACCCACAGACTGAAAGCAAAACAGCTGAGAACCCTATCGATTTATGTCCCCTCACACACTCGAGCTAGTTTTCTTAGGCACCAACATACACAGAGGCTGTTCTGTGTACCTGGGAGACCATCTTACTCAACTTTTAGGTCAAGATAGTCTGGGCTCCAAAATGATACCGTTTGTCTTTTCTAAAACTGATTAAAATAAATGAATACTACAAGCCAACTGCCCCAAGTGGCTTAGGAAACTACCAGTTCTGCTCCTGGCCAAGAGATAAGGCAGAGAAACCTAAATACCAATACCTACCCAGCACAGGATTATTCCGTGGGTCGTCAATATTGGTATTTCATTAAAAACATAAAAGTCTCTGCCAGCTGCCCTCCGAAAAACAAACAAGGCGCTCAGCGCCCCCAGCCCAGCCACGAGCTCTCAGCACTGGGTACCCAGGCAGGGTCCCCCATCACACAAAGCCCGTGGCCAGCTGACCTCCGAGCTGGCCGGCAGGAGGAACCCTCGGCCTGAGAAGGCTGCTCCAGGATATGGACGCTTGCTCGTCTCTGAGTCCCAGAGTGGCCACCACGCCGCTGTCCGCAGCCTGTCCTGGAACCACCCCCATCCACGGTTACCCACTTACACGTCACTCCAAGGGCGTGTCTGTGAGGGTCCCAGAGCTGTCAAGCACAGTGGATGGCCTGGCTGGGCCCCATCTGGACGTCTGATTGGCCCCTGCACAGCCCACAGGCAGGCAGGACGGGGCCCTGTGACCGAGGGGTCACGTCTCCGGAGTAGACAGTGGGGAGCCAGGTGGGAACCCAGACCCCCGCCTCTCGGCTGTAGGCTCTACCTGCCCCAGCGTGGAGGTGAGCAAATCTGTAACTTGGAAAGATCCACAGGCAAGCCCCAGCAGAGCCATGACTAAGGAAGCAGGGAATCAGAGTACGTAAATAACCATCCCTGAAGAGACCTATATTAAAGCCAAAATGAATTATACCCATTGGAAAACAGAAAGAAAGGCAAAAAGAAAAGTAAAAAAAAAAAAAAAAAAATTCCCTGATTCATAGGCTTTGGGAAAACAGAGGAACTTATTAACTGCTGGTGGGTGATCCCAGTCACTCAAGGGTATTCCAAACCTAAGGCTTCATCCCTGCAAATCATTTTTCAAAAAAGGAGACCCATGGGGAAAGCTGCTGATGGCACCATTAACTGATGACAGTGGGAAACTGGGGAAACGCACACCCCCGGGCAGGGTCAGTCACGGCGCTTTATTCCAGCACAGTCCTGGTCTACACCGCCAGCCCCAGAGCCGGGTTAGATACCTGCTTCATGTAGGCATAGCACATGGTCTCGGCGACGCGCTTGCCTTCATCGTAGCAGGCTCGGGGTCCTATGGGATTCACGTGGCCCCAGTAATCCTCGGTTTGAGGGTGGACTTCAGGGTCTGCGGGGGGGGGGGGGGGGAACAATAAGGAAGTGCTTTCAGAGTCTCCCTTGGGAAAGTCCAAGGTGAACATCTCACCTGGAGAGATACCTATCAGAGAAGCACCTTCAGCACCCCTCGGTCCACCTCTAGTCCAGCAGGACACTCTATTCTGACCGCTCGTATCAGTGATGACAGTTTTTACAAGAAAAAAAATTAATTAAAAGAGCAAAGTCTCTCAATTTTAAGTCTCCCCCCTCCCGTAAACTGTTCTTAACTTTTAGATTACTATACAGACTAAATTAAACATCTATGTGAAAAGACATAGGGTCCAATTTCACATTTATAAAATATAGAATTTTATAAAGCATGGATTTATTGAAAACATTTTAAGAGCCTCTCTCTGGAACAGAATGGCTTTCACCTGTGCTGTCACCAGAACCACCTGACAGCCTCAGTGACACACCTGAGGACCTGGTTGGCCCTGGTCCTCTAAGCACAAGAATGCAATGCAAAGAGCTCTTTCCCCAGCACGCATTGTATACTTCCCAACGCCTGTTTTTTTGGTGTGTAAATCAATCACACTTTAAGATGTACCAGAGGAATGGACTATTTAAAGACACCTAGTCACAAATTATTATTTTTAAAAATATTATCTTGACTTTTTCATTTTTGGCTGCGTTGGGTCTTCGTTGCTGTGCGGGGGCTTTCTCTAGTTGCAGCGAGCGGGGGCTACCCTTCCTTGCGGTGCACGGGCTTCTCATTGCAGGGGCTTCTCTTGTTGCAGAGCACGGGCTCTAGGCACACGGGCTTCAGTAGTTGTGGCACTTGAGCTCAGTAGTTGTGGCTCATGGGCTCTAGAGCGCAGGCTCAGTAGCTGTGGCTCACGAGCTTAGATGCTCTGCAGCGTGTGGGATCTTCCCGGACCAGGGCTGGAACCCCCGTCCCCTGCATTGGCAGGCAGATTCCTAACCACTGCACCACCAGGGAAGTTCCTAGTTACAAATTCTTCTTTTTTTTTTTTTAACACAAGTGCATTTTTGGAATCAATTAATACCTGATTTATCCAGTACAGCAGGAATTTTACACAACTATGCTATGAAATGCATAAATCTTTGCCAAGAAATCTGGAGAAGGTTCACCAGCCCCACGTTACAATTCCTTTCTGCTTATGTCAGAGCTGAAGCTCGTGGGCATGACGGGACGTGAGCCGGGACAGGACAGGACCCAGACCTCTGCAGCTGCCTCTGTGTTTAAAGTTCCCTGAGAAGCAGAACAGCTCAGAGACAAACAGGCCCCGAGAGAAGAAAACCAGCGACGGGACTTCACGTGGATGTGCTGGTGACGCGAGACCTCTTCGGGGATTTCTGCCGAGGGCTGGGCAAGCTGGACTCCCAGAGGGAGACCCTGAACGTGGCAAAGGACCAGAAAGAGAAGGTTGAGCACAGGCACCACCCCTCGACTGGTACTGTCCGGGCGGACAAGCCCGAGGTTCACGACACACAAAACCATCTTGCTACGGCAGAAGCGAGGGTGCAGAGGGACACCTCGTCTGGACCGTGTCTCCTGTTCAGCATCGGGGAGGCCAGCAGACCAGGCACGGAACCCACAGGAGGTGGGTGCCTGCAGACCGGGGCTGGCGGGGCCTCCGTGAGTTACCCCGACGTCACTCACAAGCCCTGAAGACCGTGAGCTGCCGTCAGAGATGCAATGCTGAGTCGGGGGGTGGGGGGTGGGGGGAAGACGTCAGGGGCCTGGACGGGTGTCGCCAGCGCTCTGAGACAGTGACAAGGACGCAGCCCCGACAGCGTCGGCACCAATGCTGTTGGGACGTGTGACACAATGGGCCGCCCAGTGCCACTTGGAGACCCACTGGGCCTCTGCAGAGGCTGGAAGCAGGGAGCAGGGGGACGGGGAATAAAGGTCCCCCTGTGTGCCCCGCTCCCAGAGCCGAGCGGGAGCAGGTGGGAGGGGGTGGTGGGTGCTCTGCCTTCCCACAGGGGTGGCAAAGAGCAGAACTGCGTCAGTAGAACTGCTGCCTCTATGGCTTTTTTCCAGCTGGTTCCCTTATTATTATTATTATTTTTTAAAAGGCATCTCTTCCCACGTTGCCTTCTCACTTCCTTTCCGCGACAGTAACGCAGGAGAAAATCGCATCGCGGTAGCATCTGGCTTCTGCCGCGTCAACTAAGCATTTCTCCAGAACCCTGCGCCCAGCGGGCGGGGCTGAGCTGGAAGCCCCATGAGTGGACACGTGGTCCTCAGCCCTCTCCGGACGCTCACTTCCTCAAGGCCTGTGGAGGGCAAAGCAGGTGCCTGGGTTTTCTGGCTCCACCTACTTAAGACTCTTCCAGAACCCATCCTCCTACAGGTGAGGCAACCGGCACACGTCTCCCCGGCGAGCAGGCTCTAAAGCCGACCCCTGAGCTCCCGGCGGGGTTGGGGGACCCTGCTCACACGGGCAAATGCTCCAGCTGAACTGGCAAAGTCCCCAAGGATCTGACTTCTGGGGCACCTGTGGAGCAAAGACACTTTTGTGGATTGTAAGTGGCGGGTGCTCTCGGGCAAAGTGACACGACGCCGTCCTCGGGATGGCCCTTCAGCAGGAGAGAAAGGCTCGCCCCAGCCGAAGGAGGGAGCCCCTTGCTCCCATCTGCTGGAGAGCGAGAGCCAGCCCGGCCTTCCGGAAATGGAGTCCACACTCACTGGTCCCTGCTGCGCCCGAGATGGGACGCAACCGTCCAGGGCGCCGGAGCGACACCCACTCACCTCCGTACACCTCCGAGGTGGAGGCCAGGAGCAGACGGGCTCCGACTCGCTTCGCCAGCCCTGCAGAGAGACAGGACACCGTCACCTTCGGGGAACAGGGAAAACACGTGTGCACACGCTCATTTCTGTAGCCAATTTAAGCATTTTTTTAGTGTTAACTGTATCTGATCATCCGTGCATCCTCAGTTACCCACTCTTATTGCATCTACTTTGGAACCAAAATTAAAATAGTAAGGAAAGCACGAATGAACCTCCAGAAGCACAGTATTTAGCTGGACACTTGTAACTATAAGCAGGGCCAAATGCAGAGTCTGTGGGTTTATTCTAAGTCATGACTTGAGGAGCTTCATAAAGATTCCTTCGCCTGAACGTACCACCCAGTATTTCGTCAGGTAACTCCGCCCCACCCCCGCAGGGAGAAGGCAAGGCCCCTCGAACCTTAGCGCCCCCCTCACTGTCCCCCTCAATGGCCGGCCTCCTGCCCCCACTCCCCACACGCCCCAGGCATCTCCAACTGCCCCCGAGCCCATCTCCTGTCCGGGCACCTCCGCCCCGCACCCTCCCTCCTTCCTTTGAGGTCCAGCTTCCAGAGCATCTTTTCCAGAGCAACTGGCCACATCCTCGTCCTGCTCTGATCCGTTCCCGGGTTCACACCCCTCCATGCAGAACAGACTAGAGCATCGTCACCTGCAGTGCTCAGGTAAGTCCTCCAGATGCTCTCACAGTCCCAACACAGCAGGCCCTGCCCCAGAGAAACCCACTGCCTGCACTCTACCCCCTGCTTCCCAAACGACTCCCCCACGGAGCCTCTGTGCACAGACGCCACAGGGCCAGCTGTGCCGCTCGCCGGGCACTGCTCAGGGCAGAGGGCCGACTCGGGCCGTCAGGTGCACCGGAGGGAGAGGCTCAGGGCGCACGCCAGCTGTGGGCATCCCGGGGGTGTCGGGGGGCGAGACAGAAGGGTCCCAGCGTGAGTGTACAGGAGCATCTGGCGGAGCCCTGAGGATGCAGAGCAAGAACAGAGCAGAGCGCTGGTGAAGGTGCAGACGCCACGACAAGCTCGAGGACAACGGCAAAAGGGCTGCAGCTGAAGTGGAATCTACAGGCTCACGGCACTGCAGGCCCATCTCCCGTGTTCCCACCCCACAGGCGCCGGCCAGATGGACCCCGCCAGACCCACTGCTGCACAGAGACGGTGGGAGTGCCGAAGGATCCTGAGATTTTTTTTTTTTTTAAATTAAACTTCCAATGTGAGAAAAGCGTAGATTCAAATGCAGTTGTTACAAGTAATCCAGACAGATGCCCTTCACCCGGTTTCCCAACGGTAACAATGTGTAAGAGCAGCACATCATCACAGCCAGGATACTGACAGGGATACAGTCACAGAACACCCCTCACCACGAGGCCCTCTCCTGGGGCGAGGCTGGTGTTTGCACTGAAACTGGACAAGGTTTCACCAAGATGCAGCCACGCTCAGGGCCGGCAGGGGGTGACGCCGCAGAGGGAGGGCCCCGCAGGCTCAGAGCACCCGCCCCAAGTGCGGAAGAGCTAGTGACACTGCACCCAGCTCAGAAAACCGAGTCTCACTGGGTCTCCTTCCAGCCTGGCCATTGTCCCCCTGCAGCCTTTGTCCACGTCGCCCCTGGAAGACCCTTCCCCACACCCCCTTCAGTCCTCCAGGCCGCCTTCACTCGTGGTTCCAGCCCCAGCCCGAGCCTCCGCCCTGGAGCTCTAAGGGCACTTCAGGGCGCCTGCTCTGGGAACCTGTCCGTCCCCCATGGTCGCCAAGCCCCTAAGCGTAATCCTCATCTGAGCACCCCCAGTGGACGGGACGGGTGGGAGGCAAGTCATCTTTCTAAAGAACTCCGTGCACACGAGGCTGTTCCCGCACTGCGGCTGGCTCTGTGTGGAGGAGGGGCTGGGCGGCTGGAGAGGGGGCAGGCGTTAGCAGTGCCAAGAACGGGGCATCTCCACCAGGCGCACCTGTGAGCACAATCGGGCTCTGTCCGTCTGCAGGCCGCCGCCGCCTCTGGATGGGAGGAAGCACCCTTCCCTTCCTGCACAGCCGCTGCCCCGAGGACTTAGTGTAAGAGACGGAGCGCCCGTCCCACTGCCCTTCACGCCTGTCTCCCAGCTTCGCTCCAGCTAAAACGCAGGAGAACCTGTCGTAAACGTTCCTTATTAAATCCACCTTTTACTTGACATTTAAACAAGTGGTTCCTCTCTTCCACTTTGCACTTAACCCAAACCCCTGGTTTTCTAAACCTGTGGGAACTGAAGCCCATGTGTACACGGCCCAGACTCTGGGCCTCAGGCCAGCTGTCTGTGGACTTGCACATGCGGCCACCTGGGACGGTGCTCACGCCCTCACCTCCCACTTCCAGGGCGAGTCCTGCGGTCAGTCCAGAGCCAAGAGTTCAGTCTCCACCACCCCATGAGGGGCGCTCTCCCCATCCCCCCAGGGGCAGCACCCAAACTGCGTGGGCTCAGTCCACCCGCCCCGTCTTGGATCAGAGCCGCCGAGGCTCACATGCCACGAGTCCCGGAAAGCGCAGGAGGGGAGGGCAGCCGCTCGGGGGCCAGGGGATGTCACTACCGCCCCCCATGACAAGTTCCGATGGCAAAGCAAGTCACACCGAGGGCACAGACGGAGATGGGGGGTGGGGGGCGCCGGCCGAAGACCAAGATCAAACTGGAACACAACAGTCAGTGACCGATGCTGGACCGAGACACCCCGACAGCAGATGCAAGATAAGGGGGCCACAACTCACCCAGCATGTTGAGCGTCCCGATGGTGTTGGTCTTCAGCGTCTTGATGGGGTTGTACATGTAGCTGGGCGGCGAGGCTGGAGACGCCAGGTGGTAGATCTGGTCCACTGTGGGGGCAAAACCACACCTGTTACGTCCACGGAAAACACTGAACGACTGAACTCCTAAGAATCAGACCGTGTAACACAGGTGTTCGTGTCTTCCGCTGAAATTCTAGTTGTCACGTTTCCTTCTTCTTACAAACTAGTTTATGTGTACAATGGGAAGAACTTTAAACAAAAATAGAAAGTCTCATTAATCTGGAACAGAAACGTGCCGGCCCCTGACGTGGCCTGTTCTCCTCTAATCAGAAACAGTCTGATTACCAAGCTGATTGCTTTCTGAGAAGATCTGTCCCAGATAAAGCTCTCAAATCAGAAGGCAGACGGATTCTTCAGACAGAGTTAAGCATGAATATTAACATAAACAACACTTTAAATTTATAAAACAAAGCTGACGCAAAGTGCACAGAAGTCTGGGAGAAGAGGGCCTTTTGCTCTGTTTTTATTTATCCTGCTATTATAAGCAACAGACCCAGAGGTGACAGTCGGAGGGTGGTTTTTAAGGCCACGAATGGTGAAATGTTCGGATTCTGCATGACTCCCCTGGTGCACACGTAACCGCTCTAATGTCACCAACTGCGACCCTCACTCCCCAGGGTCAGGCGACCCCGGCCCCACAGCAGAGGCCGGCAGGGCTGTGTCCCCTGGGGGAGCCATCCCTGCAGACACAGCATCTGTGATGCCACCCACTGCGCTACAGTCAAGGAAAACCACCCCCGCCGAGGCCAGCCAGGGGACGGGGTCCGAGACACCACTGCCAGTGGGACCCTCCCTCCCACACGGCTCGGCCCCGACATGAGCGCCTGCAGGGACCCTGCCCCTCCACCCCTTGTCCCCACATCCTCCTCCCAGCCAGGACCACTGCTGTCCTTTGAGGTCCGGGCACCTCAGGAGCCAGGTTTCAGAGATGACGGGTGGAACAGGCAAACTTGAAAAAGAAAAGTTCCCATGATGAATTCTGCAGTATGACGTCCTCAGAGACCAGCCCCCGACCAAACACTGCCCAACCTCCCCACATCACACACCCTTGTCCCCCTGAAAGTCTTGTCACCCCCGGGGTGGCGTGGGCATCACTGCAGTGCCATCCGGGACCCGGGGCTGTTTCCCGACACATCCACCCCAGGGTGAGCAGCGGACGATGCTTTCTCATCCTCAGACCAGGAGAGGCTAGTATTCCAGGCAGGGGGCTTGGTCTCCACTCAACTCACCCCAAAGATCAGGGTCTTTCAAGCCCTAGGGCGTCTGGGGGACGGAGGACACCTGAGCCACCAGGACCCGGATGGTTCTGTGCACACGGCGTCTTTGGGAAGGGGTTCTAGGTGAAGACAGACTCATGGTATAACCTGGTAACTACGGTTTTTCCTATACCAGGACCATACACCACAGGAGGCAAGAACTACACGTGCAAGGCTGCAGGTCCCATCTTCTGGGTGTTTACTGACGTGGCTTCTTGCTTTGCTAAGAGCTTTCCAGCAAACTCCTGATGGGATTTTTATTTAAGTCTTCTTATTTTAAAAATACTCTGCAACATCATCTCCATCAAAATCTCAACAGCCTTTTTTTTGCAGAAACAGAAAAAAATTCATCCTAAAATTCATATGGAATCTCAAGAGTCTAAATAATCAAAACAATTTTGAAAAAAAAAGTTGGACTCCCATTTCCTGATTTCAAAACATATTACAAAGCTACAGTAACAAAACAGTGTGTTACTGGCATCAAGACAAAGACCAATGGAACAGAATAGACAGCCCACAAACAGACCCTTCTGTGTATGATCACACAATCTCTGACAAGGGTGCTGAACCACTCAATGGAGAAAGGACAGTCTCTAGCAAATGATGTTGGGAAAACTAGATATCCACATGCAAAAGAATAAGACTGGACCCTTATCTTACACCACACACAAAAATCAACTCAAAATGGATTAAGTACCTAAGTATAAGACCTAAAGTAATAAAACTCCTAGAAGAAAACATAGTGGGAAAGCTGCATGACACTGAATTTGGCAAAGATTTCTTGGATGTGACACCAAAAGCAAAAACAGACAAATGAGACTACATCAAACTTAACTTTTCTGCCAAGATCAAAGAGCACAATCAACAGAGCAAAAAGGCAACCTACAGAATGGGAGCAAATACTTGCAAATCACACATGTGATAAGCTAATATCCAGAATATATAAAGAACTCCTACAAATGAACAAAAAATAACCAAATTAAAAAATAGCAAAGCACTAAATACACAGTTCTCCAAAGATGATATACAAATGGCCAACAAGCGTATGAAAAAATGCTCAATGTCACTTATCAGAAACATGCAAATCAAAACCACAATGGGTATTACCTCACACCCATCAGATGACTACTTCAAAAAAACAAAACAGGAACAGAAAGTAACAAACGTTGTTGTCAAGGATGTGGAGAAATTGGAACCCTTGTACGCTGCCGGTGGGAATGTAAATGCTGCAACCACTGTGGAAGAAAGTATGACATTTCCTCAAAATATTAAAAATAGAATTAACATATGATAAGACATTTCGCTTCTGGGTATATAGCCAAAGGAATTAAAAAGCAGAGTCTCAAAGAGATATCTGCACACCCATGTTCACGACATCTTTCACGACAGCCAAGACATGGAAGCCGCCCAAGTGTTCACAGGCAGATGGACCAATGAACAAAATGAGGTAAATCCAAACAGTGGAACATTATCGTCTTAAAGTGGAAGAAAATTCTGACACATGCTACAAGACAGATGAACTTTAAGGACATTACTCCAAGTGAAATAAGCCGGTCACAAGACAAATGCTCTACGACTCTATTACGCACACGAGGTCCCTAGAGCAGTCAGATTCACAGACAGCAAGTACCGACAATTCGCCGGGGCTGGGGGACGGGCTTACTGTTTGGTGGGTACAGGGTTTCAGTTTTGCAGGATGAAAAAGTTCTGGGGCTCTAGTTCACAACAACATACTTCACACTGCTGGTTAGTGCACTTAAACATGGTGACGAAGGTAAAAACAGAAAAAGAGGCTTAGGAGTGGTGAAAGCAAACGCAAAAAGGGGATCAGTGCCTTTACCAAAGCGGCGTTGGAAATGAGTAGTTCTGGTCTGTGCATTTGTTCCCCCACTTTCTACCCCCGACCCTGCCGGCCAACAGAGGATTCTCCTCAGTCCTCGCTCTGCAATCAGAGCCCCCCCAGGGAAGCTTCTGAATGAAAGGTGCCCGGACCCCTGGCATCCTGCCGCAGACGCTCCAGGTGGGGAGACTCTGGACCTTTACCTACATGTGTATTATTTATGTATTTTGTAAAACCACGTTTTAAAACTACTGGGTTGATTTAAAAATGGAACCCATGCTGTTCAAAGAATGATCCTTTTTCAAGAAACTAAAAAAACACAGAACCTTTTAAAATGGTTTACAGTCTGTCCAAATGGGAATTCATTGAAGGGGTTGATCTAATTAAGAGGAAAATCCCGTGACTGCTTTCTGACCCCCCAGAAGTTTTTCGGAGTTGACACATAGTTTAAGAAAACCCAAACAAACAGAAGTTTTATGCAAATTGTAAATTAACAAGATAGTTCTCACAGAATCCCGTCAGCCTCAGTTGACAGCTATCTTTTCCAGCTGACAGCTCTGTAGGTAAGGGGCTGGATCAGTTCCCGCCCACCTGCTAAAAGGCCCAGGGGCTGCAGGGAGTCCCAGCAGCCAAGGACACCTCGTCACTCCCCACAGCTGCCCGAGCAAGTGGGGCTGCGCTGGGCTCCAGATGGGCCTGCAGAGCGAGGGCCACGGCGTGGAGCCTGCCCAGCACCCCTCCCGGTCCACAGACCCCCGGCAGGGCTGCAGACGGCGTCAGTCAAGGCGTGTGGGCTGTGACCTCCTGGCACAAACGATTCAGCACTGGTTTCACACTTGAGGCGACAACACATACAGTGGGGGAAAAAAGGAAACGGCATCAAAGAGGAAAAAGGGCAACTTCAGAGAGCGCAGTTCAAACACGAGCATCCTCGCGTGTATCCTCACCCACGCCAGCGCGATCCAGGTCAGGACCTCACGCGGGCACCGCGGGCAGCCCGGACCTCGGGGTCCCAACCCCTCCTCCTGACTCAGCGAGGGCTCCACAAGCGTCCTTCCTCACGCTTTATCCGCACACGGCCCCGCTCTCTGCAGGACGGCAGCCTAGAGCACGTGCAAATGTAGATTCCCGGGCAGACCCAGGAGACCTGCAACTGGAAACATCGCCTGCACGGCAAGGCTGACGTGAGAGCAGTGCTCGGTGGGGTCGGCCAGTGCCGAGGTGGCCTGCACACTGGGGACTTATTTCATCTGAAGGCCGTTCCATCCGGTGTGTCGTGTTTTCCATCATTTGACAGCTTAGCCCAGCGGCTGTCCCCACCCACCGCAGCTGGAAGGACCAAGACACTCCCTGTAAGACCATTCCTTACATTGATTTAAGCAGCGCCTCTTTACTACGAGGCTGTCCCACCTGCAACAGTAAGGACAGCAGCTCCAGTGCCCGTCCCAGGAGGACACAGCACCAGTCCCTGACAGAGTCTTCTGGAAGGAATTACGACAAGGAGAGAGCGGCAACTTCTGAACAAGCGTAAACGATCAGCCACAAGAGGTGCTCGGAAAATACGAAGAAACGTTAACAACAGAGCAGCAGGGTGAGCCCTCACAGCCCAGGAAAAGAGCCCTCAAAGCCCGCCAGCTGCATCGCACAAACTGCACCAAAAATGAGCGTGACGCTCAAGCATCCCAGCTGGGGGACGAAGAACAGCACGGCCGTTCGTGCTGGCCGTCGGCCGCCAAGTGACCCTCCGGAGGCCCTGTCCCATTTACAAGGCTGAGTGCAGGAGCCACGGCTGGGGAAAGAGGAACCTTGAGAAATGAGCCTGAAAGAGCTCAAATTAACGAGACTAAACAGTAAAGCAAACACGTGTTCTCCGTTTTCACATAATTTCCTTAAATAGGTTCAAAGCAGCATCCTGGCAGGTCTCGGCATGTAATTTTTATGTTGGGGAGAGGATGGGCCCGGGGTGGGGTGGCCGCAGCACGCTGGCCCCGCTGTGAATTCTGATACAGAAGGATCACCGGGATACAAAAAGCAGAAAATCAACAAGGTTCAGAGCAATATAGAAAATGCTACTTTCTCTACCCACAGGGAAGAATTATGAATACCTAGATGTGTTAACTGGGTCACATAAAGAGACTGCAGATGGGGCTTCCCTGGTGGCACAGTGGTTGAGAGTCCGCCTGCCGATGCAGGGGACGCGGGTTCGTGCTCCGGTCCGGGAAGATCCGACATGCCGCGGAGCAACTGGGCCCGTGAGCCATGGCCGCTGAGCCTGCACGTCCGGAGCCTGCGCTCCGCAATGTGAGAGGCCGCAACAGTGAGAGGCCCGCGTACCACAAAAAAAAAAAAAAAAAAAAAGAAACTGCAGATGAACAGAAATGCTAAGAGCAGTTTCCTGAAGGTGAGTTGGGACCTGGGAAGACTGGAGACAGAGGCAAGAGAAAGACCTTTTACGGAATATCTTTTTAATTAAAAAAAAAAATTGAACCATATAATTATACTGCCTATTAAGCATGTTTAATCTAAAAAAGATCACATTTAAAGAAAAGATCGGATGTTAACAAGAACAGAGTATTTCTGGGTATTCCTCCTCTAAAATTCTCTTCCTTTTCCAAATTTTCTGTAGCATGCATTACTTTTATCATCAGGAAACAATCGTCTTTTGAGAAGAGAAAAAAATTAAGATTCTCTTCCATGTTATTCTTTTTCAAATACATAAACACGAAACCCAGTTCTTTCATTTAGTTCACAATATTTTTAAATTTGAGATTTCTTCTTTGACTTGTGTTATTTAGAAGTACGTTGTTTAATCTCCAAATACTTTGTGGTTTTCCATCTATCTTTCTGTTATTGATTTCTAGTTTAATTCCACTGTGATCTGAAAGTACACTTATATAATTTCTATTCAGTTGTTTTCTACTCTAGTAACAAACTTAAAAGGTTGTCAAGGTGTACTTTCTGGGCCAGAATGGGGTCAGTCTTGGTAGATGCTCCATGTAGCTTGAGAAGAATGTGTTCTGCCGTTGGCTGAACTAGTCAGTACACGTCCATCACATGCCGTTGATCAACGGTGTTGCGAGCGTGTCCTCACTGATCTGCCTGCGGGACCCGTCCATTCTGGTGGGCGTGTCCAAGTCCCCAGCTATGACGGTGGTTCGTCCCCTCCTCCGTTCATTCCATCAGTTCTGAGCTCTGTGAAGCGCACATACAGGCAGGACCGTGACGTCCTCCTGGAGAACTGACCCTACATCAGGATGCACTGGCTTTACCGTGATGGCTTGCCTCGCTCCGCGGTCTAGTTGGTCTGAAGTGAAGACGGCGACCCCAGCTTTCTTCTGATTCGTGTCAGCACGCTTCACCTCTCTCCATCCCCTTCATCTATCTGTATCTTTATATACAGTGTAGGTTTCCTGCAGAAAACTGAGTTGGGTCCTGTTGTTTTTTAACCTCTATGACGATCTGTTTTTCAACTGGTGTATTTAGAGCATTCATATTTAAAGTGATTATCAATAGACTTGGATTAATATCTACTATATTTCTAGCTATTTTCTACTCATTTCCTTGTTCTTATCTTCCACTCTTCTGCCCTCTCTCATTTTATCTGAGCATTGCAGATGATCCCGTTCTCTCTCATCTCTTGGCATATCAATTATACCTTTTAAAAAATCTCTTTAGTGGTTGTCCTATAATTTACCATATACGACTGACCTACAGGCAATGAGGTGCCTCACATAACAGTATTCCCAACTCCTCCCGTCTCTGGTGACACTGCTGTCATTCTTTCATTTATCGTGAGCAGTAATCACCCAAGAGCTGCTATTATTCTGAACTGTTACCTGTTAGATAAAGAAAAATGGAAATTTTAATTTTTCCATCACTTATTCCTCCTCTAAAATTCCTTCTTTCTCTATGCAGATCCGAGTTTCAGATCTGCATCACTTACCTTCTCTGAAGGACTTCTTGGAACACTTCCTGCAAAGCAGGTCTACAGGGGACAGATTCCTCAAAGTCTATTTCTCCTTCACACTCGAAGGATAAGTTCACAGGATGGTGAATTCTAGGTTGGCGGGTTTTTTCCTTCAATTACTTAAACATCTCCGTCCACTCTTCTCTGCACGGCTCCTGAAGGTAAGTCTGTGTGATCGCCATCCTTGTTCTTCTGTGGGTGAGGTGTGATCCGCACCCATCTCAGCTTCTTTCAAGGTTTTCTGTTCATCAGTAATTCTCTACAAGTTGAATGCACAGATTTTGGGGGCATATCCTGCCTGGTGTTCTCCAAGTTCCCTCGGCCTCTGGTGTAGCCCGTGTCACTAATTTTGGAAGATTCTCAGCCATCCTTACGTCACACGTTTCTCCCGTTCCCGCCTTTCTTCTCCTTTGGGAATCTCCCTGTGTGTGCGTTACACCTTCTGTAATCTGCCCCCACTTCTTGGATATTCTGCTCTAGATTTTTTTTTTTTTTCGGTACACGGGCCTCTCACTGTCGTGGCTTCTCCCGTCACGGAGCACAGGCTCCGGACGCGCAGGCTCAGCAGCCATGGCTCACGGGCCCAGCCGCTCCGCGGCATGTGGGATCCTCCTGGACCGGGGCATGAACCCGTGTCCCCTGCATCGGCAGACGGACTCTCAACCACTGCGCCACCAGGGAAGCCCCCGGCTCTGGATTTTTATGCTTTTTTCTCTTTGTTCTCAACTTTGGGAAGTTTTCACTGACACACCTTCAAGCTCCCTATCCTTCTCCTCGGCTGAGACAAGCCCATCGAAGGCCCTCTTCATTTCTCGCACAATGCTTTCTATTTTGGGCATTTCCCGTTGATTCTGAAGGTTTCCACCTCTCAGCTTCCATTACCCACCTATCCGTGCAGAGTCTGCTTTTCCCACCAGCATCCTTTGCACGTTGACCATAGTTACTGAAACGGCCCTCGTGGTAACTCCACGTCTCTGCCACGTCCGACCGGGTCTGATGTTTGCTCCGCCTCTGCAGACTGTGTTCGTGCCCTGGAACACGCCTGCAGTTCTTCACTGAAAGGCACACATGCTGCACCAGGGGTGGGAGATAACGGGCCTCCGGCACGAGGTTCGAGCTCACTGGCTGGACGCAGGCTGCGCTTGCTGCCCTGAAGCCCTCGGGGTCAGAGGCTGTACCTCCACCCCGTACCCCTGCTTGGTGTCCCCAGCTATCCCCGAGTTTCCCTAGAGACCCCTCCTTACCTGGGCCTGGGCCTATGCTTCCTCTGCTTCTTGTCACCCTCGG
The DNA here is from genome assembly GCF_963924675.1 of Phocoena phocoena. NCBI lineage: Eukaryota > Metazoa > Chordata > Mammalia > Artiodactyla > Phocoenidae > Phocoena > Phocoena phocoena. The sequence goes on along the minus strand of NC_089232.1, from coordinate 1,893,875 downwards.
GGTCTCCACTGAAGGCCGGGGAGCCCCCCGGTCCCAGGCCCACGTCTCCTCTTTGTCGGTCAGGCCCTGGGGGAAGTCCCCCTGAGAGGCCTTTGGGGGAAAACAGGGTGCTCTGGGCAGATTTCAGGAAGGCTCGTTTCCCCTCCCCCTGCTGGAAAGCTGATCGTCACTGAGAACCTCGTGGGGCTCCTGGAGGTGAAGCTCACTACAGGGCCCCCAACCCTCAGAACCAGGGCCCGGACTCAAGGCCCATCCACGCTGTCCCTACCCGCGGGCAGCTCCCACCCGCCCGCAGCTGCTTCCACCCCAGTCAGGGTTCTGTGTCCACCACCATCTCCAGCTCCCAGGTGGCCGTTTGCCCCGCGACCTCCGCCCCCTGCTGGAGCCGAGAAGGCCGCGGGTCATCAGCTTGCTCATCTTCCCCGTTGTGAGGACGGGAAGGACTGTTCCGGGGTCCCGACAGGTCAAAACAGAGACCTGAAGTCCATCCAGCCACCCGCGAAAACGAAGACGGCTCCTCCCCACTACGCGGTGCTCCGTGCTCCCTTCTGCTCTGAGAGCCCAGTCACTGCCCACTGTCCTGTGCTTCCCCGGGGCCCCCTCCCCAGACAGACGCCCACCCGTGTCCACAGAGCCGTCCTGGGCCGCAGCTCAGCGATCACCACCGTCCCGATGGCCTGGCGTCCACCCCACAGACAACACACACCCTCTACCCGACCCCAGCTTCTCAGAAACCTCCCAGTGTCCTGAATGGGTGGGTGGGAAGAATAGGTAAATTTACCCCTTCCAGAGCCAGTTCGCAGGATGGGTTCAACATCTGAAACTTAAACGCTGTGGTGGGTAAAATCCAGAGTTTTTTTAAAGCTACATGAAATCCGATTAACTTATCTCAATAATTACTTATGATTCCTTCCAAAGCAATGATGTTCTCCCCCAAACATCTAACCCAGACAACACAGAGGCCTCCATCGTAAGCCCCGTGACAACAATGCTTCCTATCTGATCGTTTCATAATTAATTACACGAGGGGGCCCCTGGGGTCACAGTGCCATCTCAGCCCGGACGCGAGTTACCGCACTCACAGCTAATCTTCCACATCGACCACCACATCCTGAGCCCATACAACAGTCACTTTCCCACTGGAAATACGGACAGAGAATAAAGCATGATGGCTGCACTTTGAAAACAACCAGAGGAGGAAGCGTGTGCCTAGTGAAGCCCTGCTGGGGTGCTGCCAGGCCAGGTGGCACCTCTGCTGCCGCGTTAAAACCCACACCTGTCAGCCCGGGAAGCAGAGCACTTGCCAAAGCAGAAAGACATTCCTGCTGTGTGTACACATCAGACCCACTAAGGCTGCTTCTATTAGGAGAAAGGCACCCACAGAGAGTAACACCGAGTGTTTGTACTTTGTTACACACTCTCACCACGCAAAGCAGGGGGGCGGGGAGTGAGTCATTCATGCCATCGAGCTAAGTTCAGCTGTGACTGGGACCTCAGTGGGTAGGACGGATCACCACCTTTGAAAAGCACAACTGTCCCCGAACCATGGCCCTTCCACGCGAGGGGCTCAGAGTCCGGCGGGCGTTGCGGGACAGAGCGAGGAGGCCGGGACGGGCGGGAGCAATCTGGCGCTTGGAAGAAGCCCGCGCACTACAGGGGGCGGGGGAGTGAGGGGCAGGGAGAGTGAGTGTGTGCGTGCGTGCGTGCGTGTGTGCGCGCGCGCGCGCCCTCTACGTGGAGTCCAGCGCCAGAAGCGGCAGAAGCGGCCTAGAACAGCTGTGGTGTCAGAGCTCCAAGCACACAGCTGAGTCGCTCTGCGGCTCAGTCTGGCTGTCTACCTACAAGGCAAAAGCCAGGAGGGGCCGGCGGTTTACTAAACAGGCACAAAGGAGTTAACATCCTCATGAAGAACTACTTGGATCTCCTCTGGGAATTAGCTTGTTAGAAAGTCTAACCTTTTCAGTAACCAAAAATAGGTACACCAAACCATGGGTTTTCTACCAAATTAACAAACTATTTTTGTTAGTAGTTTTTTTAAGGTAGCGCTCAAGGCTACTAACGTATTAGTGAAACAGACACCACCAAACAACGAAGGAGACTTCTTAGTGTTTAGCACATTCACGTCTGGGCTCTCTACCAAGGATGTAAAACTCGAAGATACTCATAATGGAGCACTGGAGACCTGTAAACACGGGGAGATTTACATAAACTGTGGCCTATCGGCACCAGAGCACTGCCCAGTCAGTACGCGAGCTCTGCAAGGTTCCTTCCGTGCATGGGGAGGAGGCCCACGATGCGGGGCCGTGGGAAAAGCAGCGCCAGCCACCCCCGCAGTGTGTGTGCGGCCTCAGCAGGCCCGCAGCTGGGCAGCCGCCTGGCTCCAGGTGGCACGCACCAAGTGCAGGTGGGTGCAGCCTCCCACCCTCAGGGCTGCAGCCAGAGCAAGTGAGGGTGCACGTGAGGTGCACGTCTTTTGGGGACGACCATGCAACCCACCACCGCCCCCCAAACCTAATTCCTTTAGGGTGGCAGAGTTACCGGAGGGCTCTGAACTCTGACACGGAGCGATTCGTTATGAGCCCAGCATCCTCCATCAGCCAGCTCCCTGGAGGCTAGAAGTGACTCCCCACAGCCGGCAAGCATCAGACTGTGAGGCCACCGGACCGAGGGGCCCTGATCAAGCCCCCTCAACAGCCCACGAGGCTCGAATGCGGGGCTGCCACGTGACAGCGAATCCAGACTCCCCCGTCCTGGCTGTTCTCCATCACAGGGGCCAGGGTGGCGCCTGGGACGCGGTGAGACCGTTTCCAAAACAAGACAGGGCCTCCGCATGGCCGAGGCAGCCGGCATCCCGGGGCCGCCGCCCCGTCGAGCCTGCCCACCTGCCCACCTGGCACCAACCGGCATGGGGCGGCCCTTGTGCTCACCTTCGATGTACAGAGGCTCCACCACGTCGTGGTTGATGAGCTCGAAGTTCTCGTGGCCAATCCAGTGCTCCACGTTCCTCTTCCTGCCCGTGAAGAAGTTGTCCACCACGGTCACCTCGTGCCCATCCATCATGAGCTTGTCTGTGAGGTGGGAACCCACGAAGCCCGCGCCTCCGGTGACCTGTGTGCGGACAGCAGGGGAGGGTGCGGTGAGCGCCCGTGCGAGCGAGGGGTCCCGGTGCGGCCTCCACTGAACAGAGGAGGGGGCGGGAAGGGGGACCGGGAAGGTTTCAAAGCGCATCTCTTCTCACTCCAGAGCAGGGAGTCGAAACTTCCGGAACTTCTAAGCAGCCTGCAAATCTAAACTGCCGCCACTAGACAGCACAGAACAGCAGTCACGAGTTTCAAAGTCTGACGCTATTAAAAGGCCCCTGTTTCAGTGCATGCGACACTGAGCATCACTTACGTGGTTCTAGTACTTTTAGAATCACTTTCTAAAAAAATGATCAGCAACATTCATCTATGCAGTGAACTACCAAAAACAAAGGACGTGATACTGAAGCTGGACTCAAAAATCTCATGGAGGGGAGGGAGGGAGACGCGAGAGGGAGGAGATATAGGGATATATGTATATGTATAGCTGATTCACTTTGTTATAAAGCAGAAACTAACACACCACTGTAAAGCAATTATACTCCAATAAAGATGTTAAAAAATAAAACTAAAAAGAAATTTTTTAAAAACTAAAATAAAATGGGGAAATGATGAGTAAAACAGAAAAAAAAACCTCCTGAAGAACTAGTATCTTCCAAATTGTTTATAAGAACAAATTAAGCCACAGACACTGTGTGCAGACCAAGGCCCTAAATGAGTAAGTTCCACTCTTTGGTTACCTAGTGTCGGCAACCGAGCCAAACAGAAGTAAGGCAGCTCGAGGGGGGCCCACGAGGGGAAGATCACCACTCATGTGCTTCTAAAACTTAAACCCACCAAATGTGTAAAGGCAGTTATGACTGGAAAAAATTTAAACTAATAAAAAGACTTTATTCAAATTAAATAGTGTCAGTGGGGGGGGCTAGATAAAGCGTATTTTGATTTTGGAGGATAGGAGCGAAAAGAAGAAACCCAGAAGACAGACGGGGGATGGGAAACCATATTCTCTGCCTTTCCTGCTCTCCCCTCCCCTCTGCCTTCTGCTCCTTCAAAATTCACATTCACGTCACCCTCCTGTTCCAAACAGAAAGAATTAACAGTAGAGAAAACACCCACTCCTTTTAACCTAAAGAAAAAGCACCTTAACATCTAGGTCTATGGTTTTAAAACATTTAATCTGCCATGAAGTCCTCTGTTCACATAAAATCTGACATGTAATTCCCATGTTTATTGCAGGCAGGAGCAGAGCAGCCTCGGGGAGAAAGGCAGATTGGGGGAGGGGGTGGGTAAGACCAGCCCAAGAAGAGCCATCCGTCCACCACCACCGAGAGATGTGTGTGCTCAGATGAAAACACAAACACTTAGAACATGCATGGCTGAGAAGCCCTGATACCCAACAGTTTCCTATCAGCTGCGTCCATTCTTTATCGGAAGCCTCATTTTCTAAACCCCTTTGCTTTAGGGATGCGAACTGACATCTGGCGGGGTGGAGTTTTGGGCCAAGATCCCCAGATCACCGGAATGACGCAATCAGCCCAGTCGTCCTAATTTCATATTCTCTCCACCACCTGTCGACTTGTCTGGTGTGTGTTTTATCTTAGCGCTCTTACACTTTACCTGTACGCCTGAATGATGATTTGAAAAAATAATTTTCTGGAAAAATAACTGGATTTCCAATCTGGCTCACCACTGGTGATTACCTCACGGGGCAAGATTTCATTTTATCTTACCTTTGTTTTATTGCGTTTTCCCACAGTTTTTAAATCAGAAAAATTACATCTTTTTTTCCTTACAAATTTTATTTTGTATGTCTCAAATTGTGGACGTTATATGAATATTTCTGCAAAAAAAATACATCTTTTCAGAAGAAATTTAACCCCTCTTAATGTAACTCTATTATCTATATGCAAACGTTTCCTAAAATAAGATGTTCTGTAGCTTGCTAACTTTATCTCTGCACCTAAAATAACTGGTGAGGCCTGGAGCCAGCAGAGACGCAGGGCATTAAATCATACACGACGGCTGCCAACACTGCACTAGTCTCTGGTGACCAAATGCTGGAAGCACCTTAGCCTTTCTTAAAATAGATTAAAAAAATTTTTTTTTCTTGAATAATTCCTTTCTATCTAAAATACTTAAGATTTATGTAACCTAGCTGGGTAGTTATAAAATGTTTCTCGGGCTTCCCTGGTGGCACAGTGGTTAAGAATCTGCCTGCCTATGCAGGGGACACGGGTTCGAGCCCTGGTCCCGGGAAGATCCCACATGCTGCAGAGCAACTAAGCCCGTGCACCACAACTACTGAGCCTGCGCTCTAGAGCCCGTGAGCCACAACTACTGAGCCCACGTGCTACAACTACTGAAGCCTGTGCGCCTAGAGCCCAAGCTCCGCAACAAGAGAAGCCACCGCAATGAGAAGCCCGCGCACCGCAATGAAGAGTAGCCCCCGCTCGTCGCAACCAGACAAAGCCTGCGCACGGCAATGAAGACCCAACGCAGCCAAAAATGAAAAGATAAGCAAATAAATTTTTAAAAATTAAAAAAATAAAATAAAATGTTTCTCCTAACCAATTTCACCCCTTTAGGAAAGCATTTCAAAAAGAAACAAAACGGGCAGAAGCTTAGCACTCAGGCAGCCTCCTCAGGAAAATAACCGCTAAACACAGGCCTTTGAGTAACAGGGAGCGGACAGTGGGAAGACACACAGGCCTCGTACGCGGAACAGATCAGGCCGTGCACAGCTTTGCTTGGCTCTGCAGTCCGTGACCTCTGCCCCGTGTGCTGCTTGCTCTTGTCGGGGCCAACAGGCAGCTAGCGGGTCCAGCTCAGGGCGGCACGCAATCTCATGCCGCCCCATCAGCAAAAAAAAAAAAAAAAAGAAAAGAAAAAAGGATGTCTTTCAGAACAAAACTCTTCTTTGTGCGAAGGCGTCAACAATTACTGAAAAGGCTTTAAGTTTCAGCAACCATATGCCAGCCTTGGGCACCAAATGACTCGGAGATGTGACTTAACCTATGAGGCGGCAGATGAGTCAAAAACACTAGGCTCATGGATTGTGGTTATGCGTGAAAAGAATTCGACAGTGCCCAGCACCGCAGGAAAACCATCCCACGTGGAAATGACAAGAACTCTAGCAAGGCCGTGCAGGGTTTGTACATTTGCGCAGAGCTTCAGATTTTCTGATCACTCTGGCGTGTGGCCGCAGGGAGATTAGGAAAATCAGCTTTTCTCTTCACTGATGTATTTCTCAATTCATGCCTAAATACTTACACATTTTTGATGTGACGGAAATCACCCAAAAGATGGGTGTACAACTGGCTTTAGAGTCTACTCAGGGTGAGATTTGGTAGCCACCCCAAAAGGCAAGAGACTTCCTGTAACTTCTAGAAGAAAAGGGAGATTTTTGGGGGGAAACAGTTTAACAAGTGTTATACTGGTGTTTGGGATGCACGATCCCACACTGGAGATGACGGCCAAGGACAGACGCCCGCGGGTCCTAACCACTGACATGCCAAGGTCACAGATATACCAGGAGCTCCACAGACCTGGTGAAACAGGACAACCACAACAGGAGAAAATTAATTCAAAAGCCAATATTTAAGCATCTGGATTTTGTCCTAAGGGCATACAGCAGATACAGAAACATTTATCCATGAAAATCTGCCAAAATTTAATAAGAACCGTGAGAGTCTGGACACGTGAGCCCCGGCTCACTCTGTCCTTCCACCCTCCACCCAGTGCAGAGCCGGTGAGAGTGTCAGGTGTGGGCCAAAAATAGGGGCTCCCAGTGAAAGATGTAGCATCTCCCTAGGAAGGGCAGGGCCCCCACATTCCACATTTCTCGTCCCCTTCGGCCTGGACTCCTGACCCCCGAGCCTGCTGGTCGAGCGCTCCCTTCCCCCAACCAGCTCCCACCCCCCACTCGGAGCAGAAGCTCTGCCCCAGGCACGGAAGTCTGTAACTGGTCAGGCGCTACTGAGCTCCCTAAAGGAACTGACTTTACTTGGAAGAGACAGTGGGGAAGTTCAAGCATAAGGGAGATCAGGGTGGCAAGCAGTCAGGAGGAGGCTGGCAGCTCTATGATAACAGCTGGTTTAGAAGACAGAACCGGGGAGAGACCCAAGAGCCTTCCCGGGTCAGAACAAACCTCCAAGGCTGGGCTCAAGTCTCCCTCTGCAAAGGGGCCAGAATTTAATTAGGTAAAAGGGAGGAGCAATTTATAATGCAAAGCCCTGACGAAGGACAGATCACCCCACCGGCCAGTTATCAGAGCCTACCACACAAGGCAGACAGCTCAACAGAGCAATCGGGGAAGGAGACCGTGACAAGGGCCCTGCTGGAACCACCGCCATCCAGGTGACCGTGTCCACTCCCGAGGCTGCAGCCTCTAAGGAGCGGCCACCACACCTTCACACTCCAGGGGAAACAGACGTCACCAAAGTAGACCAGCCAGGCCACCGAACAAATAAATAGGCAAACCAAAATAAAACAGGCCTCGGGGAAGGGGGCCATCAGGATCCAGAGCTGCTGCAATGAACTACCCAGAATGTCTAGTTTTCTACCAAAAATGTCGAGATGTGCAAAGCAACAGTTGCATGTGACTCAGGCACAGGAAAGCAACCAGGCAACAAAACTGCCTGTGGGACCCAGGTGACGGACGTGACAGTCTCCTAAGCAGCCACCACAGATATACTCAAAGAGCTGGAGGAAAGCAGATTAAGGAAGTAAAGAGACAAAAAAGAGGAAACTTAAAAGACAGAAGCAGATGGAAATTCTATGCTGACAAGCACAGAAACCAAAAAGAAACGTGGGCCAGAGAGATCCGACAATCTTCTGGATCTGGAGAAGCACAAATCGGCCAACTTGACGCTGGACCAAAGGGGCTTATGCACCGTGAAGAACAGAGAGAAAGGGCTTCCCTGGTGGCACAGTGGTTGAGAGTCCGCCTGCCAGTGCAGGGGACACAGGTTTGAGCCCTGGTCCGGGAAGATCCCACATGCTGTGGAGCAACTAAGCCCGTGCACCACAACTACTGAGCCTGTGCGCCACAACAAAGAGAAGCCACCACAGTGAGAAGCCCACGCACCGCAACGAAGAGTAGCCCCCGCTCGCCACAGCTAGAGAAAGCCCGCGCACAGCAACAAAGACCCAACGCAGCCAAAAATAAATAAATAATTTAAAAAAAAAAAAAAAAAAGAGAAAATAAGGGAGAGTGAATAGAGCCTCTAGCAAGCATGAGACGCCAATAACTACCCCAACGTGTAACGGGAAAAAGGAAGAAAGAGGAACAGAGAAATGCTCAAGGAAACAATGGCTGAAACTCCCCAAGCTGAGGAAACACAGTAACCTACACTTCAAGAAGCTCCACTAACTCCACGTAGGAAAATGTAAACACGGGTAGATGCACGCCGACACGTCACACTAAAAATGATGAAAACCAGAGACAAAGATGAAGTCTGAAAGCAGGTGCACTGGGTTGAATACTGTCCTGCAAAAGGTATGTCCTCCTGGGAACCTCAGAACGTGACCTTATTTGGAAACAGGGCTACTGCAGGTGTAATTAGTTCAGGTGAGGTCAGAGTGGATCAGGGTGGACCGTGAGTCCAGCGTGAGACATGGGGAGAGAAGCGCTTGGTGATGGAGGCAAAGGCTGGGGTGATGCCCCACAAGGCAGGGCTTCAGGGACTACTGGCCACAACAGAGTGCAGAGAAAGGCTGGGAACGACTCCAGACAGAGCACAGCCCTGCCGACAACTTGGATTTACACTTCCAGCGTCCAGAGCTGGGAGCTCCTGCTGTTCTGAGCTACGGGGTTGGTGGAATTATTACAGCAGCCGCAGGAAACTGAACAACAGGAAAAGAGAATGGCCCCTGAAGCGCAGGGAACCCCAGTGTGACTCACAGCTGACGTTTCATAACAAATGACGGAGAAAGCAGTAGAGAGAAACTACAGCCGAGAATCTACAGACACCAAAGGTAACTTATAGAGATAAAAAACAGGGAGAGGTAAGAAGTGAGAGAATTCATTGGTATCAGACCTGCCATACAAGAAATACTAAATTCGGGCTTCTCTGGTGGCGCAGTGGTTGAGAGTCCGCCTGCCGATGCGGGGGACACAGGTTCGTGCCCCGGTCCGGGAAGATCCCACATGCCGTGGAGCAGCTGGGCCCGTGAGCCATGGCCGCTGAGCCTGCGCGTCCGGAGCCTGTGCTCCGCAACGGGAGAGACCACAACAGTGAGAGGCCCGCGTAACGCAAAAAAAAAAAAAAAAAAAAAAGAAATAGTAAATTCTTCAGGCCCAAGGCAGACGATACTGGGGGGTGGGGGGAGAATAAAGTAATTGAGTAACTATAAAAGGCAACATAATTGCATTTTTTCCCTTTTCCTCTTAATTGTTTTAAATTTAAAGACCAAACTACTTAGCACAACAATGTGGACACACTTAAAGCCAAAGAACTATACACTTAACAATGATTAATAAATTTTATGTTAGATACATTTTACCACAACAAAAAAGAAAAAGCCACTTGAACAAAATAATATATTATTTATCCTTATAAAATACAGAAATATATTTGACAACAATAGTGCAAAGAAGGTAGGTGAGAGCTAAGTTGTTTGCAGTAAGGAAATGACACCAAAGTTAACTCAAACCCACAGGAACAAATGAAGGTTGATAAAAACGTTATAAAAAGGTTAATGTAACAAATTCCATAAATATATCCTTTCTCTGCTTTATTCACTCAGTTTATTTAAAAGATATAAACTTGTATAAAGTAATAATCGTAACAGTGTGTTGGGTTTGTAACATGGATAGAAGTAATACACAGAACTAATGCAGGGGGCATTTCTACACCTCACTGGACCACAGTATAAACCTGGAGCAGAGTCATGAGTTAGGGCGTATGTGGTGAGCACTAGAGCAACCAGGAACAAAACAAATTTTTGAAATACAGTAAAAAAAAAAAAATCTTTAAAGGAATTCGAATGTTATACAAGAGAAGATTCACTTAATGCAAAAAAAAACAGTAATGGAGAACAGAGGAACAAAGATGTGAAGCAAACAAAACAAAATGAAGTGGCAAAAATAAAAATCAACTATGTCAAAAATAACATTAATGTGAATGGATTAAACAATTACTCAAAAGGCAGAACACTAGAAAAAATGAGATCCAACCACACACTGTCTAACGAGGACACTGTCGACTCGAAGATATAACGCACTGAATGTGAAAATATAAAACACGGCATAGAAACAACAATAAGAAAGACGGAGTGGCTACAATGCTATCAGACAAAATAAACTTTAAAACAAAAAATGTTCACAGATAAAAAGGGGGCATTTTATAAGGATAAAAGGGTCGATCCATCAAGTGGATATAACAGTTACAAACATTTATGCACCTACAGCAGAGACCCAAAATACATGAAGTGAAGTTGAAAGAATCAGAGGGGGAAACAGAATTCAACAACAAAAACGGCAAACATCAATACCTCATCCTCGATACTGGACAGAGCTATGCAGCAGATTAACAAGGGAATAAAACACTTGAAAAGCGTGACAAGCCACCTGGACCGAACAGAGACCTATGGAACACTCCACTCAGCAGCGGCATGGTACACAGTCCCTTTAAGAACACATGAAGTTCTCCAGGAGACACTATAGCCCAGGCCATAAAACAGGCCGCAACAAATTTAAAAGGATCCGGATCACACAAGGTATGTTCTCTGATACAAGGGAGTGAAATTAGATATCGATAACAAAGGTATCTGAGAAATTCACAAGTATGTAGAAATTAAATGACACACTCCCAAGTAACTAACGGATCAAAGAATAAATTATAAAGGAAATTAGAAAAGACTTTGAAATGAATGACAATGAAGAAACAGCATTCCCAAAACTTACCACATGCAGCTAAAGCAGTGAAATTCCTAGAAAGATACAAACTACCAGAAGTAACTCAAGAAGAAACAGAAAACTGCATAGGTTTGTAACAAGAGATTGAATTAAGCCTAAGTGCAGATGGCTTCTCTGGTGAACTTCACCAAACATTTAAAGAAGACTTACCGTAGACCTTCAAACAACTCAGGGGTCAGGGGTGCCAAACAACCACACGGTGGGAAATCCAAGAACTTTACAGTCAGTCCTCCACATCTGTGGTTCCACATCTGCAGATTCAACCAACCACAGATCGTGTAGTACGGACTGCAGTGTGTCTTTTTTTTTTTTAAGTAAATTTATGTATTTATTTATTTTTCTTGGTTGCACTGGGTCTTCGTTGCTGCGTGTTGGCTTTCTCTAGTTGTGGCGAGCGGGGGCTACTCTTCATTGCGGTGCACAGGCTTCTCATTGTGGTGGCTTCTCGTTGCGGAGCACAGGCTCCAGGTGCGTGGGCTTCAGCAGCTGTGGCACGCGGGCTCAGCAGTTGTGTCTTGTGGGCTCTAGAGCGCAGGCTCAGTAGTTGCGGTGCACGGGCTTAGCTGCTCCGCGGCATGTGGGATCTTCCCAGACCAGGGCTCAAACCCATGTCCCCTGCATTGGCAGGTGGACTCTTAACCACTGCACCACCAGGAAAGTCCCTGTTGTGTGTCTTTACTGAAAAAAATCCACATATAAGTGCACTGGCACCGTTCAAACCCATGTTGTTCAAGGGTCAACTGTAATGCCAGATCTTCAAAGTCTTCCTAAAGAGTAGAAGAGGAAAAAACACTGCCCCACTTATCCTACGAGGCCATTATTACTCTGATACAAAAACCAGAAGAAGACCTCATAAGAGAGGTAAATTCTAGACCAATATCTCTTATAAACATAAGCATAAAAATCCTCAACAAAGTATTAGCAAATCAAATCCAGCAATATACAAAAAAGGATTATACACGGTAATCAGCTGGGATTTATCACAGGTGTGCAAGGGTGGTTGCAAAATGAACAAACTAGGAAGAGAAGGGAACTTCCTCAACCTGATGAAAGGCATCTCTGAAAACCCACAGCTAACACGGCCCTTGATGGTGGAAGGCTGAAACCTTTCCCCTGAGATCAGGAACAAGACAAGGACGTCTGCTCCTCCCACTTTTGTTCAACACTGTATTAGAGGTTCCAGCCAAGACAATTAGGCAAGAAGGTGAAATACAAAGCATCCATATTGAAAAGGCAAAAGCTAAACCACCTATAATTACAGATAACATGACCTGCATGAAAATCCAACGGAATCCACTTAAAACTATTAGAACTCACCAACGAGTTGAGCAAGGTTGCAGGACATTAAGACAAAAGTCAATTGTATTTCTATTTACCAAGAGAACATGCAATAGAAAAATGAAACTGGCAAAACAATTCAATTTATACTAGCATCAAAAAGGCTAAGACACTTTAGAATAAATTTAACAAATAAAGTACAAAATTTGTATCCTGAAAACTACAAAAAAAAAGTTAATAGAAACTACTGAAGACCTAAATAAATGGAAAGACACTCCATGTTCAAGAACCGGAAGACAATACTGTTAAGATAGCAATACGGCCCAAACTGACCAACAGATTCCATGCGTCTCTGTAAGAACCTCAGCTGGCTTCTTTGGAGAAACTGACGGGCTGGACTTAACATTCACAAAGAACTGTAATGGGTCCAGAACAGTCAAAATGATCTTGAAGAACAAAGGTGGAGGACCCACAATTCCCAGTTTCAAAACTTACTGCAAAGCTACAGTAATTAAGGCAGTGTGGTACTGGCACAAGGATAGGCATATAGATCGACAGACAGAACTGAGTCCAGAAATAAGCATTCACAATTACGGTCAGCTCACTTCTGACAAGGGTGGTAAGACAATTCAACAGGCCATGACTGGTCCTGTCAGCCAACAGTGCTGGACCACTGGCAGCCACAGGCCACAGGACAGGAGACCCGTATCTAAATCCATGCATAAAAATGAACACAAAATGGATCAGAGACCTAAATGTAAGACACTAAAGCTGTAAAACTCTTAGGAAAAAAACATGGCAAATCTTTGTGACCTTGGATTAGGCTATGACTTCTTTTTTTTTTTAATTTATTTATTTATTTTTGGCTGCTTTGGGTCTTCATTGCTGCCCGCGGGCTTTCTCTAGTTGTGGCGAGTGGGGGCTACTCTTTGTTGCAGTGCACGGGCTTCTCATTGCAGTGGCTTCTCTTTTTGCAGAGCACGGGCTCTAGGTGTGTGGGCTTCAGGAGCTGTGGCACGTGGGCTCAGTAGTTATGGCTCATAGACTCTAGGGCACAGGCTCAGTAGTTGTGGTGCACGGGCTTCTCATTGCGGTGGCTTCTCTTGTTGCGGAGCACAGGCTCTAGGGGCACGGGCTTCAGTAGCTGTGGCGCACAGGCTTAGTTGCTCCGTGGCATGTGGGTTCTTCCCAGACCAGGGCTCAAACCCACGTCCCCTGCATCGGCAGGTGGATTCTTAACCACTGCACCACCAGGGAAGACCCTAGGCTATGACTTCTTAAATGTGACACCAAAGCACAAGGAACAAAAGAAAAAATAAGCTTCACTGGTATTTAAATCTTCAAAGAATACCATCAAGAAAGCAAAAAGACAACCCACAGAACGGGGAAAAAATACTTGCAAATCAAGTATCTGATAAGAAACTTAGATCTAGGATAAAGAACTCAATAATGAAAAGAAAAAGAACCCAATTTTAAAATGGCCTAAGTGTCTGAGTAGACATTTCTCCATGGAAGATACAGAAATGGCCAATAAGCCCATGAAAAGATGCTCAACATCGTCAGCCATCAGGAAACTCAAATCAAAACCACAATGAGAGCGCACTTCACACCTACGAGCAGGGCTACTCACAAAGACCTATCATGACAAGCGTTGACAAGGACGTAGAGAAATCGGACTCCTCATACACTGCTGCGTGTCATGGGATGTGAAACGGCGCAGCCGATGTGGCAAACAGTCTGGCAGTTCCTCCAAAGTTTAAAGGGCTGCCACATGACTCATAGAATAAATGGATAAATAAAATGTGTCCTATCCATACCATGGAATATTACTTGGTAATGAAAAGATGTGAAGGACAGATAAATGCTGCAACGTGAATAAATGTTACAAACGTGCTAGCTGGTCACGAAAGGCCAAACAGTGCATTATTGCACCTGTATGAACACCAGAACTGGCTCATGTCCACAGACAGAAAGTCAATTCCTGGTTGCCTAGGGGTGGAGGGGCTGCGGAAACGGGGAGTGACTGCTCACAGGCTCAGGGCTTCTTTGGGGACAAAACGTTCTGAAATCGATGATGGCTGCACAACCCTGTGAATGTACTAAAAACGACTGAACTGTACACTTTAGGGGGCGAGTTGCACAGTACGTGAACTATATCTCAACAAAGCTGGCACTCTTAAAAATGCAAAGGTGCCGATCTCCTTGGACACACTGCTGCACGGCACGCACGTGGGGTTCTTTCACAGGTGAATTTGTATTCGCGTTTAACAAGCAGACCACTAGCCGAGGAAGCCCCCAGTGTATTTATCAAGGTGGTGTGTGAACCAGCAAAGGGTTTAAAAACCACTGCTCCGGAAAGTTTCACATTTCCTCAGAAAGTTACACACAGGGTCACCATACGACCTGGTAATTCCTCTCCTAGGTGTACATATACCCAAAAGGAGAGGAAACCTATGTCCACAGAACCTTGTACCCACCCGTTATGTTCACAACAGCATTATTCACAATAACCTCAAAGGAGAAACAACCAACCCCAAAGGCCCAGCAACTGATAACTGGATAACCAAAGTGTGGTACCACCACACAATGGAATATTATTCAGCTCTAAAAAGGAATGAAGTCCAGATTTGTCTACAGCACAGACGAACCTTGGAAACATTGAAGTTTTAGAGAAAGACCACACATTGTATCATTTGAAATGCCCCAAACAGGCAAATCCATAGAGACGGAAAGTCGTTCTCGTGGTTGCCAGGAGCTGGGGGGGGCAGGGGGCTGGGATGGGAAATGACTGCTGATGGCTATGGGGTTTCCTTGGGTGATAAAATGTTCTGGCATTAGGATGTGGAGCTGGTGCAGGACTTTGTGAACAAACCATAAACCACTGTGCAGGCTGAACTGTATATACTGGACCGGTGACTTTCACGGGCTGTGAATTACACTTCCATTTAAAAAGCAAATTCCTCGATTACAAATATGAAGCAGGTGTGTAAACTTACCAAAATTCTTTTACGGTCCTTTTCTGATAAAAATTTTACAGGCGGGTATTTCTGGGTGAAGCTGTATAACATAAAGAGATTATAAAAGAAAGAGTCAAACATCTCATGTGAGTATTTTCTCTACTTGCCACCAAAACAAATGCCGGATTTGAGAACTGTTACTATCTGCTCCCCTCTCTTCTGCAAAAGAGGGCTGCGGCAACCAAGCAAGCACTGGTTAACGCTGAGCTCAAGATCAACCTGCTCCTTGTTTACAATCACACAGGTGTGACATGTGATGCTATCCCTGGACAGGGAAAACGTCAGGAAGTACCAGCCACCGGCAGCCAGGGCTGAACACAAAACACAGGAGGGGTGGCGTTCTCGAGATGCCGTGCCCAGGCCTGGGAGGAAGATATCGGCTGTGTGGGGTCACAGACCCAGCCCTGCCGACTGTACCCCCAGGAGGAAGAGAAGGTGTTAAGACTCTTCCCCTCTTCGGGCAGTTTCACAATTCCAGCCCCCCCTACCCAGCTGGGGGCCCTGGACAAAGCGACTGGGCATCAGCCCTTTCTGCCCACCATGGTCCATCTGAACCTGTCTGGGGTCTCACCTTATCTTTCAATGCCTCTTGCCCCCATCAAGGTGCCACCAGTCCCCAACCCACACGGATGTTCCAGGGCTGGGGCAGCATAAAAGACATATAAAGTTTCAAAAGAGAGTTGATAAATATAGACTTGAAATATCCACTCTTAAAGTGATTCGGTCAGAAACAAAAGGGCTTTTTAAAAAATGTGGAGAAAGCAGCTCTAGAGTTATTATTTTAACTGCAGATGTGCTGGGCGGGGGCCCTGTCTCCATCCGCCCCACACCCGCAGCCAGGACGTGGAACGCATCTCCTCAGTGGCTGAACTGAACGGCGCAGGACAGGTCCTCAGACAGAAGACCTTGAAGCAGGTGCTTCTCGTCTCCTGAAGGAGTGAAGCTCGCTGACAACAGAGCTGGGCGGGTTGGCAGTGCATGTGACCCCCTGTAGGAGCTTCCAGACTCTCAAAAGGTCAAGTTCGCCATGCAGACGCCAAACACAGGCAGGCAGCTGGGAGACGCCCAGGGGATGGTGAGAATGCCAGCCTTCCTGTGTCAGTTCTGTGACCCCGTCCACACCCCTGGGGCAAGACCCCCAGGTGCTCTGGGCACCTCGGGTTTCCTGCTCCCTCGAGCCAGAGGGCTGCCCGCAAGCCGTCCTGGGACCCGGCCACCACAGCAAGCACTTGATGAAGCGGGGCCGGGGAGGATGACAAAGCCCCAGCACTGGCCGGGGCAGCCCTCCCACCTGCCCGGTACCCCGTTCTCCGAGGGCCCGACACCCCTGCTCCAGCCTCAGTCTGAGCTCCCAGCATCCACGGGCCCAGCTGACTCAGCTCCATCCCACCCTCCCCGCGCTGCCCACCAGCCCGCTTCTCCTCCAGGCCGTCCTGACTGTCTCCCTTCCCTCACCCACCCACGGAGGGTTCATCCCCTCCAGGCTGAAGAGTTTTAGAGAGAGTCACGGCGGGGGGGGGGGGCGGGGGCGCCAGGGCTGCACCCTGGGAATGAAGTGGGCGGAGGGAACACAGGACAAGACTTGTGCATCCAGGAAGAGGTGGCCAATTTGTCCACTGAAACCGATTTTCATCCAAGTGGTGAGCTTGGAACAGTGCCTGCATGAAAGCTTAACATGAAACCAGATATGCTATTTACACCAGGCAGGAAGAGCAAACTGTTTTCTTATAGGAAATATCCTTAAAAGAAATAAAACTGAAGCAGACACAGCCACCTGACACAGTCACTGGTGCAGGACGACTAAGAAAACCGCTTCAAACAGTGTGTGCTAAGAAGCCCTTGATTTAAGAAACGCAACGTTGGCTGCTTTCGTGCCCTGTTTTTCTCCGACGTGTAACAACCGAGTTTCAGATTCCACATGGGTGATCATGTTACTGAACGTTTAAAAAAACGATCTCACGGCCCCTGTTCCTTGCTTTGAGGACTCGGGGCACAAAGCTCTAGGCGGGAGCCAGGGTCCTCCTGGGTGTGCACCCCCAGGCTGTGGTGACAGCCGGGTGACCGAGCTGGCCGTGCGAGGGGGTGGGGGCTCAGCCCCGAGCCCCAAGCTGGGTGAACAGGGCAAGGGCGAGGTGTGGGCTTCTCTAAGGCCGGGGCCCCTTTAAAATCCTACCCAGGTGTCGCTCACCCACGTATTCGTGTGTTAGGTACCTTTTCTGGAGCACCTGTTCCAGGCCACGCCCTGCGCTGGGGACACAGCAGCCATGGGGCAGGGTCGGGAGGCCACGCACCTGAAGCCTGCATTTCTGAGTGAGAAGCGGCAGGAAGGCAGAACGAAGCGTGAATTCAGTAACAGACCTTTCCTTACCCCCCAGATGGAGCCTACAGTCACCAGTTATCCCATTCCACACTCTAACCTTCCTCTCTGTTAGGAGAGCCTAGGTACTTTTACTTAGAATTTTAATGAGCATTATTACCTGCTATCTATTCAAAGAATGTTTAAAGATGTGGAGATGGAATGAAACAGCATGCAATCCAACTATTAGGAACTGGAGCGTGAGATCAGGAGGACCGGAAGACCAGAGAGTCACAACACTGTCAACCCACTGTATGTCAATAAAAAAAAAGAAAGAAAGAAAGAAAAGAAATCAAACTTGCCTGTACATTAGAATGACTTGGGGAGATGTGCAAACTCCCAAAGCCCAGTCTGCATGCTAGGCCAATGAGAGCATCATTGCAGGCAGTGGGGCCCAGGTGTCAGTACTCTCTAAAAACAACACACGGTAGCGTCCACGAGCCAGGCTGCTCGGACGGCACTGACCCCTGTGCCTCCCTGTGTAAACTGGTGCTGACCTGTCAACTGTGTCCTTACTTCTTGGCGCCCCTCTGCCCCCAAGTGGCGATCATGTATTTCCTCCCAGTGACATCCTTATGCTGCTGGGGTCAGGATGGCTGTGTGAACATTCCTATCCCACAAAGTCAGGAGCAATGAAACTAGACCGAGCTCCTCCAGCTTCCGCAAGGTCACGTCCGTACCTGACCTTCTGACTCACCCAGTAACCAGGGCCCAGCTGTCACCTGACTGGCTCGCCCACTGGAGGGACAGAACCCTTTTAGGCTGAGTTACAGCAAAGCAGCCCCGCGGGGCGGGCACTCACCCTCGGGGCCCAGCTTACTGGGAACTCTCACAGTTTCACAGGAATGAGTTACCAGAAAACTATTTCAGATTACAGTCACGTGTGCGTCTCTTCCCGAGTTAAAAGGAACAACAAAATCACAGAAGCATCAAAGGGAGTTTGTATAATTCTCAGAATTCAAGAGATCCTGTGTGTAAAGCCACTGCCTTCGGAGAGTTACCTAAATGATCCACGTTCTTTTCATAAGAAAGTTAATGCTATTCTCTAAGGAAAATAATCACCGGTGGGCAGATTTTTTCTTTCTTTTTCAGCCAAGGTAAAACTTGCGGTGAGTTACTTCTTACTGTAAACTGTTTATTTTTTAAACAGCTTCAATTAAGAGTCCTCAAATTACAGCAGTCCTATCGAAGGCAGGATTTCTGGTTCCCATCCAATGAAATGTTACAGGCAGTGTCATTTCAGCACCGGATAGTAGCAAGAAAGATTAAAGCACAAATAACAGCCTTCTATTAGTGATGGAATCAGTTAAAAAAACAAGTAACAACGTTTGCTCCAGGTAAGAGTTAAAATTGATAGCTTGGTGACTGCAAATAACCATCGGCTGAGGGCAAGAAGAGAGTGAACGAACACATTTAGCCTGATGAATTTTCTCCATCCTCCTTCATCATTTAATGAAAACACCGAGATCAAAAAAAATTGCTCTCCGTTTCTACCTTCTTATTCTAGACTTGATAACAGGCTCACACAAGGCTAAGCACATCGTCCAAACACGTCCCAGGGGGAAAAAATATACACAAACTTTAATGAATGAATGTCTTCCTTTTTCTTTTTTAAAGCTCTTAAGACCCAACTGCTACTCCAGACACTTGGAAGTTTTCTACACACGCTCAAGGGAGAGGTCCCCGTGCCCGAGGCCAAGACAGAGATGGAGCCCAGACACAGCATGAGCAGGACCCAGGACCTTCCTCTGGAAACCGATTCAAGCGAGAGTGTCCACGACCTAATACCATTCTTCCCTCCCAGCCACTTCGCCTGGACTCAGTTCTGGAAGCTTCCCGATGTATTGGCAGTATGGGGACAAAAGCAAACAAACGACTGAATGGGACGAATCACAGGCTCCCCATCCCTAACGTCCCATGGTGCTTCCATGTGGTCCTAGGTTCCAGGCCCAACAAATGGCATTCCTACTTTGGAATCCTCTGAGATGGTCAGCAGGTGCTAGAAACCGTCTGACCGCCTGCTGGAGCCAAAAGAGGGCAGGCGTGGCCTCAGACTGTGTGCCACGAGTCTGCAGGAACTGAGAAATCCGCAGGGCTTGGGAAAGGAAGGTTTCAACACCCCTAGATCCTTCCTTCTACCAACATTCAGACCGTCTGGGAATTTTATTGGCAGGGGGACCAATGACACCGATGTGGACATGTGTCTGCATCGTCCCAGGTTGCAGAAATCAAACTGACAGAGGGCCTTAGAGGAAAGGCTTTCCCACAGGATCCGGGGTCGGGCTTCGGGAAGACTCCTGAAAAAAATCAATTAACTTTGTGTCTCCACACAACTAGGGCACCTACCGGGCACCGGTGGGGGACCATGGACACCTAAGGGGGCGGGAGGAACCACCAGTGACTGGCTTGCGGGATCTCAGTTCCCAGGCCAGAGGCTGGGCCCAAGCTCCTGTGGTGGGAGCTCCGAGTCCAAACCATTGGACTAACACAGAACCTCAGACCCCAGGGAACATCAATCGGAGTGAGGCCTGCCGGAGGATCTCATCTCAGCACCAAGACCCAGCTCTATCCAACTGCCTGCAAACTCCAGTGCTGGACGCCTCAGGCTGAACAACCACTAAGACAGGAACACAGCCCCACCCATCAAAAAATACGTCACAGACGAAGGAGCAAGGTAAAAACCTACCAGACCAATAAATGAAGACACAATAGGCAACCGACCTGAAAAAGAATTCAGAGCAATGACAGGAAAGACGACCCAAAATCTCAGAAACAATGCACAAAATACAAGAAACAATTAACAAGGACCTAGAAGAACTAAAGAGCAAACTAACAGTGATGAACAGCACAATCACTGAAATTAAAAATACTCTAGGGCTTCCCTGTTGGCGCAGTGGTCGAGAGTCTGCCTGCCGATGCAGGGGATGGGGGTTCACACCCAGATCTGGGAGGATCCCACACGCCACGGAGCAGCTGGGCCCGTGAGCCATGGCCACTGAGCCCACGCGTCCGGAGCCTGTGCTCCATAGCGGGAGGGGCCGCAACAGCGAGAGGCCCACGTACCGGAAAAAAAAAAAATACTCTAGAAGAAATCAATAGCAGAATAACTGAGGCAGAAGAACGGATAAGTGAGCTGGAAGATAAAATAGTGGAAATAACTACCATAGAGCAGAATAAAGACAAAAGAATGAAAAGAATTGAGGACAGTCTCAGAGACCTCTAGGACAATATTAAACGCACCAACATCCAAATTACAGGGGTCCCAGAAGAAGAGAAAAGGAAAGGGTCTGAGAAAATATCTGAAGAGATTATAGTTGAAAACTTCCCTAACATGGGAAAGGAAATAGCCAATCAAGTCCAGGAAGCGCAGAGAGTCCATACAGGATAAACCCAAAGAGAAACACGCCAAGACACATAGTAATCAAACTATCAACAGTTAAACACAAAGAAAAGTTATTAAAAGCAGCAAGGGAAAAGCAACAAATAACATACAAGGGAATCTCCATAAGGTTAACAGCTGATCTTTCAACAAACTCTGCAAGCCAGAAGGGAGTGGCAGGACACAAAGTGATGAAAGGGAAAAACCTACAACCAAGATTACTCTACCCAGCAAGGATGCCATTCAGATTTGCAGGAGAAACTAAAACCTTTACAGACAAGGAAAAGTTAAGAGACTTCAGCACCACCAAACCAGCTTTACAACAAATGCTAAAGGAACTTCTCTACACAGGAAACAAAAAAGTAAAAGACCTACAAAAACAAAACAAAAACAAGAAAATGGGAATAGGAACATACATATCAATAATTACCTTTAATGTAAATGGATTAAATGCTCCAACCAAAAGACACAGACTGGCTAAATGGATACAAAAATAAGACCCCTATATATGCTGTTTACAAGAGACCCACTGCAGACCTAGGGACACATACAGACGGAAGTGAGGGGATGGAAAAAGATATTCCATGCAAATGGAAATCAAAAGAAAGCTGGAGTAGCAATACTCATATCAGACAAAATAGACTTTAAAATAAAGACTATTACAAGAGACAAAGAAGGACACTACATAATGTTCAAGGAATCAATCCAAGAAGATATAACAATTGTAAATATTTATGCACCCAACACAGGAGTACCTCAATACATAAGGCAAATGTTAACAGCCATAAAAGGGGAAATCAACACTAACACAATCATAGTAGGGGACTTTAACACCCCACTTTCACCAATGGACAGATCATCCAAAATGACAATAAATAAGGAAACACAAGCTTCAATTAATTGATATTTATAGGACATTCCATCCAAAAACAACAGAATACACTTTCTTCTCAAGTGCTCATGAAACATTCCCCAGGACAAACCATATCTTGGGTCACAAATCAAGCCTTGGTAAATTTAAGAAAACTGAAATCCTATCAAGTATCTTTTCTGACCACAATGCTATGAGACTAGATGTCAATTACAGGAAAAAGAACTGTAAACAATACAAACACATGGAGGCTAAACATTACGCTACTAAATAACCAAGCAATCACTGAGGAGGAAATCAAAAAAATACCTAGAGACAAATGACAATGAAAACATGACGATGCAAAACCTACGGGATGCAGCAAAAGCAGTTCTAAGAGGGAAGTTTATAGCAAACGATCCTACCGCAAGAAATAAGAAAAATCTCAAATAAACAACCTAACCTTACACCTAAAGCAGTTAAGAGAAAGAAAAACAAAAAAACCCCAAAAAATTAGCAGAAGGAAAGAAATCATAAAGATCAGATCAGAAATAAATGAAAAAGAAATGAGGGAAACAATAGCAAAGATCAATAAAAACTAAAAGCTGGTTCTCTGAGAAGATAAACAAAATTGATAAACCATTAGCCAGACTCATCAAGAAAAAAAAGGGAGAAGACTCAAATCAATAGAATTAGGAATGAAAAAGGAGAAGTAACAACCGACACTGCAGAAATACAAAGGATCATGAAAGATTACTACAAGCAACTATATGCCAATAAAATGGACAACCTGGAAGAAATGGACAAATTCTTAGAAAAGCACAACCTCCTGAGACAGAACCAGGAAGAAATACAAAATATAAACAGACCAATCACAGCACTGAAACAGAAACTGTGATTAAAAATCTGCCA
This sequence comes from Phocoena phocoena, assembly GCF_963924675.1. NCBI lineage: Eukaryota > Metazoa > Chordata > Mammalia > Artiodactyla > Phocoenidae > Phocoena > Phocoena phocoena. The sequence continues at coordinate 1,871,085 of NC_089232.1, read as the reverse complement.
ACAAACAAAAGTCCAGGACCAGATGGCTTCACAGGCGAATTCTATCAAACATTTAGAGAAGAGCTAACGCCTATCCTTCTCAAACTCTTCCAAAATATAGCAGAGGGAGGAACACTTCCAAACTCATTCTACGAGGCCACCATCACCCTGATACCAAAACCAGACAAGGATGTGACAAAGAAGGAAAACTACAGGCCAATATCACTGATGAACATAGATGCAAAAATCCTCAACAAAACACTAGCAAACAGAATCTAACAGCACATTAAAAGGATCATACACCATGATCAAGTGGGGTTTATCCCAGGAATGCAAGGATTCTTTAATATACGCAAATCAATGTGTTACACCATATTAACAAATTGAAGGATAAAAACCATATGATCATCTCAACAGATGCAGAAAAAGCTTGACAAAATTCAACACTCATTTATGATAAAAACTCTCCAGAACGTGCGCATGGAGGGAACTTACCTCAACATAATAAAGGCCATATATGACAAACCCACAGCCAACATCATCCTCAATGGTGAAAAACTGAAACCATTTCCTCTAAGATCAGGAACAATGCAAGGCTGTCCACTCTCACCACGCTTATTCAACATAGTTTTGGAAGTTTTAGCCACAGCAATCAGAAGAAAAGGAAATAAAAGGAATACAAATCGGAAAAGAAGTAAAACTGTCACTGTTTGCAGATGACATCATACTATACACAGAGAATCCTAAAGATGCTACCAGAAAAGTACTAGAGCTAATCAATGAATTTGGTAAAGTAGCAGGAAACAAAATTAATGCACAGAAATCTCTTGCATTCCTATACACTAATGATGAAAAATCTGAAAGAGAAATGAAGGAAACACTCATTTACCACTGCAACAAAAATAAAATATCTAGGAATAAACCTATCTAAGGAGAAAAAAGATCTGTATGCAGAAAACTGTAAGACACTGATGAAAGAAATGAAAGATGATACAAACAGATAGAGAGATATACCATGTTCTTGGATTGTAAGAATCAACTGTGAAAATGACTCTACTACCCAAAGCAGTCTACAGATTCAATGCAATCCCTATCAAACTACCACTGGCATTTTTCACAGAACTAGAACAAAAAATTTCACAATTTGTATGGAAACACAAAAGACCCCGAATAGCCAAAGCAATCCTGAGAAAGAAAAATGGAGCTGGAGGAATCAGTCTCCCAGAATTCAGACTATACTACCAAGCTACAGTAATCAAGACAGTATGGTACTGGCACAAAAACAGAAATACAGATCAATGGAACAGGACAGAAAGGCCAGCGATAAACTCATGCACATATGGTCACCTTATCTTTGATAAAGGAGGCAAGAGTATATAACAGAGAAAAGACAGCCACTTCAACAAATGGTGCTGGGAAAACTGGACAGCTACATGCAAAAGAATGAAATTAGAACACTTCCTAACACCATACACAAAAATAAACTCAAAATGGATTAAAGACCTAAATGTAAGGCCAGACACTATAAAACTCTTAGAGGAAAACATAGGCAGAACACTCTATGACATAAGTAACAGCAAGATCTTTTTTGATCCACCTCCTAGAGTAATGTAAATAAAAACAACAATAAATAAATGGGACCTAATGAAACTTAAAAGCTTTTGCACAGGGGCTTCCCTGATGGAGCAGTGATTGAGAGTCTGCCTGCCAATGCAGGGGACATGAGTTCATGCCCCGGTCTGGGAAGATCCCACATGCCGCGGAGCGGCTAGGCCCGTGAGCCATGGCTGCTGAGCCTGCGTGTCTGGAGCCTGTGCTCTGCAACAGGAGAGGCCACGACAGTGAGAGGCCCGTGTACTGCAAAAAAAAAAAAAAAAAAAAAAGCAACAACAAAAAACAACCCAATCCAAAAATGGGCAGAAGACCTAAATAGACATTTCTCCAAAGACATACAGATGGCCAACAAACACATGAAAGGATGCCCAACATCACTAATCATTAGAGAAATGCAAATCAAAAGTACAGTATGGTATCACCTCACACCTGTCAGAATGGCCATCATCAAAAAATCTACAAACAATAAATGCGGGAGAGACTGTGGAGAAAAGGGAACCCTCCTGCACTGTTGATAAGAATGTAAATTGATACAGCCACTATAGAGAACAGTATGGAGGTTCCTTAAAAAACTAAAAATAGAACTACCATGTGACCCAGCAATCCCAATACTGAGCACATACCCTGAGAAAACCATCAAAGAGTCACATACCACAATGCTCACTGCAGCACTATTTACAATAGCCAAGACATGCAAGCAACCTAACTGTCCATCAACAGATGAATGGATAAAGAAGATGTGGCACATATATACGATGGAATATTATTCAGCCATAAAAAGAAACAAAATTGAGTTATTTGTAGTGAGGTGGATGGACCTAGAGTCTGTCATACAGAGTGAAGTAAGTCAGAAAGAGAAAAACAAATACCGTACACTAACACATATATATGGAATCTAAAAAAAAAAAAAAAGGTTCTGATGAACCTAGGGGCAGGACAGGAATAAAGGACAAAGGCAAGGGGAAGGGTAAGCTGGGACGAAGTGAGAGAGTGGCATGGACATATATATACTACCAAATGTGAAATAGATAGCTAGTGGGAAGCAGCCGCATAGCACAGGGAGGTCAGCTCAGTGCTTTGCGACCACCTAGAAGGGTGGGATAGGGAGGGTGGCAGGGAGATGCAAGAGGGAGGAGATATGGGGATATACGTATGCATGTAGCTAATTCACTCTGTTATACAGCAAAAACACAACATTGTAAAGCAATTATACTCCAATAAAGATGTTAAAAAAATCATTTAAATAATTTTTTTTTCTGGAGAGAGCCCATAGCTTTCATCAGAAATACTTTTTAATGAGCAGAGGAAAAAAAGATTTAAAAACACTGCATCCGAATTTTAGAGTAAAAATTGACGTTCTCGTGGAGAAGTCCCTGTCTTGAAAGTGCCTTGTATCTTTGAAATTACAGAGTTAATTACTCAGCTGAGATGAACTGACATTAGATATTGACCTTCTAAGGTCAGTAAGATATAAGTATTTTCTTAGACAAAAGAAAAAGTACACATACCTTTTTTCCAAATCTCTGATTTTCTCTCGTAGTGGTTCAACAATCTAAAACGAAAATAACCAGTATCAGTTTTCAAGCAGAAACCCAGTCCTCCGCCACGTTCACCCACTCTGATGTTCCAGAGGGACAGAACGTGATGTGAAACAGATTTTAATTCCTTCTACGATTCACCTCCAACTTGAGGTTAAGTAAGACCCCGTGACTCACAATCCTAGAATCGAGATACTGAACTGCGTGTTGGAATCTCTCGCTCCAGAGATGCCTAAGCCCTCGGGAAATTCACCTTTTTCCTTCCCGACCTCATGGGCAAAGTCAAAGGTGGTTCAGCCTCGTGAAAACAGGTGATCACCACCCCCACTTCTCTTCAGGTGAGAGAGAGGACCCCCGGGGGCTGCCCCCAGTGTGTCGCCTGCTATCAGCACAGTGCCTGCGTCGCAGGCCGTGTGTCCACTGCATTCGCGGGCCAGGGCCGGGGCTGCACAGCACGACCGGTATATGCTTCCAAACCACAGCGAGCAGCTCCCAGCGCTCCCACAGCCCATATTACAACAGTCAGTCTGCACCGACACTGGACTAAAACACGAGCAATTATTTTGACCAGAAGGTGTGAAGTGGGCTAGAGCTGCCGGCTTTCGGTGAGGCAGGCCGCAGCCTCCCCTCCGCTCGTGTGCCCGCCCTGCTCTGTGTGTCCCCGGGTCCTCGCAGAGTCGGGCCATGTTTCCTGGCGGCCCCTGCCCCCACCCCTGGTGAAGGTCCTCACTGCCGTTCCTCTAAGGAAGCCTGGAAAGGCTCCCCTGAAAAGTCACATAAGAGCTTAAATCCTTCTCGCCTGGAGGGCAGAATTTAACACACTGCACCTTTACAAATGGACAAATGCTGACACAGAGGTGCGGCCACAGCCTAACAAAGTCCTTCTTAAACGAGGGAATGATTTCCTGCGAGATGGTTTCAGAATCACAGGTCGGCATCAAGCGGCCACGATAAAGATACCAGCGCAAGCAAAGGGACTGAAGCGGACAAATTAGCAGGAAAAGGAGGGGCAAAGTTTGGAAAAGAGACTAACCTCTTCAATCCTGCTTTCAATCTTGAGTTCACCATTTTCCTGGATGGACCTGTTGAGTAGAAAACTACAAAACTGAGACCAACGGAAAGACTTTGTGACTCCCAGGTGTGTTTCTGAACAAATCACTGCAACACAGGCCAAGAACCCATCCCGGGCACCAACCCCCCAGGATGGCGGGGGAGGAGGGGGCTGGGGGTAGCCCCTCAGCGCCGTACCCCAGGCTCACCACCACCTTACGGGGCGCTTCTGTTAAACTAAGACCATCTCACTTTCACATTCCACCCAACACGGGACTGTAAATTAGAGGCTGGAAGCGTGTCTATAGGGAGTACAAGTTTCTCTGCTGGGCTTTCCTGGGATTTAATGCAAAATGGAGTTTTTCCAAGTGCAAAGACAGAGCTCCTTTAATGGGGCCTGAGCAGCCCTCCAGCCACACACAGGGGCCTCTGTCAGGAGACACACACCAGCCCCGGTGGGAGGAATTGGGTCAACACGGCCCCAGCCGCCCTGCAAACCCCACTGGACGTGAAGAGCCCGGTGGGGGCAGAGCGACCCTCCCCAGCTGCCCGCAGCTGTGCTGACTTCCCAAACCTGCTGCCACCGCAGTGCGACTGCTGCTCTTTGACGGTCACACCAAGAAATACAAAGTGGAGGGGATTTTTCTTTAAATGTAAAACTATACTCACGGCACCAAATTTGTTTTTACAATGAATGCTTATGACTTTCGCTGATTTTTTTTTTTTTTTTTTTAAGAATACTGACGCAAGGATTTGACTCTTACAAGTGTCCCTCATGCTCTGCTGGGCAACACAAATAATGCTCGCTCAGGCCAGAAGGTCCCCGGGCCCTCCCTCCCCTGGGACGAACAGTGGGCTCAAGCATCCACTGGTCTGCTCCTGGGGGTGAGGGCAGCCTCGGTTTCCCTAAGAGGCTTTGGAAAGGTGCCCCTGAGTGCTTTGCTCAAGCCGCCCAGAAATGCCATTTACATTTCAGGAGCCTGAAAGCTCAGGTCCACCCTCTTCTGTCTACAAGGCCAGGAAGGCCTGAGGCGGGCACCACCAAGGAGCCGCCACGGCTGCCTCGAGATTCACCGTCACATCTGAGCTGGACTTGGGTCAGCGTGATAACCAGCTGCGTCCTCCAGAACACCCCAGGAGAGAAGACGAGCTGGAAGTGTGAACACCAAGGAGCTCAGTTCCGCTTTCACATCGTCCTCAATCAGCCCATGACGTCATGGTGTATATGTAACAATGAAATGTATCCTTTCAACCCAAACATAACAGCCGAGTTATTAAAAACAATTACCTCATATTAACCAAGTTGCCCCAAATAGCTGTAAGAGAAAGAGAAAGGAGCAGTCAATATTTAAGTTCACAACATTCAAGGACTCCAACTAATACAATATTAATTTTTAACCAATATCTTAAAGTTGCCTATGAAAACTATAGCTCACGAAGACAATAAAATGCACACTTTCAAAATACTAAGTCCTGGGACTTCCCTGGCGGTCCAGCGGTTAGGACTCCGTGCTTCCACTGCAGGGGGTGCAGGTTCGATCCCTGGTCGGGGCACTAAGACCCTGCATGCTGCACGGTGTGGCCGAGAATACATACATACGTACCCACATAAATAAAATAATAAGTGCGACTAAACATAAGCGAAAAGATGACCCTATATACCCCTGACTCTGGCATAACCTCCTGGGGCCTGGAGTGCCACGGTGCAGTGCTTTGATACGCAGTACGTCCCCAGCCTTTGAGGAAGAGCCGGTCACGGGCATCAAAGACCTGCAAGAATCCAAGAGATCCCAGGGCTCAGTCCGGCCCCTCCCCTCCAACGTCGACGAGACCGAGACTCAGAAGTAGAGGACGGCCTGACCCTGTGGCCGTCCTCTCTCTCAGCCCTCACCCAGCTCCCCTACATCACAGCCTCGTCTGCTGGGCCACCTCCCTGACGGCAGACAGCTGAATAACCGCGTCTAAACCAGTCCAGCTGCCGCAGTGGATTTTACCAGGGGTGACTTTACAGACACACTAGACCACGACACGCACTTGAAGTTACTGACCAGAGGGTACCTCACAGAGAGACGCCCACAGAGAACGCTGTCGCTAAGGCTCTGTCCACATGCCGACACGGCCCCCACGTGACCACTCCCCCAGTGACGCGCACCTCCCGAGGCCAGGAGCGCTCAGGTGCTGCCAGATGCTGGGGAAAGCAGGGAGCAAACACACACACACCCTGGAGTCTGGGGCTGGCAATCCTGTGAGCTTGGGAAGGCCCTGAGGTGAGGGGCGACACTAGGCATGTTCTCACTGCATCTGCCGATACCCAGCAGGGGGGCTAATAAACGTTCACTGCAGAGTTCTCAGTGTCCAAAATCATGCTCCTTGCAGGAGATCCCCATTGTGAACAAGGGGCATGATGAAACCACAAAAGCAGAGCCCTCTTCGAATACAAGAAACTATGATCGAAAAGATAAGCGATAAATAAGTAGAAAGTGGCAAAAGTAAGCAAGAAATGGGGGAAATTAAAATGAAGCTGCACTACATGCATCACTCATAAAACAAAGGATGTTTATGCCTTTGGGCCATGTGATCCTACTTTTGAGGATTATCCTCAGGAAATAAGTATACACACAAAAAAGCGGCCTTCCCAAGTCACAGCCTTATTTATAATTAAGAAAGAGTAAACCAAAATACATTACAGTTGGGGAACTATTATATAAATTATGATATAGCCATTCACGTGACGAAATCATAAAGTCATTAAATATGACTAACAATTATCAAAAAAGATAAGCGATAACAGGTGCTGGTGAGGGTGCGGAGAAAAGGGAACCCTGGTTCACTCACTGTTGGTGGGAATGTAAACTGGTGCAGCCGCTACGGAAAACGGTGCAGAGGTTCCTCAAAAAATTAAAAACAGAACCACCACCCGATCCAGCAATTCCACTCCAGGTTATTTATCCAAAGGCAATGAGAACACTAATTCCGAAGGATACATGTACCTCTATGTTCCCTGCGGCACTATTCACAACAGCCAGGATACGCACGTCAGGTGAGTATCCACTGACGGATGAATGGGTAAAGAAGATATGGTGTATATACACAATGGAATATGATTCAGCCACAAAAAGATGGAGACCCTGCCATGTGCGGCAACACTGCTGGATCCTCAAGGCATTACACCAAGTGAAATGTCAGAGAAAGACAAATACCGTAGGATCTCACTTACATGTAGAATCTAAAAACAAACAACAAAAACCCAAGCTCACAGGTACAAAGAACAGATCAGCGGTTGCCAGACGTGGGAGATGGGAGGTGAGGGATGGGTGGTGTGAAATGGGGTTAAAATAAGTCCTGGGGATGTTGTGTACAGCATGTGTCTGTAGTTAACAACACTGTCCTAAGTATTTGAAGGAAGCTGCTAAGACAGTGAGTCTTCCAGGATCTCATCACACGCACACAAATCTGTAACTGTGGGGTTTCCCTGGTGGCGCAGTGGTTGAGAGCCCACCTGCCGATGCAGGGGACACGGGTTCGTGCCCCGGTCCGGGAAGATCCCACATGCCGCGAAGCGGCTGCGCCCGTGAGCCATGGCCGCCGAGCCTGCGCATCCGGAGCCTGTGCTCCGCAACGGGAGAAGCCACAACAGTGAGAGGCCCACGTACCGCAAAAAAAAAAAAAAAAAATCTGTAACTGTGTGGTGACGGATGTTAAGTAAACTTATGGTGATCATTTCCCAACACACACGCACATTGAATCATCACATGTACACCTGAAACTAATAAAACGTTATATATCAATTACATCTCAATAAAAATATGGCAACGAAACCATGCTGCAACCTGATAATGCAGGTGTGACGGCCCCAGACAAGAAAATATATCTGCTACTGAAAATTACACAGAAAAAAAGAAGACTGTCTGAAGACGCCAAAATACTGAGTTCAGGTGCTGACGTGACTATTTTCTCCTTGTATCTATGTGCTTACCTTGCTTTGTAAAAAGGAGGGAAAAGGTTCTTGAGCCCCTGCTAAGCTGCATGCCCCCTGTCCCCGGTCTCTATCTAGGTCACTGCTCACCTGGGATGCCAGGTGCCCGTGAACCAGGAGGTGCAGACCCTGCGACACTTGTCCTCACTGTGGACCTGAAATGAGTACCTTGTCTCATTCTGGCTTTAGGATTAGCTCCTCATCAAAACAGCCCGGAAGCGTCCCCTTCTCTCTGTGCCAGGGAACTAACTGCGCCTGAGATGACCCGGGCCCTAAGGTGCCTTCCGAGTGGTGACAGCCTTTTGACCCTCTTCCCAAATCATCCCACGGTTATTAGTTTATTCCGTTTTCTCCTTCTCAACCTCTTCCTGAATCTCTTTAAAATGTCTATTTTGGAGACATTTCTCGGTCCTCCTGCGGTCACCTAGACCACCTGAGAGCAGGTAAGGCTGCCCTCCCTTCCGGGAAGTAGACACACGGTCTCCCGAGTCATCCCCCCGGCCCCAGCAGGGCTCTGCTTCATCGTCTCCCTCGGGAAGCGCGGGCGGCCCGGGATCTGCCGGGGAAGACGCGCACCTCAGGAGCTTCGCCGCCCTTTACAGACGGATAATGCGGACCGTGGGCGGGAAACGCCCCTTCGCGGCACCCGGACACGCGCCCTCCTCCCCAGCTGCTCTTCCCCGCCCACCCCAGGGCTTCGTGACCCACCCCCCCACCATCGGACCCCCTTGCAGCCCCTGCTCCCACAGGACTCCGCACCTCCTCACCCCTTCAGCTGCCTTTACAGGGGTCTCCGGGCACCTCGCCGGGGCACTCCATTCTCGGGACGGCGCCCCGCCCCTGCAGGGTATGCTGCGGCCCCCCGTGTGGCCATGGTGACCACGGCACACCTCTCTTTAACTGGCGGCTTAGGGTGGGTCCCCCTGCAAGAGCAGGAGTGTCCTTATTCACACCCAAAACACCAAGCACGGGCAGGCCAGGCACCGAAACCAGCCAAACAGCGGTCAGGGAACGTTCTTCCTTTCTCACAAACATCACTTGCTTGGTCCTTTTTATCTTCAGAAGCAGAGCCACCTTCTGGGCTCAGCGGGAGATGGATGCCCTGGGAGGAGAAGGGCAACAGAGGTCCCTGGGGAGGGAAGACGAGGCTGCAGGTCAGGGTGGGCCTCAGGGGCTGTGTTCCTGACAAGCTCCCCCGAGGATTCTGCCCATGAGCTGAATGCGGGCACCACTGCTTCCCCTCAGGTAGCTGGGCCCTGGTTAGCAGGTGACCAGCAACACTTGGTGTGGCGAAGGCAGCAGGGTTTCAGCACCAGAGGAAGCAGGGGTGTGAGGGGCAGACGGGCAGGGGGGAAGCGAGCTGAAAGCAGAGGACAGGGTGTCAGGATGGGCCGGGAGGTCAGGGCGGGTGTGACACAGGTTTGTCACAGGCTAAGAGCTGGGGGGCGGCTGTGGGAGGGATAACGGCTGGGACAAACGCACTCTCGCCTCCCTCTCCATCCCACAGTGACGGGGAGAGGTGTCTAATGGCGGGCAGGAACAGACCCTGAACAGACCCGGCCTGGGTCTCAGGACAAGGAGGCGCAGGGACTCGGTGGCGCTGGAGTGACCCCAGGGCCCTTGCAGGGGCCTTCCGGGCTCACCGTTTCCAAGCCCAAGGTCACTCCCACGTCACAGCTGAAGACCAGAGCCAAGAGGAGCACCTGTGCCTTGTCAGGTCGCCCCACAGCCGTGTGACAGGGCCACGCGGGGGCCTCCTTCCCAGGCCTGCACAGCCCGTCTAGGGCCCGGCCTCATCCCCACCCACTCCCACGGAGACAGGCGCCTTGTTTTCCCCAAACGGCTGCTGAGCTCATTCCCCCCAGACGCCCGTGGGACACGTGATCAGACCCAAACTGAGCACGGAGACCTCGTGAAATCCTCAAGGCCACGCAGCCCACTGACCGAGAAGGAGGCTCCACCTGCACAGGTAAGAACCGCTTCCTCCAGAGGCGGATTCACAATGGAGACCCGGAGCGCCCAGGCTCCTGGGCTCACCCGAACCACACACCGTCTGTGGAGAAAGCTCCAGGACGCCGCAGTGCGGGCGCCTTCCCCCGGCCGCCCCTGCTCCTCTCGGGTCCCGAGACAGGGCTCAGCAGAGGCCAGGCCCAGCCCATCTGCTGCACTCCGCAGCGTCAGCGAGATGTTCAGAGAGCGAGACCCTCCCTCGTGCCACAGGTGACACATCCCATCAGAGGAGGGGTCCTGGCCCTGCCCGCAGTCTGGGCAGCCGGTCAGAACCAGCGTGCACGTGGGCCTCAGTTGCTGAAACACCGGATCCTGCAGCCCAGGGCCAGCCGGCAGGACCGCGACCACCCGAGGGCAGACAGGTCACCCACGGGGGCTCCAACAACCACGCCGGCTGAGCTGTCCTCAGGGGCAGACTTGCCAGCCGAGTCTCCGGGAAGGGGACCCTCCAGCCCCGCTGTGTGAGTCCCAACCGTCAGGCTAGATGCCACCAGAGAACAGACTCTGCTTTTCAAATTCCCAGCCCACAGACCCATGAGGGTGGTGAAACAGCCGCTGCTCTGTGCCAGCAAGTCCTGAAGGGGTCGGTCACGCAGCGAAACAACCAGAACCAGAGCACAGGCAGGTGCTTTAATCTCCCATCGACCCAGGATCCGGGCAAAGTTCCTCCCGCCTGGGCAGAAAGGGTGGCTGAGGTCCCAGGGGCCCCCATCCCTACCACGCAGGCTGCCTGCCTTGTGTGATCACGGCATCAAACGCGCCCAGGAAAGAGGAGCCCTGCTCACCTCCCACGAACCCTCACAACTCCGGCCCCCGAGGAACAGATATAGACCCTGCGGTGGCTCAGCTGAAGGCCTTCAAAGCAGACAAGGACACGCATCCTAAACCGATCAGAGGGTTCACATCACAAGATACTATTCTGTCTAAAATTCTCTAGATAAGGCAGGGGGCTGTCAGAGGAGGGAGCTTCCCCGCCTCCAGGTCTCCCTAAAATCAGGTGGCTAAGGCAGCATCACACACGAAGGGCAGCAGCCACGGAATGGGGAGCCCTCCTGCCCCCCGACCCGAGGGGAGCTGGCCTGGAACCCTGCCCCACGGCCCCCCGACCCGAGGAGAGCTGGCCCGGAACCCTGCCCCACCGGCCGGACCTGCGTTCATGCCAGCGTTACACAGAATGGAAGCTGCCCAGATGAGGCGGTCTGGGGAGCCCTGGCAGGCTGGCGACTGGCGTCCTTCCCAGGCCACGCGCAAAGGCCCTGCGCCAGCCCTGCTTCCCCCCCGAGACACCTCCTCCAGGACGGCCTCCAGGACGAGCCCCAGCACAAGCCCTCCAGCTCCCCACCCCACAGCCTCCAGAGTCCCAGGTGGCGGGTCCCAAAATTCGGCACAGAACCCCTTTAAGCGACTCACACCTCCCCAGAGACTTTCCTAAGAAAGCTGCCCCAACATTTCCATGGGAAAAATTTTTCCCCAAAGTGGTTAAAAACGCAAGAAACTGTGGGCATTGTAGATAACATCGGTCCCTTTAGAAAGTCTTTACATGTAAAAATGTCACTTATTAACTGAGATGAGACTTAGTAGAATCCATTTCTGCTTGTTCACACTAGACACATGTTTAAAACTTCATGCAGGTGTATTTACGCATGAGACAGTCTGAGAAACACGAGGAAGGCCTTTCTAGGCTCTGGTATCACTGCAATTTCCACAGCCCGCAGGGAGAAAGTCTGAAATAAGTGCCCTAAGGTCTGCAGGGGAGCCGAAGTGTTAGGTCCAGGTCCATCCAGATAGGGCAGCACCACACTTGCAAAGTGCAGGATGACCCATGAGATCCCTGAGCCGGTCAGGCAGTAGAGACCCCAAACTCAACTGTCATCTCGAGGACTCCCGCTGTTGGAGGAGCCTGGAGAGGGGACAGCCCCCGGCCCCCTCGACGTAGACAGGGCAGAGGCTCATTTGGACCAGAGCTACACAGCGTTTCCCCGAAAGCCCGTCGGAAATGCAGATTCTCAGGCCCCGGCAGGGCTCCCCAATCAGAAACTCGGGGGTGGGGAGCCACCGGGGTTTAACAAGTGCTCCTGCCGATCTCCCCGCAAGCTGAGAGCCCACCTCTGTTCCCCTCCCTGCTCAAGGCCTCCGAAGGCTCCGCGTTCTAAGACAACCATTAAACAACTTCTTTACAAAACAGCAACAGACTCTCAGACATACAGAATAAACTTAGTTACCAAAGGGGGAAGGGGGGAGGGATAAATTAGGAGCTTGGGATGAACATATACACACTACTGTATAGGAAATCGGTAACCAACAAGGACCTACCACATAGCACAGGGGACTATATTCGATACCTTGTAATAACCTACAATGGAAAAGAATCTTTAAAGGATACATGTATACGTATAACTGAATCACTCTGCTGTACTCCTGAAACACAATACTGTAAATCAACTGTACACCAATATAAAATAAAAATTAAACTAAACTAAAACCCAAACCGATGTCACAAGAGCCCGGCCGCCTCTCCCTCTGTGATGGGCACAGCTCTGGGCGCCCCTCCCCCCAGGTGGCCGGCAGACCCTCGCGCTCCTGCCCCAGCGAGTCCCTCGAGCCCACGGCCCCGGTCCGGCCCCCTCGTCAGGCTCCGGCCAGTGCAGGACCCGCGCAGCTGCGCTTCCGTGTCCGCCCTCCCACGTGGCACTCCCGCCTTCTCTCCAGGTGACTCGTCCCCGTCCTGCCCCTGCTCCGGATTCCAAGTCTCCACATCGCTCCCATCGCCCACTCGGGTGATCGCGCCCCACGCGTATTACAAGTACTGTATTATGTTCTTCCCACACGGACAAAGGCAGGAAACGGAAGACGATGAAGGGAGACGTGTATGCACACAGGGAAGTTCCAGCGTGCGGGGTTCTGCGGGGTGCCCCCCTCAAAGCCAGCCCCACGGGACACCCCGCCCGCCCCCCGCCCCCCAGGGCTCCGTCTCCGCAGCAGGGCTCCCCCCGCCCCACCAGGCTCACACCTGCCAGCCCACGCCCGGCAGGCAGGAGCCCAGGGAGGGTGCAGAGCTGCGAGCGACACCCGCCACAGGCCCGGGGGGCAACACAGGCGGCGCTTGGCCCCGAGTCTGAACATCCGGGGCAGGTGGATCACATCCTGGCTCCTCAGCTACACGGCTCTCCTCCAACAGCAGCTCCTCTCGCTGAAGGGTTCCCACCCGGGCAGATCTCCAGCCCTGCCTCCTGGCCCCGAGGGCCCCCAGTCCCTGCACCTGTCACCTCCGCCCTGGGCTCCGGGGTCCAACCCCGTGCACCTCTCCACCCGCTGACCCCCGGGCCTCCAGGGCACCGCGCCCCTCACAGCCCAGGCCTCACCTCCCTCCAAACACCTGGACCACGGTCTTAAGAACCACATGGGGAAACGGAAAAATCGTCCTAAGATGTTTCCACCCCCAGAACACAGCTGACCCCAGGGTGCGGGGTTTCCACACCACCAACCAGCGCTCTGGCCCCCTGGACGCCAACGAGCTGCCCTGAGCGCAGACCCCGCAGGTGAGGGCTCAGGCCCACAGGACGGCACACTTCACCACCACCAGGCCCGGGGCCACCTGTGCTTCTCACAACCAACTGGCTGCAAGTCAGGGCTCCACGACCCCCTCTCCTTGGGTTTGATGATTTGCTAGAAAGACTCACAGGACTCAAGAGAGACAGTCTCCTTATGACAGCCAGTTTATCGGGAAGGACGCAGCTCAGGAACAGACGAATGGATACTCTCGGAGGGACCAGAGCCTCCACGGCCTCTCTGGGCAGCACCCTCCCAGCTCCTCACCCACCGAGGAGCACGCCACACCTCACTGTTGACGACTTTTTACAAAGCTTCCGGAGGTCGCGGGGTGAGGCTGACAGTGACCTGCCCCGTTCCAGGCCAATCTAGGGCCCACCCTGAGTCACCCCCAAGCAAAAACTCAGGGTGGGGGCTTCCCTGGTGGTGCAGTGGTTGAGAGTCCGCCTGCCGATGCAGGGGACACGGGTTCGTGCCCTGGTCCGGGAAGATCCCACATGCCGTGGAGCGGCTAAGCCCGTGAGCCATGGCGGCTGAGCCTGCGCGTCCGGAGCCTGTGCTCCGCAACGGGAGAGGCCACAACAGGGAGAGGCCCACGTACCGCAAAAAAAAAAAAAAAAACTCAGGGTGATCAAAAGGGGCATCTTAGGAACAACAGAAGACACCCCTACGGCTCAGGAAACCCCAAGGGTTTTAGGAGCTCTGCGCCAGGAACAGGGACCAAGACCACAGGTATCTTCCTCGGAACCACTCGAGGCACAAGAAAACAGCTGCAGCTTACCTCACAAAGGACAATTAACACCCCCGATGTGTTAAGAGCTCTTAAAAATGAGGGGAAAGATGACCACAAACTCAACAGAAAAACGGGCAAAAGCTGAACAGTCCTCGGAGAAAGATACATTAGCATCCTTTAACCCTTGGAAAGATGCTTGACGTCACTCCTAGGAAGAGGATACACACTGAAGCAGGAGACACCACTTCTGCCTGGTGAGCTGTCCACAAGCTCTGACGGGGGTGTTCCGGGGCATGGCTCGGGGGACCACACGCACAAGCTTACTCGCTGCAGCAGTGTTTCCAAGAGCAGAGTGTCTGAAACAAGGAAAACGCCTTGCTCAGGAGCCTGGCCACGGAGAATGCAGGGCACACACACAGGAGAGATACACAGAGCAAAGGTGAGCTCCACACGCCGATACCAGAGCCTTCCAGGGAATACTGTGCAGGAAAGGAAAAGGGGGCGAACCGTCCATGTGATTCGCTACCTTCTGGTAACGATGAGTAGCAGGTGTGTATATACACACAGCCTAATGCCTGGATTTGCAGAAAGAAACCAACGATGCATAAAAGGGACTAATGACAGTGAGAAGAGGGTGGAGGCCAGGGATTGCAGCAAGACACGTCTGCACATAGCTTTTTATTCAGTTTGACTTCTGAACCATGGAAATGGCTTACACACTTTAACAATCAGAAAGAAAAGAGAAATCCTAAAATAAACGGAGCACAAACAGAAAAATAAACCTGACCTGTATCAGGCATAGAAAAACATGTTTCATGGAGCTTTTCAACACAATAACTGTACACCCTGAGTGAGATAGATTCTAAGGACAAAAGGAACTACAGAGAAATTCTGAATTTTCTTAAGCTTGTCGTTGGTACTGGTAACGAGGCAATGATTCTGAAACCGGTATGGCTGGTAGTACAGAGCAAATGAGTTTTTCCTGATGTCAGAAACAAGATTTTCATAGTGGGAGGGAGGAAATAGCAATATGGGAAGTGGGCGGGGGAGGAAGAACCCCGTTATGATTTAAACTGGGGGCATCGGCATAAACTCACAACTGGAAAAAATTCGCCCCTGTCCTGGCTCTGTCCACTGCGAAAGCTGGAAGCAAGGACACCTCGGTGAGTGCTCAGACCCTGAGTTCTAATCCATACTCTCCACCGAGAGGAAGCAGGGCTCCTTGTAGAAATGGCTGATTCCAGGTTTGGGGCACAGAAAACACAAGATGAGCCTGGAGCATCTGGAGATCAAGGAAGTGCTCAAAGATAGAACCTCTAGTCCATAGTGACTTTAAAAAAAAAAGAGGGGCATAAATTGATGGTGGTCCTCAAAATATGTTCACATCCTAATTCCGAGAACCTGGGAATCTGACCTTACTTGGAAAAAGGGTCTTAGCAGGTGTAATCCAGGATCTTGAGACCAAAAGACCACCTTAGATTATCCAGCTGAGCCCTCGAACCCGTGACCAGTGATCTTATAAGAGACGGAGGGACCTGACAGACAGCAGGGAAGGGGCCACAGGACCAGCACCAGGAATGAAGCACCTGCAGCCTGAAGGCGCCCTCAGGGGACCACGGCGGCCCTGCCGACACCTCGACTTCTGACTCCGGCCCCCAGAATCGTGGGAGAATCAATTTCCCTTGTTTTAAAGCCGCCTAGTTCCTAGCAATTTATTACAGCAGCCCCCAGAAAGCTAACAGAGAGAGAGAAAGACAGACAGGGAAGGAGGGAGGGAGGGAAGGAGGGAGGGAAGGAGGGAGGGAAGGAGGGAGGGAAGGAGGGAGGGAAGGAGGGAGGGAAGGAGGGAGGGAAGGAGGGAGGGAAGGAGGGAGGGAAGGAGGGAGGGAAGGAGGGAGGGAAGGAGGGAGGGAAGGAGGGAGGGAAGGAGGGAGGGAAGGAGGGAGGGAAGGAGGGAGGGAAGGAGGGAGGGAAGGAGGGAGGGAAGGAGGGAGGGAAGGAGGGAGGGAAGGGGCAGGCCTCGGTCCCTCTGTCCAGAAGAACGCCAGTTAATAAACAGAGGAGGATTTACAGAATTAGGAAGTTGCCGCTTTTGTGATCCCCAATATAAAACTGATCCAGGCGAGGACTGGCAATGGATGCTGAGCGCGCTGGCTTGCAAGCCTCCGAGATCCCCTGGCTGGGTCCTGGGAACACGGATCCTGGCAATCAAGTGGCCGGCAGCCAGCCCCTACCGGCATCAAACTCAGCACTGATAGTGGACAAGCCTGATGTGATGCAAATCGACCAGCGTTATCATAAAAATATTTACCTGAATTTAATCCTGAGGAAACAGTCAGGTAAGTCCAGAAGGTTGGACGGTTCTAAAGGACAACCAGCCTGTGCTTTTAAAAGGTAAATGTCATGAAAAAACAAGTTAGAGGCATAACAGCAATGTGTAAACCCTGACGGGATCCTAGATTAAAAAAAAAAAAAAAAGCAGAAAAGGCTATAAGGACATTTATGGTACCACGGGGGCGGGCGGAGGGAATTCAAATATGGACTGCATATCAGATACTATTTATTGTTAATTTTTAGACTATGATAATGGTGATCAGATTACATAGAAAATGCAGATCTTAGGAGACACGTGTTGAAGTATTTAAACATGAAGTATTACTATGTCTACAACTCTCAAATATTTCAACAAAGAAATATATGTAAAAAATGAAAAGAATGAGCAAATGTGGGGGAAAAAAGAACTGGCATATGTAGGCCGAGGGTTATTTAGGTGCTTGAATTATTTTTTCAATACAATAGAAATCAGGTGTGGAAATTCTTACAGTAGATGTCGAGGGTCAAAACAATTTCCAGGATGCCCCTCCCGGCCACCAAGAAGGTGGGGGGAGATTCTAGGCTATTTCTGGGCCTGGGGGGACCCTGGGAACTTGCGGTAACAAGCATAGTGACCCCTGGGCTCAGGGGAATCTGGAAGCACCACTTAAACAAGTTCACCTGTTTTCCCCTTTTTCCCCCTCTTTCCCCCCAGGAGTCCACTGGCATCACCAGCACCTGTCTGCTTAGTGACTTAACGATCGCCAATTATGCAGGGCTAATCAGACCAAGGGGAAAACTACTCTCACAGAAGTCCCAGCTCAGAGAAGCTCGATGTCTGTTATCACACGTGCAGAGCTAACACATGTAAAACATGCTTGCATGTGGTTTTCAGGGGTGATTTAGCATCTTTTTGGTGGAATAACAGGGACAGGATAGGAAAGCACCACAAATACGGTGTCCTCCCAACAAAACCCAGGACACACCTAAACCTAGGTGAGCGCTGTTACTGTCACAACTCGCGTTTTCCAGAGCTGAAGGAGTGCCTCTGAAATGGCAGAAAGCAAGCTTCACCTTTGTTCTGCTGTTTCGGGTATAAACCAAGGTGCACAGGGGGATGGGGACAAGCGCTTTCGGGAGGGGAAGAAGAATGAAGAGGACAGAGGAACCAAGAGACGGGGAGCGGGGGCGGGTCGCGTGGAGGAGGCTGGAGAAGGGCCCTGCCCGCTGCACCCTGCCGGCTCCAGAACCGCCCGGTCAGTCTCTGCATAGGGGAGGGCAGAGGGTCTGCGGCACGGGGCCCCGTCAGCCGGGGGACGATCAGGGTACGACTCAGCCCCGCACCCCTGCCCCGGGTCCGGGGGATGCCCGGGAGAGCCGGCACCGCCGTCCGGAGGATGCTGAACGCTCCACCAACCAGTGAGGCAGCCGGGGGGCCCCCCACCCACCCAGGACCGATCGTGCAAACAGAGCAGACGGCCCAGCGTCCCGGGAAAGCCTCCAAGGAGAAAGGAAGCCACCGGGGTAAGAGACTCTCCCGGGGAAGAAAAGTGAGCAAACGACCACCATGCAGAGGAGACCCTGACACAAAGACCACACTCTGTGGTTTTTTAAATTCGGGGAGAAAGAGAACGCTTCTAAATAAAAAATAGTAGCAAACATAAATGTTCTCAATCACTAGAAGAGTTAGACGACAAGGTTTCCAAAAAGTAGGACCAAAGTCTAAAGTGACAGAAGAGACAAAAGGAAGAGGAGCAGACCAGGCCACCGCACCCCCGCAGGGTACCGCTCCAAAGGACAGTTCGGAAGGTTCCCAGAACGGCAGAGCGAGGCTCCTGGGCGGCCAGGCCTGGAAGCACCCGGCACATGCGCACGCGTCACCAGACGGGTGCGCATCCCTGGGCGGGCGGGCACGCAGGTGCCCCTGACCCCGCTGCGGCACGGAGGCCTCACTCTGGGAGGGGGCTCCACATGCCGAACACAGAGCTCCTGAAGGAGGCCAGTTATCAACCGCACGTCCACAAATGCACACTCGGGGCACACCCGAGTACGGAGGGGCCGAGCCGAGGTGTGCCGTGGAGGACGGCGCCAGGGGCAGGAAGAGGGCAGGGCCTGGGATCTCCCGGGAGAAACCAAGTCACAGAGAGACAGGAGCTGGCTTGAGCCTCGGCACCAGGACCCAGAAGGGATGGAGCCTCACCACCCACCTGCCAATTAAATGTGAAGACAGAGAAGACACGGCCAACACCTGCCAATGCTCCTCCCGTGACCTCCAGCTGAAATGAGGCAGTGGCCATCGGGGGACAGGATCTCCAGGCCAACGGGGCTGAGGCCAGGGGCACGAGGTCCGAAGGCCCCTCCTCAGGGAGCTTGGGAGGCTGCCCAGCGTCTTGGGGGAGAAAGACATGAGCGACAAAGCTTGCAGTCCAACAGTATAGGGCCTGGAGAGTGGAGTCATTAGCTCCGGGAAAAAGAAAAGGTGAGTTCATGGGGCTCAGGTGAACAACATTTAGTCATACGCGTAAACACTAAGTGCTGAGCTACTTAAAATCACACCGCATCTGCGTGGGTTGGTGGGGGAAAGGAGAATAAACAGTCTCCTAAAGGAGAAAGCCACTAGGTGGTATCTAGATTCTACGGCACAAGGACAAACACCAAAATCATCGGCTCAAAGAAATGAAGTGCTTGCCTCCGGGTAGAGGAAAACAGTTCCTGGGGACACCAACAAACCCGGCAAAGCCTATTTGACTTTTAAACTCTAGCCTGTCAAAAACACTAAAGGTAATTCCAGCTGAGTCTCTGCCTAGGGATCTACCTAGCAGGTTGGCATGACTTTCAGACCTCTGAGCTCTTCCGAGGAGCTAACAGCACTGATGTAAGTGCTACAAGGCATGAAATCCCCGTTACCGAGAAGAAAACACACGCATGGAGAAGAACCTCAGTGCAGTGCAAGCTGGCCCGCGCTCAGCCCCTGGGCCTGGACTGAAGAATTATGTGCTAGCAAGGAGGCTGGCCCCGCATGGGCACAAGAGCATTTCCAGAAGGCGCTGTGTGTCATCCGGGAGCAGGGCGTTTTCTCAAACAAAAGGGCAAGATTACTAACAAGGAGAGCAGAGACTAGACGTCACGGGCATCATGCCTCACGGACACCTTCAATGTCCTCGGACGCTGTCAGTCGGGAGCCACGGGACTTACCAACCCTGCTTGTTACCAGCACTGCCTCCACCCTAGTCTAAAACCTCACAGCTAAATTCACCCGCGTCGGGAGCTGGCACGAGGCCTCCACCAGGCCTGCCTGCTCCAACCCGCCTGCCAGGGCAGCCTCATAGCTGCTTCGTGTCCAGTTCTCCACATTCTGAGGACACGCCCTGCTCTTGGCTGCCACAGGACCTCTGCACATGCTACTCCTTGGGAACCCACCCCCACCCTCAGCCTGCCTAGTCACTCCTACCCACACTTCACTTACCAGCACAAGCCCCTGTGCATTCCCTCCCTTCCTTCCTACCTGTTTGTACTTTAACCCTCATTTGGGTGAGCATCTAATTCGTGGCCAACTCAACTCACCTGCTTAGGCCACAGGTTCTAAAGTGGGGTCCCCAGACCACACCAACAGCATCTGAGGTGAAGCTATTAGAAATGCAAATGGCTGGGCCACACCCCAGACCTACTGAATAAGAAACTTGAGGGGGGAGGCGGCAACCTGTGTTCTGAAAACCCTCCAGGTGATTCTGACACAGAGCAGTTTGAGAAACACCGCCCAGGTGTTTCGCACTCCTTGGGGGTCCCCTAGGACTAAGCAGAGAGACAAGCAGCAATAAGGGCTGGAGAGACAAAGGTAAGGGCTCAGGAGGATTTCCTGGTCTACAGAACTGTGAATGACATCCCACAACCCCCTACCTTCAGAAGACCCAAAATCCACCTGGGTTCTAGCCCCAGCTCCCCGGCAAGCCGGGCTCTGGTCTTGGTCTCCATAGGTTATCATCTGTGTGGTCATCAGTAAATCTGGCCTGATTTCTCTTAGCCTTAACAGACTCACCTCTAGAATGGGAATAACGATAGTACCCATTCCCTAGGATCGCCGACATAGTCACAGGAGACAATGCAACAGGCTCACGCACCTATGGGGAAGCTCGCAGCCAATTTAGATATAATTATAGTCCTAACAACAGTTAGACAGCTTCAAGCGGTCTTTCCCCTGGGTTCTCGGCTGTCTCACTCAAGACTGACACACGCTTCAGACTAGCTCTTCCTCCTTCGAAAACTACTCCCAACTAACTGGCCCCAGCCGGGCTGCAGCAGACAGGCTGGGTCTCAGTCACCCGCATCTTCCTGGAGCTCAACTGAAATCACTTTGCCGAGCCTCCCTCACCTCGGGAGTCAGATCTTGGTAACGCAACCGGCGAGCAGGTGTTTCGTTTCAGCGTGTATCACTCTCATGGCTAGGATTCAAACGAACTCACCTGGTCCAATTTTGGTACTTGGGGAAGTATTAATAACAGCAATGAAACTACATTCCCATCGAATATTTCTTTTTTAAGGGACAGCTTCTGCCTCTAAGAAACCACAGGGTCTACCCTCTGCCTGAAAAGCGCCCCTGCTGCCCTAGGTCCGGCAGCCGCGGTGAGCGATGACGGGAGAACCACACAAGCTGAAGCGGCGCCGGGATCCCCAGCGCTGCGCCTCCGTGCTGGGCCGACCGGCACCCGCACCCTCCTTTCCTGGGCGAAGAGACCCCTGGGCATCCGAACACCTAGGCGCCAGGACCCCGGGCGCGGACACCTGGGCGGGGGCACCCCCGGGCGTCCAGAAACCTGGGCGCCAAGACCCTGGGCGCGGGGACCCCCGGGCGTCGGACCCCTGAGCCCGGCCGCGGGCCGGCGGGGTCCGGCGACACTGGGCTCCCCCGCAGCCAAACGCGGAGTAATTTTCCTAAGAGCAGGCAGCCGGCGCGGGGGCTCTGCCAGGCGACAGCACTCGCACCCCCTAGTCCAGCCCGGCGACGCGGCACGCTCGGGAACCGCCGCCCGCAGCCCCGCGTGCGGCGGGGAAGCCGGGCCGAGGGTCCGCGCCTCCCGTCCGGCCGAGCGGAAGGGAGAGAGGGAGAGAGCAGGCCGCGGGCGGGAAGGAACAGCCGGCGCACTCACAGGCCACGTAGGCGAGCAGCGCGATGCCCAGCAGCAGCTTCATCCTCCTGCGGCTGACGGCGGACGCGAGGCGCAGGAGCGCCTGGCTCAGCATCCCGGGCCGCGCGCTGCGGCCGCTGGGCTACTTGAGCGGCTGAGGCGGGGGCGGCCCGAAGGCCCCGCCCCGCGCCCGCTTCCTGCCGGCGGGGCCCGCGCGCATGCGCCACGCTCGCCACGCCCCGCCCCGCAGGCGCAGTGCGGCGGCCCCGGCGGGCGGCGAGTGCGCGTGCGCGGTCCCAAGCGCTACTCGTGGGCCGCCGTGGGCGGTGTGCTCCAGACCCCTATCCGAGCGCTCGGGGCGGACTCGGGGATGGGCAGGTGTTTGGAGTTCTTTACCGCTTCCCTCTGAAAGCTGACTGTTCCCTCGGCTTCTGTAGCCGGAACAGTGGCAGCGACAACGATTAGTCCCCTAAACACCGATGAAGTCCAGACCCCGTGCCTTTTCCCTTCTGATCGGCTGGAACATCTTTCTTTTAAAAATAAGGAGTTTACATGCAGCCCAATATCAAAAAACAAACAACCCAATCCAAAAATGGGCAGAACACCTAAACAGACATTTCTCCAAAGAAGACGTGCAGATGGCCAACAAACACACGGAAGGATGCTCAGCATCACTAATCGTTAAAGAAATGCAAATCCAAACTCCAGTGAGGTATCACCTCACACTGGTCAGAATGGCCATCAACAAAAAATCTACAAACAATAAACGCCGGAGAGGGTGTGGAGGAAAGGGAACCCTCTTGCACTGCCGGTGGGAATGTAAACTGATACAGCCACTATGGAGAGCAGTATGGGGGTTCCTTAAAGAACTAAAAGTAGAGCTACCATACCACCCAGCAATCCCACTGCTGGGCATATACCCTGGGCATATCATATACCATAATTCAAAAAGAGTCATGTACCACAATGTTCATTGCAGCGCTATTTACAATAGCCAGGGCATGGACGCGACCTAAGTGTCCATCGACAGATGAATGGATAAAGAAGATGTGGCCCGTATAAACAGTGGAATATTACTCAGCCATAAAAAGAAACGAAATTGAGTCATTTGTAGTGAGGTGGATGGACCTAGAGTCTGTCATACAGAGTGAAGTAAGTCAGAAAGAGAAAAACAAATACCGTATGCTAACACATATATATGGAATCTAAAAAAAAAAGGTTCTGAAGAACGTAGGGACAGGACAGGAATAAAGATGCAGACGTACAGCATGGACTTGCAGACACGGGGAGGGGGAAGGGTAAGCTGAGACGAAGTGAGAGAGTGGCATGGACATATGTACACTGCCAAATGTAAAATAGGTAGCTAGTGGGAAGCAGCCGCCTGGGAGAAACAGAGCGGCCGGCAGCGCCTCTCACCTCTGGGAATGACAGGTTCTTTTGCTAAACTTAATCGAATACCCTTCTTCAGCTTTGTTGTAAACCTCCAAGAAGAGCAACACAACTAGCAATAAGGCAGTAATTGGTTACAGCTTTTGAACCACTCAGCACAAATGCTGTGACTTTGTGATTCTAATACAACCTTCCCAATCCCAGGTCTGCCCATTAGCTGTGGAGAGTCATTGAGTCGGAGGAAACTTGTTAAGCCCCTCCCCGAGGATGGTGCCCACACCTGGACTGGCCACAAGGCAGGACGCCCAGCCCTCCACCCTCCCCAAACTCCAGCCCCACCCCTGCAGTATCCAAGGAGAATGCCAGGTGACACTACCTTTGGAGGCAGAGAGAGACCCCTGCGTAGACTGGCAGAGCACACCAGCCTGGGACAAATTGCTTTTTGTCTGGGAGTCTTAGTTTCCTCATCATTAACATCTTGAGTTTGGGTTAAATCTATGATTTCTGCAAAGAAGTGTCTAGAGCAGGGAGTGTCCTGAGCTCCTCGGATCCTATGATTCCATGATTTTTCTTTTTTAATTTAATTTATTTATTTTGTGGGCACACCACAAGGCTTGTGAGATCTTAGTTGCCCAACCAGGGATGGAACCTGGGCCCTAGGCAGTGAAACCAAGGAGTCCTAACCACTGGACTGCCAGGAGATTCCCCCATGATTTTGATTTTATTTATTTTTATTTATGATGATCACTTTAATTTTTAAAAATTTTTTAATTTTATACTGGAGTACAGTTGATTCACAAGGTTGTGTTAGTCTCAGGCATATGGTAAAGGGCTTTACTTGTACGTATTCATGTATCTATTCTTTTTC
This sequence comes from Phocoena phocoena, assembly GCF_963924675.1. Classification (NCBI taxonomy): domain Eukaryota; kingdom Metazoa; phylum Chordata; class Mammalia; order Artiodactyla; family Phocoenidae; genus Phocoena; species Phocoena phocoena. The sequence continues at coordinate 1,846,943 of NC_089232.1, read as the reverse complement.
AGATTCTTTTCCCATATAGGTTATTACAGGGTATTGAGTATAGTTCCCTGTGCTGTATAGTAGGAATTTCATGATTTTTAGATAAAAGGTGAGTAGCAGAGATGTGAGAAAAGATTTTGACACTTGCCCTAAGGCAAAATCTGACAGAAGCTCTACGTGGGTTCCAAGCATGTTGGGTTGTAGGTGAGATTTTGTTGGTAGGTAGGTATTAGTTCAAGCAGCCCAGAAAAATGAATGATCTACTTAAAAACGCTTAAAATGGTAAATTTCGTGTTATATTTTACCATAAAAAAAGAGGATCACTCCTACTTTCCATCTTCGCTCTACAGTGATGTGGTCGAACTTCTTCAGCTTGTAACTACATAACAGAAATGTTAATCTTCTGATTTGGCATTCTCTCCTGCTTCATTGAATGTATGCTTGCGGTAAAAAGTAATAAAGTCACTCGCCCGCATTTCCTTGAATTTTGTATAGAATGATATCCTATGGTATATTCCCTGCTTTGTCTGGCTTTATTTAGCCGAGTTCTTTTGAGATTTATCCGTGAGGTTACCTGGCAGGTCCTTGGCTGTGGAGGAGCGGGTATGAGACATTTCGTGGTGGGCAGAAGGGAGTGATCAGAGAAAAGTTTTGGGGGTCACAGATACGTTCCTTATTTGGACCGTGGTGATGATTTCATGTGTCTATCTCTCACATTGTCTTTAAATATATGCAGTTTATTGTATGTCAATTATACCTCAATAAAGCCGCTGAATATTGGGGAGGAAGTAATAAAGTAACACTAAAATGTCCACCGAAGTGTCTTCAAAGGTGTCCGTCAAAATCTCCCAAGGGAAATTTTTCTGAATTATTTTATCAAGTGGAGGTGGTCATTTATTTTTGATTTGCGGAAATGAAAGCAATGTTATAACTATAAAGAAACAAGGGCCTTGTATAACAGACCATAAGACTACAGCACCCCGTACACAGTTTGTGTGGGCTGCTTCTTAGAAGTTTGATTTAATTGGCTTAACGATGTTTATGAAGCTTCACAGAGTGTAAAGGTCTGTGTGTGTCTGATTAAATTGTGGTCCCTTTCACGGAGGTTCCCCCTGCCATCCTTACCACAGCATCTTTTTTTTTTTTGAAAATAAGAGACAGGCGTATTATTGACTTATGTCCCAAAATACAGTAAGTCACAAGTATGAAGCGTGACTACACAATGGCAGCGGTAACACCCAGGATTTTTATGATCTGCGTACTCCTGTGTCCTCTTCTGCTGAGGAGGGAGATGTGACCCAGCACGTAAGCGTGTTTTATATAATAGAGACCTCGGCACCCCCAGGCCAAGGACGGCCATAGCCACACCGCGGGCGTGGCGGGAAGGGCCTGATACTGTATTTAGGACTGGAGGTCGATGACCCCAGGTTCCAGTTCTGGCCTCACCCCTGATGAGACTCTGGATGTATTACTTCACCTCCTTGAGCCTCCGTCTGTACAATGGGTTGAATAACACACACATTTCAGGGTTGCTGTCAGGATTCGGGATAATATATGTAAAATAGAACAGTGCCTGTAATAGCTGTTACACCAATAAATAGGCACTGGCAAAATGCATGCTTTTTCAAAACTTTTAGATTGATGCTAGATTGACAGTATCCATAACTAGCCATTAACATTATTGGTTGATTTTGATACATTCCTTCACATCTGGATTTGTTAACTCTTTGAACTTTTCTGATAATCGTCTCTCAATTTTTAGCATTTTCAGAGACAGGAGTGTCATACAGAAAATGTCATGTGAAGGCCTCTGCTGACAGCTGCCTTCACTAGTGAAGCAAAGGGGAGCTCTGATTCTAAAATGTGTTATGTCGCTTTATAAGGACCATCGCAAAAGTACGGGTTGTGACTGAGTCGTAGGTGCCCCAGAAAAGTCAGTCGCCAAGAGAAACGTGATGTAGACTCTGGTCACCCCGTCAGATTAGGAAGCCTTCAGGGCAGTGTCACTGAAGACGTGCCTCTCTCAGCATTTGGGAAACAGAGGTTTTCACACCATCTGAGGGTGCTGACAATTGATGAACGCAGTTTATTGTCAGGAAAGTTGTGTTGCAAATGATGAAAATCAACCCAGTCTGTCCCCAAGAGAAGGATGCTGGAATGGTTCACAAAATCAAAGAGAGGACAATAAAACTGGTGCCTCGCTAACTGTCTCTGATACGCACACACACACACACACACACACACACACACACACACACGTTCTAATTCTCTCTTGTGCTGAACAGAACTCCCCCTGAAGGTGGGTCATGTGGTCCCAGCAGTTCCAGGATTAAAGGACAGGCTCAACCAGCGGCGGCCTGCTGATCTGCTTTTGTGTGGCCTACAAGTGGAGAACGGTTTCACATTTGAAAGGGTTAAAAAAATCAATACTCCCAATCCACAGGAAAGCAAGGGGCAGAAGAATTAGAACATGTAAAACAAAATGTCTAATCAATCAGAATTTCTGCACAAATATGCAATAAGGCTGCCAAGTAAGTTTCCTAATAGCTCATTGGTTAGCTAAGCAAGGACAACTATTTACCAAGGATGAGTTAATTAAATCATATTTTATTGCAGCAGCTAAAGAAATGTGTCCAGAGAAAATAAACATATTTAAAGCTATTCACCTGTTGGTGAGAAATGATTCCTCACAGAGCTGGGGACGTTGGAGGTAACATCAGTAGCCAATTTGTCAAAAAGACAAATGATTTCAAGTGGTCTTCTTTTGCTCTTAAGGAATCAACAAATGTTACTGGTACAGCTCAGCTGTCGTTTATTAGGAAAATCAATGGTGAGTTTGGGGTAAATGAAGAATCAGCTCCTGTGAATCGTCTGTGTGGAAGAGCCAGGGGTGAGAACATTTCCAAAGAAGTTGAGAAAACACTGACTCAGTAGAGCCCAAATGGGAATCTGTTAAGATGTGTTACATCTTAGGGTGGTGTAAACGTGTAGAGCAGAAAAACAGCTTAGCTGGACAAATTTTAAAAGCTCGTGAAAATGTAAAGTGTTTAAAGCCTATGGTTACTCACTGCAGTATTCATTAGTAGGTACTTGGTGGAAAATTTTGGAACGTATGTGTGCTATTGAAGCAATGGTGTCAGCAGAGGGCTTCACTCTACCGGGTTTAAGCATGATCGGTTTCATGAATTTTTGTCTGAAATAGAAGCTAAATATCCCGAATTTGGATTTCTGAACCAAAAAAACCTACACTTAATCCCTATTATCGAACATCGAATATCAGCAGAAAATTAACTTCTGCTGTAGACTTGATTGTGTTTATTAATGAATTCATCCTAAAATTAGAAGGCAAAATAACACTTAATGACAAACAAACCACGGTAAAGCCATTCCAGTAACCAATGATGTTTAAACCACACATAACATCAAGCTGCTTTGTACACTCCTCATGCTGTCAAAAGTTAAAATAAGAAATGATATCTCTGTTCTCACGTGAACTTGCAGTTCATATATATATTTGAACTCAAATTACACTTTTAGCACTGTTTATCAGACCTTCCAGAGAGGATAGAGAGAAATGGGTGGAGGTAGTGCTTAAAGAAATCATGTCTCCCTAAAGCTCACCCCTCAGGAGTCACCTAATGTTTAAGGCAGTACAACGATTCATAAAATGGGATGCAATCCCAGTTTATTTTGAACACTATTTAAGCTTGGAAGGGCCTGAAAGTATCCCAGTTTGGGATGCTTGTAGAGGTCACCTGAGGAATCATTTATTTAAAGAAAAAAGAAGAGACCCCCAGCAGACTGATATTAGTGTAAAGGCAAGACCTGCCCTTGCAGCTACTAAACGTCGCTGCACACAGGTTTTTTGCAGATCAGTTAAGAAAGGAAAAGCGTAATTATTCAAATTACAGAGGTCATGTACAGGATGAACGCAAAAACAAGCAACTATCTTAGTTAATGATGAGAACGGATACTTGTGAAGGGGGCTGATTTTTCTGCTGGCAGTGTATATACTGTTCAGAAACTTCCAGATCTCAGTTGAGTCAAGAACTGAAAGTTATGGGCTCTGGGAAATTGTTTTAGAGGATCAGAATTGACTCTGGCGGTGATAGAGGCAGGTGTGTCGAATACCACATGAAGAGTTTGGATAGAACCGAAGAAACGAAAGGCTGGAAAAATTGTTATCTCTAAAGTTATGTATTATTGAATGTGTTTTATAACACGTATTACAGCTAAATTAATAAGTTACGAGTAGACATTTGATCAAATCTACATTTACATCCCTAAAAGTTTCTATACTCAAGTTGCCTACAGGATAAACAAAAGATACTGGGTAAATATGAAAAGAGTTGAGCACACGACCTGGTTCTTAGCCAGTGGCAATAAATGTTTCTTTGTTTTGAATAGAAATCTTGCATCCTCAGACCCACGTACAACCTGGTCTTTGAAGAAGAGAAGAAGAAACACCAGCTCCCGCTTTTTCAGGCGGGCATTACAGTGGCTGCCCCCGGAGCCGTGGTCTTTGACCCTGTGAGCGATGCTTAGTTACTGTTGGCAGATCAGGAGCCGGGGAGTTGGGACTTGCAAAACCAGCGTGAAGCCAGGGGTGAGATGCGCCTCCCCCCGCACCGCAGACGTCCAGGGAAAGAACCGGAGGAAAAAACAAGAACACAAAGCAAAGAAGAGGGTTTTGGCCTCTTGATTTCTGCCTTCTCGTTCCCAGGGCCTGTTCCCTGCAGGACCTTCCCTCCAAGCAGAGACCTGGCCTGGATCTGAGGTCAGGGGCACAAGGCCGGGGGCCTGGGGGAGCCCTGACCCTGTGTGCCCCTCTCCATCTGACCGCACAAGGACCAGACTGGCACTCATGGCCTTCCTCCAGTCTCTTCTCACCGTGGCCTTAACTGGTGCACAAGGGAGTGGACCATACTATCACCGTTTTACATTTGGAACTTGCTGAGGAGGTGAGAACATACTCAGGGGGTGCAGCCCCCCTCCCCCATGCCTACAAGTCCATTATTGAAGAAACACGGAGCTGGGGCTGGGCCTGGGTTTCCTGGGAGTCAGCGTGGGCTGTGAAGCGGTCTGTTCACTCAAGACAACAGGGAGCACCAAACACCCTAGGGATTGGGCAGGGCTGAGAGCCCCAGAGCACAGCTGGGACCACCCCGCCAAACCAGACAAGGATCCAGGGGATGGTCCCAGCCACAGGGGATAAGTGGGGAAGCTGGTGACAGGGCCAGGAGGGGCCAGAGAGGGCCAGACTGTGAGTGTGTGTCAGGGGATGTAGGAGCGAGTTCTGGGGTGCTTGCCTCGTTCCCTGCTGGTGTCCGAGGTTGGCTTTCATGGGCAAGCAGGGTCCCTGGAGAGTGTGGGCAGAGGCAGACAAAGGGGCCAAGGACCTTGAAGGTTATGGTAGATCTCAGCTTGTTACTGAGTCCAACCTCATCCTGCTCACCACACAACAGGCTGATACATCGAGAGACAAGCTCTTGGGGCATTGAATGATGACTTTATTCAGAAAGCCAGTGGACTGAGAAGATGGTGGACTAATGTCCCAAAGAACCATCTTCTCTGAGTTAGAATTCAGGCTTCTTTTATATCAAAAGGGGAGGGGTGTGGCTGGCTGTTGCAGACTTCTTGGTGCTGGAATCCTTTGTTCTTGTAGCTGTCCATGTAGGTCAGGTCACGATGTTCCTGTAAACCTCCAGCAGGACAAATGTTATTCTCTGTTCTACAACTTTTTATCTCTCTATGAATGGAAAAGTGTTGTAGCTTTTTAAAGTCAGAGCCTTGAGAATGGGCTATGCTGTATATTTCAGGCTACAGGCAACGTTCTTAACTTGTAGCAAAGGCCATAGAATACAAAGGTTAAAGTAAAAGAAACAGATCCAACATGAGGTCAGATTTGTTCTTCCCTGTTACAATGTGACAGCTTTTCTGGTCAGCACCTCCCTGGTCCACCTGGCTGACTGCCCGGGAGCATCTGAACAGAGGGTTTCACTGGCAATCAGCTAAGACCAGGTCGAGAAGTAGATCACCCTGCCGCGACTAGTAATTTCTGAAGTGCTTAATTCCAGGTTTCTGTAGAATTTGAAGGATCTGCAAGGAGAACATACAAGGACCTGTGCGTTGAGCTATTTTTGGTGAGCAGTGGAGGAGAGAGAAAGAAGCTGCCTTCCGTTACTCCTTAAGGCTCTCCCTCTGCATCCTTTTGCTTCACGGGAGCATAAACTGTGATTCGTATATCTGACCGGTAACGTGGTCTCTCTGCTAGGGCCACATTTCTGATGAGCAGGTGATAAATTCCAGTTGTTAACGTGGGTGCCAGCTGGAGTGTGAATGCCCAGTGAATACTTATCGACCAACTGACTCCGGGGAAGTGGGTGATACAGGCAAATTACGTTCTCAATTTGTTATTTTGTGAAGTTTGCATTAGCCGTTAAAGAGGTTGATTTCTCTGGGGTGTGTTGAGTAATTAACTTCCCATCAGCGAAGAAAAAAGTAGCTGTCGGATGTACAACATCACGATTCACCACGTCTGCTTTTGACAATGGTTATTATCGGGCAACTGAGAGGCAGACGCCTTGCCTTTTAAACAGGCACCTTATCTACTATAAATCTGTTCATTATTAGAAGTCCAATTAATTTTTAATCACTCTAACTACACGGTTACACAGTGATACCAGATGATTTTAAGAGTGAAACCTCAAAAGCCTTGCAAAAAAAAAAAAAGAAAGTTAATAGCCCGTCTTTGGTTCTTCCTTTCCCAGGAGAAGTGAAACCTATTTGAAATGGAAAGAAGATTTCTGTAGCTGTTTGGAAAAGATGGTGCATTACCTAGCCTCTTAATCAGTATCTAAGTTGCAAATTAGTATCATATATCACCCTTTACTGGGGGGGGACAGCCTTGTAAACTATGCTTGGCCAAGTGGATTTGCATAATATCTGCCTCTCTTCTTTCCTTTAGCCAAATACCAATTATGTTTGGAGTGGGCTGCTGAAAACGTGCTTCAGGACATCACTTCGGCTCACCTAGACACAATTTCGCTTTTTAAATTAAAAACAATCTTTAAAAAAGAAAAGCTGTTGGGAAATTTACTGAGCACAGGGCAATACTTTCAATACTTTCCTCAGGATAGGTAGAAACAATACTGCCGTTTTCTTTAGTGATCGCCTCAGGGTTTTATAGCAAGATAGAGCACTTTGATGAGCAGAGATGGCACACCTGTTGGTGGACTGTTTAAAGTGGCGGAGGAACGGTCCCCACTTGCCCACGATCGTGCAGAAACTGGCATCAGAATCACCTTCCTGCTGCGTCCTACTTAATCAGTCCTGGTCACCGAGGGATGATGGAGAGAAAACAGCCTCCTCTCCAGGAAAACCTCAGCTCCTTGGACAGGCTGAGCTGGAAAAAGCACAAAACCTCAACAAGGGGAAATGAATTCATGGAAACCAGGCATCTGAGAACCGGAGGGGGTCATCCTGAGTCATCCAAGAGAAGGGATTAACCTGGAAGGACTGATCGTAATTCTTCAAGAGATGAGTTTTGAGTTGGAATTTTTAAAAAATTACAGGACATAGTATGACTGAAAGGACAGGGGGAAGGAAGAGGCACTTTATCTTTTTTTTTTTTTTTTGGCCGCGCAGCGTGGCTTGTGGGATCCCAGTTCCCCAACCAGGGATTAAACCCTGGCCCTCGATAGTGAAAGCATAGAGTCCTAACTGGATGGCCAGAGAATTCCCCGGAGGCACTTTCGAATGTGATACAAAGCTATGCAGAGCTGGAATGTACACTGGCTCTTCTTTCCCTGGGATCTCTGCTAAAAGAAATTGCAAATAATTTTAGACCTTTAAATCAAAACCTTTAAAAGAATTCCAGTCAGGAGTCATCCATCATCTCCCAGGAGGAACCGTTCGCACGCTCTGTCAGCTTCCCTCTCTGTTCTCCTACACGGATGCTGCAAGCACAGGCGTGCTCCGTGATGCTGATGGCTTGTTCCTACCTGTTTGTATTTGGGGGAACACGGGGATACCTTGTCCCCTAGTTTTGCTGTAAATGTTTTCTATGGGTTTCTCATTTTGATATCTAGTTGCTCTGTGTCTATGACCACCGTCCTTCTCCCACCCTCACCCCATTTAAGGAACTAGCTCACCACCCCCCTCAGGGGGCAAGTAAGGGCACCTGTCACTTGTTTTCTCTCCCTGGTGCTGCGGCTCGAGTCCCAGTAAAGCCTTGCCTGCGTTATACTCATCTAGCCTCAATTTCTCTTGATTTAAGGGTCAAGGACCCAGGTTGGTAACACCTTGCTTTGTAGTAAGTGTTGAAATTGAGGAGTGTTAAGTCCTACTTTGTTCTTTTAAAAGATTATTTTGGCTATACTGGATCCATTGCCGTTCCATAAGAATTTTAGAATCAGTTTATCAATTCTACAAGAAGTCAGCCAAGATTCTGACAGGACTTGCATTTAACCTGTAAATCAGTTAGAGGAATATTGCCGTCTTAACAAGTCTTTGGATCCAAGAACAGGGGATGTTTCCCCAATAATTTAGATAACGTTACTTAATTTGTTTCATAGTTTTTAGCATATAAGTTTGTACTTCTTTTTAAAAAATTATTTTTAAGTATTCTTTCTGTTATTCTCTTTGATGCTATTGTAAATGAAAGTTTTTTTTTTTTCAATTTCATTTTTGGATTGTCCTGAAAGTTTTTCAAAAATGCTTTTTGTTATTGCAAATTTCAAACGTGTGCAAAAGTTCATCAAAAGCTTCAGCAATGATCAAGTCATGGTTGATCTCCTTTCATTTTTATCCCACACACTCTTTCCACCCTTAATTTCAGAGCATATTCTCGACATGGTAGCGTTTCATTTACAAATATTTCAGACTGTATCTTTCAAAGATAAAGATCTTTGAAAAATCACTACAATATTATAACACTTAAAATATTAACATTAATCTCTGTATATCATCATACATCTAAGCGGTTAATTCTCTCTTCTCTCTAAGAGCACCTTCATCCTTATATATGTATTTTTTTCTGTTTCACTACATAATTAACTGAAAACTGCTTAAGGAAAAGTATTGTGTGATTAAATGTCTGTTGAAAGAACGCTTCACAGAGTTTTCATTCACTTTTGAAATTTGCTTAGAATTTACCAACCAACCCATCAATCAACGGACTCAGGAGTAAAAAGAGTGAAAGAAGACAATGACCCGAGGCCACATCTATTTTAACCCCACACATTTTGTTAGAAATTCCATCAGATTAACTGCCCAAAATATACAGGAAAACCACCACGCTATTTGGGGGGGGGGTGGCCTATATGATTTTAAATTAAAGAAACACTTCCCCCCCTAAGTTGCCCTATAAGATGATTTAGCCCAGGAGAAAATATAGCTGCATCTTGGTACAATTTCTGTAGATTTGGATCATACATTACTACTCAGGTCTTCTGAAGTCAAGGACTTTCATAAGTGACTTGTTTTTGTTTTGAGAATGAATCAGAATGGCGTATTACAAGGTTGTTTGTAAGTTTCCATTTCCTCCACTTCATGCCTGGTTCCTGCATCGACACAATCAAATTATGTCTAGACAAAATATTAAATTGTGTCTGACTGGGCTTCCTTTGGCCCGAGTTTTGTCTAAGGTTTGAGTGCATTGTCGTGGCGAGATTACACGGGAGACTGTATAGACTTAACCCAGAGGTGTGGATCCCTTCTAAACATTTTCACGGGAGCGGCAAAACTGTAGTGATGCTTCTATCATGATCTGAGGGTCCCAACACCCCAACAGATTCTGCGAGAAAATCCCCAGTTGACAGGCGCGTACTTTCCTTTTCTTCCAGCTTTTCTGTGGCGTAATTGACATCACATGTGGGTTCATCAACCGAGGGGCGGGAATTCGGAGCACTGCAGACTCCCCACCAGTCCCCTCTGTGGTCTCCCCACCACAGCCAGGCGGCCCAGGACCCGGAAGGACGGTGGACAGGCCGCTCCCCCCACTGGTCCCCACCCCAGAGTGAGTTCCAGGCCCACCGGGTAAAGTAGAGGAGGTCAGCAGAGGGCAGAGGCTGAGGAAGGAAGAAGGAATCAGAGCCGCTGGGCAGACGGGCTGGTGAGCTCTCTCGGCCCTTCCCTCTCGGTGGGGAGGGCTAAGTGCCCCAAATCCAACCCCACAAGCAGGGTTCCCTTGGTCCTTTCTGTTCCTGGGAGGCCCTCTCCCCGATGGCACGAGACTCTAAGAGGAAAGTGTGGACTTGGACACAGAAGGCCTGGGGTCCAATCCTGACCCACTGTTTGGAGCAGCCCGGCCTCGGGCAACGTACTGCACATCCCCGAGCTTCAGCGACAGCTCCACAAGGGAATGCAGAGAAGATTACGGGGCCCAGTGCCCAGCGCCCTGGTGCAGGCCCAGGGGCTTCTCAGGACAGCAAAAAGCAGCAGGAGTCTCTGCCCGACGTCTAGACCCCCTGAGCTCTGTGTCAGACACACAGACAACAATCTGTGACCCTCGGACTGCCCGGCACACAAGGGGACCCCCACGGTCGGTGCTGAAGGGACACAGCTGTCAAACCAGCCGCGAAGGCGATGTGACCAGCCAGCCGTGCGCCCGTGCTGGGACTCCAGCCGCTGCAGTTGCTCTGTGCCAGCACGGCTGGTCCATCGAGCCTCTGCCCCGGGCACGGTAGCTGCTGCTTCTGTTTGTACGAGGAGCATAGAGAACACGCTCACTGACAGTGTCGTGGACTGAATTGTGTCCCCCATCACACTCAGATGTGGAAGCCCTAGCCCCCGGCACCTCAGAACGTGACTGTATTTGGTTATAAGGCCTCTAAGGGGCGATTAAGTTAAAATGAGGTCATTAGTGACTACGGTTAACGATACTATATTTTATACCTGGAAGTTGCTAACAGAGTAGATTTTTCTTTTAAGGATTTAAATTTTTTTAATTTTTATTTTTTAAAATTAATGTATTAATTAATTAATTAATTTTGGGCCACGTTGGGTCTTCGTTGCAGTGTGCGAGCTTCTCACTGAGGTGGCTTCTCTTGTCGCGGAGCACAGGCTCTAGGCATGTGGGTTTCAGTAGTTGTGGTTCACGGGCTCAGTAGTTGTGGCTCGTGGGCTGTAGAGCGCAGGCTCAGTAGTCGTGGCGCACGGGCTTAGTTGCTCCGCGGCATGTGTGATCTTCCCGGACCAGGGCTCGAACCCGTGTCCCCTGCATTGGCAGGTGGATTCTCAACCACTGCGCCACCAGGGAAGCTCCATTTCTTGCTCTGGATCTGGCAACAGTAACACCCGAACCTGCTAATTCCATCTCCAAAGTCTGCAAAGTGTCCCAAACTGCCCAGTCACTGAATCACCCCGATCACGTCACGTGTTCAAATACAGGGAAAAGCTAAATACAATATTTTGTTCACTCTTCTCAAAATAGCAGCAGAATAAGCCCACTCCCCCAGATAAGTGCCTTTAATAATGCCTTAAAGAGACTACAGGATTAAACATTTAGCTGCGACTCTCTGGCCAACTCTTAAAACAAAAACACACACACTGTGCGGGACTTCATTTCCTCCCATTTCCCCACGTCTGACTCTATCCCACTGCAAGCATCAGGTGGGTGACGTCAGATGGATGAATAGTTCCAGGCAGTTATGGGGGCGGCAGCGATGAGCGAGGCTGGAGCTGGGCACAGTGGTTGAGCTCTTCCAAGAAAATCAGCATAAAATATAAGGCAGTGAGTTGCTCGGCAACCAGAGAAGATCACAGGAGCGTCTGACAGCTTGTCCTGCTCAGAAATTGCTGCGCAGCTGGGGCGACTGGCGCCGAGCCCCTCGGGGGTCTCCTGGGGTCATGCTTGCCTCCCACCCTGGTCTGGGGAGATCTTCCCAAGTTCAGTGTGTGCGGCATTTCAGAACTGGTTCCAACAACTAGAGGGATTTAAGACAACCTGAAATCAGCAGAGTAAATCAGCATTCCTCATAAATGGAGTCGCTTAGCTAAGCCCCACGTCACCAAACTGAGACCTCATTACAGTTTCCACTCTCCCAGAAATGGAATCTTAACCCTGTGGATCAGGAACCGCCTGACCAGCACTGGTCAGCTGCCTGGTAGACTCCTGCCGTCCTTCCCCTACAGGAAAGTGACCCTGTAATAACCAACCCTCTCTGTCCAGTGTCACTTCCTTGTCCCTGCTCCCTTCTGACAATAAAAGTCCTTCATCCGTCCATCTCCTCGAGGCTCCTCTCTATCTGCAGATGGGACGCTGCCCAATTCATGAACCGTTGAATAAAGCCAATAAGATCATTAACACTTAGTTGAATTTTTAATACTCAATATAGACAGACGTGTAGACAGGTAGAAAGGATGGATGGATGGATGGATGGAGAGATGATAGATCGATAGACAGACAGACAGGACGGGCTGTACGTGTAAACCTTCAGATCACCATGGGCTGGGGAGGAGAAAGGAAGGGAGTGGAAGACATTAGAGAAGCATGAGGAGGAGGTGGGAAAACGACTGGGTGTGAAGCAGGTCCTGTGAACTGCTGAGGTGCCATGGGATTTAGTAAAAACACTGAGGTCTACTTCAATCATCAGACGTTATGTTTTACTCAACAACGTAGCTTTCTCTAGTTAATAGTAAATATCTCGATTCCACAAGACATACAGACTTGGAGGACCGATAGAATAAACATCCATCCTGAGATTATGAAACAAAATGGCACAAAGACAGTGGGCTCTGGATCCCACTGCGTTGCGCTCCTCTGAGCTGCGTTTCACTCCTTCCCCGGCCCCTCTGAGCTCCACTGGCCGCTCTCTGGAATCCAGTGTTTATAACTGCGCGTCCTCACTCCTCAGTACTTTTCTACGTGTCCATATACAATGTAGAGTGTTCTCCTGCATGTTTTCAGGCCTTGGCATGAATAATATACTTCATGCCTTCTTCTGCAACATTTCATCTTATTTCAGCATATAATTGGGATGTATTCATGCTTCTTTTGTCTCGCTGTGGCTCATTATTTTCATGGATGTGTATGTAGCATCACACAAGATGAATGAACCACAGTTATTTATTCTCCTGCTGATGGCAACTTGGGTCGTTTCCGTATTTTAAGCTCTTGTAAACATTGTTGAAATAAACATTCTTCCATATAGTTCTGTTAGTATATGTGTGAACAGTTCTCCAGGGTAGGAAAGCAGGATTGGAATTTCTGGGTCGAATAACAACATAATTTTTCTCTTCTCTCCTTGTGATAATTCTCTTGATTGATCTGTATATCAAGCAAAAAAAGATTGTTATGGAACAGAGATAAAAAATGTCTAATTCAACAGTTCATTTAATTCATTATAGAGACTGCCCAACCTTGTTTCCATGTGAAGAACTGTGAGATTGGAAATCCTTTGACTTATAAAGTCTACTAGGACTCGATTGAACTCTACTGTGTTTTTTGGATACAAGGTAAAACATGAAATCCTCCTATGCTTTTTTATTGTCTGACACACGTAAGCCAATCATTTTATTCCCGGCCAAGCTATCATTCAAGTATAAAGTTTACGTGACAAACTCAGAATTCACGCACCAGCCTTCATGCACTGGAGGCCAGAGCTAGGACCCTGCAGTTCACTGCTGGGTGACTGAGCTCAACTTACATTAACTTTCAAGTCACTTTGTCTGTAAAAGTAAGAAATGCTTAATTTAGTGACAAATGATCAGAGACCTGACATACAATAACTTCCCTGACAGAAAAAAAATAAATAAGGAAAAAAGAAACAGGAGAATTAAGTCCAATGATGATAACACTTCTCTAAGTATCTAACTCCCAGTCTTTTTTTTTTTTTTTTTTTTGGCAGGGTTTGATCGTCATTGCTGCGTGTGGGCTTTCTCTAGTTGCAGCGAGCGGGCTTCTCATTTTGGTGGCTTCTCTTGTTGTAGAGCACAGGCTCTAAGCGCACGGGCTTCCATAGTTGTGACACACGGGCTCAGTAGTTGTGGCTCGCGGGCTCTAGAGCACAGGCTCAGTAGTTGTGGTGCACAGGCTTAGTTGCTCCGCAGCATGTGGGATCTTCCTGGACCAGGACTCGAACCCTTGTCCCCTGCATTGGCAGGCGGATTCTTAACCACTGCGCCACCAGGGAAGCCCACTGCTGCTGTTTCTAACCAAAGCCCCAGTGTCCTTTGGAAGCATCTGCAAGTATCTTTTCTTTCCATACGAAATCGTTTTTATCCAAGGGGACTCCCCCCAACACAATCACTGGATTCCAAACAAATGAATGTACCCCTCGCTGTAACACTCCTCCATGGGATCCGCACTTCTCTGTTTTCTCCTCTTATCTCATGTACTTTTCTTGTCTTTTTTAGGTTTAACGTATGTTTTGAATCTTGTAGTCCATTTTGATCCCTTCTATATAAAAGAAGGTGTTTTATCATTCTTAATAACTAATACATTGAGTCAAATAAGATGAGATGGGGCTTCCCTGGTGGCGCAGTGGTTGAGAGTCCGCCTGCCGATGCAGGGGACGCGGGTTCGTGCCCCAGTCCGGGAGGATCCCACATGCCGCGGAGCGGCTGGGCCCGTGAGCCATGGCCGCTGAGCCTGCGCGTCCGCAGCCTGTGCTCCGCAACGGGAGAGGCCACAACAGTGTGAGGCCCACGTACCCCCCTCCAAAATAAATAAATAAATAAATAAAAAATAAGATGAGATGTTAAAAGATTTCTGAGGCAAGCTCTACTATTCCAGGTTTCTATCTACCTTTGTACTCTCCAGTTTTTACAAACCAGTGACATCTGTGCTGTTACCAGTGAAACTAACCCTGAACATTGAGCAAAGTGTATCAAACTGAAAATGTGCTTGGCATTTACTGGAGATTCATGCCAGGCCTTTCAAAAATTTATTTGCCCGTCTTTTCTGTTAGAGCTGCAAAAAGAGGAATCCAGACCATCCATTAGGCTGGTAATACGAGCTACGTGACAAGCTCTCCATACGGACCTATATTAGCTGCTAATAGCGAGTGGCTCTGAGAAAGATGAGGTCATCACAGAGCACCCTGCTCAGCGCGTCCCTCTGAGTTATGGCTCTGCCGACCTTGACGAGGATAATGGTACAGCTTCCATCTCCGAGACTGCCTTCAAGGGGTCCAGAGTGCTTTGCTAATGTCTTCTTATCGATTTTCATGTCTCTGAGGCAGGGTTTTGAAGGCACCAGAGGGAAAGGTGAATAGCCAAGCCAAGCTATTCAAAGTCAGTGGGAAACCCAGCTCGAGCCCCACGGCCCAGCCTCGACGGGCTCCTCCCCAGCCGTGGTCCTGACCGTCTTCGCTTCTTTCTCGTGCAAGAAGAGGCTTTGCAAATTGAGGAGCTCAGACCCATTACACAGGGCATGGCTGCTCTATGCCTTCAGTTTGTTCAGTCCCCAGGCCCATTTTATTATTATTATTTTAATAAATTTATTTATTTATCTCTTTATGGCCGCGTTGGGTCTTCGTTGCTGCGCACGGGCTTTCTCTAGTTGCGGCGAGCGGGGGCTACTCTTCGTCGCGGTGCGCGGGCTTCTCATTGCGGTGGTTTCTCTTGTTGCAGGGCACTGGGTCTAGGCGCACGGGCTCAGTAGCTGTGGCTCATGGGCTTAGCTGCTCCGCGGCATACGGGATCTTCCTGGACCAGGGCTCGAACCCATGTTCCCTGCATTGGCAGGTGGAGTCTTAGCCACCGGACCGCCAGGGAAGTCCCCCCAAACCCATTTTAAATGGCTCTTCCTTCTTTTGGAGGGTTATCCTGGTGAAGGATTTCTCTACAGGGGAAAAAGATTTCCCACTATCCAGACTGCTTTCTTTTATCTACAACACAATGGACAACGGCAGACACTGAAGCGCATGAGAAATTTTTATATAAAAGAAGAAAAAGAGGACAGGGAGTTTTTTAGAAATCCCAAAGGAAATACTTCCTTCACTTTAATCAGCTTAAAATATATAAATATTTGCCCTCTCCGAACAAATTAGAAGCAAAAAAGCCTAAAGCGTTTAGCTTTCTGACCTGATAAATGGTTGGTTTTCCTGAGACTGGAACACAGCCCAGCAAGGGTCTCCAGGTGCGGCTGCGTGGAGGAGCGAAGCAGAGGCGGGTCGGGACGGGCGTTTCCACACGCCAGCTGCGGTGCTGCCAGAACCTGGCTTCTGGGGGGCTGGGTAGCCTTGACCCGAGAGGCCCGTGCAGCCTCCAAGGAAGCAAAAAGCCCTGCATCACACCCAGCTGCCAGCATCAGGACCAGAAATTCTTTGCTGTGGAGGGGATGGGGATGGGGGGCATCCTGGGCTCTGAGAATATTTAGCAGCATCTGTGGTGTCTCCTCACAGACGCCAGAAGACCCCGTCCTGGGTCTGCCGGGCAAGCGTGTCTCCAGACGTTGCTGGATGTCCCCTGATAGAGGAGAGCTGTCCTTTATCAACCACTCTGAAGCGTCAAGAACTAAACGTCCCAAGAGTTGGCTGTTGTCAAATGTCACCAAGAACACTGTCGCTCCGTGTGAGCTGACCCAGCACATCAGGAGAAACTCAAGATGCCACCAGAACCACAAGATTCGCCCTTCCCTGCAGCTCTCTGCACACGCACCCAGAAGCAGCTGCTCTGACACCCTTTCCAGGGAAAGCTGGATGCCTTTCAAATGAAAACACTTGCTTCACTACCAAAGGCTTGAAGGCTGAAGAACATGGTCCCCTAATTACAGGTGGAGGGAAGGAAAACTTTGCTTTCTTCCCTTCTTGCTTCTTCGGCTGGTCTAATAATTAAATTGACAAGACAGATTAACAGGAGAAAAACAAATTTAATTGTGTACATACAGGAGCTCATAAAAAATAGGAGATTCAAAGAAGTGACCAAAGTGGGTAGCTTTAATACCTTCAGACAAAGAAACAATACATCTGTGAAGAACCGACCAGACAAAAGGGATTTGGGGTTGGTGTAGTAATTAAGGAGGAGTAACAAGCTCTGTCTGCACAACCTTCTCAGCCCTAAAAGCCTCATCTCTGGTGATAAGAATGTCTTTCTACCTTCTTGCGCAGGGAGAGCACCTTCACATGGGAGATTTATTTTCTGTTTTCAGGGGGACAAAGTGGGTCAGAGTGTCCTTCTTATACCAGCTGTTTCTTAAGTAAGTTTAATTTCAAAAATAACAAATATGCTAAAATGGCATATTTTGGAGTGGCATATTCTGTTCCCCTACACAGGTGTTATTAAGAATTCACTGAAAAGTGACACTTAGCAATCAGTTTTAAGATGAGTCGCTTTGCCCTTAAAAATGCATTAGTATTGGACTTCCCTGGTGGCACAGTGGTTAAGAATCCGCCTGCCAATGCAGGGGACACGGGCCCGAACCCTGGTCGGGGAAGATCCCACATGCCGCGGAGCAACTAAGCCCGTGAGCCACAACGACTGAGCCCGTGTGCCGCAACTACTGAAGCCCGTGCGCCTAGAGCCCGTGCTCCACAACAAGAGGAGCCACCGCAATGAGAAGCCCGCACATGACAACGAAGAGTAGCCCCTGCTCGCCGCAACTAGAGAAAGCCCGCGTGCAGCAACGAAGACCCAACAAAGCCATAAATAAATAAAATAAATTTATTTTAAAAAATGTATTAGGATTGTAGGAAGGCTTAGTGATTAGCCAAGCAAATTGACACACATTATAATCATGCTACCACACCGCATAATTACCTGTTGATGACTAAGTTACAGATCTCCAGTCCAAGAGTAGACAAATTTCCTTGCATTTTAATTTCTGACTGTTGGATTTTTTTAAAAACATAAGTAATCAATCATTAAGAGCTTTTTCAAAGTGACTGGACTTATTGTTTTACAAGCAGTGCTATTATCATTAATTTGACTGTTACAAGTATTAATTAATTAATTAATTTACCATTTCCTTTCCTTTGAAATGCTCAGCTTGGACAAAATGCAGTCCCAATGAATTGAGTCTGGTGGCTGCAGACAGATCTATCATTTATAGCAAAAACAACAAACGCGGTATTTTCGGAGGGAAGTTGCCCAGCAGGACCCTGCTGGTAGAAACATCTTAATGCTGCATTAGTAAGAATATACAACCATACACAGTAGATCAAACATAGCCCTGCAGGAAACAATGGGACTGCAGGAAACATTTTTTAAACAGGATCAAAGAAAAGCTACAGGAGGCCAGGAGTTGAAGCCCAGAGCCTTAAAAGGAAACCTACAGTAAGTGAAGTAACAGCTATGTGCCACCACAAGGGCATTTCACCTGAAATCAGGAATTAACCAGCAGAGAAGGCTGCAGTGTGTATGCTTAATGGATTACAAGGAGAGACTCAGAGACCAGATTAGGTGTTTGTATGCTACCTGACAGTTATTGGTCGGGTTGTAGCATTTGTTCTGAGACTTGCCGGCATTGTAACAGAAACAGGGTAGTACCATAGAACGGACACACCATAGCCCTCACCTGCCTTTTAACTAATAATTGCTACAGAGTCTGCTTTCCAAAAAAGTGCGCTCATGGATTGGAAGGGTCAGTATTGTTCAAATGTCTATTCTCCCAAATTGATCTAGAGATACAACATTACCCCCAATGAATCTCCCAGCGGGCTGTTTCCTTTCTGATTTGGATGTATAGATGTGTGTGTGTGTGTAGTTGTGTGTGTGTGTGTAGTTGTGTGTGTGTGTGTGTGTGTGTGTGTGTGTGTGTGTGTGTGCAGGGGTGGATTTTGGAAGAGATTAGCCAGAGGACCTGACCTGTCTGGGTTTGATGAGGAAAAGTCTCCACTCTGCATTCTGGCTTCAAAGTAATCGCGAGAGCATCGTCGGGGGCTTCCTGACTGCAGGAAGAGGCACGTCAAGGATGCTGCCAGCAAAGGTCAGAGCAGCTGACAGTAAAAGCATCAGCCTGAGCACCAGGAGTAGTGTCCGGTAAAGGACTGGAATTCCGCCACCTCCGCCCACGGGAACTCCTGCAGGGCTGCTGTGTCCACCACGTTGGCACCCGGGGAAAGATCTGCAAACCGTGGCCGTCCCACCAGCAGCTCCGCCCCCCCCAGAGTGGGGACCCTGCTGCACTTCCCCTTCCAAACCTCACTCATGTCTCATCCTCCGATTGTAACCCAGAGCCACACAGGCACGGAAATGTCCCTGACCTCGGATGGGAGGGGTGGATGGGGTCAAATGACCGCCAGCAATCCCACCAGGCACTTGTATGGTTTTACCAGATATATTTATAGGGTCAGAATCTGGGCGCGTGGCCCCTTCTCCTAAATCATGTTACCACCCCGATTGCTCCCCAGGTTCATCCAGTCCCCACAGCCAGCATCCACTTGGGAGAAATTGCCTTGAACACAATTACTGAAAATGTGACCACAGTTCCTGTTAACTAACACCTCTTTCTTTTCATTTGAATAGAAATAGATTTCAGCAAAGTGATGGGCATCTATTCAAATGAGTCACTAAAAGCCTGCTGTCAGCAGCTCACAAGGGTGATTGTAAACCACACACACACACTCACACACACACACACACACACACACACACACACACACACACACCCCATAGTGATTTATGAGGAAGGAAACCAGTGCACCTCGTGTGCTATTTTCTTTCCAAGTAAGATGCATGGGGGCTTACCCTCAGGACCGGTTACCATACGTATCGTTTTGCCATCTCTCCCTTCCGGCAGCCTGAATTCTTCCCCCTCCCAGGTTAGCAGAGCCTAGCTTTCCTCTGAGACGGGTAAATTTGATTGATCCAAGGCACACTGGCACTCTCTCTTCGGGAATTGGTCCAGGCGACCCAATGAGCCTTGAGGGAATTGAGGGAGGTCAATGGATGCTTCGCAGAAAAGTTTCCCTCGGTCATTAGAGAGGCCCGGGGAGGACAGCTTCTCTCCTCCCAGCAGACGTCGTCCTGTCTGGATGTGGTGCCCGGACAGCCATCGTCATGGTGAGGCCGCGTGGGAAGTGGCATTGGGACAACGGCCAGGATGAGGGCAGCACAGAGAGGACAAGGCACCTGGCACCTGAGAACAGGACGGAGCCGCCGTGCCTGCCCTTTCTGTGGACTCGCGGGGACAGTGGACGCTCGATGTCTTTTGCCTTCCACCGATGGACCTGGGATTACTTGCATCCCAAACCACCTTACCTGATAACAACTGCTCTTATTAGAATGCTTAATTACGACCCTGGGTCTCCATCGAAGCGAAATTTCACTGATGGGAGCAGCAGGTCACATTAAAATCTAGACTTGCCGCCTCCATAACCTCTTTTCCGTTCCTTTATTAATAGCGATAACCGATATTTCCATTCTGTTAGGACTAGTTGCTAACTTTAATCCATCCTCAGTGGATTTGAATAAAAACTGGTAACGAAATCAGGAAATCAGCCACTTTGGGTCCATCCATAAGGAATCTCATGAGTGGCGGGGCACGTTTACATTGACTGGGTCACAGGGATTTTCCCACAGCAAGCTGGAAAGCCTGCTACCCTTTGAACACTTGGACACATTTCATTAGTTTTTATTGCTTCTATTGAGTTTTTCTTTGCTTTTATGCTTCCGCAGTTATAGTCTGCTTCAGTGATAAATATGTGAGATTTTTGCTTGAAAAAAGAAAAGAGTAGGCCGATTTATTAAGGCAGTTCTTCTCACCCCTTAGAATACAGCACGGGATGTTTTGCATATGTACGTACCTAATCAACATACACATGTGTGAGGGAAAGACAAGCCCAGCCCTCTGCGTAGAGACAGGTTGTGGATTCTCCAGCCCCATCTCTGTGAGTTGGGGTTCAGCTCTGGGCTTGGCCCCTGGCCTTGACACTTACCAACTGTGAGATCTGGGAAGCGGACTGAACGTCGTCAGCAAGCTGGAGTTTCCTCATCCGTACAGTGAGGATAGTAGCAAATGTTAAACAAGCTAATACCTGCTCCCTGCCCCTAAACACGCACACACACGCACACACACACGCAATAATGATGATATCATAATCTCAGGTTCAAGAAACCCCATATTCCAACCTCAGCTACCTTGGGTTGCTTGTCCCCCCAACGGGGAGTAGAGCAGAGGAGCGGGGTCTCTGCAGATCACAGGGCTGTGCTTCCAATCCCTTCCACTCACGACTCCCTCTCCCCTCCCACAGTCCCCCGCACTGACATCAGGGGGAAGCCGACCTCGGAGACCACGCTGGTCACACTCCAGTGGGTCACACTGCCAACACACACACCGGAAGAAACACACTTCGGTTGTGCTAGCCTGGCTGGGAAGAGCAACATCACAGGGTCAAGATAGAGATGCTGTAACGTGTCGCCCGGGAGCCCCACGTCAAGACCTGTCTAACGTGATGACATGGAAATACTTCCACCTGAAGCGCCAACTTGAGGCGTTTAAAGAATTTAGAGGCCAGCAAGCTACTAACCCACAAATTGTTAATGTAATCATCTAGTCAAGTCTGGAGAGCGAAGGGTCGTCTATTCTCTGCCGATCTTACTCCTACACGGAATTGTGAGCCCTTTTTTCCCCTCATGTCCTCTCCTGCATCTCTCGGACAGCTAGCGTGGAGCCATCACTGAACTGTGGATTAAACTCAGAGTTTCTAGAATATTGCACTTCAAAACGCCTTGCTTTGGAATTTGGTTGGCAGTGACGTAGGGACGGCTGGCGTCTGTACACTGTTATTTCCACGAAAGAACTAGGTGTATATTTCCATTTAGTCTAGCTCTCAGTGTCCCTCAATAGAGTTTTGCAATGTTCTGCACGTACTGTACATCTTGTACGTCTAAGTTCGTCGATGGGCAGACACTGGAGACGGCCCGTCCCACTCTCTCCCTTGTAGCACGTTTCCTGTAAAGAGGGAAAGGCTGAAAACCATATATTTCACGCTCACGTAGTCGGGGTTCTGCAGGTGACTTGAATTCTACGGCGCAGCTTTTGGGGGCAAGTCACACCTCCGAGACCACAGTGCGGTCCTCAGGGCAGCTGCTCTACTAAAAGCAGCAGAACGTAACAATATCAGTAGATTGTCTACAGGTGGCCCTTCGGTAAGGCAGCTTTTACCGCGGGATTTGTGTGTTTGTTTCATTTGTGTGCAGGCGAGTTAAAGGTCTGTAATGCGCTTTCAGTTCCGTGATTACCCTCATGATTTTGGACACACTGAGATCTCTGCCTCTGACTCACAGCGTCAGACGGCATCTCCACTTCCGTCTCTGATGAAAATGACGACATACCTTTACCCTTCCTCACACGTTCTGTCCCACGTGTATACAGCATTGCAGTCAGGTAAAACGCACTGCTCCGATAGGTAGACAAAGTGGCTTCATCTTAAATACTGAGCTTATTTTATTTTGCAGTCTCTATTTCTATTCAGTAAGAAAACGATACTAATAACATAAAACTTCCAAAGCACAGTATTCCAACCCTGTGATTCCCAAAGGATCTTAAATATGTCCATTCTGGGGGCCTTAGGCTGATCCAGTTTAAAAGACTCTCTGTGGGGCATGGTTGCCAGATTCAGCAAATAAAATACAAGACATGCTTGGGCTTCCCTGGTGGCGCAGTGGTTGAGAGTCCGCCTGCCGATGCAGGGGACACGGGTTCGTGCCCCGGTCCGGGAAGATCCCACATGCCGCGGAGCGGCTGGGCCCGTGAGCCATGGCCGCTGAGCCTGCGCGTCCGGAGCCTGTGCTCCGCAACGGGAGAGGCCACAACAGTGAGAGGCCCGCGTACCGCAAAAAAAAAAAAAAAAAAAAAAAAAATACAAGACATGCTTATTTGAATGGGACAGGGAATTCCCTGGTGGTCCAGTGGTTAGGACTCAGCACTCTCACTGCCATGGCCCCGGGTTCAATCCCTGGTTAAGGAACTAAGGTCCCATAAGCTGTGCAGTGTGGCCAAAAAAAGAAGAAGAAAAAAAAGAATTGGACATACCTACAGTAAGAAAAAGAAAAAACATTGTTTACCTGAAATTTAAATTTCACGGAGCTTCCTGTGTTTCATCTAGCAACTCTTCTCTGGGGTAACAGAAGGTAGAAGTTTAACTCATCAGAAGCCTTCCCCTCTTGTCTTTGGGGGGCGTCTGGGCACTGGGGAGCCTTAAATTACACCTGTGGGGTCCGTAGGACTGTTGCTGGGTGGTGAGCAAATCAGAATTTTAATGACATTGGAGACAAATTTAGCTTCTTAAACAGAAGTGTTGTTTTGTGGTGATTGTTTTGTGTCAGGAAGGAAAGAATATTTTTTAACAAATTTAGTATAATTCATCCTCAATGGAGAAGTCATTCCGAGCGTGACAAAGCAGGAAGGCATATCTTATTTTCCAAGTTTTGCAGGATAAACAGAAGGAATGCCGGCTCCCGGTTTCTGCGCTACACAGAGAGGGCTGGGGCCTGTCAATGTCACTTCAGCTCTAAATTCTGCGACTTTCCGACCGTTTGCTGCAAAATGAACATCTTCAGTTTTTAAGGCAAATGCCTGTAAAATTAGAACAGCACGCTTTCAGTTGTAACTAAGTGCTTTAACATTTAAATAAAAATGCGTTTAACTCCATACACCCATCTGTTGTAGATAAAACTCTTCAGGATACCAAACATTTATTTCCTAGATACCAGTGCTCTTCTCTTGCGATGTCTGTTTTGGTCTGCTGCTGGCATAACAAACGACCCCAATGCCGAGTGGCCTCAAACAATCACCACAACCTGTATTTTGCTCTTGAAACTCCAGTTCGAGAAGGGATTATGGGAGGAGGGAGGGTCTTGATTCCTTTCGACCTAGCAGCTGGGCAGTGTTAAAGCCTGAGACGCCAGATAGGGCTCCACGTGGCCTGAGGCTCTCAGGAATCCAGGGATGGGCTCTCAGGGTGAGGGGTGTGGGCAGCCAGAAGGGAGCCCTATCCCTTTTCATGACCTAATCTCTGAAATCCCGTGGGGTCATTTCTGCCACATCCGATTCATCAAAGCCGCCACAAAGGCCCACCCGGGATGCGGGAAGGGCACCTGGTGATGGAGGAGCGTCATCTAAAGAGACTTCGCCCGCCTATTCCTGATGTGCACAGCGTAGGTCCACACGGATATCAATCCCACTAACTGAGTGAGTGAAGACTGAACATTCAGCAATAAGAAAACAACAACCCAGTAAAAAGTTGGGAAAAGATGTGGACAGACACTTTGCCAAAGACGTAGAAGAGGTGGAGATAAGCCCATAAAAAGATTCTAAGTATCCTTAGTCATTAGGGAAATGCAAGTTAAAACCACCATGAGACGGCAATGCGTCCCTTGAGAGTGGGGCGTGTAAGGAGACCCAGTGCTGCCGAGGATGTGCGGTAGCTGGTGCTCTCGTGCGTTCTGGCGCGGCTGGAACGTGGTGGAACCACTCCGGGGAAGAGGGTGCGGCTGTTTTTCAACATGTTAAACATACACTTACACGTGACCCAGCCTCCACCCTTAGGTATTGAACCAAAGAGGTGGAAAAATCGGACTGAACGCGCATGGGAAGTGGTGATGTCCTTACTGAGCACTGGCCTCAAACCTGCAATTGCTTGTGTAATCGTTTCTATCAGCTACTGACAACTGCACTCAAGCTTGTGTGTGGTCAGCTCACAGCCAGGACACTGGGTGGCCTCGTCCAAAGGCCCCTGGTATCCTGTATTTTATTGGGGAGTTCAGTTTGTCATCTTCGGTCATATCTTTTTCTTTTTCTTTCTTTTTTTTTTTTTTTTTTTGCGGTACGCGGGACTCTCACTGCTGTGGCCTCTCCCGTTGCGGAGCACAGGCTCCGGACGCGCAGGCTCAGCGGCCATGGCTCACGGGCCCAGCCGCTCCGCGGCATGTGGGATCTTCCCGGACCGGGGCACGAACCCGCGTCCCCTGCATCGGCAGGCGGACTCTCAACCACTGCGCCACCAGGGAAGCCCATCTTCGGTTATATCTTACCAATGTCACTCAGCTTTGAACCTTATCCACATCCCTATTCCTGGCTCTGTCCTATTTTGCCCTCTTCCATCTCTGGCACGGGAGCTGTCCCTGGAAAAGTCCTTCCTGACCACCCGTCCCTCCCAATCTTCCTGTCTGCCACACACCTTTATTCCTAACCTCCACACACTTTGTGGGATCTTCCCAGACCAGGGCTTGAACCCATGTCCCCCGCATTGGCAGGCGGATTCTTAACCACTGCGCCACCAGGGAAGCCCCTGATAAAATGTCTCTTGTCAGCACCTGGGCTGGCTAAAAGCACCCTAAGTTCATGAGTGTTTCTCACTTACGACTCGGGAACCAGAACTGTCCAAGTGAAGCATGACATCGTAGGCATAACCTCAGGATAAAATGGACAGCTGGGCTTCTTTATTTTTTCTGCTAAAGGGTTAAACATTTCCAAGTTGGCAGTCAGCAGGTGGGCTGCTTCTCACTGTAACGGTCCTCCCAGAAGATTAATGCTAGAGCCACTTATCTGTGAAGACACCCTTGAAGGGAAACAAATGAAAAAGTGGCAATACCAGTCCAATCTAATCTTATGAATCCAATCTGATGGAGAAATAACATGGGGAAAGCTGGGGGATGGATACGCACTGCACAGACGCACAAATCATCTGAAACTGTGCTGCTGGGTTGGCCCGTAAGAAAAGGGGGAACAAATCTAACTATATTCTTATCGGGTGAGATAATAAATGATATTTATCTTTCTGTGTATGGCCAACTCAAAGGGTTGCAGGACTCCTGCACACTTTCCATTCTCTCCTGGGCTTTGAAAAATAACTGTTCCTATGACCCGATCAGTACACCTATAAGGTGAGGGTTTCACCATTCAACTGCCACTCAGAAGAGTTCCTGAAACACGCTAGATGAACCCATGCCTGAGTCCCATCCCTCCTGCCCTTGCTTTCTTGCCTCTGGGAGCTAGAAATCCCAGGAGGTCGTCCTGCAGGTCACTTCTGGACCAGAGCTCTGACCATGCGGGTTCTAGGCTAGACTCTGACTTCCACTGGAAGGTGATCTTGCACAAGGCACCGTTTTTTTCTTCTGTGTAATTGGGATCTGTGTAATCTGGTTCTCAGCCAGCGGTGGGGGGCTGGGGGTGGATTTTGCCTCCCGGGAGCCATTTGGCAACGTCTGAGTTTGAAGACATCTGGGGTTGTCACAGCTCTATGGGGAGGGCGCCACTGCAGCCGGTGGGCAGAGACCAGGAAGCCGCGGGACACCCCACAAGCCGGGACAGCCCCTCACAACGGAGAAGTATCCAGCCCCCAAGGCTAATCATGCTGAAACAACCTGGGTAAGAGTCCATGATCATTATTAAAATAGCGTAGCCAGAGGGAAGGGTGAACAGCTGTTATGTAGATACTTCAATCCTGTACCAGATACGTAAATCCTGCTTGATGTAATTGTCACAGAGCTCTCCAAGTGTGGATGTTCGGGTCTCCGTCTTGCACATGAAGCCTCTGGGACTCAGAGAGGCTAAGTGACAGTCCTGTCACTAGAAACTGTTGCAGACTCGGAGCTCTGTTCATTCGCTTGAGGGAAGAAGTGTTTGAAGCACCCCTGCGTTGGGGGCTTTGTAGAGTCACAGGCTTCCCGGAGGCATCTCAAAGGCTCTGGGTCTGATGTCCTCATTTCCCAGACGAAGAAACTGAGGCTCAGAGGTTGACCCCGTCCCCCGGAGCCGGGGCCCAGCGCTCTGACCACACCCTGTGCAGGGGGATGGGCTGGGGACCGGGGCCCAGCAGGCAGAGTGGGTGCTTGGTCACCGGCCAGCAGATTCCCAGGTTTTTATTGTTAACCCAGATATAATCATACTGACCACACATTTTTGTGAGGTTTAAATGAGAGAACGTACGAGGAATGCTGAGCACAAGGTCTCCCTCCGGGGGAGAACCACCGACCACAGGACATTGAATTGGGCCCACCCACTTCAACACGTCTCTTTCCTTCCCCAAACCGTGTTAGCGGAATCTCCTGCCTTTTTTCCCCCACAAATCCTAGTAGGACAGTCACTTGGGTGCCCCCCCAAAAGGGCCATAGAGGTGGAGTCCCTCCCTTCCGGCATCTCCCCACGTACCTGGGCAGCTGCCTGGAGCCTTTGGGGACGACAGGAAGTGCTGGGCGAGGGGGGACTCCTCTTCTTGAGTTTGGCGGGGAGGGGCTGGAAGGCCAGGGTGCTGGAGGGTCATCGCAGCAATGCCGAAACTTACGAGCTGCCCCAGAAGTGGGCTGGGGAGGCGGACCGCAGGCCAGGGGCTGGAATCTTCAAGGAACCAGACCTGGCGACCTTGGTGGTGCTCTAAGCCTAAGGGGCCCTAAGGGTCGGACGACGGAACTTGTTGCTCGAGCTGCAAAGCTTCTTCTTGGGGGCGGGGTCCCTGATGGGCAGGAAGGGGGACCCAGACTGGAAAGGGACAAGGAGGGGCAACTAGCGTGGCCGCCTCCTTCTAGCCCAAGGCAGGGCGGGGCGAGAAAAAAGGCAGCTACCTGCGCTGAGGGGGCGGGGCCAGGACAGGTCACTTCCGGGGGGAGGAGTGCAGATTCAGGTCAGGCAAGAAGGTCCGCATCATCCCCACAGATACTTATTTTGTTTCGTTTTACTTTTAATTTTTATTTTATATTGGAGTATAGTTGATTAACAATGTTGTGTTCGTTTCAGGTCTACAGAAGAGTGATTCAGTTAGAGATACACACGCATCTATTCTTTTCCAAATTCTTTTCCCATTTAGATTATTACAGAGTATTGAGCAGAGTCCCCTGTGCCCTACAGTAGGCTCTCGTTGTTTATCTATTTTATATATGGTAGTGTGTATATGTCAATCCAAACTCCTAATTTATCCCGCCCCCCCCCCCCCCCCGCCAACTTTCCCCTTGGTAACCATGAGTTCGTTCTCTAAGTCCCCACAGGTATTTCTGATCTTCACAAAATGATAAGCATGCAGTTTATGAACATTTTCAGTTGGATTCATGTGGCATTTATACTAAATGAATGTTTGACTCCTTTATTTCTTGCATACCTTACACTTTATGTAAGTGATAAAAAAGATGTTTTTATCATTTGGGTATTGAGACATTTAAACTCTGGAAGTGTTGCGATTGGGTAAATGGCATGCGTGTCATTGCTGGTCTTCTTACGCAGGCCACTTGAGTGTTACTTAAATAGCAAAGGCAGATGCAGGTACTCAAGGTTTCTGTTTAGTTTCTTACTGTCGGGCCGGCACTGCTGCCCCCTGCTGCTATGTGGGAAAACTGCAGCTACATCTCAGCATGAAACACTTCTGGGCACCTTCTTGGTCTGGGCTGCCCGGCCCGTCTGTCAAACTTGCTACAACTCAGTGAAATGACCATGAAGACTAGTAAGCATCGTGTGTTCCTGCAGCTGGTAAAAGCAGGTGATTACTTATTAATTGACAACTCTAAGACAGTGAATTTCCCTCCAAATCCCACTGTCGCCCTGCACAACTACAGGTGTGGGCAGAAAGATAAACATACAGATATTCCCAATGTCTGTGGCGTTTGAATTTGAGGTTGATTAGTGTATATATTAAAGAAATTTCCACTTTCAGGGCTTAAAATGAGTGCGCAAATGACTCTGAGGCAACATCAACAAACACATCAGTGGTTCTCAAAGGGGGTCCCTCACCAGCAGCGTTAGTATCACCTGGGAGCTTGTTGCAAATGTGGATTCTCGCATCCTAGTGTCCGTCGACGGATGAATGGATAAAGAAGATGTGAGATATATATATATATATATATATACACACACAATTTTTTCAGCCATAAAAAAGAATGAAATAATGCCATTTGTAGCAACATGGATGGACCTAGAGATTGTCATACTAAGTGAAATAAGTCAGAAAGAGAAAGACAAATACCATATGATATCACTTTGTGGAATCTAAAAAAATGACACAGATGAACTTATTTACAAAACAGAAACAGACTCACAGACATAGAAAACAAACTTATGGTTACCAAAGGTGAAGGGGATGGGGGAGGAGGGATAAATTGGGAGTTTGGGATTAACAGGTACACATTACTATGTATAAAATAAACCACAAGGTCCTGCTCTAGAGCACAGGGAACCATACTCAATATCCTGTGATAAACCATCATGGAAAAGCATAGGAAAAAGGATATGTATGTATACGTATAACTGAATCACTTTGCTGTACACCAGAACTTAACACAGCGTTGTAAATTAACTATACTTCAATTTAAAAAAAATACAGACTCTTAAGGGCCACCCCTGACCCACGGGATCAGATACTCTGTTGGGGGTGTTCGGGGGGGCGGCAGCAATCCGAGTATTAACAGAGCCTCCAGGTGACGCCGATGAATCAGTTTGCGAGACCCTGGTTAGAACCTCGACTCTCCAAGTGTGGTTCACAGGATCGCCATCACCCGGGCACCTGTGGGAACAGCATACTTTGGAGACCCGTCCCCAGATCTCCCGGATCAGAATCTGCAGTTTAACAGGCTCCTCGGCTCTTTCAAGTTTGAAAGAACCACTTTTTTTTTTTATGACAAAGATGGCAAATATTGTCCTTTGCCCAGCAAACAGCCATTCCTGTCCTCCTCTGCTAATAAGACCCCAATGTTGTATTGGGCAGGGCATATGAGGGTGTCTTGGACATTTCAAGAAGAAACTTAAAATTATTTCCATTGCAAAATTTCTCTGCAAATTGCAGTTGCTGGCAAAAGCTTCTCTGGATGAAATGGGTGATGCACACACAACACACAGGTTGGAAGAGGGGAAAATGAACCACTTCTTCCTCCTGCATCCCTGGGCTGGGAGGACAGCTCTGTTTTTTGGCAACGAGCCAGACACGGGGCCTCAGCCCCCCCCTTTCTCCCCAGCTCTCCTGAAAACATATGACATGACTGCAGTAGGAGGAAATTGTGCTATGTGAACAAGGTTTTAGCGACAGACATTAAATCCAGACTTGGTGTCTCGAGAACTGTTTACCTCTCGGCATTAACGCAGCTCGTATAACCCCCCAGCTACTTCACACTGGTGCTGTGAGCGCCATGTGAGATGATTTATGCAGGGCAAGTTTGCAGACAGCTGCTATCGTCTGAATGTTTGTGTCCCCCTAAATCCTTATGTTGAAATCCTGCCCCCAGGGTGATGGTGTTGGAGGTGGGGCCTTTGTGAGATGATTAGGTCATGAGGGTGGAGCCCTCATGAAGGCGATTAGTGCCTTCATAAGAAGAGACACAGAGAGCTCCTGGTGCCTTCCACCCTGTAAGGACACAGGGAGAAGACGGCAACCTGGAAGAGGCCCTCGCAGACCAACTGGCACCCGGATCTCAGACGTCCAGACTCCAGAACTGGGAGCAATACTTCTGTCGTTTGTGAGCACCAGCCTGTGGGATTCTGTTACAGCAGCCTGAATGGGGACTAAATCCTGCAAAGCAGCAATTAAACAAAATGAATTATAACTGCTACCGTTTTTACATTGACTTTTTTTTTTTTTTAATTTTCGGCTGCGTTGGGTCTTTTCTGCTGTGCACAGGCTTTCTCTAGTTGTGGCGAGCGGGGGCTATTCTTCGTTGAGGTGCATGGGCTTCTCATTGCAGCGGCTTATCTTGTTGCAGAGCACGGGCTCTAGGCACATGGGCTTCAGTAGTTGTGGCACATGGGCTCAGTAGTTGTGGCACACGGGCTTAGTTACTCCGCAGCATGTGGGATCTTCCCGGACCAGGGCTTGAACCTCTGTCCCCTGCACTGACAGGCGGATTCTTAACCACTGCACCACCAGGGAAGCCCCTACATTGACTTTTTATTTGTTTTTTTTTTTTGCCGTATGCTGGCCTCTCACTGTTGTGGCCTCTCCCGTTGCGGAGCACAGGCTCCGGACGCGCAGGCTCAGTGGCCATGGCTCACGGGCCTAGCTGCTCCGCAGCATGTGGGATCTTCCCGGACTGGGGCACGAACCCGTGTCCCCTGCATCAGCAGGCGGATTCCCAACCACTGCGCCACCAGGGAAGCCCTACACTGACTTTTTAAAAATGCAATTTTGAAAATTTTACACCAATTAATTTTCTATAGTAGGGAGCATCCATCAGTGAAGTTTATCAACTAGGGGCTCACATTTTAACTCTTTGACCTCAGGTGTCCTTGGTTTATTCTCTTACTGTCCCTTCAGGAGAAGAAAATGTGTCTGGGCCTTCAAATATGTATGGAGTGCACACATCTTTTACTTCCTAGTGGTTGTCTAGCCCCTGGCTGGAAAAAACAATTGGTAGAATCACGGTTTCCAGCAGGAAATATTACTTCAATGCAACCATGATTGATTGTGTCTCTCCTCCATGATGGGCACCATCACAGGCCCCGGGGATAGAAAGATGGATAAAATATGATAGCTTCCCTCAAAAAGCTCAGAGACAGATGCGGGGGGGTGTCATAGATATTTACCAACAATAATATCTTAGCTGCAGAGAAAGAGCCCTTGTCAGTGCTGGTCTTAGCTGATTCTCTCAGCATCTCCCATGGCTGTCCCCTCTCTTCTGCAGATTCTGTTCCAGACAGAACTCTGGGGAGTTGGTGGGGCAGCTCGGTGGCTCAGGGCAGCTCAGGCGAAGACGTGCATCCAGCATCTGCAGGAGAACTAGGTGCTGAGAATCTCCCACCTGCCCCCCTCATCCCCTCCTGGCCTCTCCCCCCCGCACCGACCCCCAGCACAGTGGAAGCCTGTGAACCCCACTTCCTTGCTTTCACCCTCTGTTGCACATACACCTCCACCCCTGGCCCCCTTCTAAAGCATCTTTTGCCTCTTTGATGGCAAAAGCCATGAACTTTCATCTTTGTTTCCTCAGCCTTGCAAGTGTGATACTTGCTCGATATTTCTAAACGTTTTTGAAAAAAATCAACAGGCTTGTGTCCATATTCAGAAAATATCACTTTTCTTTACATGTAGGCCTCTGTTGGCCTCCGTCACCAATTAGCAACTACTTTCAAAGTAAGATTCTTAAATTTCAGATCCAAATCAGGACCCACTACACAGTAGCCCTATTACTTTCGTAGAATGTCTGTGTCATTTGGAAATGAGGACAAGACAGAAGTCGTCTATCAGATGCATTATTGGAAACTTTCTAACTTTCTTATGAAAAGGATCCATCAGTTGAGAAGCTGAAATAGTGGAGGACTTTTTATGGGCAACGTACGAGAGATTGTATAATTGGCTCCGGATTTATGGCCATATTATAATTGACATGACAGTAAACACACCAAAGTGATCGATGTTTGAAGCAGCGGCGGTCGTGAAACCAAAACCATGAGATGGATATGTTTAATCTCAAGCTGATCATGTCACAGACTCTGTTTAGAGATGATCTATTACCAGACCTCAGAAGGCAAACAATCAGAGAAACGTGCCTTATACCTTCAAAGGCGCTTGAGAAACTGACTCAGGTTGGACCACACGACAAAAATTCATCCGATTACGCACACTGTTTGCCAGTTTAGATGTTTAAATACTGTTAGTTTGACGGGGATACAAATATAGGGGCAGATCTGAATTCAGACTGAATCAGGGAAGTGAAAGTGTCTGCATAAACCACAAACGAAGTTATCAGTGGTTCTTTTTTCATCCTGCACGGCACGTACAGGGTTTCCAGCCAGCCTGGATTTGTGAAAACTCCCAGGCTGTGTGCAAAATAAGGAAGAAAGAAAGAGTAGCCCTCACACCACCCCTGGCTGGCACGTCCTGTGGAGCATCTCCCGCCAGCATCCAGGGGTCGAAGTCCTGGCCAACGGGCACTGCTGGCTGGCCTGACTGCTGGAAAGTACTTTCCCAGTCTTCACCTCGGGGCCTGGTGAACGTGGCGACCCAGGGTCAAAGTTGTTGCTGGAGACGTCTGCCGCCCAAGGAGCAGAGCGGGAATTGCGTAAACACATCTGAGCAGCTGTTCCTGAGACACAACAGCTCTGCTCCCAAGGAGCCAGCAGAGGCCAGGCAGTGGTCTGTGTTTCCCCAGAGCCTGGGGCAGCTCTACAGATTTCCCACCAGCCCAGGTGCCATTTGTACAATCAGGATCACGGCGTGCAGTCTGCTTTCCCACCTGAGTGCACAGAGGACGCTGATGGTGCTGGCGGCCCCCAGGTGTGGTCCTTCCCAGGTATTCTGGAGGCTTCATACTATAAGCACCTGGGGTTCTCCACTGAGGGGCTCCTTTGCCAGGCCCTGCCTGCTCGGAATGTTCCAGAACACCGAGGAGTCACCACCAGCAGGAGGAGCCAGGGGCCAAGCTGACGAGAACCAAGGGTGAAATGCGGGTTCCCCGGGCCCTCAAGAGGCACGAGGCTGAGGCCTACTCCATGCCGTCTCCCAGGCCAGCGGGAGGGACCCCAGGTGTCCGCAGAGGGACCCGCTCGTGAGCTCATACTCTATGGGCTCCCTTCATTTTCAGACCTGTTTAAAGATTTTCACGTACAAATTCACAAATCAGAAAAAATTCTCCATCAAACCACATCTTCATTTTTTTTCTTGAAAATATGGTACCTGCAGTACTAAGTTTAAGCACTCCTAGACAGGTTGTATTTAAACATAAATGCTCGTAATCTTAATACCTGATTCCCCCAAAGAACTGCAGCTTTTCTAGGTGTCCCCTCCGCTCAGTTATGAGGGTGATGGGGTCCTTTTAGCTTCCGTATAACCTCAAGGACCTCCCGGCCCCCTTCTCTCTGCTGTTTCCCTAGTGGATTCTGACCAGCTGAGCGATGTCCATTAGATCCCAGGAGGAAGGCTGGCTGAGAAGCCCTGTCCTGCTTCGGGGCCAGGAGAGGGGAGGGACGGAAAGAACAGAATAGAGTGGAGAGTTCTCACACCAGGGCTCACCCCCTCCTGAGCGTGTGTTTCCCTGATTCTGTCAAAACTTCACTCCAGGGAGGAAATGTTTGGGATCTTCATGTAATTTCCATGGTGAGTGGCCTCCAGGAAGTTCCTGTCGTTACCAAGGCTCTTTGGATCTTTGCACTGGTTTACCTAGACAGAGCTGCTGGGTCATTTCTGTCCTGTTTTGCTTCTCGAAGGCCGCTTCAACCCAAATCCTGGATCCCGTGAAACGGGTCCTTGCCTTCGGAGATGCTTCGCTGTCACAGCCTTCAGTAGGAGCTGCTCCCAGCATCCTGTCTCGTCTGTCACGTCTCCCTGCTGCAGGTTCTGGACTCCTGTAGAATCTCCTCAATGCCCTTCTGCCCAGCGGGGCTGCCTGTCCACAGCCCCCAGCCGGCGCAGAAGTGGGCCCTTCGGTTCCTTCCGATTCGCTAACGAGAGAGAAACTCAAGTGGCATATGTGCCGGCGAGCCAGGATGGCAGGAGTTCTTTTTCAGCTGTTCCTGTCTATCAATCCACCCCGACCCCCGGCACCTTGCCTTTGTGCAGTCATTTTATCCAACTGTCCTTCCCCATGTTTCACTTGGAGTGTGTGTGAGAGACAGAGAGACAGAGAGAGCGAGGGAGCTTCGCTCACCATTTCGTTTCAGAACCCTGGCTTCTATGCTTCAACATAAACCCTACGCTGCTTGTTTACGTCTTCCGTTTCCACCCCCTGACTCGTGGCCTGCCAGCCCTATCTCTCATCATTGCTTCCTTTCCCTTTTCATCTGTAAGTGTACTTTTCAGGCTGTCCGTGTGGATGGACAGAAAGAGCAGAGGGGCCAGCACTGCAGGCTCAGGAAGGGTGGGTGGCCCCGGGTGTGGCCCCTGGTCCTCTGGTCCCTCTGCACCAAGCAGGTGGAAGGAAACCTCGGCCTTTGCCACGGCGTGTCCCGAGGTGCCCGTGGACACCACGCATGCTCCGTGGTCGTGGGGCTCTGCTGGGCCGGGCAGTGCAGACAATGGAGCAGCTTTGGGAGCCCCCCGTGAATGACCCCATTGGGTGGGTGCAAACCGGCTAAGCAAACAGACCACAGCTCCCTCCCCGAACTTGAAAGTGACTTGTGACCTGGGTTTGTAGGTATTGAGCGAATGGGCCAGCTGTGAGCAAGGAGGCAAGGCCCCCTCGCCCCCGGCCGGGCTGCACCCACGCCTGCCCGGGGGAGCGGAACCCTCACTTTCATCCTGAAGGCAGCCGCCGCGGCTCCGCGTCCCGGACAGAGCAAGCCGCGGGAGGTGCTGCCCTCTGGAGTCCACACGAGGTAAGGCAGCCAAACCCGAGCACCTAGATCGGAGTTTTTGTTGCCCCTTCCCTTGGGGCCAGCGTTGCCTTCTCCTTCCTTATTCACCTTGTAATCCTGCGCTGGGCTGGCAGGAACTGCAGGAAGGGATTAAAGGACCTCAGAGGACCTCTGTCCTCGGCCCTCTGGCTGGATGATATTTATGCACGCGTCTGCCCCGCGAGTGACCTGCCCGCCCAGAAATCCTCTAACTGCAAGTAGAGAATAAATATTCTTATGTCAGTTACACTGGGCTCTACAGAGACCCATCGAATTAATGACTAAAAAGGGATGAGTTTCTCTGAGAAATGGATTTTAAGAAGGATAATTGCTGGGTCATTGGTTGTGTGCATTTAAAATGCTAGTGTATTTTTTTTCTCTATTTTTATTTTTTAAATTCAATTCAATTATCTTTTACACAGCACATTCTTATTAGTTATCTATTTAATACATATTAGTGTATATATGTCAATCCCAATCTCCCGAAATGCTAGTATATTTTGACAAACTGAATTCCGAAGAGGTTGTGCTATTTACCTGTCAGTGTACAAGACTGTCTACTCCCCTTCATCCTTGAAAACACCGTGTGTCATCAAATATATTTTGATTTTGACTTGGATGTGTGAAAAATCATAACAGTTCATGAATTTTACTTTATTTTTTAAAATTATAGTTGATTTACAGTATTAGATTAGTTTCAGGTGTACAACAACATTAGTTTCAGGTGTTCAATATTTTTATAGATTATACTGCATTTACAGTTATAAAGTATTGGCTGTATTCCCTGTGCTGTACAATATATCCTTGTAGTATTTTACGTATAGTGGTTTGTGCCTCTTAATCCCCTCCCCCTATCTTGCCCCTGACACCCCAGCTGGTAACCACTAGTTTGTTCCCCATATCTGTGAATAGTTCATGCATTTTTTTTTTTTCCCCCGGTACGTGGGCCTCTCACTGTTGTGGCCTCTCCCGTTGCGGAGCACAGGCTCCTGACGCGCAGGCTCAGCGGCCATGGCTCACGAGCCTAACCGCTCCGCGGCATGTGGAATCCTCCCGGACCGGGGCACGAACCTGTGTCCCCCGCATCGGCAGGCGGACTTGCAACCACTGCGCCACCAGGGAAGCCCAGTTCATGCATTTTAAATTGTGGAGTTGAATTTGCTTTTGATCTAAGAAGACTAATTTAAAGTCAATTATTCATTTGTTTATCTACTCAGGGTGATATCCTATCATGTTTTTTCACTTGACTTTTAGTAGGTTCTGATTTTATCTCTCTCTTTTTTTTTTTGTTTTTTGGTCTTGAAGGCATTTTAAAAGGATGTGGTTACATTTACCAAGGTTTTCCCTTATGGCTTTTGGCCTTGGTGGACTTGCCAATCTAGATAAAGGGGTAGTCAGAACACCTGGCACCTAGTTAAGGACAAAAAGTAATTTGCTGAATGAAGTTTACTGTGATAGCCGATTTATCATCATCCGGGGATTGGCAAGGATGCTTTCAGTGTCAGGGCGTAGCTGCAGCTGCTGAAACTAGAGGATGCTCTGTCCCCTCCCACACAGAAAAGGGGGCGCGGTTCTTCGGGCTCCCGCCCCACCTCCCGGGACTTGCCCTCTACCCCCTGGTGCTTTAGCTCAGGCATCCTGCTTTCCTGGCCCCAAGGCAGCAGCCTCAGTTACAGGGGTCACATTCAAGCACGACGGTCCAGAGGGAAAGGGGGCTGTCTCCCCCATGGCACTTTCTTAAGGGCCGGGACCGAGACTGACCGTCTACTTTGTGCTGCAAACACTGGCCGGCGGAGGCCTTGCTCGGCTGAGTATGGAACGGACCGCAGCCCTTCAAAGCAGGGGAACCTAAAATCGATTACAGGGTAGCTCTGAGGCTGGCCAGAGGTCACCTTCTCAGTCAGAAGGACCAATGGCGTGGTGGCACCAGGTCCTGATTGGCAGGAAAAGACTCAGAATGTGTTCAAAAGAGAAGGTCAGGGCTTCCCTGGTGGCGTAGTGGTTGAGAGTCTGCCTGCCGATGCAGGAGACAGGGGTTCGTGCCCCGGTCCAGGAAGATCCCACATGCCGTGCCATGGCTGCGGAGCCTGCGCGTCTGGAACCTGTGCTCCGCAACGGGAGAGGCCACAACAGTGAGAGGCCTGCGTACCGCAAAAAAAAAAAAAAAAAAAAAGAGAAGGTCAATCCGGAGAGACCGGGCGCTGCGCAGGGGCCCCAAGGAGGGGCTGGCCGAGGCCAGGCGGGGTGGGCCGGAGGACACACCTGCTTCTGGCTCTTTCTACACAGTTAACCCCGCTCTTCCCGCGTAAACAGCTTTCTGTCTCTGAAAACTTTGTGAAAAGAGACATTAGAATCACCTGGGAAACTGAGGCAAGCGTTCAGAACAATGGCTGCATACAGGCCAAAACCATGTAAAAATCGAGTGTGCTTCTGTCTACTGAAACAGTGATTCTGCATGTGTAATGGAAACGCTTCACCGACAATAACAACAGAGAAAAACGAAAGAACGCGCTGTCAGATGCCGGGAAGATCCCGGCTGGAGCCTGTCGAGCTGTGCAGGGAGACAGCAGTTCATGGCTCGTGTGCCATACACACTCTGTTAACCAAGTTTTAGTAGATTTTTCTTGAATAAATAATTTCCTCCTTAGCCACGTGCCCTGATGACAATTTCCAGAGGTTCTAAATGCTTTTTGTTTTGGACAGTTTTTACCAGTTATGCTTTATTACTAGGGAGTGGGTCTGCGGAGCTCCTTCCGTGCTGCCCACGCCCCTGTGGAAGCTTCTCGGTTACCACTTAGAAGCCCCGGAAGATGCACACACAGGAGCCTAAGACTCATTCCCACCCCCCTGGGGATCGCAGGCCTGAGACTCAACCTGACACCAAGGCCTTTGTCCTGAGAAGCTGGAAGGGCTGGGGTTGCTGTTTACTGAAGTGGGAAAGCTTGCCGTGGAAGCAGGTTTGGGTGCCGTCTCAGGAGTTTGATTTGGGAAATGCTACGTTTGAGATCCTACCAGACGTTCAAGTGAGATATAAGAGGCCACTTAGAAATGTAATCCTAGCGCTTAGGAGAGAGGCTTTTGGTAGAAGTTTAAATTTGGGAGAGAACCACTTAGAAATAAGACTAGTCAAGGTAACTCATAA
Source organism: Phocoena phocoena (assembly GCF_963924675.1). Taxonomy (NCBI): domain Eukaryota; kingdom Metazoa; phylum Chordata; class Mammalia; order Artiodactyla; family Phocoenidae; genus Phocoena; species Phocoena phocoena. The sequence continues at coordinate 1,808,697 of NC_089232.1, read as the reverse complement.
AACCCATGCACCCGTGTAAGTCACATGGCAACTTCTTTCTCGCTTAAAAATGTCCTTATTTAGATAGTAAATTATATGGTTATAAAGTGTTTCAAATAGTCAATCAAAGACACTGACAATTATTTATGACATCACGTATTTTGATGAAATGATTCAATAATATCTACTCTGTATAATATATTGAGATTAAAATTATTTTGAGAAAGTTTACAAAATAATGTATTAGTTCATGCATATTCCTTGATGGTAAAAATGAGATTGAACCTTGATAAAGTAGACATTTATTGGTATATGAAAGATCTATAAAATGTAAAAAGAAACGTAGTTACTAAATTTAACTAGGAATAGATAGTTAATTTGAAAGTCTTGAAGAATGTGGGCTCATTGGACAAAAAGTAATTTAACATTTAACGTAAAGTTAATGCAACTGCTTGAGTATCTTTGAGGAGTAGCCATATGTAAGGCTTTGAATGTTGATGATTTAAGATACGGTGTAGCATTTCTTTCAAGTATTTCTCCCACCTCTGCTTCGGTTTGCTTACCGTTTTCTTGCTGTAAGGGAGCGCTTGAAATACGTATGTTATTTCACATCTTTAACACCTTTGCCCTCCTGCTACAATATAAACGCCACGGGAACACAGACTGTTCAGTTTTCCACTATAGCTCAGCGGCTTCAACAGTGCCTGGCCCACAGTCCACACGCGATGCTTGTATGTGGAATGAATGGACAAATAATTTGAGGCGACAAGGTATTGCATGAGATACGGAGTATGGAATGGAGCGGGTGTGGTTGGGGAGAGTGGAGGACCTTGCTGCATCCTGAGGCCTGGCCAGGCCGCTGTGCCCACTAGTGTGACGCGGGGTCCGCGTGGGGCGGGGTGAGGCTGGAGAGGGGTCGGGGTGGGGGGCGGCCTGGGGACCAGGTCAAGGACCTTCATGTTAATTAGAGGGAGTTAATTTCCCCTTCCGGAGAGGGAAGCCGGATGCCTCATACTCGCCTTCACTCCTTCAATTTTGGTTTCTTAGTTCTTTGAACGTACTTATAGTGGCTACCTTGAAGGTTTTGTCGTTAAGTTAAAACATAGAGTCACCCTCAAGGCAGTTTCTGGTTTTTTCCTGGCATCACAAAAAACTTTTTGTTTTTTTTTTTTCTATGTTTGAATTTTTTCCTGAAACTGGACGTCTTAGTACAGTCTAACCACTCCGGAGACTTGGCGCCGTACTCCCCCGCCCCCTGGGCTTGTCATTGCCGTTTGCTTGTTTATTTATTCAGTAGCTCACTGGACTGCTTCAGTGACGTCTGTCCCCCGTTACCTGCGTTTGCTCCTGGGAAGGCACAGGACCCACACAGCCTTGGGCGCGTCCACAGTCACCCGGGTGACACCGATTTCCTTCAGCAGGGCTCTCTTCGTCCCGTCCTTGCCTGCGTTCAGCTGGAAAACTCCACTAATCACGGGCTGATTGTCCTATTGTTTTCAGCAATGCCTTTAGGCATTAACTGTTGCACACGCTAAACCAATCAAATAAGGCTCTTTTAAAGGAACAATTCCTAAGGGCAGTGACTCAGAGATCTCCTAGCCATCTTTTCCCCACGATCTCTTGGGCAAACTAGCTCAATTACCTTCACCAGGACCCCACTCTTTTATTTTTGGCCGCCCAGCATGTGGGATCTTAGTTCCCTGACCAGGGGGATCGAACCCACTACCCCTGCAGTGGAAGCAAGGATTCTTAACCACTGGACCACCAGGCAAGTCCCATATTTAATCCTCTCTTATACGTATGTATAAATGATATTGTTTCATTGGGCATTAATCTGTTTATAAATTATATTTTACATTACACATCTTTTGGCAACTTGCTTTTTTAAAGCTCAATACGCTTTAGAAATGTGTCCATTTATTCACTGGAGATATAGTTCAACTTCATGTATTTTATAAATATGCCCTAATGTAGCAACTTCCAGTGGTGGACGTTGAAACTGTTCCCAAGTTTTTATTATTACAGAGTTGCCCTGAACTTGCCAGGTCTGCCTCCCTGTATGCGTGTCAGAGGACTGTTAGAAGTCGGAGTCCTGGGATGTAAAATCCCGTGCCTGGATGAGGGTGAATATCTTTATATCATTTATTGGCAATTGGGCTTCCTCTTCTGCATTACTTCATCTTTTGGCCCATTATTCTCTGGAGATTTCTATTCTTTTCCTCATTAACTTGCAGGAATTCCTTACGTATTCTGGACCCGAATCTTTTGTCGGGAACGTGCATTACAAATACATCTTTTCAATCTGTGCCTTATCCTTCAGCTTGTTTTGGTGTCTTTCTTTGAACAGATGTTTTTAATTTCAATGTACTCAGACTTATGTCTTCCTTTATGGTTCATTCTTTTTGTTTTTGCTGTTTGAGACAAGTCATTTCACTTTGGTTTTCTCTTTTTTATATTTTGTCGATATCATTGCTGGTAGCAGAGGGAGTGGACCAAAACAAGAATTTATTACTCCATCTGGACCCTCTAAATAACTCTTAAAGACATTTATGAAGGTCCAGAGGGACATGGGACAGTGGCTAAGGTAGAGTGAAGGTCATACCAGAGTGCTTTAAAAAAATAAGCAGAAACTTACCAAAAAGCAGTGGAAAGGAACTTAGAGAAGTAGGACGTGGTTAATTTAAAGCCAGTGGGGGCTTCCCTGGTGGTGCAGCGGTTAAGAATCCACCTGCCAATGCAGGGGACATGGATTCGAGCCCTGGTCCGGGAAGATCCCACATGCTGCGGAGCAACTAAGCCCGTGTGCCACGACTACTGAGCCTGTGCTCTAGAGACTGCGAGCCACAACTACTGAGCCCACGTGCCGCAACTACTGAAGCCTGCATGCCTAGAGCTCGTGCTCTGCAACAAGAGAAGCCGCTGCAACGAGAAGCCCGCGAACCGCAACGAAGAGTAGCCCCCGCTCGCCGCAACTAGAGAAAGCCCGGGTGCAACAACGAAGACCCAATGCGGCCAAAAATAAAAAATAAATAAATAAAATAAAATAAAAATAAAGCCAGTGGGATGTGTCTGATTGAGATAAGAGGGTGGATTGCAGTAGAGAGCCCGCTGTTACATATAATTACACACGTAATCATGCTGTAGAGGACAAGGGTCCTGGAACGCTGGCTGGCCAGGGGAGTCACTGGTCCCAGGTGGAAAGAGGGGCAGCATCCTTCCTGTTACCACAGGGGACGAAGCTGGGACGTATGCGGTGCAGCCTTGTTCCTGTGTGTGGCGTTAGGGAATGAGGCTGTCCTGCCTGATTCCTATTTGCTCTGTAAAATGAAAGGGTGCATCGTTGTTGAGCACAAAAGGCATTGGGATGGGAGAAGATGAGTCATTCCCCTCTTTTCAGAGAAAGTGGAGCAGCCGCGTACACGGAGAAGCGGAGAAGCGGGACGAGCTGATCGGAGGAATCCGGTAGGGTTGCTGGGCAACGCTGAGGACCACGTGAGGATCCCCTCAGGTCCCACCCCCTGAGGGGCTGCCTACAGGCTTGGCACTGGCTGCCTTCTCAGTCCCCACCCACAAGGGAGCAGAGTCTGAAATTCCACACATAAGCTGGGGCTGATGGTGAGAGAGAGCGGGGCTTGGCGATGCAGCTGACTTAGGGCTCCTGTGATGGGGTGGGGGGTGGGTTCGGGCTGTCCCCCGAGGGATGGAGCGCACCTGGGGCCATAGCTACCTGGTGACTGTGCAGAGAGATGGTGCCATCTTCTGGGCCTCTCCCAATGGACGAAATGAAAAGCTGTGCCTGGCCATTTAATTACCATTCAGATGTGACTTGGTCACCTTATCGGTTTTAAAAGAAAAATTAATAACTCTTTTTCTTAACTAACCTATTTTTTAGAGCAGTTTTAGGTTTACAGAAAATTAGGCAGAAAGCGCAGCTATTTCTCAGACACCCAGCCCGGTCCCACAGGGGCCCCTATTATTAACATCTTGCATTTGTGCGGTGTGTTTGTTAAAGTGGATAACCCACTATTGATATGTTATTATTAGCTAAAGTCCATAGTGGACATTAGGGTTCACTCTTTGCGCTGTACAGTCTATAGGTTTTGACAGGCGCATAATGTCACGTATCCACCATTACAGTATCATAGTTTCCCCCCCAACCCCCGGAGTGATTTTTTTAAATTTATTTTTTTGATTAAATTTTATTTTTTTAATTGAAGTATAGTTGCTGTACAATATTATATAAATTACAGGTATACAATATAGTGGTTCACAATTTTGAAAGGTTATATTCCATTTATAGTTATTATAATATTGGCTATATTCTCCTATCCCTTGTATTGTACAAGATGTCTCTGTAGCTTATTTTCTACATAATAGTCTGTATACTTCCTTCCTTAAATATTTGGTAGAATTCACCAGTGAACCCATCTGGTCCTTGTGCTTTCTATGTTGAAAATGGATTAAATAAATAAATATATATATAAAATATTTATGGTATTTTTTACTTAAAAAAATAAGTTTATTTTTGGCTGCATTGGGTCTTCATTGATGAGCATGGCTTTAGAGCAGGGGCTACTCTTCATACACACACATTACCTATTGTCACGTCTTCTGGAAGAACTGATCCCCTTTGCCATTATGTATTCCGTCTCTGTAAGCTGATAATTTTCTTTGCTCTGAAGTCCACTTTGTCTGAAACTAAATTGTCCATCCACTTTCTTTCACTCAGTCTTATTATGGCATGTTTATCTCTATCCCTTTACCTTTAATCTAGCCGTGTTTTCATGTTTAGTATTGGAATATTCTGAATTTAGCTATATACTTACCTTTACCAGTGTGTTTTATTTATATATAGATGTATATATACACACACATATATGTATGTGTGTGTATATATATATATATTTAGCATGTGATTCCTTTTTTTTTCTTCTAGCCTCGTAGCATGTGGGATCTTAGTTCCCCGACCAGGGATCAAACCCACGCCCCCTGCGTGGGAAGCCAGAGTCTTAACCACTGGACTGCCAGGGAAGTCCCTGTTTTATATTTTCATATGTTTTCATGTTACTAATTATGGTCCTTTCACTTCAGCTTGAAGAACTCCTTTCAACATTTCTTGTAAAGCAGGATTAGTGGTGATAAACTCCCTCAGCTTTTGTTTGTCTGGGAAAGTCTTTGCCTCTCCATTATTTCTGAAGTACAAGTTTTCTGGGTAAAGTATTCTTTTTTTTTTTTTTTAATAAATTTATTCACTTATTTATTTTCAATCACATTGGGCCTTCGTTGCTGCACGCGGGCTTTCTCCAGTTGTGGCGAGTGGGGGCTGCTCTTCATTGTGGTGCACGGGCTTCTCATTGCGGTGGCTTCTCTTGTTGCGGAGCATGGGCTCTAGGCGCTCGGGCTTCAGTAGTTGTGGCACACGGGCTTCAGTAGTTAATGCTCGCAGGCTCTAGAGCGCAGGCTCAGTAGCTGTGGCGCACGGGCTTTGTTGCTTCACGGCATGTGGGATCTTCCTGGACCAGGGCTCGAACCCGTGTTCCCTGCATTGGCAGGCAGATTCTTAACCACTGTGCCACCAGGGAAGCCCTGCATTTTTTTTATTCACTGTATTCTCCAGCTCCAGAATTTCTGTTTACTTCTTTTTTATGATTTCTATCTTTCTGTTAAGTTTCTCATTTTTTTGTGTATTGATTCCCTGATTTTATTGAACTGTCTTTTTGTGTTTTCTTGTAACATACTGAGTTTCCTTAAAACAACCGTTTTGAATTATTTATCTGCCAGATCACAGATCTCCATTCCTTTAGGGATGGTTTCTGGAAAACTACTGTGTTTCTTTGGTGGCGTCATGTTTCCTTGTTTTTTTCGCATTCCTTGAAGTCTTGCATTGCTGTCTTTGCATTTGAAGGAGTCACCTCCTCCGGTCTTTACTGACTGGCTTCAGAAGAGAAATACCTTCCGTCAGTTCTGTTAGGGACTCTGAGACTTTCTCAGGTCTTTTCTGTAGATGTACCTGCTCCACACTTCTTGTTCCCTCTCAGAGGGAATTCTTTTGCACAGGCTCCGGACGCGCAGGCTCAGCGGCCATGGCTCACGGGCCCAGCCACTCCGCGGCACGTGGGATCCTCCCGTACCGGGGCACGAACCCGTGTCCCCCGCATCGGCAGGCGGACTCTCAACCACTGCGCCACCAGGGAAGCCCCAGAGGGAATTCTTGTGATTGTATTCTTTAGATCCTACAAGACCGAACTGGCTGCCTTCCCTCTGGTGGTGGTAAATGTTCAAGTTTGTGTGTTTTCTCCCAATCCTGCAGAGTCTGGCTGGCTTTCTGTGTGTGCTCACTAGCTGTCTGCAAAGGCTCGTGCTTGCTGCCCTTGGGGACATGAACAGGGAGCCAGCCTGGGGGTGTGGGTTTGTGTGGGTAAGGCACACGGAGTGCAGAGGGCGCTTGTGGACCAGCTGGGGGGATTGCAGGCAGAGCATCCCCCGTGGCTCCTGGGAAGGCTTCCTGTTGGAGTTGGCCAGGCAGAGAGTAGGGTCTGCACCCTCCTGACGCTCTCTGGGAGCTCTGGGTGCTGTTCTCCCAGCCTCTCTTCACCCTCGATCACGCAGCACGCCTTGGTGTCTGCAAGGGACACACAAGAAAGAGACGGGCCCCTCTGGCGGTGCTGTGCACACATGTGGAGCCCAGGCACTCACTCATATGCTCCCCTTCTCCCTTGGGAGAGAGCGTGCCACCTTGAGGAAGGGGTGATTTGGTAAAGTAAAACTGTTCCTCGTACTCAGTGTGCCCACTGTACCCAATTTTTGCACCAAGGGTGCCCTGGAACTTCTCTGCCTGACTCCCACAGAGGTCCTGTCATCAGTGGGTAATTGTCACAATTGGTGTTCTTTGGGGAGAAGATGTTAGGAAATGCCTACCCTGCCATTTTGATGACGTCCGTCTCCCATATGTGCTTAGTCATTGCTTTAAAAAAATAATAAATTTATTTATTTATTTATTTATGCCTGCACTGGGTCCTCATGGCTGCACACAGGCGTTCTCTAGTTGTGACGACCGGGGGCTACTCTTGGTTGCGATGCGCGGGCTTCTCGCTGTGGTGGCTTCTCTTGTTGCGGAGCACGGGCTCTAGGTGCACAGGCTTCAGTCGTTGTGGCACGCGGGCTCAGTCGTTGTGGCTTGTGGGCTCTAGGGCGCAGGCTCAGTAGTTGTGGCGCACGGGCTTAGTTGCTCCGCGGCATGTGGGATCTTCCCGGACCAGGGCTCAAACCCGTGTACCCTGCATTGGCAGGCGGATTCTCAACCACTGTGCCACCAGGGAAGCCCTGCTTAGTCATTTCTAATATTCTCCTATGAGAAAGAATGCTGTGATAAGCCCTGCTGTGTCTAGAGCCTTTCCCTGTATTTAGGGTTATTCCTCTAGAATATTTCCTGAAATGAAACGACTAGGTGCAGAGGAAGAGCACTTTTAAGGGTACTGGGATATCCTGCCATATCACTCCCCTAAAAGGTTGTGCCAGTTTTCAGCTCTGCCACCAAGAGGCAAACCTACTTCTTTCATTTCCCTCCTTATCACTGAGTATTACCTAAAAACATTTGCTAATCTATGGACAGTTTCCTATATTTTCCGATTTCAAGTTTGATTTTCCTTAGCATCCCACTTGTCCCCAAATAGGCGAGCTTGCATATCCACACAGCACGGAGAAAGGACACTTCTCACTTTGCTTTTGTTCAGAAATTATTAAAAAAAAAAAAATTTTAAACACACTCTGTTCCTTTCCCTGGGATGTATAAAACTATTGGTATACGCATTTTCAAATCAAAATCATTGGATGATTATGTTGAAAATAAACAAACATTCAATCAGATGTCATTAGCATTCACAATGGAACCGCCAGCATCTTCATGGTGAAACACCGAGATGCCCAACCTGCAGGGAGGAGATGGCACAGAGATAATTACTCAGAAACTAAGAGCACAGCACTTTCAAAGTCCCATGAAAAGCACACGTTTCTGCTTCCTGCACACCTGTTTTCACTCATGCTTTCACAGTGAAAGAAGTTTACGGTGAGCCCCGAAGCAGCAAGGGCCAGATGTGTGAGACAATCGTTGCCTTAGCCTCTGGCTTGCCTGGAAGAATTGTAGTCGAGAGATGCCATTTGACAGTCTGCAATAGGAGGGAATAAGGGCAGCTCTTCTCTTTCGGTGTCTCCGAGGCCTCCCCTGCCCCCGCACCTTGGCTTTGGTATCTACACAAACACGACCTGATACGTAATCTGGGGAAACAGGCCCTAGTAAGGGTAAGCATATGCTAATGGTTTAAGCCCAAACAGTGTTTTTTTTTTTTTTTCCGTTTTCTGTTTCTGTAAATTGTCTCCTTTAAGCCTTGCACCAGTCTCTGGGGAAGAAGGAGCCTCGGAGGAGACAGAGGTGAACCCAGGACAGTCCCCTGGTTTGTGGTTATACAAGTTAAGCTCTTTCAACCCAGGGCTCTCGCCCTTCTGACCCCAGGAAGTCTGCCCTCTTTTCTCAAATAAGATCCACGGGCAGCGTCTTCTGCTGCGCTTTCCCTGGTAGCTGGAGGGGTGCTGTGCCTTCAGCGGGTCTCATGAAATTTCATGGACTTATACCTCCATCCAAAGGACACCTTTTTGCCCACGCAAATGCGCAGTCCAAGGATGGGATGATGCAGGTGTGCGGCTTTTCGTTTTGCGGGGCTGCATACATTTGACTGATAAAAGTGGTGTGGTTTGGCAAATCATCTTTAGTCGATATCAGCTGGAAAGCCAGTTGGCATCTCCTGTGCCAGGATTCAGGTCTGGGCTCACTCTACTCTGCTCCTGGCCGTGCAGCGTCCCTGAGCATGTGACCAGCCACTCACGTTGGCCCCGGAGGATGTAACCACTGAGCCTGCAGAGAGAGTAGGGCAGTCAGAGGTGGCTCCCGCTGGGAAGAGGGCCAGCATCGTGGGCACCTGGAGCTTATCATGGGGCAGAGGGAGATGGCTTCTTTAAGAAACGAAACAACAGGAATTAGTGATAGGAGAATTCAAGACTGTGTCAAAACGGATGTTGGTCCTGGCTCCGTATTAATTTGCTTTCTGTTCTGAGCAGCCCTCTTAAATGCTCCCCAGATTTTCTCAAGGTCTGTCTTCTTGTCTGAACAACAGCAATAAGAAGTTTGACATATTGCAGAGGTTTTTTTGTGTGTCAAACGAGATAATCAGAGGGACATTCTTTGTAAAATTCAATCTGTGCGCAAGCCTGTTGTGTGGATATGTTTCCTTAAATCTTATATCCTCTGCCCTCTTCCCTGTGACTCCTCGCCATGGAATTCCTTCAGAAGTGTTAGGCGAACTTCTAAATCTTAACCGAAAATAACAAAAATTTGCAAGTTTGGGAAGAGAAAACGAAAAGAATTTTAAGGGTGCTAATGCCATCATGTTTCATAACAGGGAGTAATTCCATACTCCTAGAATAAAAACTACAAAAAAAAAAAAAAAAGTTTAGGCAAAGGTGATTTCCCTGCGGAGAGCTCCCTAGGGCAAACACTGCTGGTATGGAATGTTCTCCATCCTGTAGAGAGTGAGTGTCTGAACACCCCTTAGCTGTTTCCGTCTCTGACATTCAAGCAAAGACTTAACTCTGCAGTGGTATCAGCTTATGGGGAGGAAAGTGCTGTTTTGTGGTTGTTTGGAATTAGGCAGCGGAAAAGAAAACATTAGTACCCTGCTAGGCAAGCCATAAAATGGGATTTAGCCCCTCAACCTATTGTAAAATTAGCAGACCATTAAACAGGGAGCGGAGAACACAGTTCATAGAAGGGAATATCAGAGCATATGGTAATGGGGCGAGTGGTGGACGGCAGTAGTGTGGGAGCGGAAATTGCAAGAACGTCTCCTAATTCAGGACCCTGACTGCACCCTTAGGACTACATGATTTAAAGACAAGTTTTCAAGCTGGGTTTTAAAATGAACAAGGCAAGAATGATCCTGGAATGGACACAGGGTCATTCATTCCAGCTATCCGCTCAACAGTGCTTGGACTCACTTTTAAAGAAATCTTTAAAATTTGAGCTAATTTTAAGCTTGCAGAAAAGCCTAAATAATAGAGGGTTTCTATGTATCCCTCACCCAACTTCCCTAATGTGAACATCTTACCTACCTGTAGAACAATTACAAAACTAAGATATCAACATTAGCATAATAAAGACTTGATTCGAACTTCATCTATTTTGACTCGGTAACTGACCTTGGCAAAAAAAAGGACGTAGGGGACACTTGAAAGCTAAGTGGATGGACACTCCTCGTTACTGAGTCCGGGCTCCGCTCGCTGCACGACGGGCCTATGAATCGGAGACGAGGTAAGGAATACGACTTTATTCGGAAAGTTGGCAGACCGAGAAGACCGCAGACGAGTGTCTCCGATAAACCATCTTACCGGGGTCTGGATGCCAGTTTCTTTTATAGAATCAGAGAGGGGGAGGCGGTGAGGAAGTAAAGTAAAAGGGCCACCAGTCTTGCAAAACACCTGGAATGACCAGCCTCGGGGAGGGGATGTGTTAATGTCTTCTTTTCTGCAGCCATTCACAAGCGGGCAGGGTTCCCTGAGGCAGGCCATTACGTATGATTACAATAACAAAAGCAAGGAAAAGCAAATGCCATTCATGGTATGGAAAGACTTATTGGTTTATTCAGTCCTACCCTCAACTTTATAATGTAAGGGAGGTTGCCTTGTTGCAGATTTCCTCCTATTTATTTATGTATACATGTGTTTATTAGAGTCTGCCCAGTGAAGATAGGATTTAAGGTGGAATTTCTTCCACTCCTCCATCTTCCTAACCTTTTCATAATTCTATTCAGAGCACTAGGTGGCGATGTTGTGTTTTTAAAAGCAGTTTTCTTTTTAGAAGCGATCATTGACCAGTGAGATGATACTTAAAAATAATAATTATGTTTTCCATTTTAGCTAATTTTGGAATCGTATTTCCTCATTGTTTAAAATGCAACAAGAACCCTTAATTCTTTTTTCTTTGAATTTTGTTTTATTTTTTATACAGCAGGTTCTTATTAGTTACCCATTTTATACATATTAGTATACATATGTCAATCCCAATCTCCCAATTCATCCCACCACCACCCCTCCACTTTCCCCCCTTGGTGTCCATACGTTTGTTCTCTGCATCTGTGTCTCTATTTCTGCCCTGCAAACCGGTTCATCTGTGCCGTTTTTCTAGGCTCCACACATGTGTGTTAATATACGATATTTGTTTTTCTCGTTCTGACTTACTTCACTCTGTATGACAGTCTAGATCCATCCACATCTCTACAAATGACCCAATTTCGTTCCTTTTTATGGCTGAGTAATAGTCCATTGTATATATGTACCACAGCTTTATCCATTCATCTGTCGAAAAAGAACCCTTAATTCTTAAGCTCAGAGGCACTGGGTTTTTTTGTTGTTTTTACTGTTTTTCAGGATAACTACCCCAATATTGAAGTAAAATAAAATAAAATTAAAATCTATCCAAAGGTAAAAAAGGAATTTGAATTTCCCCTTAAAAGAATTGAGGATTTATGCTGAAAATATTTAGCGAATTGACAGACAGATTTCTATTCTCATGGAAGTCTGTGCCAAACCCAGTATTCGCTGTTTTTTAGTTTATCTTTTCAGAGAAAAAAGTAAAGGCTATTCTAAGAAGCAAAGGTAATTTTAGGTCATTATAATCTTATGATTTGGGGAGAAGAAAGACATAAATGTGACAGATAACTCTTTGCAACCAAGAACAGTTACCCAGGGCACCACTTTCTAGAATGAGGGTAAGTGCCATAAAGAAAGAGAATTACGTTAGAATGAGAATTTTCTCCTGGACAATGTGAAGAGTATGGACTCACTTCCTCCACAGATACGGGCTCTGGAAACTATTAATTTAGAGGAAAAGTCATTTGTGTGTCAATGATCTGAGACTGGTTTTCTACAAGTCCAGTTGTGTTGACATTGGGCGGGTAGGGGCCGGGAGGAGGATGGGTGAGGGGATACTAATCTTATCTGGCCCGTCATTTAGGTCACAAGTCCTCATTACTGATAAACACATACCAGCCAGAGTTGTGGAGTGCCTGGCCGGACAGTTTATCATGGGCCGTGCTGGCTGCAGAGCTAGGGCACCAACCTTTTGGCATTTGGACTTATTCATCTGTTAAGTGGAGGCTCCCATCTCTTAGGATTGCTCTGAGGACTCAATAAATGGGGATTAAAAAAATAATAAAGTACAGCGCTTGGGACATAGTAGCTACTATCATTGTTCTGCCTTTTTTCTAAAGGTTGACCAAAAACGATCCTAGATTCACCCAACCTGAATTACTGGGCAAAGTAAGTAAGGTTTAGATGTCAAAAGCCAACTCAGACCTTAAAAATGGGCATAACTAGATTTAAATTTAATGAATGTGTATATCTTTCCCTATTTATAGTTATTTTTATAGCAAATTCAAATGTTGTTTTACATGCAAAATAAGTCCCTGTTCTTTTAAAAACCAGGTGAACCTCTGCCCCGCAAATAAATAGCAAAACAAACAAGCAAACGAAAACTCCCATCTGTGAAGCAACAGACTCTACAAGTGACTTAATTCTGTAGTAAGTGTTTTTAAAACTGCTCTAGCTCAGATGTTCAGAAATTCTCAAGAGGTAATAAAAGGAATATAAATATGAAAATTTGGTTTTGATTTGATTTCCAAGACTTAATCAATTTTTAGACGTAGAGTCTAGGCGAGCATAAATCATTTCCATTACTTTCTCTCACTGAACAGGTAAAGACTGAAGTGATCATCTATCTATGCTGTTACACATTATTCATTAGAATGATTGAAATAATGAAGCTTTGTATCCTGTATCTATGAATTGAAATTTTTGTTAGATTTGTTAAATTTTGCTTAGCCTATTATTTCATATATATGTGTTTGGATTACTATTTTTTTAATATATGTGTGTGTGTGTGTGTGTGTGTGTGTGTGTGTGTGTGTGTGTAAATTGATGGTTCCTAGAACCAGCGCCTGTGAAAGAGGTGAACCTTCTCACTGTCATACAGAAGAAACATACTCTTTCTAAACCCTTGGTCTCGTATACTTTTTTTTCTTTCAGGCGCTGACCCTTGCTCTGGAAAGCAACGCCCTGGGTGATTCTCCCTGTCTGCAAAGAATCGTCTCTCAGATAGACTGATGTCTTTTTTCCTCCTGAAGCATATGACTTGAAATAGTGGAAGCTTGAGTTCAGAAGGTGCTTTCTTGTGAGTACCAGCTGGGATGTAAGATGGAATCCTTTGTTATGGAAGGAGGGGCCGGGAGCAGGGTCACTGAGGTGTAGCAAAGTCACGATGGTGATGATGGCGACGGTGGTGGTGAGGATGATGGTGGTAGTGATGGTGATGGTGGTGATGGAAGCCAGCTGCTCCTGGGGACCTTTACTGTGCCCCTAGCCTGTGCCTGACATCAGGTCTACATCAGTGTTCCTTGGTCAGCCCAGTGTTTCTCAACTGAGGACAGTCCCAACTCTTTCCCCCGTGTGACATGTGACAATGTCTAGAAACATTTTTGTTTGTTTCTGGGGGAGGGGCACTGCTGATGTCTAGTGGATAGAAGTCAGGGATGATGCTAAACACCCACAACGTACAGGGCAGCCCCCAAGAAAAAGAACTTTCCAGCCCAAGTGTCTCTCATGCTGCAGTCAGGAACCCTGGCCCTACTGTGGGGCGCTGGCCCCCATTGTGTGGGTTAAGATTGTGAGGTAATAAAAGACATCTGGGCCCCAGGTAAGCCCTCTAGGATCCCTGTAATGAAAAGATACAGTTTTTCACTCTTTGCTCTTTTTATTAGTGTGTCCACAAGATATGAAAGCTCATAGCTTTTAAAGGCTTTTTTAGGGCTGTTTTAGAAGGCATCAACGATCTTTTTAAGAAAATTGCACAAATGAAACTGTGTGCTACTAACGTTATATGACTAAGCTAATAGGAGCTGTCATTCCGAGTGAGCCCGTTAGAAATAGTGTTCTGCCCATCAAACAGGAGAAGTGGTTTTTAAAACCAGCGCTCAGTGGAGGATGTGCTACTTCGCAGGCTCCGGGGACGTGCTGGTGGGTGAAAAGATGCACTCGCTGACTTAGGGGAACTAGGAGTCTCAGTGCAGACACCCTTGACTCAAAAGCCTTGATCTGCATAGAGTTGCAGCGGGCCAGGTGCTGTGACGGAGAGAACACTGGTCTCCAGGAGCAGAAGGTGGAGAGATTTTGGGTGGAGACAGACGAAAGCGCAGGTCAGGAAGGACCAGTGTGGCTGGGGGGGCGGGGAGCAGCTGGAAGGTAGAGCTGGGGAGCAGAGGGGCAGGCCCTGCTAGGACTGGCGATCTTTATCATCAAGTAGGAAGAAGCATTAATCTAATTGGAAGCGTGTCATAATTGATTTTCTCTCTTTTTAAAAAAAAAAATCCCTCTGCTTGCAGAATGGAGAGTAGATGAGGGACATCATTTTATTGTTCTTATTCCCGTTATATAAGTGATATCCAGTGTCTCTCCCCAAACAGGCTTTGGTCAGATGATGGAGAGACCTCGCCTGTAATATCCTGGGTGTGAGTGAAGTGGCTTCTTAACTGGTTGATGTTTGGAACCAACGCGCAAATTCTAAACGCAGCGTCCTGAAGAGGGAGCGACGTCTGAGTTGGGGCAAGTGATCGAAAAGCAAACATCCAGGGTTTAGATGAAAAACAGAAACCTGGGTGGGCACTAAGGCAGGAAACTCACTCAATGCTGGAGGACACATGAACAGCGGAAGAGGAGAGCCTGGAAGGGTCCGGCTGTGGCGGGCACGTTCCCTGTGACTTTCCCTGGACACAGCAGGGCAGGTTCCCTTCCCCCAGACAGCCTCGTCTCAAGAAGGGGGAAACCAGAGGCTCCTTGGGTTTGAGCAACAAATCCTCTTACTTAGTTCTTGTAAATTTCCAACGTGGAATGTGGATTTCCCAAACCACCATCCCAGCCAGCACCCTCCACATTGTGCCCGTGCAGAACCCGGCCATGGTATCACCATGTAGAAACAAATAACAAAATACAAATCATGTGAGTTGCGGTTCAGGAGTGTGGAAGTAGGGAGGGAAATTATTACTAACCTTTTTGTCCTGTTTGGGAAGACAATAGACATATTGATTTATTTCCTCTCTGACCTTTATTATTTCCATCCTTCTGCTGACTTTGTTTCTTCTTCTTTTTCTAACTTCTTTAGGTGGTAGGTTAGGTTGTTCATTTGAGATTTTTCTTTCTTTTTTTTGGGGGTACGCGGGCCTCTCACCGCTGTGGCCTCTCCCGTTGCGGAGCACAGGCTCCGGACGCGCAGGCTCAGCGGCCATGGCTCACAGGCCCAGCCGCTCCACAGCATGTGGGATCTTCCCGGACTGGGGCACGAACCCATGTCCCCTGCATCGGCAGGTGGACTCTCAACCACTGCGCCACCAGGGAAGCCCGAGATTTTTCTTGTTTCTTGAGGAAAGCCAGTATCGTTATAAACTTCTCTCTTCAAGTTGCTTTTGCTACATCCTATAGATTTTGGAAAGTTCTGTTTCCATTTTCATTTGTCTCAAGGTATTTTCTGATTTCCTCTTTGATTTCATCTTTGACTCCTTGGTTTTTTGGTAGCACGTTAATTAGTCTCCACAGGTCTGTTCTTTCCCCCATTTTTCTTTCTGCAGCTGATTTCTAGTGCCATACCATTGTGGTTAAAAAAAAAATGCTTGATATTACTTCTGTCCTCTTAAATCTGTTGAGGCTTGTTTGTGGTCCAGCATGTGATCTATCCTGGAGAGCATTCCATGTGACTTGAAAAGAATGTGTATTCTGCTGTTTTTGGTTGTAATGTCCTGTAGACATATATTAAATCCAACCAGCCTACTGTGTCATTTAAGGCCACTGTTGCCTAGATTTTCTGTCTGGAAGATCTTTGATTTCGGTAGTGTGTTAAAGTCCCCCACTATTACCCTACTATTATTGTCTTATTGTCAAGTTCTCTCTTTATGTCTGTTAGTATTTGCTTTATTTATATATTTAGGTGCTCCTGTAATGGGTGCATATGTGTTAACACGTGTAATATCCTTTTATTGTATTGATCCCTTTATCATTATATAATGCCCTTCTTTGTCTTTCTTTATGGCCTTTATTTTAAAGCCTGTTTTGTCTGATACGAGTATTGCTACTCCTGCTTTCTTGTTGTTTCCATTTTCGTGAAATACCTTTTTCCATGCCTCACTTTCAGGCTTCATGTGTCTTTAACCCTGAAGTGAGACTCTTGCAGGCAGCATTAATAACTATTAATGCATTATTATTAATAATAAACACATACCTTTATAATATAGTATATAATTGTATACCTGTACAGTATATACATTTTCTTGAGGGCCTTTTATATGAGTTGGGAGGAATATATCTTTACTGTGTACGTAAAGAATTTGAAGCTACAGATCTAATAATGAAAAAGAAATAGGTACACCTGGTACATTCCAAACATGGTCTGTAAATCACTTGTTTAAAATTTAGCATGTATTTTTCCAAAACGAAAATGTTATAAAAAGCTGTTGGGTTCCCCAGCTAACTCAAAGACACTAATTAAGTTGTTAAGTTTGGGGAACTAGAGTAAAGACTTATTAAACCAGACTAGAATGGACTATAGAATTGGAAGTACTAAAACCGAATTACCCTTCACAACACTTTCTATTTATTTGGCTGCGTTGGGTCTTAGTTGCGGCACATGGGTTCTTCGTCGTGGCACGCGAGCTTCTCTCTAGTTGTGGTGCGGGGGTTTTCTCTCTCTAGTTGAGGTGCGCGAGCTCAGTCATTGTGGTGCGTGGGCTTAGTTGCCCCATGCGGCGTGTGGGTTCCTAGTTCCCTGACCAGGGATCAAACCTGCGTCCCCTGCGTTGCAAGGCAGATTCTTTACCACTGGACCACCAGGGAAGTCCCACAACAGTGCTTTAGATTCCTGCGGGGACCAGAAATTGATTTCTGCTGACACATCTTCCTTCTTATTTGTTTCCTGATGAAAGGCAGAGACGATCCTTTGGGGTGTATTTTCTTGCTTTGGAAGGAAATAATAAGACATTCTCAATGTGGGAGAGGGCTGGGGCTCTGGCAGCTGGGCTAAGAAAGAAGTACATCTCACGGTCCAAGTGGTAATTTCTCATTACAGGAGTGACCAAGTAGAATAAAGCTGTGGTGAGAATCGTGAAATAAGAAACACCAAAAGAGGACTTCCCTGGTGGTGCAATGGTTAAGAATCTGCCTGCCAATGCAGGGGACACGGGTTCGAGCCCTGGTCCGGGAAGATCCCACATGCCCTGGAACAACTAAGCCCGTGAGCCACAACTACTGAGCCTGCACTCCAGAGCCCTCAAGCCACAACTTCTGAGCCTGCGTGCCACAACTACTGAGGCCCGTACACCTAGAGCCCATGCTCCACAACAAGAGAAGACACTGCAATGAGAAGTCTACGCACCGCAACAAAGAGTAGCCCCCTGTGGCCGCAACTAGAGAAAGCCCACGCGCAGCAACGAAGACCCAATGCAGCCAAAAATAAATAAATATCCTTCTGAAAAAAAGAAAAAGAAAAAGAAAAGAAACACCAAAAGAATTGAAAAGCAGTGAAGTGGCTCAAAATATGAAGTATGAGGAGTAAAAGATACGGAGCGACTTTCTGGAAGGAACTATTCCTTTCCTTATGAGGTGGTAGAGATTGCCAGTGAAAAGCTCCTGTCGCACAGGATACGCTGTTCGGTCCCGCAGTTGCCTGGTTTTATGAACAGAATTTTGTAGCTGCATCACCATTTCTATTTTAGAATGCACAACGGTAGAGTAATTAAATCTTATTAAATCAGTTTGAGATTATTGGCGGTTGTACTTGTTGGTTTCTAGGCACTGTGTAAAGTCTTATCAAACCATAGGCTTCTCTAAGTGTATTTTAGATGCCTCTTTCCAGAGCGCACACAAATAGTCGCCAATACCAAGGTGTTTGGAGACTCCACTTCTTTTAGGCTTGGTCTTACAGGACCAAACACACAGTTGATTTGACTCTCCAGCAGAATAATGAAGTGAATTCATTTCTGGATGATTAGCACCTTTTTGTGGTGACTATATTGGCTTAACAATGACGGGAAGCCGTATGTGTGTGAGCAACTGCATGGATAGAGATTAAGAAAATGGGGGAAAGCAAAGGCTTTGTTATGAGACTGGAATGTTCTGAATTTATATTATCTTCATTCTACTCCAAGCAAGAGACTGGGCTTTGCATAGCTCAGCTAATCGGCTTAGGTAATAAATGTTGTGAGTACTTATCTTACATTTCATTCTTCCAAAACAGAAGTAAACAGCCGTGCTGTGCCCTACTGTAATTATCCACAAGAGCCCAAGAATCTGATAAAAGTGAAAATAAATGACAATCAAACGACAATATCATTTTATATTTTCAGCAGACAGTTGTGGAAGACTGTATGGTACATTTTCCCTCAAGTTTCTAGAATTGTAAGAATTTTATTGACTCTTGACAAAGCATGTTGTTATAGACCTTCCGTCCTTTGATGCGTTGACTATTTGATTATTTATTGCCATGTTTGGCTGTGCGTATGTTCTTTTCTTTTGTAATCTCGTGGGTGGATGGGGAATTGGTTATAATTGAGTCACCTCTAAGACCTTGAAACAAAATGGAGTCCCTGGTGTTATAGCTTGTTCTTTTAATTTTTTAAAAATTGACGTATAACATTATGTGGGTTTAAGGTGTACAATGCACTAATTTGATCCAATTATATATTGCGATCTGATTAACATCTTAGTGTCAGCTGGCACCTTTATGGGGTTACATAACTGTTATTTCTTTTTTGTGGTGAGAATAGTTAATATAGTCGCTTAGCAACTTTAACTCTATAGTGCAGTATTGTTGCCTGTAATCACTATGCTGTGTGAGCCCTTCAGGACTTATTTTCAACAAACTTGCAACTAGTAGATAAACGAGTCCTGTTTATTTACCAAATAGTACTTCTAGTTTGCTTTTACATTCTTTTTCCTAAGCATTCTTATTTCGACATTTTGTGTGTGTGTGTGTGTGTGTGTGTGTGTGTGTGTGTGTGAGATAGACACTTGAAACGATAATTTAGTCGGCTCTGAATACAGAATCTACCTTGTTAATGTAGGAATTTTCTCAATTTCTTCTGTATTTGAGTTCCCTTCATGTTTAACAGGGCTCTAATAGTGCTAAGGCTTTATTTATTTTAAATAAACTTATTTTATCTATTTATTTTTGGCTGCGTTGTGTCTTCATTGCTGCAGGCGGTCTTTCTCTAGTTGCCCCGAGTGGGGGCTGCTCTTCGTTGTGGTGTACGGGCTTCTCATTGCAGTGGCTTCTCTTGTCACGGAGCATAGGCTTTAGGTGCGGGCTTCATTAGTTGTGGCACACGGGCTCAGTAGTTGTGGCTCCCGGGCTCTAGAGCGCAGGCTCCGTAGTTGGGGCACACGGGCTTAGTTGCTCCGCAGCATGTGGGATTTTCCCGGACCAGGGCTCAAACCCGTGTGCCCTGCATTGGCAGGCGGATTCTTAACCACTGCGCCACCAGGGAAGTCCCTGTGCTAAGGCTTTAGAGGAAGAACATTCCTCTGGTACAAGATGAAAGAGTGTGTGTATTTGTGTTAGGGCTGTGTCTCTGGCTGGGGCCATTGAATTATGCGTATCCCGTTACACCAAGGGTGAAAGATTTATTTTTTATCTGTTAAATTGCCACCATATTTCTTTGTGACATATTAAATGTTTAATATATATTTTTGTTTAAAATTTAAATTGTGGCCTGAGTTAGAAGCCCAAAGGATTACATACCTCTTTTTCTTGGGATGGGGGGAAGGCATACATTCAAGTCAATAAATAGAATCTCAAAAAAAAACAAAAATATAGAATCTCTCCAGCCCCGCCCCAATCCACCCACCTTCCACCATGTGCTTTTCTCTAGTCAACACACCCACCCACTCCTCTAGATGTGACTGCTGTCCTGAATTTCATGGCAATCTTTTCTTGCTTACGACTGGATAAGCTATGTATAAATCTGAAACCAAATAGTTTATTTTGGAACTTTCTATAAGCGGACTCATGCTAGATGTATTTTGTATATCTCTCTCCTTTTAAAGTTTTATTTGCAGGTTTCACCCATCATTGCATTATTGTATTGCATGTAGCTGTGGTTCATTAAATTGTATTATTCGATATCGTTCCATTCTGTGCCTTTACTGCAACTCAGTGGTTCTCTTGTGGGTGCACACTGGCCTGGTTTCCATCTTTTGACCATATGAGCCCTGCAGCTGTGAACATGCCAGCAAAGTACTGGCCCCGGCTCCTCTTAGGTTGAAGAATTGGCAGCCGTGACAACCACTATTTTGAATATTATCTTTGTCGTATCTTTATCTCATTACATTTCAAATTTATTTCAACTCCCTATCAATGATGTGATACTGTGTGTTTACCTTTTTTTAAATTAATTTTTATTGGATTCTATTAATTTTTATTGTATAGTTGCTTTACAGTGTTGTTTAGTTTCTACTGTACAGCAAAGTGAATCAGCTATATGTATACATATATCCCCTCTTTTTGAATTTCCTTCCCATTTAGGTCACCACAGAGCACTGAGTAGAGTTCCCTGTGCTCTACGGTAGGTTCTCATTAGTCATCTATTTTATACATAGTGTCAATAGTGTATATATGTAAATCCCCATCTCCCAATTCATCCCACCCTGTGTGTTTACATTTGCTTCTTACGTTTTTCTCTCAACTTCATCTACAATGTATACAGTTGTTGTTGATTTGTTTTCACTGAAATAAATTCTTCTGTGCAGATTACATTTTATGACTACAATACAATTTTATTCTCCTGTCCAGGGACATTTGGATTATTTGCAGGGCTTTTTTCCATTACAAATAATTTTGCTATGAACATTCCTATACATGAAAACTTTGGCACCCGTTCAAGAGTCCCTCAGGATGGAACTAGGAGGAAAATGGCTTTTCAGTATAATGCTTGGCTTTCGGCAGCAGCACAGGACGATGGGCTTAGTTGCTCCGTTATTTATTTTTTAAATAAATTTATCTATTTATTTCTGGCTGCGTTGGGTCTTCGTTGCTGCACGCGGGCTTTCTCTAGTTGCGGCAAGTGGGGGCTGCTCTTCGTTGCGGTGCGTGGCCTTCTCATTGCGGTGGCTTCTCTTGTTGCGGAGCTCGGGCTTTAGGTGCATAGGCCTCAGTAGTTGCGGCACGCGGGCTCAGTAGTTGTGGCTCACGGGCTCAGTAGTTGTGGCTCACGGGCTCTAGAACGCAGGCTCAGCAGTTGTGGCGCACGGGCTTAGTTGCTCCGCGGCATGTGGGATCTTCCCGGACCAGGGCTCAAACCCGTGTTCCCTGCATTGGCAGGAGGATATTTAACCACTGCGCCACCAGGGAAGTCCCTGATTAGTACTTTCTTCTGCCACCCTTTATTTCTCAAGTTTCTAGTTACGGGTAAGTTTGTTTCTGGTGCCCATTACGTGTCGCTGATCCATTTTTCTGTCTCTAAGCTGACATGACACCATTTTAACTATTGCTTTAATACATCTTGGTATTTGGCAAGTTCTCTGATCTTGTTCTCCCTCTTGGTCTGAGGGAGGACATGGCATATTTTGCAACTTTATTATAACTGCTAGCATTAACCTGGCAAGTTCCACGAAGAACCCTGTGTGTCATATCTTTCAACATGGACACACCTGACAACAGCATTCTAATTTGAGGTGATGGGTACTGACTTGTACTGACGTCATAACCTCCTGATAGGATGTGCTCTCTGATCTGTCAGCCTCCCGTGTTGCCCCATCCACACCCTTCCTTCCCTAAAGCCGGTGGTTCCCTATGGCCCGTTAGGAATCGGTCCAGAATCCTGAGTCTGTCCCTCCAGGCCGTCTGCGGTAGACCTCTGCTTATCTCTCCAGTCTCCCATCTCCTTCCCCCTTCTCCTCTAGCCACACTTTGAGTTCCTTCCACTCCTGCTTGGAGCTCTGTCATGCCTCAAGCCCCCAAGTTCCCCTCTGGAAGAGCTGGGAGACTGTTGGTCTTTCTTTAAAGCACCTCCCGTCTCTCCTCCGTCCTCCTCTCTGCTCCCTATCTCCCTTGTTTCTCACACTACAGTCTTGTCCACCAGCAGGTGCTCTAAGGGTCTCATTCAGTTTGGAAACAGGATTGTAAGCAACAGGATACCAATGAAACGTGGCTTCCACGATTGGGATTTGTTTTTCTCACAAAATAAAAACCCCATAGGTTGGTGGACCCAGGGTTGAATTCAGCTGCTTGATGATGTCAGGGTTACGCTTCTTTCTTTTCACTGTTCCCTCATGGTGACAAGAGGGCTGCCAGTGACAGGAGGGCTGCAGCAGCTCCCTGAATCAAAAAGAGGAAAAAGACCTTCTCTTCACTATAATTCCTTTTATCAGGGAGGAAAAGATTGCCTCAGAAATCCACCATGAGACTCTCTTTCCTGTGCTCTTGGCCAGTGTCCCAAGTGCAAGGGTGGCTGGGGCAGTTTGGACTTGATATCACACACTGATGCCCGCAGGGAGGAGTGGACATTGGAAATAGTCGGACTCAGGGCCTTCCTGCTTATGAACACAAATGGGCCTGAAGTTCACAGATGAGTTTGCATATTACACACCTTTGGACTTGGGGTGCACTGCATTGAGTGTGCTGCAGTCCAAAGAGCTGTGTGGAACCGCTGAGTTTACCGTTATACAAGAATTGAGTTTTACTTCCTTTTTTTCATACTTATACATTAGTAAGGATAACTTCAACTCTATAAAATTTTCTGAACTTTTTTGGGAAAAAATATGTTTTCCCCCTTTTTGCTGTTCTCTTTCTGGAAATCCTATTACATGTTTGATCTTTGGTGTTCATCCTCTATGTCTTACCTGTCTTCTCAAATTTTGTGCCATCTTGTCTTCTGGTCTATTTGGTAATATGTACTACACTGTCCAATATGGTAGCCATAGACACATATAACTGTCAAAAATTAAATTTAGGTTAATTAAAATTAAGTAAAAGTTACAATCCAGCGTCTTAGTTGTAACAGGTCATATTTCAAGTATCAATAGCAACAGGTAGCTACTGTGTTGGACACCACGGATGAGAAAGATTTCCATCATCAAGGAAAGTTCTATTAAATATCACTGGGGCAGAGCCTACTTAGAAAACCTTTCTGAGCACGGATCCAGACAGAGTCTGTGAGAGTGTCTTCAACAAATATTTACTAAGTTAAAAGAAATCAGAAAAATCGTGTAAAATAGATTTAAAACACCGGGGTCCATCGCTCTTTGCTCTACTTCGTTATAGGAAACTTTGTTCTAGTAAATTCCCGTTAATAAGTAATCATAAAATCAATCGTATGACACATTTTATATCTGTTTCTTCTACTTCGTTATTTAGTAAACAGCAATTTTAGGTGGTCATACTTTTGAAAGATTTAAATACAAAATTAAATTGTCAAATAGTGGTGACTTGTATTGCAAGCAGAATTACTATAAAGATATATATATATATATGACAGTTAATTATTCAGAACACTTAATGGGTTCCATTAATGTGAGCAAATTCAACTCATTATTTTCCCAGCCGTTATCCTTACTAATGTGTAAGTACGAAAAAAAGGAAGCAAAACTCAATTATTGTGTAACAATAAACTCAGTGGTTGCACACAAGCTCTTTGGACTGCAGCAAAGTTGACACGCACTCAGTGCAGTGCACTGAGATCCAAGGGTATGTAATATGCATGCTTTGTGTCTTCATTATTTGTTTGACTGTTTTACTTTTAAAAACCTTAGTTTTAGGGACTTCCCTGGTGGTCCAGTGGTTAAGACTCCATGCTCCCACTGCAGGGGGCACGGGTTCAATCCCTGGTCAGGGAACTAAGATCCCACATGCTGCGTGGCATAGCCAATAAAACGAAAAACAAAAGGGACTCCCCAAAACCTTCGTTTGGAATCATTACAGATCCACAGGAAGTTTCAAAGACAGTACAGAGATGTCCTATGTACCCTTCACCCAGATGCCCCCAATGGTTACATCTTATAGAACAGTATCAGATATCGATAGTTACAGCATCACAACCAGGAAGTTGACATTAGCACAATGTGTCATTTCATCCCATGTCGAGTTTCAGGTAGTTGCTATAATCAACTATTGTACTAGATTACACATTATACTATATTAAAGCTATTCCATCACCACAAGACTCTATTGTGTTCGCCGTGTGTGGTCCCCACTGCACCCTGACGACCACTAATCTGTTCTCCGTCTCTGTGACTCTGATCTCGAGAATGTTACAGAAATGGAGGCTGACCGCGCAGCCTCCCATATTGGCTGTTCGCTCAGCATACTACCCTTGAGATTCGTTCAAGTTGTTGCTTCGACAAAAGTTTCTTTTTATTCCTGAGGGTCATGTATGCATGTCCTACCCTGCACCTAACCTTTTGTAGGACGTTTTAGTTGTTTCCAGTTTGGGGGCAATTACAAATAAAGCTGTGGTGAACATTCTGGCAAGGATTTTGTGGGAGCCTAATGTTTCAGTTCTCCAGGATAAACGTCAAGGAATAGGATTGCTGAGCTGCGTGCTACGTGTACATTTAATCACTAAAGAAACGGCCAAACTATTTTCCAGTGTCGCTGTACCATTTTACGGTCGCAACAGCAAGGTGTGAGAGGTCCGGTTTCTCCACATCATTGCCAGCGGTAGGCACTTTCACTGTTTTTAATTTCAGCTACTCAGTGGGTGTGTAGGATAGCTTGTCATGGTCTCTGTTTGCATTCCACTAAGGGCCAGATGTTAAACATCGTTTCACACGGTTCATTTGCTATCTGTACGTACCCCTGGTGAAATGTCTTTGAATGTCTTTTGCACGTTTTCCAACTTGTTTGTATATTTGGTTTTTACTATTGAATTTCTAGATTTCTTTATGTATTCTAGACGCAAGTCCCTTGTCAGATATGTGGTTTGAAAATACTTCTTTCACCTTCTTAACAGGGTCTTGACATAGCAAAAGATTTTAATTTTGGTGAAAATCAATTCAGAATTTTTAAATGGAGCATTCTTTTCGTATCGTGTCTGAGAATTCTTCACTAAGCCCTAGGTCCCAAAGCTTTTCTCCCATGTTATCTTATAGGAATTTTTTAGTTTTATAGTTTTTTATAGTTTTTATAGTTTTTTAGTTTTATAGTTTTTATAGTTTTTATAGTTTTTTAGTTTTATAGTTTTTTAGTTTTATAGTTTTTTAGGTTGATATTTCGTATTTTAACCTATGATCCATTTTGAGTTAATTTCTATATAAAGACTAAAATGTGTTGAAGTTCATTTTGGTGCTGTTGGAATTCCTCTGGCACCATTTGTTGAAAAGACTATCCTTCCTCTGTTGAACTGTGTTTTCACATCTGTCAAAACTCAGTTGACCATACTTGTGTGGGGCTATTTCTGGGTTCTCTCTTCTGTACCTTTGATCTGTGTGTCTATACCCTTCACTAATGTCACACAGTCTTGATGACTATAGCTTAGAGGAAGTCATGAAATTGAGGATACTTTCTTATATCAAAATTGATTTAGTTGTTCTAGTTCCTTTGCCTTTCCATACAAATTTTAGAATAATTTCGTCTATATCTGCAGAAAGTTTTGCTGAGATTCTGATAGGAATTTTTTTTTTTTTTTTTCGGTACACAGGCCTCTAACCGCTGCGGCTTCGCCCGTTGCGGAGCACAGGCTCCGGACGCGCAGGCTCAGCGGCCATGGCTCACGGGCCCAGCCACTCCGCGGCACGTGGGATCTTCCCGTACCGGGGCACGAACCCGCGTCCCCTGCATCGGCAGGCGGACTCTCAACCACTGCGCCACCAGGGAAGCCCTCTGATAGGAATTTCATCAAACCTATATATCATCTTGGGGAGAAACCCTCCTTACTACATTGAATTTTCCAATCCACGAACATGGCTGGTCTTTCCAATTATTTAGATTTGGATTTCTAAATTACTAATGGATTTCTTTCATTAGTACCTTACAGCTTTCAGCATGCAAATCCTGTATGTGTTTGGGTAAGTATTTTTAAGTATTTTAAGTATTTCTGAGCAATAATAAGGTGTGTTGTATTTTAAAATTCCACATGTTCATTGCTAACATATAGAAATACAGTTGAGTTTTGCATATGCTGATCTTCTGCAAGACCTTGATGAACGCACTTACTAGTTCTATGAGTTTTTGTAGATTTCTTGGGCTTTTCTACACAGATCATGATGGCATCTGCAAATGGATATCTCTTATCTGTACACCTTTGTTTTATGTTTTCGCCATGTTTCCAGACCTATGTTGCGTGTGGAGAGCGGACACCCTTGCTTTGTCTTGTTTTGGTATCAGGGTCATACTCACTTCACAGAATGAATTGGGAAGTGTTCCCTTTTCTTCTGTTTGCTAGAATACATCATGTAAAACTGGTGTTAATTCTTCTTTAAACATTTGGTAGAATTCTTCATTGAAGCCATCTGGACCAGGAAATTTCTTTTTTAGTATCTTAAATTATGAATTCAATTATCTTAATCAGGCTCTTCAAATTATTTCATATTGGGGAAGTCATTCTTTCCAAAAACTTGCCTCTTCCTCTGGCCTCTGTTGCTTCCGACAGGAGATTTGCTGTCATTTTAATAGCTTTTCTTCGATAGGTCAGGGGTCCTTTCTCTCTCACTGTTTTCTTTATCTTTAGTTTTCAGAAGTTTGACTATGATGTGTCTTGTGTGGATTTCTCTTAGTTTATCTTGCTTGGTAATTGCTAGTCTTCTTGAATCTATAGGATTTTGGCTTTTATTACATTTGAAAAAATTTCAGCAATTATTTTTTAAATGCTTTTCAGCCCCAACCTATTTCTCCTCTTCTTCTGGGACGTCAATGGCATGAATATGAGACTTTCTGTTATCAATCTGCAGGTCTCTGAGGCTTTGTTCAGTTTTTTCAGTCTACTTACTCTGTGTTCTTCGGATTAGGTCATTCTTAGGTCTGAACAGACAGCAAGGGTCACCAGACATAGGCGGAGGTCTGCAAAATGAGAGAAAAGCGAACAGAAAGAGAAAAGCAGAAAACTAGTAAGAACTTAAGGAAATGATTAATGAGTGAGGGAAATTCCAAAAGATGTTACGTCCATTCAGTAAGCACTGGGCGCTATAGAAAGAAAGGACAAGAGAAAACTCGTAGAACTTAAAAATATAATGGTCAGATAACCAAATTCAGTAAGAGCCTGGAAGGTAGATTTAAGGAACTCTCTCAGACCAGAAGATGAGAAGGTACAAAATCAGAGAAAGAAGATAAGACATCAACACCAAAGATCAAAAGTGTGATAGGATTTCTGGAAACAGAACAGCAAAAAGGAGGAAAATATATTTTTTCCAAAAAAATAATACAAACATTTTTATATAGTTGAAAGTAGCCCAGTTTCTCAACTGGAAGGAATCTACCATGTTTCAAATAGAACAAAAAAGCCACAGGCTTAAGCGCCTCAGAATTTGACTATCAGGATAAAGGCTTTTTCAGGAAAGAAGGTCACCTGAGAATCATTTCTGACAAGAGTTCTCATCAGGACATTAGGGGCTAAAAAAGGGAGGGCGCTTCCTTTTTGTTTATTTCAAGATTTTGCTGGTGTTGTTCACTGTTTTGTCTGTTGTTTCTGAACTCTGAGGAGGGTCCATGAGTACTTGCACGTCCTTTTAACAAACAAATGAACGCAGGAGTTGAGTGAGGGCGGGAGAAGTGTACACCTTCCAATCAGGAATGAGCTTCTTTGTCAAGCCAGCGTTCTTTAAGACATGTTGCTCCCATGGTTCGCCCTCCTGTAACAGGGTGTGGGTCTGGCTGGAGTTCGCTGCTGGGTGGCTTGATGGGACAGTGGTGCCGGTATCCGTCCTGCTCTGAGTATAAAGTGAAGAACCTCTGTATCCTGTTACCAGTTAATCACTAAAGGGATGCTGCCTATAAGCTTAAATTCTCCATAACGGCCCATCTCTGGGACCCCTGCCTCCCAGGTAATGAGCATTCAGCTAAAATACCTGTGTTGAGCTCCCAGGAAACCTCCTGAGCAGGCCCACCTGTGAATGACTGCAGGAGGGAGAAATTAACACCTCCCCTCCGGAGGCTGACGGGAACCAGGAAGTGCTTGGCTTTA
Source organism: Phocoena phocoena (assembly GCF_963924675.1). Lineage (NCBI taxonomy): Eukaryota > Metazoa > Chordata > Mammalia > Artiodactyla > Phocoenidae > Phocoena > Phocoena phocoena. The sequence continues at coordinate 1,780,465 of NC_089232.1, read as the reverse complement.
GTCCCGCCCCTTTTAGTATAAAAGGAGCCTGAATGCTGACTCAGCAAGGCGGTTCTTTGGGCGTTCGGCCCCCCGTCTTGCTCTGCTGGCTTCCCAGGTAAAGTCACTCTTCTTTGCCCCAGCAGCTCGGCTCAATTTATCAGCCTGTCGTGTGGCGAGCAGTACAAGCTTGGACTTGGGAACAAATTTTGATGAGGCCACCCAGGAGCCTTGCTGCTCGTGGCCTGCCAGCCCTGGCTGGGGAATTCTGGGTTAAGACCCTAGCAGCTGCCGGGACCCCTTGTCCTGGGGATCTGCCTTCAAGGTTCTCTGAAGCAGCACCGGCCGCCCCAGCGCTTGGCAGTGGAAGGAAGGAATCGTCTGGGAGCCGACGGTCTCCGTACGGTAGGGTAAGTGGCTCCGGTGTGTACAGCCGGGAACTTTATTCCTCTCCGCTTGGGGCTTTTTGTTTTGTTTTGTTTTTGCGGCGTTTGGGGCTTTTTCTCTGGAATAAGCCAGTTTGTTTCGTATTGGAGTGGGATGTACCCTGTTGGAGAGAGGAAAGAGTTGTTGGACTTTGACCCGATTTGTGATCTGGTTCGTTTGCTTCTCTGAAGGCTAGCACTTGTATGTGCTGTTTGTGTTTTATCTTGAACTTCTGTCTCCAAAAATGGGGAATGTTTACTACCAACTAAAGATTCTAAAGAATAGCCATCGCCCCCCTTCAGTAGGAAATAGCCCGGGCAGCCTTTGTGCCTCTTCCCACAAGACTGTGGACTGGACGTTGACAGTGGGTAACGGTAATCGGGAAGAACCTCTGTATCCTGTTACCAGTTAATCACTAAGGCGAGGCTGCCGATAAGCTTAAATTCTCCATAACGGCCCATCTCTGGGACCCCTGCCTCCCAGGTAATGAGCATTCAGCCAAAATACCTGTGTTGAGCTCCCAGGAAACCTCCTGAGCAGGCCCACCTGTGAATGACTGCGGGAGGGAGAAATTAACACCTCCCCTCCGGAGGCTGACGGGAACCAGGAAGTGCTTGGCTTTAGTCCCGCCCCTTTTAGTATAAAAGGAGCCTGAATGCTGACTCAGCAAGGCGGTTCTTTGGGGGCACGAGTCCGCCATCTTCTTGGTCTGCTGACTTTCTGGATAAAGTCACTACTCCTTTCCCCAATAACTTGTCTCTCGGTTTATTGGCCTGTCGTCCGGCGAGCAGTATGAGCTTGGACTCGGGAACATGAGGTCTGAGAAGAGCGTCTCACGGCAAAGGTGAGAACCGAGCTGAAAGGGAGCTCAGCAGAGAGGCGCACCTTGGCCCCTGGTGCGCTTCCCACCGCTCGGCCGGTGAGCGGGAGCCGGCTCCAGGGAGAAGGCAGAAAGGACCCCAGGGGTTCCCCTTGGTGCGGGGAGGTGCTTGCGGGGCGCTTCCTTTCACGAGGCCCTTTGCATGTGAAGGGGATTGGAAGGCGGTTTTAGGGGGTCGTGTTTGTTCCACGTGTCCACCCGTCACACAAAGGGAAACGCTTCAGGAGAAGAGCGGGGATGCTCGGCTGAGGCTGCCGGAGAGGAGGAGCTGAATCCAGTGTCTCCCCGTCCAAGAGCCGTAACATCCAACCAGTGAATGACAGGCACGGGGCTCTGATGCCCACGTCTAAGTCTTTCCAGTGAAGACCTAGTGAGGCCTCAGGAGATAGTGGTTCCTCTTCCACTTTGGTGCAGATTTCTTTTATTACTGCGTAGTCTGGGTTTTGTTTTGTTTGTTTGTTTGTTTGCGGTACGCGGGCCTCTCACTGTTGTGGCTTCTCCCGTTGCGGAGCACAGGCTCCGGACGCGCAGGCTCAGCGGCCATGGCTCACGGGCCCAGCCGCTCCGCGGCATGTGGGATCTTCCCGGACCGGGGCACGAACCCGTGTCCCCTGCATCGGCAGGCGGACTCTCAACCACTGCGCCGCCAGGGAAGCCCAACTTTGCATTTTTATGTAGGTCTGTGACCCACTTTGCACTAAATTTCGTGGAAGGTGTGAGGGCAGTGTCTAGATTCTTTTTAATAGTTGTTTGGTCCGTGGATATCCGGTTGTTCTGGTACATTTGTCGAGAAGACACCCCACCCCCCCTTCTCGTTCTGCTGCCTTTGCTTCTTCTCCAGGGTCAGTTCACTACTGCTTGTCACTGGGTCTGTGTCCGGGCTCTCTATCCTGTCCTGTCCATCTGTTCCGTTCACGAACACCTAACTGCTTTGATTATGTCGCTTTACAGTACACCTTGAGGTCAGGTCCCACTGGTCCTCGTTAGAAGCTTTGGTTCCTTGTGTATAACTTTTATTTCATTCTTTAAAAACTCTGAGATGACCACAGGGTGCTTGGTGCAGCTTCTTTTTTCTTAGCTTATTTCCCACTTTTTATTCCATAGTTAAGTTCCTTGTAGATGTGTTGTTGAAATTTTAATTGTGGTGTCCACCGCTGCCTTTACTGCATGGTTATTTCTTCATGGTCAGTTAGGAAGGTAGGTGCATTTTCGGAGTGGACATGTCTGAGCATGGCTGTCGTGAATGATCTTGGACAACCTCAAACAATTTCCTGTGTTTGCAGAGGGCCAGCTTGAACGTGGCGGTTTAGCATAACCAAGTGTAAATCGGCAAACTTCTGCGGATGAGCTACAATATATCCTATTTCCTCTTTGATTTCATAATATATAATACTATTATTATTTAAATGACATCGTACATGTTCATAAAGTACTGTTGCATGCCTGATGTTAATATAGACAAAAATCAACGATGTATTCGAATTTGAAAGGGATGGAATATGAATGTAATTTCTGGGGCGGTGACAAGGTGGGTCAATAAAAAGTTCCAAAGATGGCATCACTTCATCAATATACTCCGTGTTACTCGAAATAGGTCCCACAGTTTCTGAGACGCAGATGCTAGCAAAGCCTGCTGAGATTTGCATTTTAATATTTCCTGAAGGTTCAAGTACATCCAGCTAGAATTTGCAGGAAGAGACTTTCATTCGAGCTCTGCTTTATCCGATGGTCCCTAGGCCTTCAGTGTTAGTAATTGCTTTGAACATCGCTGCTCTCCCCAGTTGCCTTTTTAATCACGGTCTGTACAGCTGCATCATCATAGCTATTTGTCTGTTGCTCTTTCAAGCTGGGACGTTTCAGGCCGTCTCTCTCTCTTTATTTTGTTTTTCAGAGTCAGCTTTGTGTTTGCAGTGTCAAGATTTACATTTGAAAGAGACAGGCAGGGAAAGGAGAGAAGATAAAAACCCTCTTTCCAGAGACCCCTCTTTTTTTTAATTGAAGTGTAGTTGATTTCCGACGTCGTGTGAATTTCTGTCGTACAGCAGAATGATTCAGTTATATATATATGTACGAATATTCTTTTTTGTCTTCTTTTCCACTATGGTTTATTTCAGGCTACGGAATATAGTTCCCTGTGCTCTACAGTAGGACCTTGTTGCCAAGGGGGAGGGCAGGTGGGGGAGGGACGGACTGGGATGGTTAGGGGTTAGCAGATGCAAACTATTGCGTAGAGAATGGATAAACGACCTCATTTTCTTTGCGACGAATTTCACAGTGACAAGGATGTTGGGCACTGCTCCTTTTCACTTCTGGAAGCTTTCAAGAGTGTGATTTTAACAAGGTCTCGTTTTTCTTATTGTCTTTTCCTCTTTTTATAAACATGAACGTAGCCGGGTTAACTATTTCATTCTGTCAAGTGAACATGCAGGACCAACGCCTGGCTAACATGCCGCGGAGCATTTTCACAGGGATGTCACCTGTCTTTCAGTCCGTCAGGTGACCAGGTGTGCTTTAGTGAGTGATGGTGCTGCTTCTAAAGGAGGCCGTTTATACCGCTGACAGCGTGGATTTTCCTATTTTTATAACAAGAGTTTTCCAGCCGGTGGAGGTAGTGTTTTATCCTAATAAAATTAATATATCATGGGAAGTTTCCAATTGTGGGAGTAAAGTGTCTCATGCAAGGGGCACCTCTTTTTAAATCTGTGCAACTAAGGGGATGATTCTGGTCATCAAGGTGAGGCTCACTGGAGGCAGAACAATTTTGGAAAAAAAGAAAGTTCTTGGGTTCAATTTTTTAAAAATAAATTTTATTTATTTTATTTTTGGCTGTATTGGGTCTTCGTCGCTGCACGCGGGTTTTCTCTAGTTGCGGCGAGCGAGGGCTACTCTTCGTTGCGGTGCGCGGGCTTCTCATTGCGGTGGCTTCTCTTGTTGTGGAGCACGGACTCCAGGCACGCGGGCTTCAGTAGTTGTGGAGCGCAGACTCAGTAGTTGTGGCTCGTGGGCTCTAGAGCGCAGGCTCAGTAGTTGTGGCGCACGGGCTTAGTTGCAACGCGGCATGTGGGATCTTCCCGGACCAGGGCTCGAACCCGTGTCCCCTGCATTGGCAGGCGGATTCATAACCACTGCGCCACCAGGGAAGCCCGGGTTCAATTTTGATCTGTTAAAATTGTGCAGTGGCAAAGGCAAGAGGACAGTTGAATATATTCAACTCAAATTCGGTTAGAGATGAAGATACAGGAAGAAATAGCACCTAGACAGCGACGCTGATGTGGTAGCGGATGAAACCACCCAGGGGCAGAGTGTAGAGTCACAGGAGAGGTCCAGCATTGGAGGAAATCCAGAGTTTCATATGGGCCAGAGGAGAATCAGCCAGAAGACTGGCGGGTGGGGGGGGGGGGGGCGGGCGGCGACCAGAGTCAGGAAGAAGGGTGCAGGTGTGTGATTTCAGGAAAGTCAGGGAAGAGCGAGCTTCCAGTGGGAAAGAGGCCTCCTAAGTGTGAAGGCTGCTGAGGGTCCAGGCTGAGAATGGCAAAGGGTCCCCGGCATTCAGGAGCCGCCGTGAAAGCCAAGATGCAATGTCCTGGGAAGTGCCTGAATGGTGGACAAGGGGAAACTCTCAGAGACAGTCACCTGGGGGGGAAGGAGAGTGAGGGGTGGTGACTGAGGGGGGAAGGGGGTCGGGGCGTGGGTTTCCTAAGCGATGAGAAAGATTGAAGTAGCTGTTGGGAGACAGCTCTTTACGGCTCTCCCAGATGTCTCTGCAGGCAGAGGCGTTGGCTGCCTTTGCTCTGAACTGAGAAGTGAGGAGCTTTGCAAGGTGCAGCATTTTCCTGGACAGATCTGTCCAGTGTCCACTGCAGAAGGTAATGTCTCCCTCTGGGGCAAAGCTCAGGCAGGCGTCATGCCCGTCATAAAATACCTGGGCTCCTGAAATGCACCCTGTGATGAATGCAGGTATTACTTGAGCCTCTTCCCCTGGCCCTGTGAGAATCGGGCTTCGGGGAACAAAGGCGAGTAGGCCAATGTTTATGTTGCCTGCTGTGTTCTCAGTGATAAAATCGTTTGTCTTGGACCCAGGCGTTTGTGTCTTCTTGCATCGTCTGTAAAACTGTGGTAAGCTCCTCGTTTGTTTGTAAGACGGTCCTAGTTATAGAAAGGGTTTGGCATTTACTACTTCAAAGAAATAATTTTCCCTCAAAGTCTTAGGTCAGTATGTGTGTGTGTGTGTGAAGTATGTATGTGTCCGGATTACTCTGGAGGAGGCTCTTTCATGTGTTGCACATCCGGCTCTTGAATTGACTCTTCAGCCGCTGTAGAAAACAGTATGGAGGCTCCTCGAAAAATTAAAAATAGAATTAACCACGTGATCAAGCATTTCCACTTCTGGGTTTGCGTCTGAAATAAACAAAAGCACTAGCTCAAAAAGGTCTCTGCGCGCCCATGTTCATTGCAGCGTGATTCATAATAGTCAAAATGCAGAAACAATCTAAGTGTCTACCAGTGGCTGAAAACACACACACATATGTATAGATAGATATGTAACATTTTCTTTATATATATGAATATTATTCAACTATGAAAAGGAAAAAAACTTGCCATTTGTGACAACATGAATGGAACTTGAGGGAATTAGGCTAAGTGAAGTAAGTCAGAGAGAGAAAGGCAAATACTGTATGATCTCACTTATATGTGGAATAAAAAAGAAAGAAAGAGTTCATAGACACTGAGATTGGTGGTCGCCAGAGGCAGGGGCTGGGGGAAGGGAGTCAAAAGGTACAAAATTCCGGGGGCTTCCCTGGTGGTGCAGTGGTTGAGAGTCCGCCTGCCGATGCAGGGGACGCGGGTTCGTGCCCCGGTCCGGGAAGATCCCACATGCCGCGGAGCGGCTGGGCCCGTGAGCCATGGCCGCTGAGCCTGCGCGTCCGGAGCCTGTGCTCCGCAACGGGAGAGGCCGCAACAGTGAGAGGCCCGCGTACCACAAAAAAAAAAAGGTACAAAATTCCATTTACAAAATAAATGAGTCATGGGGATTTCATGTACATAGTGACTATAGTTAATACCATCTTACATATTTGATATGCTAAGAGAATAAGTTTTTGAAAGTTCCCATCACAGGAACAAAATGTCTAACTATTTATAGTGACAGCTGTTAACTGGGTCTGTTGTCGTGACCATTCTGTAATATATACAAATATCAAATCATTATGCTATGCATCTGAAACTAGGAATCCGGATCCTGCAAATCCATCCCCCACAAAATTCACCGTTTGCCTTGAACTGAGAAGTACTGTCGTAATTTTCAGAAAAATAAACTTTTTTGTTCATTTTCAGTCAGAAAAATAAACCATTAAAAAATTTTTTTGCTTTCAATTTGGAATTTATTTATTTAGTTATTTAGTTATCTTTTGCGGTACGCGGGCCTCTCACTGCTGTGGCCTCTCCCGCTGCGGGGCACAGGCTCCGGACGCGCAGGCTCAGCGGCCATGGCTCACGGGCCCAGCCGCTCCGTGGCACGTGGGATCTTCCCGGACCGGGGCACGAACCCGTGTCCCCTGCATCGGCAGGTGGACTCTCAACCACTGCGCCACCAGGGAAGCCCATAAGTTGATTTTTCTTACTTGTGAAAAGTGTATTCAGTCACTCAGTAATACTGATTTCTGTTCAAGAACCCTATAGTCGATTTGGAGAGAAAAGATGAACACACCGGAGGAGAGGCAAAGAATTTTCCTCTGAAAACTGCTTGGTATAGCGTGCTTTAGGATCTCAGAGGGAAAAGAATCAACAGAGGGTAGTCCTGGAGGGCTTTACGGAAGAGGTGGGAATTGAGCTTGTTCTTAACGGATGGTTAGTATTGGAGCAGCTGGAGAGAACAGAGGGAAGGGGTTGTAGATGTGGAACAAGACGGATAAAGTGTGGAGGTGAGTAGAGGGCTGCGTGCTTGTCCCAGCCAATCCTGACGAACTCAAGTGATAAGTTCAGAACCGCTCCCATGGGGGTGTCATCTCCGTCCTCAAGGACCCCAGGAGTGGAGGCATAGGACAGGTGGTGAGGAACGAGCGCAGCCCTGTGTCACGGGAAAGGTTCACCCACTGCACCCGGATGCCGAGGGGGAGGGGCTCCGTGGAGGGAGGGATGCTCAGGCGGGGACAGCGTTGCACAGGTGCAGGGAATGGGGGCGGGGCTGGTGTGAAAGCTATTAGAGCTCAGCCCCGCGCGTGCCCGCACAGAGAGAGGCGGCCCCACCTGGGTCCCTGCGCAGGACGGGCAGGTGGAGAGGGCCAAGCCAGAGACGCACACCCAGTACTAGGGCGCGCCCCTGTATTTCATTAATCCTTTAGCACTGCCCTTAAACAGGTCAAATCCCTCTCCCCCAGTCTGCGGGGTTTACCGATTTTTGTGGTACAGAATTCTGCTGAGAATCCACTTCCAATTTATAGGAGCGAGATACGAAACAGCTGTCACTCAGCGTTTCTTTATTGACCGAGGAAGTGGAAAAAAGGCTTCAGAAAACAGAGGAGAAGAGGAAGAAATTGCATGAATTCTTCAAACCGTGGCCCTACAGACAAAGCCTTTTTCCTGCTCCACTTTCCAAGTGTTTGGTGGAGGGTCAGGAGATGAGGTTTTGTCTGCTTCCATTTCGTTTTCCCTGAGTCTGTTTGACTCGGGTGCTAGAGGTGGGCTGAGCTGGTAATTTATGCTTTGGGAAGAACATCAAACGTCAAGTAGCTCGTTCCCTTCCGTCTCTGAAAGGACCAGGCAGTTCATTAGGATGGGCCTGTGGCTTTGATGTGAAGCAGGGAAAATCTTAAGGAACTCAGGACTTTTCAATACAGAGAATTTTTCAGAAGGAGATCTAGTTCAGTTGTGCTGTGAGTGATTCTAAATAGCAAAGACAGCTGGACCATCAAGGCCACTGGGTCTGAGAAGCGCAGCTTTAGATGTGGATGGCGGCCTGAGTGCTCATCCCTAAGGCTCCCTCCACCGCCAGACCCCTCCCTGTGCGAGCCTATGGTACTTTGTTATGTCGGTGTATCGGGCTGGTCGGGGCTGGTACTTATATCACAGGAGAACTGGACACCGAGACGCTTCCTTGGAGGCCCACAACTTGGGGAAACCGCTTGCCTATGGGCCGGCTTGTCCACTGCGGCCCGTACAGTGGAAATCGCCTAGCCTCCCAACACTGGCTGGTTTCTTGAGAGACGGTAACAGCCGAGACTATTAATTCAGGGCTACATCCAGCTGTGAGTAACAGAAATCTGATCTAGGGCGGCTTAAACCAATTAGGGGTTACATTTCCCCTGTAACGAGACGACCAGAGGCAGCATCCCAAAGCTAGTCCAGAGATTCACAATGTCATCAGAGACTCAGGCTCTTTCCGTTGCTCTGGTGACCTGCGCAGAGCAGGTGACGGGCTTTTTCCCTGTGCCTAGAATGTGGCTTCTCTGCCTGCAGCATCGGGTACCATTCCTGCTGGTAGAAAGAGTAGGGAGCCAGCACTCCCACTCTCACCCACCGGCCAGGACCGCGCCTTCCCTCCTGAGGCAGGCTGGGAAACTTGGTGTCTTGGGGGCACACACCAGTGCCCCCAACAAAACGAGGCGGACACAGGGAAGGCAACTAGCAGTGTCTAACCAAAAAAAAAAAAAAGAACTCACAGAGCCAAACGCAGGCAAGAGGGAAACAAAAAGCAAAAGCACAAAACCCTCACCAGCAGATGTGGCCATCAGAGGGGGGAGGCTGAGGGAAGCGCTTGGGCGGGGAGAGGGCTGCCACTGAAATTTAGCCGGTAAAGAAGTTACAGCTTTCGGGCAACAAGAAGGACCAGGAGCAATTCAGGGGGTTTGATTAGGTCAGAACAGAGGTTTCTTGAGCTAAGACACATGCTTTTTAAAGGATTTATTTCATAAAATGCAGGAGAGGATGTTCACGTTACTCAAAAGAACTGGCTAGAATTTGAGTGTTGCAGAAGAGAAAAGAAGGACTTGGGGCGGCGTGTGGAAAGGGCTTATCAGCTCCCAGTAGGATAAACTTCTTTGGAAAATCCTGAATCACAAAGAAAATCTTATAAAAACCAAGATCTGGGCAGAAAAAGTTACTCACCAGGACAATGGCCTTGGGGAAGCATCTGCAGGACCGGAAGCCAAAAGGTAGTGGGTTTACACCTGCAGGCCTCACCCCCCTATCCTGGCGGGAGTGAAAAGGGCTTTTGCAGATGTGAAAGGATTCCAGGAGGAGATCATGGAATATATTTAGGGAAGTACACTGATCAGATCAACTGCTTGTTTCATAATTAGGAGAAACTAGAAATTATGAAGATTGTGAGTTTAAACTAGCAATTACAGTAAAAGTAAATCGTTGAGGGACTTCCCTGGAGGTCCAGCAGTTAGGATTCCAATGCAGGGGGCACGGGTTTGAACTAAAATCCCACAAGCTGCCCAGAGTGGCAAAAAAAAAAGAAACAATAGAGAAAAGAAAATAGAAACTTCCGTTGATCATTAAAGGGGAAATAAAGTGAAAATTTCAGTATTGCTCTGAGATGTTTTTACAACCAATTCAGTCGAAGCTCCCCACCTAAATTAATGGGACCGTTTCTTCATGTGCTCAGATAAGAATTCTAGGGCTTCGCTGTGACAAACATTCAAACAGAGAAAAAGCCCTCAAAGTCAGCGTGAATGAAGAGCACTAGATTGCAGAGGTTCGTGGGAGAAAATGCAAATGCAGAATTTAAAGTAGGTAAAAGACGTAAGCGAGAAACATAAGGGGAAACAGTTTCATATTCATCTGCTGGTCTTTCCCGAAGACCTGGTCCATATGAGGCAGGGAGCGGGGGCAGGAAAGGAGAGGTTGAGGATCAGGGGAATTCAGGGGCTTGTTGATGGCTAGTCACCCTTGACGCGGGGTTCTGGAGATCCCAACTGGGGGGTTGCATCTGGGGAGCTGAGAATAGGAGCAGTGATGGCAGAAGATGCAGGAAGTGTAGGCTTGAACGCACAGACGATGAATGGCAAGTGTAGGGTACACCCGCCACCACAGCCCACACCAAGTCCAAACGGCGCTAAGAGATCACGGAGCTCTTTCCACTGAGCACAGTCTTAGCCTCAAAGTCCTTTGAAACATGTGTCTCCAGGCAGCCCCTACTAATTGGTCAGAATTGGCACAGAAGATGAAAGATTGACCACAGTTGCTATAAATGATGGGCAGCCACTGAAGATGAAAAGTGACACAAACATATCTTTGTCTTCACTACGTTGGTCCAAACTCATGGCATCCAACTTTCCCATCAAATGCAGAGGTGCTGGCCCTCTGCCTGCTCGCCCTGGGACTGGGCCTCCCCCTGCTCTGCTCTGCATCCCAGAGAATCATGTTCCCCAGGTGTCCCTGCCTCTGGCATTTATGCTGGTTCTGCCAGCGGGAGGCACCTACCCGAGACTGGAGGGCAGGTGGGGGGTTGGGCATGATGCCGGGGTGTTTTCCCTCCTCCCCTCGGCTTTGTGGCGTTCCTGGCAGGACCAAGTCCCCTCGATGGGCCTGGGCGCCCCGGGAAGGCCCCGGCTCTGTGGGCTCAGCTCTCATCTGCTGGCCGGCTGCAGTTCTGGCCTCTGGATCCTGGACCCCATCCGTCATCCCTCTGGCCCAAGGAGGGACAAACCGCCTGGTTTGCCTGACCACCCACGCTTTGGGTCCTCAGCTCTTTTACTGCCCGCGTAACTGATTCACAAAGTTCAGTGCCTCTGTTTGAAACGTCTTCTCGATGACCCCTGGCTGATTCACCTGTGTCATTCCTCCCCTGTCTGGATCCACTTTCCTCTCTGCTCACCGGCAGGTGACCTCCCATCACGCGTCAATACTGAGTCTGTCAGTGTGTGCAGTTGTGGGCCCAGGAGAAGAGGGATGGATTAGGGACAAGAACAAGATGGAGGCTGGACTTGAGAGAAAAAGACTTTCCCATCCCCGTTGACATTCCAGGCAGTGGCTCTGGACAGCGTCCTTCAGTGGAAGTTTCCTTCTGAAGACACGACGCTGTCACCTTCCCCCCACTGGCCCAGGCAGGCTGGAACTGTGATTAGTGCTCTACGTGAGCAGAGAGAGCTAATGAAAATCTAGAATGTTCTGGGGAAAGGACTTTCCATTCCTCTACTTGATGCCCATTTCACAACTTCTTGGAGAAAGACAGAGTAGTGGGGACCATGGTGTCAGCTCAAAACTGAAAACTGTCTTTCTGTCCCTCTCCCTCCACCTCCACCCGCTTATTCCATCACAGCTGGAAAGGGTCCGAGGAAAAGGTAACAAAGACAACGGCCTAGACGTTCTTCAAGTCCACCTGGAAATTTTCCTTCTGGTTAAAAAAGCCCACAGGAAGGACGATGACCTTCTTCTGGTATCGCGTTTCCTTCTGCGTCTCTACGCGGCTCTGATTGTGTGAAGATAACTTTTTAGTGGGTTTTGAGGCACCTCGGATTTTATTCGGTAACATACAGAAATGTGGTTTCTGAAAATTCATTACCTCTAAAGGATGAAGTTGACAATGTCAGCTGACTTTGATTTTAGACAACAGTGAGTAATTCTGCCTCAGCTTCTGGAATGATCCTTCGTATCTGCAAATTCTCTTCGAAATCAGTTATTCTCCATACAAGAATACGTTTTTCTTTATTTTTCATTTTAGGAATAGCATTTCTCACTTAATAGAGCTTTCCTTTCCACACGCATTCTTCTCCCGCCCCCCCCCCCCCCCAAATCAGAGAGAATAGGACCCTTGAAAGAAGAAAATCCCATTTGTCTGACTTGTCTCCTGAGGGCACTTCTAGCCAGTGTGGCTCAAGGACAAGGGAGCTCCTGCAAAAGGTCTTATTGGGCTGAGGAATCAAAGGTCAGAACTTGAATATTGGAAAAAATTCAGTTTATGTTTGCAAAATTGAATTTGAGATACTTAAAGCTATTAAATAACATGAATAGAAGTAACTTTGTATATGTTATGGTTAAAAAGGTCCCGAATTGTGTGTGTGTGTGTGTTTTGTTTCGTCATTGGGCTTTTTTTTTTTTAGTCAGACTGATCTGGTTTTGAACCCCAGTCATTTTGCCAACATCTCAAACATCACATATGTGCTCTTCACACTCATTCTGCTAAATTCTTCTGGGATATACAGCCAGGTGTCTGTGGGAATTTGAATCCAGGGGGAGGGGGGAGCAGCTTGTAGGAGCCCTTGTAACTTTATTAGTAAAGGTCTTTCTCCCTTCTGTTCTTTTATCCACTTACGGGACATTAAAATATTGACATATATCATCAGCTTCAAAACAGCTGATAGTTTCAAAACAGCCTTTCTAATGAATAATGTGACCCCAGGTGCTTGCCACAGGGCTTGATGGCGGCTGGTGGTGACATTGCAGGGTGCTGGGTGATGAGCCAGCCTGTACTGCTGCGAATATCTGGGGGGGCTCTGATCCCCTGTCATACCTGGATCACATAAATGAATAAACACAAAGCAGGACATGCATTTCTTCTCTGCCCAGCCACTCTGTCAAAGCCCATCTCTTCCCACTAGAGCACAAGACCTCCTAAATATTTTTAAAATTTGCTTTTTGCAATTATATTCAATAGATCTTTTAAAAATGTGTAAAATTAAGTACAATTAAGATAAGTAAGGTAAGATCATAAGATATAAACCACCCATTTTCCCACCATGCAGAGATAGTCGCTTGTTCTAATTATTTTGGCATATTAAAATATTTTTAAGTCATCTGTGTATTTACGTATGGCTCATATATGTGCATATGTATATAAATGTGTGAGTAATATATGCGTATGTGTGTGTACATACATAAGAAAGAGATTTTAATTATACAGTTTGTATCCTGTTTGTTGACCTTAACGTTATACCATGAACTTTCTCCAATCTTACTACTTGTCTTTTTAGCCACGGTTTTCATAGCTGTGTGGAATTCCCTGAGGCTTTGTACTCGGTGGTGTGTCAGTTGGGTTGTAGAAGAGTGAAGGACATTTCCTTGGAAATACTATGAATTCATGGTGGATGTCCCCATGTCTTCTGCATAGGGCAAGCCCCAGTGTTTTTCCTTGCAATTCGTTTTGTTCCTCAGACAGAAAGGTTAGGTGAAACAGTTACAGATTTTGGGTTGAGAGGACCTGAACTCGAACCCTGCTCTGTCGCGACGAGCTTCGTCCAGTCAGAGTCCCCTGGGGCCTCAGTTTCCTTGTGTATCAAGTCGGGGTGAGGATCCCTCCCAAGGGTGTTGTTGAGGATCCATGGGATCACACTGGCCCAGAATCTGCTACACAACGGGTGCTCAGCGCCAGCTTCAGTGCTGATTCCTTTTTCCAGATTTCTTTTTCCTTGGGGAAGGGTGAGGGTGGCTGGTTTTCAGAGTCTGATTATTTGTCTCATGACGACCGTTAAGTATGGAGGTCCAGTGGGCCCGGCAGCTCAGTGGTGTCCTAGGGCCTCCTTCAAGCGGCCAGCGACACGGAAGCATCGCAGCAACACGAGTAAGGGCTGTGGAACCAGCTGCTTGGATTAGATCGCGCTCCCGTCATGGACCAGCTTTCTAATTCTTATTAAGTTATCCTGTCTTCCAGTCTCTCGGAACCACGAATACCCCTTCTATCTCAAATTTCATTTCAACGTATCAATATAACAAAATTATTGAGATATTTTACATTCATCTTTTCACGCTAAGTCTTAGAAATCCAGGGTGTATGTTACACTCCACGTCTCAGTTCTGATGAGACTCAGCTGTTCGGTATCCTCCTGAGGCTTGTGGCTGCTGTGTTCACAGCACACACCGAAGGGTCCACTAGTTTAATGACAGCATTTTTTTTTTTTTTTTTTTTTTTTTGCTGTATGCGGGCCTCTCACTGCTGTGGCCTCTCCCGTTGCGGAGCACAGGCTCTGGACGCGCAGGCTCAGCGGCCATGGCTCACGGGCCCAGCCGCTCCGCAGCATGTGGGATCTTCCCGGACCGGGGCACGAACCCGCGTCCCCTGCCTCGGCAGGCGGACTCTCAACCGCTGCGCCACCAGGGAAGCCCTGATGAAAGCATTTTTGTTTGTAGTGGTTCACAAAAGACAGGGGCATCTCATGCTGAATGATGTCTTAGATTAGATGAAAAATGGTAGTTTTCACCTTGTGTTGAGAAGGGGATTCAAGACGGAAATTAGTTACGGAGAAAATAAAGTTACCTTTCTTTTTTTTGTAACCATTTTTAAATGGGAAGAATAGTTAGTTTGCAATGTTGTGTTAGTTCCAGGTGTAGAGCAAAGTGATTCAGTTATATGTATATATTCTTTTTCAGATGCTTTTCCATTATAGGTTATTACAAGATATTGAATATAGTTCCCTGTGCTCTCCAGTAGGTCCTTGTTGGTTATCTGTTTTACATGTAGTAGTATCTGTTAATCCCAAACTCCTAGCTGATCTCTCCCCTCCCCTCCCGAGTCGCATTTCTTCTACCTACCTGGGGTGTAGTTAGATGACAGCTGTCCAGATCCCCCTGCCTGCTCGTTATTCCGGATGAGCTCCGAGTCAGCCTCTCTGGTCCCTACAGAGAGGCAGCGGCTGTACCATCTCTGCTGGCTTTTCTTCTCCTGGGGTCCAGCGTGGCCGCCAAGGCTTCCAAATGTTTCCTCCGGGTTTGCCAGTGCCCTGCTGGGCTCCTTCAAACAGGCTTCGTAGATGAGAACAATCCCCCACCCCTTCGTGTCAGCATCACATTAAAGCAGACGAGGGCCACGCTGCTCTTCTAATCCTTTTTCCTCCACCCTCCTGTGTGCCAGCAAGGCAGCCGGGACAGAAGAGGATGTATTTTCAAAGCCATTGATTTTTCTGTCCCTTTGACTTTTGTGATCATTTCATACCTAGTGTCTCATTTTCCAAGTCTGCTTCTCCAGCATGACACCGTGTAGTTAGGACAGGAGCTGGGAGCGGAGTTTATGGATGCCAGTCCCCTGTGCTGGCTTTTTCTCTGTGCACAGCAGACCTCCTCCTTCCACCGGGCTGTGACAGACACAGAGACTGGCTTCTGACCACAAGATAGAAATTGCCCTTGACATGTGCTGCCCAGATACCTGTTAGTGTTCTGGGGATTTAGAGAACTGTTTGCTCCATAAATTTCAAAGCACAGTTTCTCAAAATATTCAAAGTATAATGAGCCTCCCAGAGCTGAGCCCTTGGAGTCTGTGGGGTATCTGAGAAGCAGAGCAGTACCTCGGGGAGAGGCTGCTTTAGGGAGCCTGCCCACAAGGACCTACTGGAGAGCGCAGGGAGTGCTAATCAAAACTCTGTAGTGACCTATACGGGAAAAGAATCCGGATGAGAATGGATAGACGTACATTTATAACCGAGTCTCTTTGCTGTACACCTGAGACTAACACAGCATTGTAAATCCACTATACTCTAGCATAAAATAAAAATAAAATAAAATAATTTTAAAAAGCCTGACATAAGGGTTCCAAGCAGGGGCCTTGAGTCAGACGGGGACTGCAAGCCGGGCTCTGTCATTTCCTGGCTGTGGGATTGCAGGCTGATGAATTAACCTCGCTGACCCCAGCTTTCCTGAAGCTAACATTATACCTACCTTAGAAGGTGGTTTGTGAGGACCACCTACCGGCCATCTACCACAAGCCTTGCCTAACTAGCCTCATACACTGTATTTACAATCGGGGCTCCGCAGATCCTTTCTGTAAAGGACCAGATAATAAATATTTTAGGCTTTGCTGCTACACGGTCTCTGTTGCAACTGCCCGACTCTTTGTATGGCACAGCCGTGGCCAGGATGTCAACACATGAGCATGGCTGCAGCCCAATAAAACTTTATTGACAGGAGGCTGTGGCCACAGTTTGCCAACCCCCGCTCGGATGAGGGGTCAGCGGAGGTTTGCTGCCGGAGGGCCTTCCTGCTGGGTTCTGTGCACCTGGGGTTTCGTGAGCACAGCACGGAGCGCCCAGGGCCATCACCCCGATGCGTCGCCAGCCTGAGGCAGAGGTACTCAGCCCCCCTGCTCCTCTGTTTGCTGCTACATCTCCTGTACACACACCTCAGTCCTGGGCTGCCGCATCCCGGCATCCTTCCAGGGCCCCATCTTCGGTCCTTGTGAATCCGGCCTGCATCTTAATTACCTGGAAGCAGGCATCTTGCGTCTTGCGGGGAAAGAAAAATGATGGAAAGCCAAGGTGTGGGTGTCCCCTCTGAGCCAGCACGTCCTGCAGAGGGGGTTTGGGGCCCCCGGCTCCCCAGCTGCTCACATCCTTCCTCACACAGAACCCTGGATGCTCCCCTTCAAGGATTCTTCACATTCTAACCGGAAACAACAAGCCTCTGGGATCTCCCTTCTAGGAGCCTAATTAACTGATTTCCCTTCACGTGGCAAGTGTGAAAATACCAGGGCTAATGTGACATGGTAGTGGGTGAGTCTTCCCTCTAATAACTTACTTATATTCTCTAAGACTAAGAGCTCTGCCTCGCTGGCAGCATCCCTCAAGGCGATAAGTTACTCAGAATGCTGGCCTACTAAGTCAACATCAGGACCTGTTAGCCTAACTTTGCCTTTTCTGCTGGATTTCGCTGTGGCCTTTCTCCTGGTCTGGCAGTGAACCCTTGGGTGAGGAACACTGACCCAACCTCTGTTTCAGGAAGGGCTGTGTCCACACTCAGTGTTTGAAGGCCTGCTGGTGTTTTTTATTTTTTTGCGGTACGTGGGCCTCTCACTGTTGTGGCCTCTCCCGTTGTGGAGCACAGGCACCGGACGCGCAGGCTCAGCGGCCATGGCTCACGGGCCCAGCCGCTCCGCGGCATGTGGGATCCTCCCGGACCGGGGCACGAACCCGCATCCCCTGCATCGGCAGGCGGACTCCCAACCACTGTGCCACCAGGGAAGCCCTGGTGTTACTCCTTTTTACAGTCTTCCAATTAGGTCTCAACTTTGTGCCATTTTTTTTCTAGGGGTGGCTCATTATTTTGTGCAACTTCTACAAATTAAAACAGAAACTTCTAGACAAATGAAAACGTTTTATTTACAAGAAAGAAGTCTGTACACGTAAAAATATACAAAACCAAACTAGAAAATATCAAAGTGTTAAAATGTGTACAAACACTTTTAAAAGGTGACTCCTGGAAAACCTCAAGCCTTAATTCGTTTGAAGAGTACACATCTCAATTTTAAAAATGATACAAAAAAATTCCCTAAGCTGTTAAAAAAGTTCACTGGTTTCCACCGGAAAAGCTTCATAAGGATTTTATCTAGAGTAAAACAGGCTGTGTGGTATCATAAATGTTAGGTTTTAACAGTTCCGATGCAGTTAATTTGCGTGAAACCTACCAAGTAAGAAGACTATTTTCCATAGAACCAAATAAGTGTTTCTTCCCCTAATCTTGCAAGAGCCATGAACTCTACATCAATTACTCATCAAAGGTCAGAGTTCAACTAGACTTCTGGCAATGATACAACCTTCAGGTCCTAGTTCTACCCTCAGCACCTTTTAAATATTTCTGCCAGACCTTTAAATGTAGCTGGAATGTGTGAAATACGAGTGCGTGGGAAGACTGGATTTCTGTTTGACAGAAGGACGTGTAACATTTGCTTACTTCTCTTAAAAAATTGGTGTTTGCATAATTAAAACAAAATTTATTGTAAACGTTTCAGAAATA
Source organism: Phocoena phocoena (assembly GCF_963924675.1). Lineage (NCBI taxonomy): Eukaryota > Metazoa > Chordata > Mammalia > Artiodactyla > Phocoenidae > Phocoena > Phocoena phocoena. The sequence goes on along the minus strand of NC_089232.1, from coordinate 1,762,521 downwards.
AAGTTTGATGAAAAAAGATAATATAAAAGCAACCATGTGTGTAGATATGTATATATACAATTATATAACTATATCTACATGCACGCTTTTTATAACAAGAGCAGGAACTATATCCGTGTCTTTAATTCTTTAAATTCCATTAGCCCGAAGCCTGTAGAGAAATTTGTTGGATTTCCTCTTACTAAAAAGGCTTCATTCACTTAATAAAGCAAGAATCAGAACTTAGTTTATTTCCTTGAAAGATAAATACCTTTCATTTACCAATTGTGTAAAATAATTTACCAATTGTGCAAAATAATGCCCGAGAGATAGAAACATGCAGAATAATTTCACAAAGGAAATACCTGGAGTACAAAGCACGAGCCTGAACTCAGGTACACTTTCCCTAAGCACTGAGTTTCTACAGTCAGCTGCCCTCATCAGCTGTGGAACCACTTGGGCAAGAGTCCTAAAGGATCAGAAAGTGAGAAGTCGACACAGACAACCTGAGTGAATGTGTTCAGCCCCTGTCTGGCCCGTGCGTTCAGTCACGTGCTCCTCGATAGTCACCCACCTCCCGGCTCCGTTTCTTCCCACAGCTAAGCAGCAATGAGACCAGGTCTCTTTGGCTACCAGTCTCAGCCACGCACGGTGCCTTGATCTCTAAGAGAAAGGCTGGAGAGAGAGAGCTTTCATTATGTCATTTGTGCACACGAAATCCCTCCCTCACCTACCATTACTCACGTGAGCCCGATCCCTCTTCCGCAGCCAGATGGGACCTAATTGATTCAGTGATTGTAAGTGGTCCTGCCCGGAAGGGTCAGCGCACAACATCAGGTATTAATCTGTTCCACCAGAATGAACCGGCTCACGATCATGTAACAGAGTGCCCCGGGGCGGCTTTAAACCCTTGACTTCATTTCCCAATTTGGAAAAGGCTAACGCTCTTTTCAGCATTGCCTTGTGTAGATGCTACGGCTACCATGACAGGGGAGCCCAGGGGGGATTAAAGGTCGGGCTGCCGGCCGAGGGCGAGGGACGCGTGGGGAGGAGGGGGCCGAGGTTCCTTGAGCCCTGCGTCCCGCAGACGAGGGTAGACCCTGGGACCGAAAGATGAGCCTAAGCCCCGCGCGGGCCCTGAGGGGAGAGGATGCTTCCTTGCAACTCCTACCTGCCAACCCGCGGGCCCTGTGCCCTGTAAGGTGACACACAGGACCAGCACTGGTGTCCCCGGGGACAGTGAGGGTGCCACATCTGTTAGACCTTCCGCTTGTACCTGGGGAAGGACCTGGATGCAGGCGAGTTCTTCTTGGTCCATGTTTGTTTCATTGTGACAACAGCAGCAACAAAAGATCAAGTGAAGTTGCCTCGAGATGTGAAGCAACGTGACCTCCTTCAGTCCTGAGAGTGAAGGGCCACCTAACAGCTTCGGCTTATCAGACATCCCTCCTCAGCAGAGGGTGAAGGGTCTTGGAAGAGGCGAAGCCTGGAAGAAACGCAGCCGGGCGCCGTTCCCTGTAACTGGTCCGCGGAAGGCGGGGCGTTTATTGCCGTCCGTGGCATTTGAGGGCTTCATCAATGTCTGGGAAAACACTGCCTCTTAGGGCCGATTTCATTCATACTAGAAGCAGCCGGCACATCAACTAAAACCTCCTAATACTTTTAAGGAGTTAAACAATTTAAACTTTTAAATAGAAGAATGCCCAGCCCGCGCTGTATTAATACGTGTACCCCATTTTCTCAATGTTTAGCAGACATTGGTTCCCAAGGGTCTTTAAGGCCATAATACATCCAAAACTTTTAATAAAATTTTCTTTACTCTCTTTAACCTTGTAACCTTGGTGACACTGAAAGTACGTTTTAAAAGTACATGTGTCACAATAAAGGGTATCAGTACTTAAAGATCTTTGCAGTGTTTTCTGGGGCCTTTGAACTTGAAAATTTACATTGACCCCCAGTAAATTTTCTTCTACCCATGATCTCACACCACCAGAGGGGGCTGCCCTGGACATAAGGAGGCCGGTAGGGAAATCCAGTAGGAAGATTATTACAGAAACTTCAGCGTCATGGGCCTCTGAAGGCAGAGCCTGGAGGGTCTCGGGGGGGAACAAGGGTGGCTGGACAGCTCACCCCGCATCAGCCACTTCCCAGTGCCCAGAGTCACTGAAATGTTACTCACCGGACACTGGACAGGAGAACGCTCTTTCAGGAAACCAGGAAGAAAAGTGGCCTGGCCACATCTCAGACGTAAGCCAGTGCGCTGAACAGAATCACCATCCCTCCTCACAGATCCAGAAGCAAAGCTCGCAAAGTGGGCTTTTAGTGGATATAGTCATGGTTGAAGTTTTTCAGTGATGCCCTCCTTCACTGTAACAGTGAGCTGTAGGAGATGCTTGGGACCCAACCCGATTTCTGCTGAGTCCGCCAACCAAACACAGCGTCTGGTTTCTGTCAGCCACTGTTGCTCAGGAAAAAAACCGATCCTGGAACAAAAAACCCTGCGCAGTAAACTCTCCTGACGTTCACACAACTGCGAAAGACAACAGATTTAATTAAGCTGCTCTTGTCATGGCCGAGAAGTCTTAACCGTACCACTGAGATAGGTTTTAGTTGTAGATTGAAATCGCATGTTTAACTAAAAGGTATTCCAAAGTGTTTCTGTTTCGCTACATTTACAGCCAAAAAAAAAATTTTTTTTTTGATGTATCAGTGACAAAAGTTGAGATCACAACAAAAGCAACTGATCCAGCTAACACACTGGGACGACACTCTTCCCTCTCCCTGCCTCTCCCTCTGAAGCGTGTATTAATACTTATTTTCCTATTTGTTAAAGGGCGATGCTTTCACACAACTGTATTTAATTACATGGCTTTGTTATGTTGTTGACGTAAAACAGGTAGGTGAAAACAAGGGTGGGATTCCTAAACATCTGTCTGTAGGAAGAATTAGTGAAAAATCGGTGTATCACCGTCAGGATCCCAATAGCTGATATTAACCTGCAAGGAAAAAGCATGAGAGAGACAGGTGTGCATCCCCAGAAGCACAGGGTGAAGCTAGAGGCTGGAAGCCACCCCCCACATCCCCCGGGGGTGTCCTAACCGTCAGCGCCTGTGGTTAGAAGGCTATGGGGAGGGCTGGCAGGTGAGGCGGCCAGAAAAGCGGCGGCCGGGGCCGTCCTGCCCTGGGCGCCCCCGATTTTGCATTTACCTGCCAGGGATGTTCCTGTCCGCCTGGGGGCGTTCCTAGTCAAGTAAGGAAATACTGCAGGAAAACAAAGTGCTTCCCCTGTGCTGCTCTTCCGGGTTGGCTTTTTCTTGGACTGCTCAGGAGGAAGGCTTTATGGTTTTAGAAGTGTGTCTGATACACAAAGAGCAAAGCCTTCGGTGGCAGCTGGGAGCAGAGATGGGGATGCCGAGGGCTAGAAACCCCTCAAAGGATATACCGCGGATTCTGCTGTTAGTGCGTGCCTGGGCGCTAATCCAGACGTTCGTCATCAGCTCTAGGCTCTTTCATGACAAGTGCACGTGCAAGTGGCACAGCTGATGGGACATGTACTGTCCCTCAGCATGGGTGCTTCCAGGTACAAACTGTGTCATCTGTCAGGTGTATCCCTGACACCTGCTGCTGAAACCAGCCCTAGTAAAGAGAAGACTAACATTTTGGAGCTATTTACCCATTTGTTATACATTTGCTTTTTTCCTAGCTATTCCTTACAAAAGTTTTTTGCAACTTTCTTGAGTTTATTTCTTTGAGTTCCATTTCTATATTCAAAGCAGTCGTAAATGCTCAATGGCTTAGAAAGGGAAGGACCCCCGTGGCCACCACGAAGTCACAGCTGGCGACCGAAGGCCGCGCCCCCTCCAGGGCACCTTCCAGCATCTCCAGGACTCGGAGCCCGGCCAGCCCCTCAGGCTCCCGGCGGGCAGCGCACGGCCCGCAGCCCGGGCAGCACGACCTTGCCCTTGCGGTGCAGGTCGCCCTGGGCGCCCGTGTTGAGCCGCTGCACCAGCAGCTTCTCGTAGAGCAGCGGGTGGTAGGCGCCCAGCGTGCAGGCCGCGTCGTAGTAGGGCTCGTGGTAGTGGCACAGGTCCGTCTGCCTCACGGACGGGATGTACTCGTACACGTGCACCTCGCCGCACAGGCTCATCATAAGCAGGATGCCTGCAGGAGAGACCGGAGCCGTGAGCAACGCGGGATCCGGATTCCGCGCCGTGTCTTCCCTGTCTGTCTACGCGTCGCTCTGTCCTTCTGACCGTGACACTGGAATTGTCTGTTTACAGTCTGTCTTTCCCACCAGACAGCAGAGGATCTGAGGGTTAGGGCTGGGCCTCATCCGTCTTTCTGTCACTAGTGGCGAGCACAGTTATCTGGTGGAGATTTGGGGGCCCGTGCTTGTTGAATGACTGTATGACCTGCTTTCTTGCTTTTTTAAAGGTAACGAGGTGGGGGACGTCTTTGAAGGGGCGGGGGCGGAGGGGCACGGCTGGGGCAGGAGATTCCTGCTCTGTGGCTCTAACTTCCAGTGAGGGGCGTGCGTACGGTTTGGGGGCTGGGGGCGTGTTAAGATGTGATGCTATGGAACATTCACTCATCCACTTGACCGCTGGGGGCCCAGGAATGTGAGAAGAAAAGACAAAGTGACCAAACTTAAGGAAAGGCCAGTCAGCGCCAGATCTGCATCCCCAAGTCAGAATATCGTGTACCACCTTCGACACGCAGGTCCAGCTAATGTGCGGCAGGACTGTGATATAACAAAGAAACACGTTATAAAGAAACAGATGCTAAAATAGTTGCTTCAGCGGAAAGAGATGGAGATACAGAGTTCAAAATTAATATTAAAATTATTTTTCTCACTGGAACTGTCAATATTAAAGTTGCTTTCTTTTCTTTTTTTTTTAATGTTCAAGATAGCTATAAAACCATATGACCATTGAGCAGATCTCGTTCTGGATCTATACTAAAGAGCTTTCTTTTCCTAGCTCCACCATCATCTTTGTTAACATTCTTTAAACTTAAACATATGGACTTCCCCGGAGATCCAGTGGTTAAGACTCCACGCCTCCAATGAAAGGGGTGTGGGTTCGATCCCTGGGTGGGGAACTAAGATCCCACATGCCACGTGGTACAGCCAAAGGAAAAAAAAAAACACCCCAAGAGGAAAAGAAAAGAAGAAAATAATGCTTAGCCCTTTTATGAAAGGATATCCCTTGTTATGAAAAACACATGAAGTCACACAGTTAGCTCCTGTTACAGACAAGGTCTCTCTGCAGAGGACGACTGTATTTCTAATTAATCAACTGTGCATGCAGCATGAAAATCCCCACAACTGGAGAAAGTACGGCACGAGGGGCCCAGGGGAGCAGTGGGAAGGGCCTGGTTTTGCCTGAAGACCCAGAAAGGTCCCCAGGGAGGTGAAGCCTGAAGCCGCAGGTACCATGTTGGGCGGGGCGGGGTGGGGGGAAGAAGAGGATGGGAAGCAGAAAGGACGACAGAGGGGACCCTGGGGTCCTGCTGAGAAGACGTTAGGATGCGCCTTGCGCGGGCCACGAAGCTGCTGTGGCTGAGAGTAAACCACGCTCCTAACGAGAGACAGATTCTTCAGGTCAAGGTCTAGGAAGTGACGCTGTTCCCAACAGCTGCGTCGAAACTTCAAGTCCCTGCTCAGTCCCCCTCTTCCTCCCAGCTCTGCGGGCTCCCTTCCCCCCTGCCGCGTCCGTGGGCCCCGCCCACCGTGACGGTGATCCAGGTGAAGCCAAGAGAGAACCGAGGACCAGCGCCTGCTTCAAGTCACCGAGGGGGTGGGCACCAGCCCAGCCTGGCACAGGCGATAAGATCTCTGCCTCTTTTGTGTTTTTAAATTCTTTTTCAAATTCTTTTCCCACTTAGGTTATTACAGGATACTGAGTAGAGTTCCCTGTGCTCTACAGTCAGTCCTTACTGGTTATCTCTTTTAAACATAGCAGTGTGTACCCGTCAATCCCAAACTCCCGAACTATCCTGCCCCCTCCTCCCCCCCCCCCCCGGCCCCCGGTATCCCTGCTCTGTGTACGTTTCTCTTCATCATCACAAAATCACCCATGAGGAATTGACACAGTGGGTGAGAAAGCCTCGTGCCCGGAGAATTACATTCGTTTATTCCTGTGACTTTAAACCTTTGATGAGCAAGGCCGCCTCTGCCGTGTGTGTCTCTGGGTGAGAGTCACAGGCCTGTGTCTGTGGAGCTGAGGACGCTTCCGTGTTTGCCCATCAGGGCTCGCGCTGGCCGCCCGCCCTCCCTTCCCTTGGCGTGGCGTGTGGCCAGCTGTGCCCAAGGAACCACATCAAAGCATCCCAGAGTCCTTCATGAAGGATTCATCCCTGAACATCCTCCCTCCGTATGTTTATTACAACGGTTTTCCTGCAGCACAGTGAAGAGGCTTCAAGGGTATCTTTTTTTTTTCTTTTTTTAATAAATTTATTTATTTATTTAGTTTTGGCTGCGTTGGGTCTTCATTGCTGTGCACAGGCTTTCTCTAGTTGCGAAGAGCGGGGGCTACCCTTCGTTGCAGTGCACAGGCTCTAGGTGCGCCGGCTTCAGTAGTTGTGGCACGTGGGCTCAGTAGCTGTGGTTCGCGGGCTTAGTTGCTCCGCGGCGTGTGGGATCTTCCCGGACCAGGGCTCGAACCCGTGTCCCCTGCATTGGCAGGCGGATTCTTAACCCCTGCGCCACCAGGGAAGCCTCCTTCAAGGGTGTCTCTTGCACAAAAGCTTCTGAGAAGTGAGCGTGGAACTGTGTCTGCAAACCACAGTCCCATTACTGTCAGCCCAGAACACAGCCTCATCCACGGGGGCTGCGACCTGCGTGCACTAGCCGTCGCCTTTGCAACTCTGGTCTCCAAGTGGGAGAAGCCACTGTCATTCCTGAGAGACGCTGTTGTCCTCCCTCGAAAGCAGTTCTCAGCCTTCAGCCTGAAAGGACGACCTGGCGGCTTGTTAAAATGCAGATTCCCGGGCTTGTCCCCGTCCCTAGAGACCTGGGTTCCCTGGTGTATGTTGGGGTCCAGGAAATGGATTTTTTTTTTTTTTTTGGGCCATGCCACGTGGCATGTGGGATCTTAGTTCCCCCGACCAGACCAGGGATCGAACCCATGCCCCCTGCATTGCAAGGGCGGAGTCTTAACCACTGGACCACCAGGGAACTCCCAAGGAAACGGCATTTTTTTTTGTGGTACGCAGGCCTCTCACTGCTGTGGCCTCTCCCGTTGCGGGGCACAGGCTCTGGACGCGCAGGCTCAGCGGCCATGGCTCACGGGCCCAGCCGCTCCGCGGCACGTCGGATCTTCCCGGACCGGGGCACGAACTGTGCCACCAGGGAAGCCCCGGAAACGGAATTTTTAACAAGCATTCCTAAACAACACAACCTGTGGTGAAGGGCCATTAAAAAAATTCCTATCCATCACAGACCAATACTTCTGTAAAATACACGAACAATGAACTACTAGAAAGATGATCACATATTAGGTTGCCATGCTATGTCAAATTGCTATAAAACCTTCCAAATACTTTCAGTTTCTACACTGATCTAGTCGTAGACTAATAACAAACGTTCCTGGACCAGTGCTGGTCTGCTTACCATGCTTGGAGGACCGGGATGGTGTCACACACGTATTCTTTGAAAAACTCTGCTGTAAGGATCCCGGAAGTGTCTCCTTAGTAGCTAACCATTCTGCATGTTAGACAACTAACCTGGAGTTGAACCGCTACTCCCACCCAAGTAAGAAGAAGTCTGAGTAATTTCTCTAGGTGTCCTTGCCAACTACTTGGCCTCAAAGGTCTACTAAGTGCTCGAATCTGGTTACTGTTTTCTGGAAAGTTTTCCAGAGACGACGTTTCCTCTTACTGCTAGTGAACTACTATCAATACATTTTTAAATCACGTATTTATTAAATAGACAACATAGATTTCGTCATATGACTGGGCAAAAAGTTATTGTTTCACTAAGTAAATAGGTATATTTTTGCATTTTCATATACACTTTACATTTTAAAGTGACTTTTAGAGCTTCAGAAATACTGACATTTGCTAGGTAGCTCACGGCCGTCCAAACTGAAGGCCGACAGAGGTTCAGAAGTGTCTTATTTTGAGTCATCTGTGTGCATCCTCCTGGCTTTTGCATCTCATTTTGTGCTTCCATATGAACTTGTGGGCTCCTATAACCATTAGCCTTGGTCCAGGGCATCCTAAAATTGAAGTTAGAGCCGAATCTGCTCTAAGTGATCAAGTGACAGCCAGCTGTAGTACTGATACCAGAATCGGTATGGCAGCACCTTCAAAGGGAGGGGAAATCAGTTTATAACTCATTGGTACAGGTGAAAGGTGGACAAGGTTTATGGACGCAAAGGTGGAGGATATTTTCTCTTATTTACATTTTTTTAGACGGCGTGGTCATTGCATTTGGCATACGCATACTCTGCTTATTAATTTATTAAGGCCGACGTCACACATAAACTTGAGTTTAGATTCAGACTCTGCCGTATAATAAATACTGAAAATCATAATTAAATGTGGTTATATCTGCACATCACTTTTCCTAGGAGTTAAGAGTACTTAGTCATACACAAAACCCTGAAGATGAAACTTCTTCATGTATTGCAAAGGGGACCTAGGCGGACCTCAATGTCAGGAGGGGTGTAACAGTCCTGGCACAGCTCGGGGCATGTGTGTGGGGAGGAGAGACCGCGGGACCTATAGGGTTGGGACCAGACCGGGGGAGACCAGAGCTGTCAAGCACGGTTAGAAGCCTCTTCAGTTAAACTCACACGTGTATTCAACTGGGCACAGTGCTGAAAACTGGGAATTTGGAGAAAGTTTCTTTAAGAAAAAAAATAAGTAAATCCAACTAAAGAATGAAACTTTAAGTTTCACGATAGGTGGCAAGCTCGTAGCCTACAGTTCTTAGGACAACTTGAAGAAAGCGTCTTTACTGTGCTGAGAACAATGTCTGACGTGCTGTGATGCTGGGCCCTGTCCTCCACAAGTGACGTCAACACCAACACGGGGTCCTCAGATGCTCTCTGAGGTACACTGACAAGGTACCGTGCTGGGAGGCCCCAGCTCGCTTCTGGGTTTGATGATTCGCTAGGAGGACCCACCAGACGCAGCACATAGCCAACGATTTATTACAGGCCTGCTGTGCCTAGCACACACCAGCATTCCAGACTCTGGAAGGAAGCAGGTGCTGGGCGTGGACCCACTACCGCATAAGCGTCTGGGCACAGTGACCCACCCTGGCACTCAAGGGGGCCTCCCCAAACCCAGGCTCCCAGATGCCAGCCCAGGGCCAACCCTGCAAGCAGGGCTCCCAGCCATCGGCTGTCAGGCCTGCCATGGTGGTTCTTTGCACAGATGCCGTATGTACCTGGAAATTCACAGTATCACGTTAGCTCCTAATCATTTCCCCATGCCAAGCCGACACGGGGAATTCACAGCTGGTTATGCTAAAAATGTTTTTCTTGTGTGTGTTTTTCATTTCCTTTCTTAGGACTGCTCAGGATTACCCAAAAAGCGAAACGAATACAAACCATCTAAGGCTGTGCTATTCAGTAAAGAATTTTTTTAAACCGTCACTTAAGGAACTTTTATGTTACATAATTTTGTTTATGGACTACCAGAAAGTAACTGCTTTCATCACTAATAAGATTTTACTGCTTTCAATGTGGAGCCAGACTTTTTGATGGGCGGATCAATGCTCAGACACTTTTTAATATATTTTTCGAAGCCAATCAAAATGGGTGTGCAGCCAGTTCTTAAAAATCTTTGAACGTAATTCATAATTCAATTAATGTCAAGTTTTTACAAACGAGGAGGGATTCATTTGAAGGAAAAAAAGTGCAAATTTTCCTGGGCAATTATGACCCGAGAGGCATTCATTTGCCAAATTATGGGTTTTAAAATGTTGTGTAATTCAATATAATTATCAAACCAATTAAAAAGCATTTCCACTGGTCTTAATAAAATGTCACATGATATGACTCAGCGTCACAAGCAGTATGTACACTCATTTATTTGTCCAAAACCTGGATGAAAAGCAAACTTCCACCCATGTTCAGATGATCACAGATCCTGAATGAATGAGGTTCCCCTATAAAACTCTACTTTGCATATACATAGATGCCTTTGATACGTGTCAGAGTCCAGCAGAGTTTAATCATGGAGCCTTTACCTTAATTGTGCTCAAACGAAAATTGTCTTACTTTGCACCTGGCAAAATATTTAAAGTAACAGCACCCCAAATCGTTCACAGTAATAGGATTTTTTCCCTTGATGAACGGATCCTTTTAACGTGGAGCAAAATAAGCTATGGATATAAACAGAACCTAATGCAAGTGACGGGAAAAATACTGGCTTTCATCCATTCCAGGTAACACTTGAACGTAATCACATGTGAGGTAAACCAGAAATTTCTGAGAATGTCCATAAAACTCTGCAAAATATGCTTCTGAACGAGGGCTGAGGGTGAAAGTTTAAGTGTATTGAATATGCTGATCTAATGGCAATCTAGCAGGTATTCTGTGGTTTCCCCATAAATTCATCATAAGATGGAAAATTAAGAGAACTATATTTAAGGTTATTGAAGGAGCACAAATGACATTTGAAGTGATACTTCCAGAAAATAGCTGTAATTAAAAGATGGTTTGGAAATTTGCATTTCATGAAATAAAATAAGCATCTACTATATTAAGTAAAATCATATAATGCATAAATAATACTTGAAAGCCAAGCTTTTAGCTCATTTATATTGTATTATTTGATCAGGATTCACTATTTAATGTGAATAAACTGAATTTAAATGTAAAAACTGTAAATGTAATAAACTGTCCCTGATCAACATAGTGTGATCTATTTTATACACTCATAAATATGGATGTTAAGTGGCTTATTAGTCTGGGTTAATGTGTTACTATTTTGTGTTAACATCTGAGTTTGGATGACATATTGGAAAATTAGAACCCGAAACTCAAAATAAAACGGAAAGGAAGGGAGTTATGACTGGCTTTTAAGCATATCATTCTCGTGCCTGTATTAACTAGGCTGAAATTATGGCGTTTGCATCCGTGAATTCTAGAAACATCACTTACGATATAATCAGTAGAGGCAGGACGAGGCGTTGGTGGTTTGTACAATAAAGGCCTTGTCACCTGTAGGCTAGAGGAGTCCCTTCTCTATGCTGCTGGTCCGGCCGGTGCACCAGGCCCGTCTGCCTGACGATGCTCAGCCCCGAGCCCCGGGGGGTGAAGCTGGGCCTCCTGCTTGGCTGGAGGCCCCACCACCTCAGGTGGCAAAACCATCCGGCCAGGCTGCAGGACCCCAGACGAGATCACGGACCTTCTAGGACAACATCCGTCTGTATGAGAGCTACACCGCAACAATGGGATTCCAAGGAAACGATTCCCTGTCCTCAGCCAGGCCACGGTGCGGTCGAAACCCACCTCCTAGTACCAAAGAACGAGAGAAAACCTCCAGTATCCAACTGGGGATGAAAGAGAAATGTCCCTCATGTGTGAACAAGCAGCTCCCAGCGGGCTGAGGGGAAGGGTCCTAACAAAGTGAAGGAGTTGCTCCAGAGAAACCGGTCCCCGGAGCATCTAAATCGCCTGGATCCGTGCTACTTCCTTCTAATTTAAAAAATACATGTGCAGTGCCAGAGGGGTAAGAATCCCTTCACTGCTGCTCCGGAGAAGCGGATGGCTCACGGCATACGTCTCTGATGCACTTACTATTGTAAGGCTGTCCTTCTGTGACCCAGAAGGACAAATACGGCCTCTGGTCAGAATTCAAAGAAACAGCGGTAAGTCGGCGCTTCCCAACAGTGATCGACACGCCACACCCTTTGGTCAGCACTCATACTCCTGGGAATTTATCTTCCGGAAATCTGATTGATAATAGCAAACATCTTCTATCACGTGTGTCCCCACCCACAGGGCACAGTGTCCAGTGGGACCCTGATACCTTCTCCATGAGCTCCCTTTCATCCTTCTGTGGTCAGCAGGATGTAGCGGTGCTGTCCTTTACAACCTTCCCTGTGGTGGAGACGGTCTCTGTCTACACTGCCTAGGACTGAGCCACCGGGAGCACGTAGCTTTGAGAGTTTGAAATGGGGCTCGTGCACCGAGGAAGAGAAGTTTTCCTTTGATTTAATCCTAATTAACTTAAATCTGAGCAGCCACCTGTGGCTAGTAGCCGCTATACTGGACAGGACGGTGCTAGAAAATAATAACGATTGCGAACGGCCTGATAGAAAGGTGTTGTTATGACTCCCTTTTCTCCCAGGAGCACAGGGACTTTCACACGAGTAAGTGACTCGCCCGTGGCTGGAAACCCAGTGACAGCAGAGAAGGACTATCGCTCAGCCCAGCCACCACCCCTGCAGTGACATCCGACCGCAGTCCCCTTCGTCCCGGAAAAGATGCCACCCAGGCAAGCAGCAGCCCCTGAAAACTCCAAACAAACGCTCAGCAAATAGCTGTGAAAGGAAGCTGTCCACAGGTGGCAGGATTTCTTTCAACACATGAGGAGATAGTGTTGTCCAGCTACGACTATGTCAGTGGAAACTTGCAAACTGCGCGTCGACAGTAAGGGTACCTGACAGCCCTCACTGGTCTCCTAAGCTCTTGCTGTAATCAAATATCGGCCACAGGAATTCACGGGGAGGCACGGATGGGAAAAAGGCTTGATCAGGTGGCCGCGTCCTGTTATGCTGTCTCAGCCTCATTCCACCCCGTTACACGCTCTTCCCTGAGTCCGCAGGAGTCCGTGAAACCGCACAAAAGATACAGCACTTGGGCTTCCCTGGTGGCGCAGTGGTTGAGAGTCCGCCTGCCGATATAGGGGACACGGGTTCGTGCCCCGGTCCGGGAAGATCCCACATGCCGCGGAGCGGCTGGGCCCGTGAGCCATGGCCGCTGAGCCTGCGCGTCCGGAGCCTGTGCTCCGCAACGGGAGAGGCCGCAACAGTGAGAGGCCCGCGTACCGCAAAAAAAAAAAAAAAGATACAGCACTTAGGATTTCGCAAAGTGACTTGGAAACAAAGCATCTTGATGGCAAGACATAAAATGGGTGGGAGGAGCTATGCTTGAAGAAGACAGCACGCAGCGTCGTTAATCTGTCTTGAATTCTGCGTAAAATATTTCACATTATTATAGTACCTCGAACCCGCTTCAAAACCCGCAAGCCTCGCTTCGGATACTCTGGCGCCTTGCACCCCTCACCACCCCGTGTCACCTCCACAAACGCTCCTTTAGTCATGGGGACCGACCGCGCACCCGAGTTAAGGTGCAGGGTGTAAATTCGTCGAAGTTAGGGTGGAGAACATTAGCAGTGGTTTATGGACAAAGTTACTATCCTCGGTTCCACTGTAGCTTTCTTATGGCCAAGGGGATCTAAGACCTCCCTTAATATTACCCTATTCAGGTAAAACCAAGGAAATGTCGGGGCAAGAGGCTGAAACACAGGAAGAGAAGTGGGTTAAGACCACAAACTTGTGGATCGGAGCCTGGCTACAGAAAAATACACAAGAACCAACTGTGATGCCCTCGTTACAGGAAGTCCATTCTCAGACTGCAGCTGGCGGGTCTGCTGGAGACAGTGGGACATGGCTCTAGAATCCGGCTACTCAAAGCCCAGACCTACCAGGAAACTTGCAACGTCTCGGGTGTGGTCCTCTGGCCACAAACTCCCATCCTTCATCCGGGCCCACATCACCAATGTGCACGCGAGCGGGTGGTAGGTCCCAGGTGGTCCTGGGGTCTCCGGCCCTTGAGTCTCTCGGTGACCCACAGAGAGTCCCCAGGCCTCCAGCCCTGAGAAACCGCAGCTTCGATTTCCTGTCGTTGGAACATTTGCCAGGAGCCCTGAGCTCCCGTCAAGGGTCCAATTCCCGCGAGGCCACCGCCTGCAGGCACACGGTCACCAGTCCAGCTGAGCCGGCCTCCCAGCTGTCCCCGCCAAGGGGCCAGGCAGGGGAGTGAGGCCACCCCATGACACAGCTGAATACCTGCAAGTGACCCCACGAGGCCTGTGGAACAAAGGGGTCACCCAGCCGGGCCCATCCTGACCCACCTGTCACGAGGGAAGGTAAAGCAGTCCTCGTTTCACCCTTGGAAATGTTGGGCTGTGGGGCGTGTTACATGCCCACTGGGAACTGGGACAGTGTCTTTGCGCTGTTTTCAGTTCATCTATTTTCCCTGTAAAGCCACCTTCTAGGTGCTCTTATCACCTAACGTGAGTGTGTACTTGTTAAACCCTAAGCCTCACCCCGCTGCCCAGCCGTCCCACCTTCCGGCATCCACCTACCAAGGAAGCCCGAGGACGGCGGGTTCGGCTGGATCTTCTCCTTCGTGTTCTCCTGGATGATGTCCCAAAGCTGCCAGATAAACTTGGGGTGGAGAATGTAAAACGGTTGGTTTGGGTTTCTTTGACGGTGCTGAACATACGGAGTGAACAGGTTGTAATCCGGCTTCTTGTACCACTAAGACGAAAAAATAACACAGTCAGAGGACCACGCCATGGGAAGCCGGGCGGCGCCCGCGTTGCGGGGTATTTAGACGCTGAGGGGCCGGGCTGGGAGGGGATGCGGAACCCCTCTTCTGCAGGCATTTCCACACTGGATGAGGGGGTGAGTACAGAGCTGAGGTCTAGCCTGGGGGACTGGTGCCTTATTCTTTAGTAAAATGAGGGAGAAGGGCTAGGGCGGGGTCACTGACTTTTCTGGAAAGGGCCAGATAGTAAACACATCAGGGTTTTAGGGCCATAGAGTCTCTGCTGCTACTCCTGGGCTCTGCTGTGTATTTACTTGGAAAGCAGCCACCGAGGGTACAAGATGAATGGGCGAGGCTGTGTTCCAATAAAACTTTATTTACAAAAACAGGGGCACACACCCCCCCAAAAAAGAAGAAAACAAAAAGAAAAAAAAGGAAGAAAAAAAAGAAACAAAAACAAAAAAACATGGCCGGATGGCCCATGGCCGTAGTTTCAATCACTGTATTTCAGAAATATGTTTTCCCAATCTAATCTCTGGCGCAGAAAGATGTCAGTAATTGCCTGGGTCTCGGGTCGGGTCTGGGAGACAGATGGGTGGGCACAGGGGACTCTGCAGCAGCGGAAAGATTCTGTTCCTTAATTGTGGTGCTGGATACAGGACTGTATACACTTGCTACTACCCATCAAAATGTGCACTTAGGTCGGTTACACAAAAATTACTGTAAGGAAAAAATAAACAATAAGGTTGATTTAAAAAAACAAGGCTTCAGAAGTGTCTCAGGTGCCACCGAGAAATGGGATTTGGAGGTGTGTGGGGAGAGGCTCAGCTCATAGCGTTCTGACAGTCCTTTCAAACAGACACCTCGGGCAAAGATGGGCTCGGATGAAGATCCCAAGGCGTAGTCCCTGGTTGAGTGGGGTCTGAGGCTTTAAAAATTTTGACAAGGACGGGCCAGATCATCTTTAGTGAACTGTGCCCCCAAACCCTGGGGCAGGGAGAGGGAAAGCAGGGGCCGACAGCCACAGCCTCTCATGGGTCCACCAACAGCAAGAAAGCTGTCAGAACTTAAAACCACAGAACCCCAGGCTGGAAGGAAGCTGACAAGTGCAAACACCCACTTGATGCCGGTTCTCAGTAGACGGTGTGTAGGAGAATCAACCAGAGAGCATTCTTGGAAACACACGTGGGGGCCTTCCCTGGTGGTGCGGTGGTGAAGACTCCGTGCTCCCAATGCAGAGGCCCTGGGTTCGATCCCTGGTCGGGGAACTAGAGCCCACATGCATGCCGCAACTAAGAGTCCGCATCCCACAACTAAGGAGCCCACCTGCCACAACAAAGACCCAGTGCGACCAAATGAATAAATATTTAAAAAAAACAAAAAATCCCACACGTGGAGGCTGGATACGCCCGGATTCCTGGGAAATGGTCTCTGACGGATACTCTGAACAGTGATGCTGCAGATGACGCCGATGTGAACCCCTGGTTGAGAACAGTTATAATCACGCCAGGTATGTGTCCAGCCTCTGTCTTAGGAGGCATGGTGACAGAATGCTCCTTCCAGAGGGACCACCGACTGTGGGAAGCTCTCCTGGATAGTTACCCCCTGGTGGGGTGAGCTCTGTTCCCACATTCGTCTTAGGAAGCTGGCATCCTCTCGGGTCACGGCAGAACGAGTCCACAGACACTGGCACAGCTGACAGCCTCGCTCACGGGGCTAAACTGTAACCGATCTTCCCAGTCCCCTTTCAGAACAAGTGCGCTGGCCCTCCATCCCAGGTTTCACCAAAAGTAGAGAGGCTGTGAATGTATCGATAACTTGCTTATATTTTGATGGCTAGTAATAACCTTGTTTACACTGTATCGTATAAGATTAAAAAGATTTGGAGGCAGAAGCCGAGAGTGGCACACTCAGGAAAAGCCTGTGACACGTTCCATTTCAATAATAAGGATTCACAAAGGTTAGCCTTTCTTGCCAAGAACTTCCCATGTATTTCAAAAGGTCTTGTAACTACTTGAAAGGTGATGTAACCATCTCACAATGGAAAAATTCGGAGTTTAAGCAGCCCAAGCTCTGGTGTCGCTAGGACTTTCTGAACATCTAGACATTGTCCATTTGTTTTTGTTTTTTAAATCCTCCAGAAAAACACTTTAGCATCAGAGGGACTTCGCTCAGCAAGGGTGCTACTGCAACCGGGACTCAAACCGTGTGAACATATGTGAATTTAACTCGCACCCACGATTGGTTTCATTCTGCCCGTCAAAGTTTAATCCCTGACTTACTCCCATTACGTATCGGTCAAAGGCGCTGTCTGACCCTCAAGGGTGGGGGCACCAAGGAAATACTCACCAGGTGAAGGTTTGCAGAATACGGAGCTGGGTCCCAGGCCACCAAGATGACATCTTTATACAACGAACTGTCAGTGAAGTGATGCCTGGGGTTGGTCAGAATCTGCAAATACGTAGCAGAATCATTTCAAAACAAGGCTCTGGGCCTTCACAATTACATTTTAAAAAGAGGCAAAAATTTTAAAAAGGAGTTTTGGAGCAAGAAAAAACACATGTTCCTCAGACTTTCTGGGGGAGGGAGAGAGGCAGGCTTTACACGCTAAGGCACTCAGGAAATATTTAGACAAAGGAGGGCTTTCTTTTTTAAGAAAAGAACCAGGGATTTCCCTGGCGGTCCAGTGGTTAGGATTCTGGGCCTTCACTGCCGAGGGCCTGGGTTCAATCCCTGGTCGGGGAACTAAGATCTCGCAAGCCATGCGGCGCCACCAAAAAAAAAAGCAGCCCTGGAGTTATCTAGAGGCACCAGCTCCTCATGCAACTCCTGGCCAAGTAAGCCCCCGCCAACGACAGCTGCAGGCCTAGAAGGCCCACCGAGCGCCAAACTCAGGACAAACTGGGCCCAGAGGCCAGGAGACGTGAATCCACCCGGTATGACTGTCCCCCCTCTGGGGCCCTCTCTGGTCCTGAGTGAGTCCTTCAGTCTCACCTGCCAATCAGCTTTTGTCAACTATAGTCTGGGGGAAAAAGGATGCATTTGACTTGCTTCATTTTTAAGATGGAATTTTCCCACAGGTTTTAAGATGCCCTCTTCTGCTTTACATTTTAATATCTCTGAAGTTAGGGAGTATCTCACAAGGGACCTGTAATTTGCTGGGGCTTATCTCCTCCTCTCTTAAAAGCTGTCATCAGACAGATGAGGAATCTTCAATCAGTGGCGTCTCTGAATTCAGGAAACCGGGGCCTGTTTCTTACCTCTGTAGGCTGTGAGCCCAGAGCCAGACGAAGAAAGCTGATCTTTGGTTCTGCAACAAACTCACCATAAATCGCTCATCACCCCGTTTTTTTTATACCGTTTGAAACTCTAGAAATTGTTGTGGTCTGTTCTGAGGCTAATTTTGCTATGAATTTTGGAAAACGTTGAGAACATACAAAAAAGAGATATTTTCCTTTTTAAAATGTTCAATAACAAAGTAAAGTTTCTGAGCTGTTCTTCTGACCCTTGAATTCTGTTCCTTTGCTTTTCTCCCTTCCATCCCCATGATTTACTCCGTTTACCTTTCTTTTCCTCAGTTCACAAAATGCAATATGCTACATATATATATTTGTACCTCTACTCTGATTTTTCCTTTTGATCTTATTTACTCTTTTTTCCTACTCGCAGCACACACGAATTCCCATTTCTCTGCACTTTTCCTCACTAATTCTTTATAATTACAAGACTTTTAGAAATAAGCAAGGTCGTGGTCATGGATAACTGGGTGATTTCTCTTCATTCACCCAGTTAAGCTATTTACCTATAAAACAGTCCACCCATCTTACCTGGGAGTTAATGATGCGGACGGTGGTTTTATTTCCAACATCCTTCTCGTAGCCACGTGTAGGAGCAGAGTTAAATCTCAAAACTGCATCGTGGGAATCTGAGGGCACATAAATAACAAACTTACTTCTTTTTTTCCCTCTGCATGAAAATCAGCATAATTTAGGAAAATATCTTAAAGCAAACCTTTCAATACCTGAAGCTAACTAGACCCCAATAAAATTCAGATACCCACACACGCACTGTTTGTAATCCTATTTACTTAGGATGAGATCCTGGCTGGGGGCAAATAAACATAAAAACACATCAATCCATTACAAGTGGCCCTCTATCCTCTAAGTTATAGTTAGATACTTGGTATGTGTTCACGGTCTTTAAAGACATGCTTTACACAGGAAATTTTGAGACATATGTGTGTATCTAGACTGCTTTGTGGAGTCTAGTGTGTTTCCCAGAAAAAGGGCTGAAAGCAGAGTTAATCAGCGATGGGGAATTTCTATGCGATTTCTTCAGCTTCAAAAACCCCATGCACGTTCCTAATTTAACTTGGAGCAAACAACAAAGCCCATCTGTGAGAGAGTGAGAAGTGAGATCACGTATCTCTGATTCATCAAACACCCAAAGCAGCGGTTCTCACTTTTTGGTCTCCGGATGCCTTTACACTCTTGAAAATTACTGACAACCCAGAGACCTTTTGTTTATCTGGATTACAGATTTCAGAATATATCACATTAGTGAGTAAAATAGAAAACTTGTAAATGTTTATTTATTAATTTATCTGTAAAATACATTTTTATGAGAAATAACTACATTTCGAAAAATAGTGAGAAGGGCACTGTTTACATGTCTGCAAATCTCTTTAACGCCTGGCTTTTTAGAAGGCAGTTGGTTCCATATACCTGTTTCTCTATTCAATCTGCTGCAGTATATTGCTTTAGTTGAAGTATATGAAGACTCAAGACATATCGTTGATATGGGGAGGGGGAAGGGTGAGCTTTGACAGGGCGAGAGAGAGGCATGGACATACACACACTGACAAACGTAGTAAGGTAGATAGCTAGTGGGAAGCAGCCGCATGGCACAGGGATATCAGCTCGGTGCTTTGTGACAGCCTGGAGGGGTGGGATAGGGAGGGTGGGAGGGAGGGAGATGCAAGAGGGAAGACATATGGGAACATATGTATATGTATAACCGATTCACTTTGTTATAAAGCAGAAACTAACACAGCATCGTAAAGCAATTATACCCCAATAAAGATGTTTAAAAAAAAAAAAAAGATATATGGTTGAAAATGGTGGGAGTATTTCAAGAGTCTTTCCAGATGACTAGGAATGTTCTCCTCTGACACTTCATCGTAACTCCACAAGAGCTAGTTTCTGAAAGGTTAGTGGCAGTGTGGAATGTGAAGCAGCATCAAGTTTTGTGCTGTTTCATTAAAATCCATTAGTTAATCTTGCTCTTAAAATGGATGATTCATCAAAAAAACAAACAAACAAAAACGACCCAGTCAAAAAATGGGCAGAAGATCTAAACAGACATTTCTCTAAAGAAGACATACAGATGGCCAACAGGCACATGAAAAGATGCTCAACAGTCGCTAATGGAGAAATGCAAATCAAAACTACAATGAGGTACCACTCATACTGGCCAGAATGGCCATTATGCAAACGTCTACAAATAGGAACTTCCCTGGTGGTCCAGTGGTTAAGACTCTGTGCTTCCACTGCAGGGCGTGCGGGTTCGATCCCTGGTCAGGGAGCTAAGATCCCTCGTGCTGCATGGTGCGGCACGGCCAAAAGTTAAAAAAAGAAAAGTTTACAAGTAATAAATGCTGAGAGGGTGTGGAGAAAAGGGAACCCTCCTACACTGTTTGGTGGGAATGTTAAGTCGGTGCAGCCACTGTGGAGAACAGTATGCAGGTTCCTTAAAAAACTAAAACTAGAGTTGCCGTATAATCCAGCAATCCCACTCCTGGCCATTTATTTGGAAAAGGCAGAACTCTAATTCAAAAAGACACACGCACCCCAATGTTCACAGCAGCGCTATTCACAACAGCCAAGACGTGGAAGTAACCTAACTGTCCATCGACAGATGAATGGATAAAGAAGATGTGGCACATATATACAGTGGAATACCACTCAGCCATAAAAAGAGTGAAATGATGCCATCTGCTGCAACATGGATGGACCTAGAGATTATCACACTCAGTAAGTCAGAGAAAGACAAATATGTGATATCACTTCTATGTGGAATCTTTAAAAATGATACAAATTAACTTACAAAACAGAAATACACCCACAGACAGAAAACAAATTTATGGTTACCAAAGGGGGAACGGGTGGGGCAGGGATAAATTAGGAGTTGGGGATGAACATATACACACTACTATATATAAAATAGGTAACCAACAAGGACCTACTGCGTAGCACAGGGAACTATATTCAATATCTTGTAATAACCTATAATGGAAAAGAATCTGAAAAAGAATATATATGTATGTATAACTGAATCACTTTGCTGTACAGCAGAAACGAACACAACACTGTAAATCAGCTATTGCGTTGGCCAAAAAATTCCGTGAGATGGTATGGAAAAACCCGAACGAACTTTTTGGCCAACCCAATATATTTCAATTAAAAACATAAAGGATGATTCATCCACGTGTATTTTGTAACACGGTGCAGCGGTCATTTGGAAGCTATCAGTTCAATAAGTAATGCAGATCTTTCAAATATTGAAGCATTTCATTATAAAGTATCAAATATCATTAATGTCACCACGGATCTCATCACTTTTTAAGTTTGGGAAGCCTCCAAGCTCAGGGTTGAAAGCTTTAATTTTATCACTGGCAACAAACACTGTCAGTTATTTTCCTAAAAGTCAAGGCTTACTTACTTCCTTTTCTGAGAAAATACCTGCCAAATGTCCAAGTCTAAGTTAAGTATATCCATCAGTCATCTGTTTCAAGTATAGTTGTGTTTTGTGACAAAAGCGGCTAGTGCCACTCACAGCTCAATCACATCGGTGCCCTTCCGTCGGGGGTTGGTTGGCAGAAATGCTTTCGTGTTATTTCCCATTTGGTCTTAAAAACACATGTACTTCAAAGACTGAACTCTAATCAAACTAACCATTTTTACTGCTTCATTAAGGACATCCATACGTGGAGCTGGCATGCTTTGCTTTCACTGCTAAGCTTGGCAGGAAAACATCCCTTGAGGACTAGTACAGTGGGTACCACTGCCTCGATCTGTGCTAAGAAGCAGTTTTATCCACTATTGCTCCTGCATCATCCGTTCCGATGTCAACAGTTAAAAAGACCTCCGAGTACTGTGATGAAAATTGTCGTCACCTTCTGAGCCCCTGAAAGGATCATGGGGGCTCCAAGTGCAAGGCCAGACACTATGTGACCTGCTCACCTGGGGCAACTCTCCCATAGGCAGGGAGTGAGGGGGGGCCCAGACAGTGGGGTGGCCTCCAGGCACTCAGAGGTAACCAGGATGGCACCAGGGCAGGAAGCAGGATGCTGGCACTCCTGGACCAGTGCTCCCACCGAACCATGCCACCCTTAGATACAGCCTTCGTCTAGAGGTAAGGTGAACAAACTGAGGTTGCCAAGTAGTGGGTGCATTTCTAATTGATTACGTAGAAATTCCTAATGAATCGTATCACCCCGGACAATGTCCCAGCTTTTAAAAGCTGGTGTTCTACACTGAGGTGTGTTTTAAGCCTTAGAACAACTTGACAAAGGACAGGGCGCAGAAAGGTAATCTAGGTTCACTCCTTTGGAAGTCATATGAGGCTCAAGAGTTAAAAGGTCAGTTTCATGGAGGACACAGAGAGGCAGGTAGGGACGGGGCTGCCGTGGATGAGACTGAACTTCCCCCAGCTGGCCGGGAGAAGGATGGACCAGGATGGGAGGGGGCGTGTGGGGACGATGAGCTGAGAGAGCCCGTCACATGGACACATTCGTAAATGCGCACTTGGGTGTGCTTCTCCCAGATAACCACCTGCAACACTAAGCTGTCCGTTCACATTTAGAGAGGGAGGAATGATCAGACAGCCAGCACAGGGGAAGAAAGCAAAGCGTCATTTTTGGAGACGGCATCTCCAGGCTAGAGCCATTTCACGTTGACCTTGAGAGCAGAGCCAGGCTAAGAGCATCATTGAGGAAAGATGAAAACCCTGCAAGGAGCAGCCAGCCAAAAGGCATAGCAGCACGAACTCCCTGCCCAGCCCTGGGCACTGCATCCCCACCGCTCCCTTCCCTTCCCTTCCCTTCCCTTCCCTTCCCTTCCCTTCCCTTCCCTTCCCTTCCCTTCCCGAGCTCAGGAATCTGCAAGGGCAGCCAGCGCCTTGCCTTTGGGGAACGGGGAATGGCCTGCCCAAGAGATGATTCTCCTCTCCCCCAAACCCACCGCCCTGGTCTGTCTCACCTCACTGGGGCTCCTGCAAAGTGCTTACTCCAATCTAGGCTCTGGAGCAATCTTTCCAAAATGAAACACTGACCCATCACTCCTCTGCTTCAAAGATTTCAGTACCTCTGCACCGCGAGGCCAAGGGGCCAGAGCTGGAGTTTCGGGGACCCAGACTGGAGTTCAAATCCGGCTCTACCCTCTGTGTCTCTGGGTACCTTGGTTTCCTTACCCATAGAACAGGAATAATCGTGTCTGTCACTTGGCATCGCAAGGCTTGTTCACAGATAAAAGCACTGAGGATGAGAACTTCCCTGCAGTAAACACCCTCTAAGTGCTATCTATTATTACAATCATTATGAGAAGTCTAATTTCTGGGGAATGACATCCAAGAGGATGAAGTGGCTGACCTCCTGCCCACCCGTCCAACTTACCTGTCTGCTCTCTACCCCCAGCCCAGAGTGGTCCCCAGCCCTTATCACCCCCACACTGTGCTGTTTCTCATCCAACTGCTCTGCTGGCCTTTGGCCTGGATTCCCCTCCTCAGACGTCTGCCCTCGCGGTGGGGCATGTCTTCCCTGTCTGTCTGTGCATCTTTCTGTCCTTCTAACCGTGATATTGGAATTGTCTGTTTACAGTCTGTCTTTCCCACTAGCAAGCAGAGGATCTGAGGGTTAGGGATGGGCCTCATCCATCTTTCTGTCACTAGTGGCGAGCACAGTATCTGGTGGAGAGCTGGGGACCCGTGCTTGTTGAATGACTATATGACCTGCTTTCTTGCTTTTTTAAGGTAACAGGACACCAAATCCCAAGCTCGCTGTGGGAAGATGCCCCCTCCCTACACAGCCTCCTCCCTACCCTCCCATTTCCCACACACTTCCCAGAATCCTAGTTTCAAGTAACAGATCCTGACCTCCCATTCAAGGTGACAGCTTTAAGTTCAGAGTACTTTTCTCATCTGCAGTGTGTTTCCACGGGATTGCTGCTACTGATCTCACTACCAAATTATTATTATTTACAGGAATGGCTGAAAAAAGATCATCTCACCACTCTAGAAAAGAACGTTCCATGTTTCCGAAACAGTTCAGTCTGCTTTTCAATAACATATTCAAAGTGGAGGTGTTTAAACAATTACAAGGTATGACTCAGTCTAACAGAACTGGGAAACAGGACGGCACTGCCCAGGCAGCAGCCAGCAGAGCCACTTGCAACCCTGGCGCCTCCCTGGTTCCCTGGCGGCGGGGGGGGGGGGGGGGGGGGGGGGCGCAGGGGCTGAGCCCTCAGGCAGGGAGGGTAGGGGGGGCAGACAGGGGGCCACCCGCAGGAACTTTTCTAGCTCTGCCCTCAGTTTTTCATAAAACCACGACCTCGTGCAAGACTTCTAATCTTCACTTAGCCGATTCACAAGTAGATGCTTAGGGACGAAGACAGATTTAGCTAAACAGTACAGCATGCCCGCTTCCAAGTTTCCTGAAGGACTCTGCTGTGTGAATTTGTTCTCACTAGGAGAGGTGTTAACTACTGTGTGTTGATAAGCCTCTGTATGTTCAGGAGAGTCGGAAGGAGAAATGTCAGCACATGGCAGGCACAAGGGCTGATGCTGAGAGATGCCAGCTTATAAAAAAGCGAGACTTCTTGTCTTTACGAGCTGAACTGGGTTACGTTACATACTCTTAAAAAGGTAGCGATGGCTATAAAATTGGACTCAAAGGAACTGAGGCAAAACAATAGAGAATTTAAAACATTTCTGAGTGTGTTTGTTCGTCAGTTACCTTTCTAGATTCTAATCATGAACCTTTGTATAAGTGCAGACGCTATCAATTAAATGCCGATACTAGAAACTAACAGAGATATAACTGACGTGTCATGTTCCCCAGAAATGGGGAACTCCCAGTCTCTTTCACTCTCTTCCAAATTCTGAATGGAGGAGAGTTTACAGGACTCCGGTCAGGGATATTTACACCAGAATAAAGAGCAAGGGAATTCTCCCAGGCAGGTGAGCGCAAGGCAAATGCGCAGCTATGATGCAGTGGGGCTTCAGACAAAGCAAAAAAAAATCCAAAAGCAAGTCACCACCTGCTTTAAAGCTGCTTAAATTCCTTCTGCCATGATTAATCATGGTCTTCGAAAACCAGGGAGAAGTGTGGCTTTGCTTGGCCCTGGGGGCCTCTGAACCAATGCTCCTTCCTAATTGGTAGCAGCCGCTCGACTCGGCTTGGCTGCGAGCTTATGTGACACACAGCGTGAATACGAGTCTACTTAATGTCAGCTCGGGGACACTGACACCCCAGGCTGCAAGTCCACACCTGGGCCTTGTTTTTTCAACTTCTTAAAAATTTCACATTCAGCCTCATTCCCAGGAGCCAGTGGGAGGAGGTCTGGGCCGTGCAAGCTGATGATAAGGGTGTCGCCCTATCTCAAGATGGCTCTGGAGTATCAGCTACTCCTCGAGGACACGGAACAATGAGTGGGCCCCAGAAACAACGATTCCTTTCTATCAAGTGGGCAGTGCCCCCTGAAGGTCACGTCCAGGTCAGCTACGAGCTAACACCATCCACCTGTGAGGATGTATGAGGGCGTTGTTTTACATCTGGACTCAAGGCAGATGCAGTGTCTGATCCGCACTTGTTTTCTTGGTACCTAGTACGGTAGCCAGCACAGGGTAGAGGCTACGTGCGTGTTTGCTAAATGAGCCTGAGGGCTCACGGGGGCAGCACCAGCGTGGGCTGGGCACTGAGGGGACTCAGGGGCATTAGACTAGACTGCAGGTTCCTGGGGAAGCAGGGCTTCTGCCTCCGGATGCAGGGGCCCTCCCGAGCTGCCAGCCCCGCAGATGTGGGGCTTCAGGCAGCAACATCAACTCATCTGCGTCTCCAGCCAGCCTACCTTGCTGCCCTGCAGACTTCAGATCCGCCAGCCGCTAGGACGGCGGGGGCAAGGCCTTAAAATAAATCTTTCTCTCTACATGTATCCCACCGGTCTGTTTCCCTGGAGAGGCCAGACTAACAGGGGTGTTCTCCAGGGCTCAGGAATGGATTTGAAGACGGTACAGAAGGGAAGATGGAAGCCCAGGCTGCAGCTGGGGCCCAGAGGCTGGGTGTGTGCCAACCTTGGAGGTGACGGTGCCCACCGGATCAATGCTCTCACCAGCTGTCGGGCTCTCCGCAGAGCCCAGGGACAGGGATTTAGTCCTTGAACGAGTGACAGTTATCATCCTGCAAACTCCTGTTTGGAGCTGCCCCCTAAGGCTCGTCGCCCGGTGGGGTTTCCCCTGCTGTCCTTCCTGCTCCTGCCACATTAAGCGGTCATCAGGGGTGGAGGCTCGGCTGGGAGCTGTCAGTGCACAACGTGGGCTCTGCAGGAGGTGGGTCCTGAGACCGGGCCGGTGAGAGGGCCGCGGGCTTCCCTTTCCCGGGCCCCCAGCTCCTCGGAGGACGCCTGTCTCTGCTCTGAGTCTCCGCAAAAGGAGACCTCTGCTGGGATTCCACCCGCCGGGGGTCATTCAGTCCCAGGGAAGGAAGAAGACCTAAGACTTTCCGGAAACACAGTGCAGGAGCGGCCACCCTGGGGGCGGGGGGGGCCGCGGGGACCCACCTATCTCTTCGCCCAGGGACGAGTTGAGGATGGCACCGGCCGACGTGACCACGGCGCAGGTCCGGAACCCGTGCGGGAGCAGCCGGCCGAGCGGCACGGCGGGGACCAGCGCGCGCCAGCCGAGCGCCGAGAAGGGCGGCTCGCTGCCGTCCAGGGTGCGCACCCGCACGCGGCCCCGCAGGGCGCACAGCAGCTCCGCGCGGCTCCGCCCGGCCGCCCGGCGCCCCCGGAAGTTCACGCCGTGCTTGTTGGCGCGCAGGTAGGCGCCCATGGCCTTCTGCAGGCGCGGATGCAGCATCCGCGCCGACGCATCGCCCTTCCAGAGCCGGCGCAGGAGCGCCCGGGACGTGGACGAGTACAGTCGCTGCCCGTCCTCGCCCACCCCGGGCGCCGCGCTCCGGCTCTGCCTCCGGGCCCCTCGCTTCGCCCACCGCCCCCGGGCGCGGCGCGCAGACAGAGCCCCCTCCGGGCCCCCCGACGTGCCCGGAGCGGCGTCCTCCGGCGGCAAAGCGCTCTGCGATGTTCTCCCCGTCTGGGGCGAAAGGAAGTCATCTTCATTTTCAAAGCCGTCTGGGGCCCACGCCCGCAGGTCGCCCGGCCCCACATGCAGGGGGCCATACGGGTGTCTGCGGGGCAGCCCCCTGCGAGCGTCCGCGCCCTCGGGCAGGCCCTCCGAGGCGCCCATGATGGCCCGCTGCCTTCCCTGCGCGGGCAGCAGCCTCCTGGTCTCCAGGAAGGAGAAGGAGCTGGGCGCGGGCTGGGCAGGGTTGTTGTCGGTGAAGTACAGGAAGATCGCCAGAAAGAGGAGACTCCAAGCGAATATCCCGCAGAGCATTCCTTGTCTCCATTGCTTCAAGTGTGGTTTCATGGCAGGTCTGCGGGGTCAGCACCTGGCGTCCCGAGGCGGCGGGAGGCGGGATGGACCTGAAAAACAGCCGGGTGTCACGGTGAGGCGCGCGGGACAGCGCTGGGGACAGTCTCTTTAGAGGGTCTCGGGAGGGTTAGAAGGGGCGTCAGAATCCAGGGTCATCCGGAGCTTCGGCCTCATTCGGGGGTCACACGCCCCCCACCCTCACATCTGCAAGACAAGGGGTCCCACTGAGGCAGGACGTAATGCCCCCCCCCCCCCACCACCAAGGTAAGCAAGTGGAGATTTGTCCCCTGGGGCCCGATACTCCCTGACGAGACTAGCAGGACAATCAAGACAGGAGGCTGGGCCCTGCCCAGAGAGAAGGGAAGAGACCACAGATTCCTCATTCTCCAAGTCAGGAGACCTCCCCGATTAGAAAGCTCCTTGGAGGTCAAAAAGGGAGTGATGTCAAGTCTACCCATAGGCCTCTCCACTAGAATCCATCTCGGCTAAGAGATGCACACACACACGGGGAGGACCCTGAGATAAACCAAATACGGACTCAGAACCAGGCAAAGCAAGATGACCGGCCAAAGGAAACCCGGAAGAAATGCCCCATGTAAGTGATTCAAACAGCCACGAGGGCACGACTGTCTCTCTGAGTCCGCCCGTGTGTCTATCCACGCGTACTTTACCCTTTTCCTCCTAATAAACACTCTGCTTGTTTCACTACTTTCTGTCTTTGTGGGAGTTCTTTTCTGCAAAGCCGAAGGGCCAGGGCCTTGTCACTGACCACGGGTCTTGTGGCTTGGATTCCGTGCTCTCACTGCCGCGGCCCGACCTCGATCTCTGGCTGGGAACCGAAACCCTGCTTCAAGCCGCTGCCGGCCGAGGCCAGCCGAGCTCACCGCCACCTCAGCTGAGGGTCTTGGGAGAGGGGAGATGCGGTGGGTGTACCTTGGAAAACCTCCGGAGGCACCTCAGTGATGTGTCTACCTCCCCACCGAGGG
Source organism: Phocoena phocoena (assembly GCF_963924675.1). Lineage (NCBI taxonomy): Eukaryota > Metazoa > Chordata > Mammalia > Artiodactyla > Phocoenidae > Phocoena > Phocoena phocoena. The sequence goes on along the minus strand of NC_089232.1, from coordinate 1,734,335 downwards.
CTGCTTGACCCGGGCCCATCCCAACAAGGTCCCGTCCTGCAGCTGGGTTACAGATTCCAGTTTGGTGAAGCAGGCAGGAGGGCTCAGCAGAGTCCGCCCTCTCGCACCTCTCATCAGACCACCACAGGCTCACAGCTCAGATACTGTACAGCAGCACGGCGGGCTCTGCGTTTCACGGAAACTTCCGGAAGGGCCCCAGTAAGCGATGACCCAGGGACTGAGGCTGCAGGGCGAGGTGATGTCGAGGTGTCTGTGGACCTCAAAGCAGCCCCCGGATAATCGCCCTCACCGTGAGCCTCTGATGGAATAAAAGGGACAGATGTCAAAATTCTAAACGAGGGAGGAGATGAGAGAGCTAGGCGAGCCTCCAGCTGGGAAAGGGTGAGGAAGGAGGCTGAGATGAAAGGACAAGATACAGAGTCAGAGAGAAGGACCCTCTTCTCCACTCAGTGGCGCAGCCCACGATGATCGCCTTTCTGTTACTCAGGTAGCAAGCACAGTGCCTGGTGCTAAAGGAAACGACAAAATGTCAATAAGAAACGCACCTAATGCGGCTGATAGCGGATCACGGAGTCGTCATAGTTGCACTTGCTCTTTCCCCCGTCCCTATATGAGCCAGTCTTCACAGGGGGCCTCTCCTACCAGTATGGAGGGTCCTCAAGAAACTAAAACTAGAGTTGCCATATGATTCCACAATTCCACTCCTGGGCGTGTATCAGGAAAAACTCTAATTTGAAAAGATACACGCACCCTTATGTTCACCGCAGCACTATTCCCAATAGCCAGGGTCATGGAAGCAACCTAAATGTCCATCGACAGATGAATGGTTAAAGAAGATGTGGTACATATATATAGTGGAATATTACTCAGCCATGAAAAGAATGAAATAATGCCATTTGCAGCAACATGGATGGACCTAGAGATTGTCATACTAAGTGAAGAAGTCAGACAGAGAAAGACAAATACCATATGATATCACTTATATGTGGGATCTAAAATATGACACAAATGAACTTATCTATGAAACAGAAACAGACTTGCAGGCATAGAGAATAGATTTGTGGTTGTCAAGGCGGTACGGGGAGGGAAGGATTAGGAGTCTGGGGTTATTAGATGCAAACTATTATATATTGATCTACATATATAGTAATGCAAGCAAAGCCTTGGAAAAGGACAAACATAAGGAATACTAAGTGAGCTGCGGGAGCTTTAAGCTGGACAGCCCAGAGCCCAGCACAGGCCGGCCCTGAGTAAGTACTGGTTGAAAGAATGATGTGTGTGTGTGTGTGTGTGTGTGTGTGTGTGCGTTGAGGGTGGGAGCTGTGTGTCTGCAGGTGTGCACAGCTGTGTGCTGGTGATGGTGTTGGAAGAAGTGGGGAGACCATTTGTGGGGAAGCCAGGCTGGGAAGCTGCCCCTTCCAGCCTTGGGGGTGGGGATGGGGGCCTACTGGCAAGTCGGGGCCACGTGCTGTGTGAGGTGCTGGTGGCAGGGGCTTTCAGGGAAGTGGGGGGCAGGGAGGAAGGAGGGAGGAAGTGGGGTAAGGGGGGCCTCAGCAGCAAGCAGACACTCCGGAAGCCCATCTGATGGGAGGGGCTCGCAGAGGGGACTCCTCCCCCACCTCCAGGCCTCCAGGAAAACCAGGAGGCAGGTGAGGACAAGACCGTAATGCAAGGGCAGGGGTTTTACTCACATAAGAACTGAAATCAAAGTGGGTGATCCCTAGGTCAGTGTAGTCACCTGGGGACGCTATACACCGTCTCTGGTGGAGAAGAAGATGTGCGAAAGTGAGAAGCCCACGTGCCTGTTACAGACGGACACGGGTCCTCTGCCCTCTTCCCATGGAGAGGTGAGTCTGTGTCTCCCCGCCTTGAGCAGGGGAGGGGCTCTGACCAGGTACCAGGCCCAGGTCCAGCAGCTTCCACGTCCTGCCTTTAAAACGCTCACGATGGGGGAGGTAGCCACCAGCAAAGACAGACGTCTCTCTCACCCGAGTCCACCATGCAGTGAGGAAGCCCGAGCTAGCTGCGTGGGAAAGGCCACGTGGACCGAGAGATGCCCAGCCAAGCCCGGGCTGCCCAGCTGCCCCAGCCTCTCACTGCCTTGGAGTCCAGCCCAGTGGAGCGTTCAGCTGACTTCAGCCCTGGCCAGCCTCTGGCTGCAGCCACACGGCAGACCCCAAGTGAGAACCCAGCGGAGCCCAGTTAACCCACAGGACCAGGAGTGATCGTGACAGGTCGCTGTTCTGAGCCACTAAGTCTGAGCTGATTTGCTGCATTGAAACGATGACTGGAGCAATGCCAGATGAGAGGAACCCAGAATGCATCCAACAGTCCAGCCTCTCCGAGGGGTTATGTGCAAGCAACATTCAGTGGCCTGTTCCAGTTGTGGTTACTTAACAAGTGTTTGCTTTACCCCGTAGTCACGCGAAAGCAAGCCTGTAGATTTCCCTCGCAGTCATACATCAAACCCATATACAGAACGTGGTCTCACGAAGCCAGAAACAACGATGCCAAAAAAAGAACATACAAGGAATAATGCCAGGGACTTCCCTGGTGGCGCAGTGGTTAAGAGTCCACCTGCCAATGCAGGGGACACGGGTTCGAGCCCTGGTCTGGGAAGATCCCACATGCCGCGGAGCAACTAAGCCCGTGTGCCACAACTACTGAGCCTGCGCTCTAGGGCCCGCGAGTCACAACTGCTGAAGCCCGCGCGCCACAACTACTGAAGCCAGCATGCCTGGAGCCCGTGCTCCGCAACAAGAGAAGCCACCGCAATGAGAAGCCCACGCACCGCAATGAAGAGTAGCCCCTGCTCGCTGTAACTAGAGAAAAGTCCACATGCATCAACAAAGACCCAATGCAGCCAAAAATAAAATAAATAAATAGATAGATAGATAGATAAATAAATAAAAAAGAAAGAAAGAATGCCAGCAGTTTACTTGCTCCGTGCCAGACCCTGTGCTCACTTAATACTTTTTCTGGATTATCTCATTTGGTCTTCCCAGCACCTAGTAAGGTAGGAAATACTGCGATGTCCATTTTATAGATGAGGAGGTTGAAGCCCAGAGAGGTTAAGTAACTTGCCCAAAGCCACAGAGATAACAAGCAGCAGATAGCACATAAAAACCCATCTGCTCACACTTTTTTTTTTTTTTTTTTTTTGCGGTACGCGGGGCCCTCACTGTTGTGGCCTCTCCCGTTGCGGAGCACAGACTCTGGACACGCAGGCTCAGCGGCCATGGCTCATGGGCCCAGCCGCTCCGCGGCGTGTGGGATCCTCCCGGACCGGGGCACAGACCTGCATCCCCTGCATCGGCAGGCGGACTCTCAACCACTGCGCCACCAGGGAAGCCCCATCTGCTCACACTTTTAACACTAAGTTCTGATTCCATCTGACAGTACCAGATGAGGCCATCTATTCTAAATACGCCTTCTTAAACTGTCTGTGGGGAAGGATCATTCTCGCCCTAAATTGTCGCAATCTGAATACTTTCACATTTCCATTCCTGACCGTCTCGGCAATGTCCCCATGCTGGAAAAGCTTCTCAGGGCTCACCAAGTTCTGTCCATAGCTCATCAATGAGCAGTATGCAGGCGGGCACTGCCTGGGGACCACACTTTGAGCAGAATCTGCTAAATGATCTTCCTAAACCTGTCCATTGAGGAGCCAGTGCTTCAAACTGTGATGCTCCAGCCTGACGATCTAAAAGCTGTTTCCAGGATTTCAACATTTGTATTAGAAATCACAAAATTACACTTACTAGCAGTTATCCTGCTTCCCCCGCAGCTGAGCGCCGGGCAATACAGCTCTGACACCAACCACTGCAGCTAGCGGGCACCCCACGGGGAGAGGGCTCAGTCCCAAGAGACTGCCCCCCCACTTCCGACACCAGCCTGAAGCAGGATCCCCAGACCATCTGCGCTTCTTGCAACAGGGAAGAGTCAAATCTGACTCCATGTTGGCTCTGTTTCTTTTACTTTCACCTTCGCTTTCTGCTGCCTTTGTTCACTGAAAGGAGACTGTACACAGTGGCCTGCCTCGGGGAACCCCGCCCCTCTGCCTGCAGGTTAAACCAAAGTGCCTTTGTTCAGGGAAGCATCCGGACCCTGTCCACCTGCGGATGGCGGCAAGGAACAAGAAATGAACACAGATGAACACAGCCTCCCCGAGGCTGGCCATTCCAGGGGATATTTGCAAGTCTTATGGCCTTTTTACTTTACTCCCTCATCTCCTCCCCCTCTCTGTGCTATTGAAGAAACTGGCATCCAAACCCCGATAAGATGGTTATTTCGAGACGCTAGTCTGCTGTCTTCTCGCTCTGCCCCGTTTTCTGAATCAAGTCGTATTCCTTGCCTCGGCACCTCGTCTCCCATTCACGGGCCTGTCATGCGGTAAGCAGAGTGAGCTCGGACCTGGTAACATTCTGTGTGACTACCAATTTGGGGGCTTCCCCATGACACCCTCAGGTTTGAAAACTTGCTAAAAAGACTCGCAGAACTCAGGAAAGCGCTAAACCAATAATCACAGTCTTTTGGGAAGGGATACACAGGGTCCAAGGCCTGGGTGGGGGTCATCCCAAGGGCAGAGATGCCATGTCCTCTACCCTTGGTGTTAAGGAGTGTCACCCTCTTGGGACATGAATGTGTTCACCAACCACAAAGCTCTCCTGAGCAGTGGACCCCCGAGTTATGCTGGGGTTTCATTAGGTGCCCATCACTGAGTTCATCGTTGGCCATGTGACTGAATTCACACTCCAGTCCCCCTCCCATCCCCAGGGGTCAGGCTGGCCCAAAGCCCCTCATCACAGGGTTTGTCTTTCCGGTGATCGGCCCCCATCCTGGGGGTCACCAAGAGTCACCTCATTAGCATAACAAAGACACTCTTGTAAGCCAGGAAATTCAAGGGTTTTAGAAGCTCCATTCCTAGAACTGGGACAAAGACCAAATCATTACACCACAGCAAGGTTGTAGTAGCTAATTTAAAAGGCAGTCTTTTCTGGCTGGAATCCTTCTTACCCGGCTGCGTGCACTGAGAACAGCTCTGAGGCTCATCCTGGCGGATCACTAAAGAATAGGAAACAGAGGTTTCTTATTCCAGCATTCGCTTGAGAGACTATTTTTAAAATCTCAAAGTGAGGCGTGTACCCAGGGCTGCGGTGGGGGAAGCCTTGACCTGCCAGGAGGAGCTGGGGGCCAGCGCACCCTAGGCCAGCCGACCCCCCAGCTGCCTCCATTCAGTGGGGTCAGGAGGCCACGGGAACTGGGCTGGGAGGGGACCCGCCACATCTCAGGGCAGGACTCAGAGCATCACACACAGAGCCTGCTTTATACGGAAACGCCTGGCTCCCAGCCGAAGGCTCGAGAAGCTGTTTCCTTCGTGGGGGGATGAGAGACATGAAAGGGAGCGAAGTAATGAGAGGAGGTACGGGGACTCAGAGGGAGGAAAGGAAAAGCCCTGCAGGACGGGTGGGGTTGTGAGGGGCCAGGACTCGGGGCGAGACGGGGTCCCCTCCACCTGGTGCCCTGAGAGATGGAAAGGGCAGGGTCTGTGAGGCCTTGAACGCTGAGGAAAGAACAGCATACCAAGGCACAGGGTGCCTTCTCGTCAGGTGAGACCTGCCTGATGCTCGGTAATAACAGGAAGGCATGCGCTCGCAGCCCCGCTCCGGGCGAGGCGTCAACTGCTAATAATCCACAGCCTTCCCTGCACCCTCTGTCAGTGCAAACCTCTCCTGTCAATTAAGGGAACATCCTCCGAAATGATGAAATCTCAAGGCAGCGCAAATCCTCTGCTGGCAAAATGCTGTAGGAATCATGACATGTAACATGGCCCCAGTCACCAGCATTTTTGCAAAAATCCAGGACACAGAGAGGTGGAGGATGCCGTCAAAGTCCACGCCGTGGACCAGTCTTTTCCTTAAAATAACCGAACAGCCTAAGAGGAAGACACGTTGGATAAACAACAGAAAAGACACACCTCTCCCCACTAGCTTAGTACATCTGAAATACTGTAACGATACAGCTCAAACAGGTAGCATCTGTTACACCTGCCACTCCATCCCGTCATCCGCAGGGGGACACACAAATAGAGGCCCCCAGGCGACGATGAAAATGGGCCCCCGATCACGGGTTCACGCAGCCTCGTCGGGGATGAAGACAGTGACTGAGGCTTCCGAGGTCCTGCCAGGTTCCCGGGAAGAGGACTGGCAAGGTTAGATGCATCGTCTGTGCCGTGTGGCTTTCTCTTCTCTCCCGTAGCAATTCCAACATTACCACCCGGCCGTGCCAGGGCACAGATTTCAAGTGGATGGTCTCTGCCTATTTGAACCAATTTTCTCTGATCCCCCCTTTCTCCCACTTTCTGTCGCCTTTCTAGCCAAGCCTCTAGGAAGCCTGTACGATAACACAGAGACAATGATTAGAGACAAAACAAAAAAGTGACCCACTGTGAGAAATCATTTTGATGGTTCTACCTGCTCCGGAATTCCGTTGCCCAAATCTTAGCTACTGACTCTCAAAGAAACGCGTCCCACCGCTGCATGGACGTTAGAGGAGCATGAGAGTATTTAAGGTTTCTTCAAGTCATTCAGAAAGAAATCACATTCCCCAAAAGTCACAATTTATGACAAGCTGTCCAATGAAATTATGAAATGTGAGCACCACCACAGACAGACATTACGTACGATGCAGCTGTGGATTAATACCTTCTTATTTCGCTAAAGGTTAGGAGAAGTTACTTCTGGGCTGCCCCGTTTGAATGACGTCCTTCCTACACCCTGAGGTTGACAAGCTTGGTCACTGGTTTTCTTGAATGTAGAGTTTTTTTTTTTAACACACATTGATCGATGCGTCTGCTACAACTGCCATCTGGCCAGCTTTTCTCTTGGTTGGAGAAACACTCGTGCCTTTTTTTGTGTATAGAAGTTGTCTCAGTTAAATCTAAGTATTTGTTTTAACTCTGAAATAATAATAAAGATTTAGTGTGTGAGCTATAGTGAGGCACTTGTGAATCTTAATAGCCTTCAGGAGTCATTTTCTTTCAAGAATCACTTTTCTAAAATTAGCTCTCATCACATGTCCAAGAACACACTCGGCCTACAGAGCACGGGGAGGGTGCCGTCCCAGCCTCTTTACCGCCTCAGGGGGGTCCTTTCACAAAGGGCCCAGTTTCTTTTCTTTTTTCATTTTCTATAAATGCAAGGAGTCCTCAAGGCCACTAAGGGTCCACTCCCTAGTGCATTCCCTCTCCATCCCAGCCCATTCTTAAGTTAATGTCTACAAGAACAGAAAGAAAAGTCTGCAGGGTGGAGCAGAGCTCAGTGGTGGTGGGAGGGTAGCCCCTTCTCTGCACCTCCCGCCTCGGCAGGACTGCGATTCATCCTCGGGGAGGAAAGGGCAGCCACAATGCTGGTAGCTTCTGGCCAGTCTCCTCGTGACCCCAGGCCCCAGCAAGAACGGAGCAGTCCCGGATGGGGGGAAGGACGCCGCGAGGGCTGGACCACTTGAGGGAGGTCGCTTGGCAAAAGTATAAGTTACAAAAAGTAGTGCCAGGCTTTCCCTTAGTTCAAGATTTGGATGCTGGGGCAATGCCAGTGCAGATGAGTGCGAGCTGCTTGAAGCCGTGTGAGCGGCTCCCAGCAAGAGTAACTGGTGTTGTGCGCTCGGGTCAGGTCGGACTGCGTTGGTATCATGAACGGTAGCTGTCAGGGTGGTGGACCTGCCGTCACCAGGTGCCCCCACGGGCCAGACACTGCACCCAGGGCCATCTACACCGTCTCATTTTAATTCTTCATTTTTAGCTTAATCTTTATAACAAACTCCTTTACACACATTATTATTCTCATTCGACTGAGTGGTTCCTTCCCTGTACATTGTTCCAAAACCCTGTCTTTTTGCACTATATCTTGAAGCCAGGGAAGGTGCACCACGCTTCAAATTTTAACGTGATTTTTTCCTTCTGCCACAAAGTACCACGTGCTGCATTTCAGCCTAGCTCCGCGCGTCGGTAATAAAATCCCGTTTTCCCTAACATCCCTCTTTACGTTCAGTGGATACACGATCCTCCCAGGCGGGCCTCAGAACCACACAGCTCCGTGCTGGCGGTCACTGCAGAGAGCTTCGCCTGGCACATCAACCACGCGGCTTTTGCCCAGTCAGAAGGGGAGGCCGGCTGCCTGGCATTGCCAGAGAGGCTCCAGGTGTGAAGGCTCGTGATGGCAGGGGATTTGCTCTCTTGGTAGGAAGACAAATGATGACTCTGACTGCCTCCTCTGTCCCAAGGTGGGTGAGTGTACAGAGGAGCGACCAGGACTGAAGTCATCCTGGGCTGCGTCAAAGAGGAGGGGACCACAGGCGGGCACTGAGGGACAGCGCGCTGTGGGAGGGGGTAGCCACCTCCAGCCAGGGCACTGCCTGAGCCAGGGCTGCCTGGTGAGCAGACGGGTGACCAGCAGCGACGGGATCTCCAGCCGGACAAGGATGTGTGTGCCCTCTTGTTGAGGCCATGGGGGCCGTCTTTCTGGGTCAATTGGTCAGCAGTCCAAGGTCTGTCCTCGGGTGGCAGGGCAGATGGGAAAGGGTTTAGGAGGCAAAGGCTCACACAGGCGAGCGGCTCTGGGCAGCTTTTAGCTTCCGGGGCTTTCTGTAGGGAGGCGGCAGGGGTTAGCAGGGCAGGGGGAGGCGTTCCCGATGCCTGTCTCTGGCTGTGCAGAGGTGCGCAAGCTGCCCGACAGCTGGGGTCTCTGGCTGCCTCAATCACAGCCGTCTGTTGCAGACACAGTGGTCTGTTTGTTTTGCAGTCATTATCGCTGGAATATTTACGCTTTGTGCCAACCACGTGCCAAGAAGGCTCGCGGCTGCAGCAGTAAACTAGCTTCACACTCACGCTGAAGAGTTAGGACGGGAGACTGCACGCCTGCCACTGAGATGTAAAATTTCCCCCCGATCCCTCAAGTGTGAGTGGGCTTCGCAGTGGGGGTGCAGGTGTCCGGCAGGCGGTTCTTACAAGGAGGCCTCTGTACCAGCAGAAGCCGCCTTCCTTCGGAAGAGCGGGCCTCCCCTTCTCGTCCGAGAGGCGTCCAGAGCATCACCGCGGGCCGGCAGGGAGTGCGACGCAGTGGGGAGGGGTGCTGGCACCACCCAGGAGGCAGCTCAGGGCCACCGTCCCCGGCCACACTCTGCGCGTTGGACAGTGAGACGGATGCCTCTACAGCGTGTGGCTGACCACGAGGCCCCGGGATGGGACAGGCTGTTCACATCCTCCTTGTCACCTTGGATAATCCTTTAAGCCTCAGTTTCTGCATTCAGCGAGTGTCATACACAGCCTGGTCCTCATTGGTCTACGAGACTTAGCCCAGTGACTGGCTCACGGTGAGAGCTCAGGAAATAGTATTTTTCAGTCCAGGTTTTGGATCTCTGTAAAAGTAATCCAAGCCTGGATTTCACTGTGTGACTATTGGTCCACGTATATACCCTCGAGGGTTCACTGGTGGGCATCCCTTAAATGACCCCAAATGGATGTGCCCCGGTTTAGATACACACCTGGCCCCGATCAAGCGGATAAGCACTAAGGGAGCCCCCCAGTAAACCCCCTGCCTGACGTTTCGGTCGTAAAAAGTAGGCCCATCGTGGACTGAATACCTGATAAGCATATCTTCTAATGGCTTCGTCCTGCTCAGAAGCTTTTTCTAATTTATGCAGCTGTAACTCAACACATATGTATTAAACCTAATGTCAGATTGAACAGATATCACCTGATTCTTTGCCCTTGAGGAAATAAAGTACATTCTTGGGGGAGCATTAGATTGAAATTCTTGAGCGGCAGACCAGGGAACGAAAAGTATACTGAAGATTCAAAATCCAAAATCTCTCTGCAGTCGGGAATTGGGGCATCTCACAAGAGCCCAGAGACGAGAGGCTGCTTCGGAGACCCCCTCTCGGGAGACTTCAAACACCCCACGTGGCACTTGAATCCCGTCAGAAGGAAAGTGTCTTATGTGGGCAAAAGCCGCCTCTTAGAAAACCAAGCTCACTGCTCTAGCTTCATCTCCAAAGACCAGTGCAGATAAATCTCAGAGAAATGTTGACGGGAAAACAGGAGCTGCAAAAACAAACACAGCACATCCTACTGTTTATGTAAAATCTGACAACCCGATACAAGCTACAGCTAGAAGCTCCTCTGGGGAGGGAGGGAAATAGCTTGGGTGACAGAAGGGGCAGATCCTGAGTTATCACTCAAATATGTTCTGTCTCATCGAGACAAGATCTGGAGGAAAATGGCAAAATATTCACATCTATTCAATCTGGGTACCAGAAACTCTCTTACCAGCTTCTCTATTTTACGCAGGCTTGAAGTCCTTACGATTTTAAACATAACAAAAGTTGTCAACATAAAACTTGTCCTGAAAGTGGTAAAAACAAGAAAGAGAACTCATTAATTGTGTTTACATTTATGTCTCTATTTCCTAATCCCTTTAGGTCATGATTCCTGCTAATACATCCACACAAAATAGAAATCGAACATTGTACGCGGATGCCAGCTTGGGTTAAAACTTTCACGTGACAGTGTTATCAGTCTGGAAAAGAAAAACTTACAAGCTAAAGTGATTTACGAAGGCATAAAAGAGCTCGGAGCTCACAGTGGGCTGGGAGAAACACATTAATTTTTGTGTTTTAAAACACCTATACACACATATCACGGAGTCAAATAGAAAACCAACCGGAAGATTTAATATAAAACATGAGACTTCAAAGACAGTTCTCAGTGTGGAGCTTTCAACTCTGCCCTGTGAGCTTCAAAGCCAAGTTCTCCATCCGCAGAGCGCCCTGTTCAAAGGTGTGAGGGGCTAGGGTGGACTCAGCGGACATCAGGACAGCCCAGACATGGTTCAGATGTTTTCTCTCTAGCTTGCTTCTCCAGTTTTCATCTTCAAGACCAGTAAAAAGTTTCCAGGTTATGAAATCATTTCTGAAGTTTCTAACTCTGAGGACTGGCCACTCGTTACAACATCCCCTCATTGTCTCCCACCCCGGGTCACGGCCAGTCACCGGGTCACTGTGCCCATGTCGAGAGCCAGACAATTGTTTTTGTATCTGGTGCGTGTGTGCCCACGAGCACAGCGCTGATCTTCCATTACTTCCTTCATTCGTAAATTCCACAGATATCTGGACACCTGCTACGTGCTGGATTCCAGGTATACGATGCTGAGCAAATCAAAGAATAAACCCCCCCTCACTGAGCCTTAAAGTGATTTGGGAAAGACAGACACCAAGTCCGTAAGTTAAGTCTGGCAGGACGCTATGCATCCTAACTGATAGTTTCCACTTTCCCTTTTGCCCCTGACTTTCCTCCCTTCACAGGGACAAACAGAAGACCTCCCATGCCCAAGGATGACTGTCACAGAGGAACCAGGAGCCCAGAACGTAAATTCTTGGAGTTTAAGTTCAAAAGCTGTATTTCAAGGGGTGGGGAAGGGGAGGACAAAAATTTGGAAGGATACTCGCTGAACCGGTTTTCTCTTGCCCAAGGGGAGATGAAAACTCTCTCTGGGCTGATGGAAAAGGAATTGAAACAGAAGAGTGAGACACATGTGCTATGTGTCCGTTTATTGAAGTCTAGTTGATTTCACTATTGTGTTAGTTTCAGGTTACTGCACAGTGATCCATATATACATCCCTATCCCTATATGAATTGAATCGAGTTCCCTGTCTATACAGTAGGTCCCTGTTGTTTATCTATTTTATATGTGGTAGTGTGTATCTGTTAGTCCCAAACTCCTAATTTATCCCTCCCCACCTTCCCGCTTTGGTAACCGTAAGTTTGTTTTCTATGTCTGCATCCCGTTTTGGTAACCGTAAGTTTGTTTTCTATGTCTGCATCCCGCTTTGGTAACCGTAAGTTTGTTTTCTATGTCTGCATCCCGCTTTGGTAACCGTAAGTTTGTTTTCTATGTCTGCATCCCGCTTTGGTAACCGTAAGTTTGTTTTCTATGTCTGCAGGTCTATTTCTGTTTTGTAAATAAGTTCATTCGTATCCGTTTTTTAGATTCCACACATAAGCCATATCATATGATATTTGTCTTTCTCTGTCTGACTTACTTCACTCGGTATGACAATCTCTAGGTCCATCCATGTTGCTGCAAATGGCATTATCTCCTTTTTTATGGCTGAGTAAGATTCCATTGTATATATGTACCACATCTTCATCCATTCATCTGTCGATGGACATTTAGGTTACTTCCATGTCTTGGCTATTGTGAATACTGCTGCTGTGAACATTGGGGGGGGGGTGCATGTATCTCTTCGAATTAGAGTTTCATCTTTTCCTGATATATGCCTAGGAGTGAGACTGCTGGATCACACGGTAGTTTTATTTGTAGTGTTTTCGGGAACCTCCACACTGTTCTCCACAGCGGCTGCACCAACTTACATTCCCACCAACAGTGCAGGAGGGTTCCCTTTTCTCCACACCCTCTCCAGCATTTAACGTTTGCAAATGTTTTGATGATGGCCATTCTGACCGATGTGGGATGATACCTCATTGGAGTTTTGAGTTGAAATTCTCTATTAATTAGCGACGTTGAGCATCTTTTCATGTGCCTGTTGGCCATCTGGATGTCTTCTTTGGAGACAGAGTGGAACTTTTTAATGGAGATTTCATGTAGCTGGTTGCTTGCTCTCAACCCTCTTTGCTTCTTCCCCCTGTAAGACACGTGCGGTCTTGACCTCCACGAGGTACACGGCGTGCGTGTCCTGCTTGTCTCTCTGACCTCACTTCCCACACTCGGCCCCATGCTCCCAGGGGGCCCTGAGCACCAGGAGGCAGACCTGTCTTTTCTAAATGCTTAACCACTCGGGGAACGTAAAGAATGAAGGACTGGGAGACCAGGGCTTCAGGGCACGGCTCAGATGGGGGGCCTGGGGAGGTCCTGTGCAGGCAGTGAGGTGTTAGCCCAGGATAAACTGATGACGGGGAGTCAGGTACCCAGCCGCCAGGTGCATCACACACCGAACAAGAGCTGTGGAGGCAGGGCAGGGAGGAGTTAGCACGCTGAGGACTGAAATCTGGGTAGCCTCTGGGTAGATCACAGACCTCCCATAAAGTTCAAACCACCTGTTCCTTAATCTACACACAGACCGGCCTCTGTGAAATATGCTGACAAGAACTTGTGAGAAACACTACAATTTTAGTGTCTTCATCCCATCTAATGACAGCAGTAAAATGCAGTGGGTTCCAACCTCCCCGTCCGAGCTCAGTGAAAACCTTCCCTCGCAGATAGTTTCAGCTAAAACCGAACGACACACAACTGAGATTTGGGAACTCAGACATACGACTTCTGGAAGCTTACTTTGTGACATACGGAACCAGGAAGGAGAGAAAAGTGAACGTAATAATATATCTACACGCCCCAGCCTTGACTGACGCCTCAAAAGTTTTGCAGGGCTTCAGCGGGACGGGGTGGTGGCACTGAGGGTGCACCCACGCCGAACGCCGGAACCCAGACCCGCCCCAGGGAGAGGCCTGCCCAGCTCAGGAAAGGTCAGGCGCAGAAGTTCAAGGAAGACCAGAAGGGTGAGACCGCAGCTGTGGCAAGTCATCAGAATCTGAACCGAAAGCCAGCTAGGATGACAGGGGAACAGTCCAGCAAAGGAGAGGGAGGACGCTGTCTGAAAACTGCGAGTTTCTGAGGTGATGGATGGGGTCACATCATCTGAATCCTGGTTCAATATCTGTGCCAAACAAGTCATCTGGGAATCTCCCCAGCCCAGCCCAGCCCAGCCCCTCCCTCCTGCTACTGTAATTTCTCTCTGGCCTGGAAAAGCTTTCTTCTAATTCTTATTTAAGTCGTGGCATATAAGCTGCCCATCCACTCCTGATGGGAATTCACACACACACACACACACACACACACACAATGTACGAGCAATTATTATATGTCCAGGCACTGTGCTAGACGGTGGGGATTAAAAGGACAATACGACACAGTCTTATCCTCCGTGATTCTATAATTTAGAGAGAATAACCGCTAACACTGTCTTCATGGTGCCTGTGTCAGCCAAGAGTATTTCATTATTAAGTGGAAATGATGTTCATTTCTTCTTCTTTCTTACTCTATGTAAATACACAAATACTATTATAATTAGGGTCTCTGTATCTACTTTCCATACTAAGTGAAAGTTCTGTAGCAGAGAAAAAAAAAATCACTGCTCCAACGTTTATTCACTCATCAAACGTCTCTTGTAAGAAGCACTCTGACCTAAGATTATTAGCAGTCATACCATATTAGTACATGCAGCTTAACCAAGACGCCAGCACCACGGTGATCAAACAGCTCCAATCTTTCCTTTGCCTCTCCCGCCAGTATGCATTTGTTCATTTTATTTCTGTTCTTGGCAAGATTTAAATAAAGGCTTTTTTCTTTGTTCTACAAATGTTTGCAGCAGCTATGTTACAATGACTTAACACAGCATTAACTCCAGTATAAATATACACTCCCAGATTGCTTTTTGAAAAAGGAAAATGTTTACAATCTTTATCACAGAAACACTGAATTCATCGGCCTAAAATTTATTTAAAATGTCAGATGAGTTTGATAAAAATCTGTATCTGGAATTCATTTCTGAACAGGGTACAGTTATTACCTTGAATTCAAAGGAAAAGAATACACTATGTTCTGGCTTTCTCAGAATGTCAAGTTCAAGTTCAGCCATGTATGGCTCCTGTGGGTCTACTCTGCATTACACGCTAAAAAAGCACTTCTCACTTGGTTGCCCTTCTCATTTTAGTATACATTTTTAGTCCCACTTCTACAGTAAAACAAAGTATCAGTTCTAAGTGAAGACAACTGAGAAGCGTGGACCGAGATGAATGCAATTTTATTATCTTTTACATTTAGTGCCTTTACACGGGTACTAAACAGGTGTGTCACATAAGAAGAACGAGTTTCTAGAGGGATGCAGAGCAGGGCAGGAGAGAAAAGTGACTCAACACTTGAGAAAATACATCACTGAACTACTTTAAATCTAATTAATTTGATGAATAAAATATATTTCTATTTTACCCACCCCCAAATAGAAGAACGCAATGATAGAAAGATGAGTTCATTGTTCACAATGTAAATGTGTTGTTTGTCTTAGAAAAGCCACAGAACATGAAATGCGTGCTGATAATTTTTTCCCCTCCATCCGGGAGACTTGGGAGCTTTCACAAAAGCTGGGGGAGACCTTACAAAAACTCCCACTTCCTCTCTTTTGCATTGAGGTACCCACGGTCTGGGGACACGCAGTGCGTCATCTGTGGCTACAGAGCTGGCTGGTGGTGGACAGAATGAGAACACAGGTCCCCGGGCTCAAGCTCACACCCTCATTCTGTCTTGTTCTCTGTCATTAAGAGATGGAAATAGATGGAAATACCTAAAACCCACAGAAATCTCTTCTACTAGCATTACACTCACTCCTTGTCATCTAGTGATACTAAATAGATCGGATCATGGATTTTACTTCCACAATTTTATAAAGTTCAGTAGCTGAACAGAATGCTGCGGGAGCTGAAGAGGAGGAACATTGAGAATCAAATTACTACGCTGTAAAGTCTGTAGAATCATCCCAGTGGAGCTCAGGACATCTTGGGGAGCCCAGGTGGCCCCCCGTTCAAGGCACGGTGGTTCTGAGGTTGGCCTCGGAGCAGACTGCCACGAGGTGGCATCCAGGGCACACAGGCAGGACTCCTGGGGCCTGTGTCCCCGAGGAAAACACACTGGCAAATGGGGAGAAGTGTGGGTCCCCCAGGTGCTATGGCAGGACCTGCGCTCCTTAATTAACCTCTGCTGTCTCTGCTCTCTCAACTGTAAGATAAGGAGTAGCGAGGGCCCTGAACATCTCACAAGGTGATCGTGGGGACAGATGGAGGCTGGGTGTCAGAGGGCTGGGAAGCTGGGAAGAGCCTTATTACTACTGTGTGTGTCCTCTCTTCCTGGTGGTGAGGACACTGAAGTAGGACGATACTTCTGTGCGTGCTGCTGCACGTATGTTAAAAATGAAACCTCCTGGGCTCTGCTCCAGACTTGCTGAACCAAAAGCCCAGGGGCAGGGACCACACACCTGCATTGCAGAAGCTTCCCTTCGGATGTCGGCCCTCCGATGGGTTGCGTGAGTGACTGAAATCCAAGGGCGGGAGACAGCACAGGCCCTGCACCCCTGCCCCACCGTGCGGTCAAGAGGTGGTTTCGCAGGAAGCCCCAAACTACCCACAGAACTACCCGCAGACGCCTGTCTGGCCACAGTCTCACAGTCCCCGTCACCTTTCCCCAAACCAGCCTCCACCTTGACACCTGCAACCCTGGACCCCACACGCAATGCCCGGCTCACATCTAAGTGCCTCTGCAAGGGCTGTTTCCTCTGCAGGAAAACTGGGGCTGTCACCTTTCAAGAACCAGCCTGGGCATCCTTTCCTGGCCACTTTCTGGGCTACCCGGCGCCGCACCGGTGCCTGCTTCTCCTACAGGCAGAACCAACGGCGAAACTTTCCATGCCTGATGCACAGATAAATGGATGAAAGGAAAAAGAGAGTGTAATTATACTTAGAAAAATTTTCCCAGAGCGCTGAACACTATTACCTTTGCAAGACATATTCAGATTTCCATTCTACCGAAGAAAGATGTTCAGGAGCTGAGTCACAAACACCTAAATTCAAATACTTCTCCGACATGCATTACTGCACTGATAAGCTGTATAAATAAGGGCAAGTTATCCAACCAGAGACCAGGTTCCTCCCCTGCAAGGCTGAGGTACCATCACACAGCTCAGCCGGACTTCCGGAGGATTTTCATTAGATTCTAAACCAATCAGCGTACCGCCAGGCAAGAAGCTCCAAGAACGTTCACCCCCTTCTTCCTTTTTCCCTTTCCCGCACTTTCCAGTGGGGTCTGGGATAGTCCACAATAGACACAGCTTGTAACAAACCTTCCAAAAGGAACTTCTCTGAATCTCATCCCCATTCAGTAATGTGCTGATAACAGTTTTAAAATTGGCTCTCGGGGAAGGGGGGTGGGGGGAGGAGACCTGATTTTTTTTTTTTTTTTTTTTTTTTTTTTTTTTTTTGGTACACGGGCCTCTCACTGCTGTGGCCTCTCCTGCTGCGGAGCACAGGCTCTGGATGCGCAGGCTCAGCGGCCATGGCTCACGGGCCCAGCCGCTCCGCGGCATGTGGGATCCTCCCGGACCGGGGCACGAACCCATGTCCCCTGCATTGGCAGGCGGACTCTCAACCACTGTGCCACCAGGGAAGCCCTGATCTGACTTTTAACATCTGCCCATTTCTGTGGTGTAAGTATTCCCACCACGGCCAATTCCAAACTACTGACGTGTCGTCACTGAACTCAGAGTTGGGAAGAGATGCACAGAAGCTCATCTCGGGTATTTGTATCACACAGATGCAAATAGATGTAAAGGACTCCTGGAAGAGAGAGGACAGAAAATGGGACGAAATCATTAGGAACTGATGAGTTTTGAGAACTGACTACCTTTGTTTTTAATATAATTTAATAAGTGGCTCACAAAGTTCCGGAACATTGACAAGGGAGCTGTAGCAAACACCTCACCCCACCCAGAAGAAGACGACTGTGAACAGTGTTTACGCCAGGGCACCCTGTTGGAGGGCTTTACACACGCGGGCTCCTTTAAACAAACGCAGGAAGTACAAGCTCAGACCTTCTACGTGGGTACGATACAGCTACAGACAGCCGGTGTCTGGATGGCAGTGACAGGCGCACGTGGGCATCGGTTCTGCTGGCAAAGCCCCGGCTGTGGGGAGAGGGTCTCCAGCTCTACCGCTGCCAGGGCCCAGGCGACAGGACGGCGATGATAAAGCTGGTTTACTGGTGCCCATCACGTCTTGTTGTATACACTGCTATGTCTTTGCTTTTATCTTAGGTCCAGTCTCCTTGTAAGACTGGACCTAAGATAAATGATGTCCAGGTTTCAGGACCCACTAAGCCTCTGAGGCTCTCACTTTGCAGGTGAGGATGCTGAGATGTAGAGGAAGAAGCCAGCTCCCCCGGGAAAGGAACAGGGACTGGAAGCCAGGTCTTGTACTTCTATGAAACCGCTTCCTCTTCAAAGCACTGAAGGCGCTCTATTTTTTTTTTGCGGTACGCGGGCCTCTCACTGTCGTGGCCTCTCCCGTTGCGGAGCACAGGCTCCGGACGCGCAGGCACAGCGGCCATGGCTCACGGGCCCAGCCTCTCCGCGGCATGTGGGATCTTCCCGGACCGGGGCACGAACCCGTGTCCCCCGCATCGGCAGGCGGACTCCCAACCACTGCGCCACCAGGGAAGCCCTTAGGCGCTCTATATTATTTGCTGTTCATTTGTACAGACACTGACTCATTTCCAAAGGGCAATAAGATTTATCCTCCGTGACTTATAGAAGCCTCTGTGCAGCTTGCTCAGTTCTGGACGTGACACCGAGTGCCCCAGGCTGCATCTGCACCAGGCCGTCTGTGTCTGAAGCCTCGCTTGGCAGTTGAAAGGGTAAAGTCCACCGGGGCCAAGTGTGCCACTGTGTCAGCAATAAATGGAGTCATTAAACCTGAGGACAGCCTATGAGTTATACGTACTATTAGTGCCTCAATGTTACAAAGAGGAGACAGAGGTTAAGAATCCATCAGACATCACTAGGGCCGGCTTCACGGGCACATGGCTGGTAGCCCCATGGGAACCCACGTGCGAAGGGCCAGCCTTGGTTTTCTGCTTCCCTCTCACTGTCTTGGAGTTCTTCACAGCTGTGTCTTTGAGTCTGTGTGTTCTAAGAGAAGCTGGATGGGAGAACGGGACCACGAAGCATGTACTCCAGCAGAACAGATGTGCACAGCACACGTGTCCCACGTGTGACCACCAACCCTTGCTGCCTCGTCCACATGCAGCAGCCGTGATGCCCCAGGAGCATGGATCCCTGGGCGCCCACTGTGCCCGGCAGTTCAGCAAGACTCAGAGTGAGTGCATGGTGACATGTCACCTCTGTAACTAAGTGAGGGACCCCAGAGTCCCGGGAGGCCAAGCTTCCTGTTAGATCCAGAGCTTGCTCCAAAAGTGGAAAGAAATGCAATCGACCAAGGGCCCATATCATGTCCTTTCTTATCTCCCTTGGGGTCCCTCAGCCAGCCCACTGTCACATGGCTGGTAAGTGGCAGAGTCATGATGTGGAGCCAGGTTGACCTCACATCCCATTGGCTTTGGCAGCATCTCCTTCAGCCTCCCTCGAAGGGCCGCGGGATTCGCGTAGTTTCAGAAAATGTTTGTCATGATTCCACCGTTAGCGATCTGGACACCTGACCCTTATGTGTTTACCCCCTTTGACTTTTTTCCTTTTTTTCTTATTTTCTCTGCATCATTGAAGCTGCATTTTCTCCATTCACTGAGCAAATCATCACTCTGACCCAGGAACACACAACTATGTCACCCAACGGAGAATTAGCAAAGCGTCTACTTTCAGAGACAAGGATGGCTGAGGCATTTCTAAAAATCCTACTAAAAGCAGAGAACTGATGAGTTTCATGTAACTTCAAAGTCTTTCTGCTTCTTTTCCCCAATACCCATACTCTCAGCTGAGGGCCATGTGGATTTCAGATTAAATGTCCAATTCTGACCTCCCTTACACTGCAAAGAAACTTCTCACAGGTCATAAATTGTTAGCACTTGCCGTAAGAAACCAAGTATCTGTGTACGAGTCCCAAAGCAGAGATCAGTCCCTGGAACCCCCCGGCCGCGTCTCCACAGAGCTTGTGTTGATGCGGATGCAATGACGTGATGTGTCGGAGAAAGACGGAGAGAGAGGCTGAGGGGAGGCGAGGACAGAATCCAGGACGAAAAGCCTCACCCACCCACCCTCAGGGTAGAGTCTGGGGGCTTCAGAGACAATCACAAGAAGCCAACTTGCTTCTCTTCTTAAGAAGGAAATTTCTAACCTCAGAATGTATGTGTTAGTCATGGCTGAAGAGCGTGAGCCAGGCAGTGGGTGCAGTAAAAAAACAACCCTATGAAACGCAGAATTCTTGACGGAGAGCCATCTATCGCTTTCCAAGACACCTCAGCCATGGGACAAAGAGTCGGTGGGGTGGGGACTTCCCCGGTGGTCCAGGGGTAAAGAATCCACCTTCCAATGCAGCGGACGCGGGTTCCATCCCTGGCTGGGCAACTAAGATCCCACATGCCGTGGGGCAACTAAGCCCGCGCGCCACAGCTACTGAGCCCGCGCGCCACAACTACTGAGCTCTCACGCCTCAGTGAGGAAGCCCGCGTGCCACAAACTACAGAGCCCGTGGGCCACAACTAGAGAGAAGCCTGCGCACCACAATGAAAGATTCCGCATGCCTCAACGAAGATCCCGCGTTCTGCAAGCAACTAAGACCCGATGCAGCCCAAAACATAAAGAAAATAAACAAATAAATAAATATTTTAAAAAATCATTAAAAAAAAAAAAGAGTCGGTGGGTGGAGCTCCATGCCCGGTGGCAACAAGCCCGTGTCTGCCATGAAAGGAATGTCTTTGATTCAGTAAATATCTACAGGAGGAATTTTCCAGCCCCCGGTGACACAAAAGTAAATTAGATAAGCTCCCACATCTAGGAATGGTCGGTTGTTGGGGGGGTGTTGGAGAGGATTTGGGGAGGTGGCCAGGATACCCACAAGCACAGGACGGTCCACAGGAGATGTGAACAGCGCTGAGACAGTCCTGGGGAGGGAGGTCCCAACTGACTCCCTAGGATTCTGGATCAGGGTCTGCGTCAGGATCTGGGTCTGGAAGGGCACCGTCCCGCGGAGGCGGCCGGGGAGCAGGGGAAGACAGCCACGTGTCCGGAGCTCCCTGCGCACAGTGCTTCGCCCCTTCCACTCAGACACTCCGGGAAATACCAAACCCAGGCAACTCTGTTCATTTCCTCCGGCAAACAGAAAACACATTCCGTCTCCTCTTTCCATCTTTTCCTCCAGAAGCCCCTAAACGACACTTGCCCTTTGTACTCTGTGATAACTGTTCTGGTCCCAGGGAGCCTGCTGAGATGGGGGCAGAGGGACCCCTCCGCCTGTTTTCTAGGTCAGGGAGGGAGAGGCTGCGTTTACACAGTGCCGCCGCCCCTGCCGCCGTCTCCCGTCCCTGGGCAACTTCAGAGCTGTCAGTCAGACCCTTCCAGAAGGCGGAAGAACCCTGGGGAGGGAAGAAAGGATCTCCTTGCTTTTTAGTGCTTCTCATTCACTCGACTGACAGCCAAGGCTTTGCTCTCAGCAGTGCAGGGATCTGAGGCTGAAGCTGAAGCCGCCCCCCCCTGCTCCGGGGGACCCCACTCCCCGACACGCAGGAGGTCTAGACACAGGGGATGCCGGGCCTCTGCGCCTGGGAGACAGATCATCCTTATTTACCTGTTTGTCAGGACTGCGCTGGGGCCACCATGCATGGAGCCAGGTCCCCTTTTGCCTGGTGTGGTCGACGGGCTTGGGGTGCCTGTCAGGGGGCCCGTCTGCAAAACGGCCAGTGGGGAGGGGTAGGGAGAGCCATCGGCACAGCCACCTGGGGGCTGGGGGTGTCACTCGGCCACCGCGTGACGGAGAATCCTCCCGACCGCCCCACAGTGAGATGCCCCACCTTTCACCCGGCCGGGAGCTGAGGCCAGCGTGCGTATCACCTCCTCCGCCGGACCCAGAACAAGGCCTTTCTTTCCAAAAACAGAACGGACGCGATTATTTTGGTGAGCGAACTGAATGCTTCACAGTAATTCACTAAGAGGGCCTCAAATGTTGAAACTTCCACCTACTTCAGATATTCCTGAAGTGGAAGCAAGGGAAAGGCTTTTGTTAGATCCGAGTTATTCAGCATCAGTTTCTCGGAGGCCACAAAATCGTCTTGACTTTGAGGCTCCCTGCCTGAGAGTAAAGTTCTCAAGGAGTCAAAATCAGTTGGAAAAAAGAAAGCCAAACAAATAAACAAGCAAAACAGCTAGCCTGGTACCGAGGTCTAGGCTGAGGTCGCACCCTCTCCTAAAAGCTTGGGATCCACTGGAAACCAGTTTCACTACCCGACGGTTCTGAGTCCCCGGAAGAGCACAACAGAAGCTGGGTTGGTTTCATCACAGGGTTAGGCCTTCCTGGCTGGCCCCGGAATTCCAGAAACCGGTAATAGAATGTTCTAACCACATCCAGTTATCAAAAACCTTGCGCAGGACAACAACATAATTAAAAAGTGCAGAGAAACCAACCGATAACACACACCTTACTAAGCTGGTACAGCATGGCTTACAGGCAAATGAAAAGGGCTCGAGGGTGTGCAGAGAGCAAGGTCCTTGACGATGCAACACTTTTCACAGATTTTTCACATTGTAACGTATTACCATAAATGGCAATAACACCTGATGCTCTGGGACCAAACCCCAAAGCCTCCTCCACTGGGTGTGTGTCTCCAGGACACACCTCCGTCTGTGTGACTTTGTGGAGACCCTGGGCAGTGGGGAGAGGGTGTCACCAGGTGGAACCGCCGGGTGTCACAGCCAGCAGCATGGCGGCTAACAGCCAACACACAGGAAATCATTAAAATCCACTTAACTAGGTTATGAAAGCGATTGAAAAATTATTTCCTTGGGTGAGAGGAAAGCCACACCTAGGTTCCTCTCTCTTCATTTGCAAGTGATATCCTGTATCTGAAGCATACGTAAGTGGAAAAAGAGAACAGTACATTCAGATGTCCCATGTATTTTTTTTTGACACTCCATGTGTTTTCATGAAATTACTGCAGTGTTCTACTTCCCACTGAGAATCACTTGAAGTCCCTAAATTCAACCACTGGTAACGTGTTTTGTTTTTTTAAATAAATTTATTTTATTTATTTACTTTGGCTGCATTGGGTCTCCGTTGCTGTGCGTGGGTTTTCTCTAGTTGCGGCGAGTGGGGGCTACTCTTCGTTGCGGTGCGCGGGCTTCTCATTGCGGTGGCTTCTCTTGTTGCGGAGCACGGGCTCTAGGCACGCGGGCTCAGGAGTTGTGGCTCGCGGGCTCTAGAGCACAGGCTCAGTAGTTGTGGTGCATGGGCTTAGTTGCTCCGCGGCATGTGGGATCTTCCTGGACCGGAGATCAAACCCGCGTCCCCTGCATCGGCAGGTGGATTCTCAACCACTGCGCCACCAGGGAAGCCCACCACTGGTAACGTTTTTAGTTTTAATTCTAGTTGGGCTCAGAGTGAGGGAAAGGGTTCCTTTAATTAACTGACTCACCCAGGCCTGCCCCGAGCTCTCACTTGACCTTTTGGGAGAGAAATGCACAGCGCTTAGCACACAGGATGTGAGTCCAGGATGATGCTTTGAAAATACAGGAAGCGCCATCTAAACTCTAATGACACAAATACACGCTGTCTCTCTGTCACTGCAAGGTGCCCTCAGCCCGGGTGGAAGCGCTGGCAGGTTAAGGTCACAGCCACGTCTGACACTCATGGCCACATCTGACACACGGGAGGGGAGGCACAACACAGCACCGTCCTCGGCTTCCCACCAAGAGTGTGTGTTAGCTTCCCCACATGCACCTGGTGGGTCTGAACTCAGGGTCAAGACTGAATTTACAATTTTTCACAGACAGTTGATATTTTATACCTTCCCCTAGAGGGACATTTTCCAAATTTTAATATCTATTCACAGATGATTTGTGGGCAGGCAGGAAAAAACACGGCCCAAACACAAACACCACCGAGCCCATCACTGGGGATCAGCCTTATTATCACACCAGGTGCTGATAACATATGTGGCTCTAATTGTTAGAATTTTATACATTTATGAATCCGAGACAAGTGCTTTTATAAACTCTCCGTGGGCAGATCCTACCCAATTTATTTACTAATTACTGACCAATTACACATGTCCCTCACTTCTGAATACTTTGTTAAAAAAAAAAAAGAACAAAGATGTTCAACTACATTTGCGATAATGATGAAAAGAAAGGTGAATTTCAGGTTTTCTCTTTGAGATTCACTGAAGCATAAAAATAATACGGTCGAGTGGTTTAACTCTGACTTCCTAACATGGCTCGTAAATGTGTTTCTCCAAAGGGATGAACTGCGCCTCGAAAGATAACGTACGTACAGAATGGTCCACCTGACCCACCGTCCCTCGTCCCGACAAGGTCCTGTTTACCACTGGATCGCTGGAACCGAGGGAGTTATGTACGTGGGGATTCAACTTGAAAAAAAGACATAAGGTCCTGCCCTTTCTCTGTTTCCAGAAATCACGTTTAGGGAGCGGACGGTGGTCCTTTCAATCTGATAGGATTTTAGCTGCCGTGAGTCGACGCGCATGAAGCATGTGAGCTCAGTCTGTGAGGTGTGCTGAGTGCTCTGGGTGCAGCTTCAGGGCTGCCTGCGAGGACCTCACAGTAGGAGGCGTGCGAGAGCTGTAGACGGAAGGGCACCACTCATCCACTGTGTGTGTGTGTGTGTGTGTGTGTGTGTGTGTGTGCGCGCGTGCGTAACGGAAGCCTTGGTGATGGAGGGAGAAGAACCAGGGTTGTCCTTACATCCAGCCTAATGTGGTCGGAGCCTAAAAGTGGGAGGGCGGAGACCATAAGCCGGGGGCCAATCCAGAAGCACATGATGCTCTAAACATCCCAGACTGTGTCCTGGAAGCAGTATGGGCTCCTGGGGCAGCTAAGCAGAGGGGAAGGTCACGATCGAGCTTTGGGTTTGTCCAGTAAGGACGATGGACAGGGGTGCAGGAGGCGAGCGAGAAGGGATGAGACACCTGTGAAACGAATCCTAAGACAAAACGCTCCTTCCACTACCAACACTGCAGGCTCCTCCACTTTTCTGTAAAGAATATGATAGACACCCTTCGCCCTCCAGATACTGTAAAGGCCACCGTCTCCATCAGGAGGGAGATTCCGGCGGGTACACGAAGCAGAGTCACGCGTTTTGAAGCCACTGACGCAGCACACGCCCAGGGGCGCCCTGTAGAAAAGCCAGCATTGTCAGGGGCAGGTCCCTGCACACCCTCTGGGCACGGCTGCCCCAGGCCACCTGGCTCCATCGGCATCTGGCTTTGGGTTTAAGCCGATCTCTTTGGCTTTAGGAAAATCCCGAACTTCTACAATACCGTCTGAGTACATCAGCTCTTTATGAAGCCATCTGCCTGTTACCCTTTTTACTTTTAAAATCACATTTCAGTTACTTATTCTCTTCTTTGCTACACATTTGAAGATATCATTCTAGCTTTTCTTTACATCCCTTTGAACTTGACCGTCTGGTGCAGTGGAAACCTCTCTCAAAGTTGGTCCGGGTACTCCAAGTACAGCCCAGGCCACTAAGAGCCTGTACTGAGGTTTCAGATTTCTCTAGTTTTTAGATTTTTATTTATTGTTTCCAAATTGCAGTGTAGACTATCTCTGTGAGGACAAAAAACCCTGAAGAATCTATAGAACTTTAATCTTCCATGTCTTGTGGAATTTTCCTTCCTTCTTTCTTTCCTTCCTTTTCCTTCCCTTTCTTCCTTCATTTCTTTCCCTTCCTTCGTTTCTTCCTTCCTTTTTCTTTCCTTCCTCCCTCCCTCCCTTCCTTTTTCTCTCTTCTTTTCCCTTTTTCTCTTTCTTTTCTTTCTTTCTTTCTTCCTCCCTTCCTTCCCTCCTTTCTTTCTTTCTTTCTTCCTTCCTTCCTTCCCTCTTTCTTTTTTCTTTCTGAAGTATAGTCGATTTACAACATTGTGTTAATCTCTGCTGTACAGCAAAGTGACTCTGTTTTACACATTTATACATTCTTTTTAAACATTCTTTTCTATTATGGTTTATCCCAGGAGATTGGATGTAGTTCCCTGTGCTGTACGGTAGGACCTTGCTGCTTATCCCACTGAACTTTCCTACAAGCCGGTTCCTTAAGAACATTTCCTAAGAGAGTCTAATGATATCATTTAAAATGTTTCATGGAACTACCCATCTACCCGTGTCCACTTGCAATATTAAAGTATACCAATTCACAGTTCAGAGGCTACAAGCTGCCAAATGAAATTGAATACAGTTAGTAAGGAAAACTTCATTTTAAAGTGTTTTTTCTATATAAATGTTATAGAATCACCTTTATTTCTAGTAAACTGAAATATGGTAAAATACGTCTCCAAGGGTTGAGCACAATGCACTCACTAGCTTTTAGCAATTTTAAAATTTATGTTTGATCCTGTGGTTGACATGAATTGAAAGATCTGGAGCACCCGGCAAATGGCAAAACCAAGCTCCTGTGTTATTAACAACGAAATGCACATCACACAGCACAGAAGTTTCAAGGATGAACACACGTCAGACTTTCTACTTTAACAGCGTAACAAGTATTTCATCCCAGGTTAACTCTGCCTTGACTCTAGAAACATACACTAAATTGTTAAAAAGTTACTTTGTTTAAACTTGAATGTAAGTAGGTGACACACAGCTAATCTATTCTGCTGGAAATCAGGGGGGTGGTTATCTTTGGGGGACAGTGACCAGACAGGGGTACAAGGAGGCTTCTGAGATGGTGGTGATGCTTGTTCCTTGATCTAGCTGGTGACACACGTAGATTAGGCTGATGGAAAGTCACAGACTTTACACTTCTCATCTGTGTGTGCACAGCTGGCATTGGCAAAGGATTTAATCATTCACTTTTCTATGTAGCAATCCTCTGGTTAGAGAGACACAGCTGAAGGAAGCAGGAGTAAAACTGAACATTGGAGAAATGACACAGCTTCCTCCCAGCTATAAACATGGATGCAGGAAGCCCAGGAATGAGGAAGAAAGTCAGTTTTGAACTCTTGGGAGGAAAAAACTAGTGGCAGCGGGAGGTGAGGTGAGGTGGGGATGTCAGGTCTTTATGCACCTCTTTTCTTTTCCCAAATCCCACTGGATGTCACCCACTCCTGCTTTGAGGACCAGTAAGGAAAGAGGCATGAAGGCCAGCGTCCCAAATCAGGATGCTTCGGCAAATCTTGTGTGGCCTCTCCGATTGGCAAGAGGACCCTAAGCCTGCTTCTCCCCGTCCTTCTGAGATCCCGGGAGGTGGCTGGGGACGTTGTTTCCCCTCGATCTTTTGTACCTGAGGTTGATGAAATCTGATACATGAGCATACATGAAGCTGACAGGAACAACGTCATAGGAAGGTCAGCATAGTTTTGTGAATTAAAAAAAAAGTTGAGAAAAGACATACATGCTCCAGACCCATTGTGTTCCACGTCATTCCCCCCGGCATCTGGAGTTCAACAAACGCATGAGGCTTTGAGCGTCTTGGGGTGAACTTTACCATCCTTTTCCCCGTTCTCCCCACACAAGCAATGGGGCCATGACAGTCGCTGTGTTTTGTCCAAACCGCCGGCTCCAAGGGAAGGACATTTAATTTTGAGGTACACAGGTGACTGGACATTCCAAGGCACTGGACTTTTTCTCTAAGGAAAAATGTCCTTGGCAAGTACACAGGGTAACAAGGGGAATGTCTGCATACCTAATTGTAACCATCAATCCTGCTTTTACCCACGGTGTAAAAATACAATATAAAGCAAACCAGCACACACAGCTGACCTTTCTCCTATAATCCTGTCCTACGTCCACCTTTCCGCACATAGAGAACTTGAATTTTCACCTGAGAGAAAAGAGTACGTGGGCTTATAGGAAATATATGCCCTGGAAAGCAAATTAATCAATCCGCGCACGCCTTTCAGTTGGGCGAGCAATGGCTCTAAGGAATGGCCCTCCGGCCAAGCTGCTGGGGTCCAGGGGTGCAGGGACCTGGCTGCTGGCTGGAGCCGTCACCCCAAGCGTGTAGGGCTGTCGCCCTGCATTGCATGGGCACAGTTACTCCCAAACGTGTTGGCCACCATGCAGGGTCCCTTCATTTTTTTCCATGTTATAAACTCACCTCTCATTTTCAATACGGTGTGATAAGTTCAGTATAGATCTTATTTGGGCAACTGAGAAGCAGGGACCCACACGGAAGAGATTTGGGGTGAAGCAAGTTTCATTTTGCCAGGAAAATATGCACACCACGTATCTGATCACACCCACGGAGTTCCATGTTATAACCGGGTTCCACGAACCAGCCAGAAACACAAAGGCCCCCTGGTCTCGGATACCTCTGACTATTACTTAAGCGGCACATTAATTAATACAATTTAAAGTTTTTTTTTAAATCCACTTCTGGTTTTACATCTAACCTTATGCTTACCAGTCATGAAAATACTGAAAAAAAACTCAAAGCAAAAATTAATTCTGCTCTTCCTATGTCTGTATCAGACAGCAGTATGTGGGGTGTTACTAGGAAATGATTATATCTAATACAGTATGTTTGAATTTTGTGGTGTAAAGTATAGAGTGAGGACAGCAGAGAAATGCCTGCGTGTAACTTACAGAAGCCGGCACACCTTACAGACACGCTCCTACTATCAACACAGTCTGACACTCGCTCTCCCCCCTCAGAGTTAATGAGATAATCTCTTTAATGGCCCTCTCTGAATTCAGTCTTATAAAGTACCAAGCATCGAGTCAGGAAAATTACTTAGTTAGCTCAACCCTCCCAGCTACTAGATTTGAACACAGGACAGAGGGATACAGTTTGTAACCACGCTATTGACTCAAAGGGGGAAAACTGCCCTTCGGAATATGGAGATTATATACTTCCATACACATTACATACATGTACATACACGTGTATGTTAACATCAAGTAAGCCATGTTGCACCGTCAGCTTCCCATCATTTGTCATTTGCTCAAAAAGTATTAGTACCTTGGGAATTAGCGGGTATAGTATTTTTTTTTTTTAAAAAGGAACAAAAAAATAAAAAAATAAAAAAAATAAAAAGGAACAAAACACTTTTGCTTATGGTCTTAATTCTTTTACCTAAAGTCTGAAGTGATTAGAGGACTTTACGATTCAGGGTAACTTGAAAGAGTTAGCTGTTCCCCAGGAGAGAGAAGGACTTACATCCACTTTGGCCAACTTCAAGTTGACCTGGAACACCTAAAACGCCCCAACCTCTTTCACGGTAGCCAGGAGCTAATTGATACCAGGACTCCAGTCACCTGGCCCGGCCCAGCGCCCCCGATGCCCTGCTAGAGATGCCTCTGGTGGTCAGTCCCCAGGATCAAACACATCCTGCAGGCCACCCTGGGTACCTGAAGACTCTGACGTCATAAGAACACTCACACTGCACACACAGAAATAAGTGTGTTCCCACACATATTCTACTTATAATAAACTAAGAGTACAGTTTAAACACTAAACATTTTTGAGATCTTCCTACCCCACTGGTAATTTGGAATTCTCCAGAGATCAGTGACATAGGAAAAAGAACGCTCTCTCAGGGAGAAGGCCAGTGTTCGAGTCCTTCCTCAGTTTGTTTCTCAACAGCTGTGAATCCCAGCCATGAATACTTACGTGTCCCAATTCAAGTTCTCTCCCCTCATCACTGATGTAAAAACATATCAATGCAGGGATGTATTCCTGCACTGAAGTGTGAATGTGTGCAAATGTGTGTGTGTGTGCTCGTGGGGTTCTTTTAAAAGGCAGTCCTAAGATAGGAATAAAGACGCAGACCTACTGGAGAACGGACTTGAGGATATGGGGAGGGGGAAGGGTGAGTTTTGACAGGGCGAGAGAGAGTCATGGACATATACACACTAACAAACGTAGTAAGGTAGATAGCTAGGGGGAAGCAGCCGCAAGGCACAGGGATATTAGCTCGGTGCTTTGTGACAGCCTGGAGGGGTGGGATGGGGAGAGTGGGAGGGAGGGAGACGCAAGAGGGAAGACATATGGGAACATATGTATATGTATAACTGATTCACTTTGTTATAAAGCAGAAACTAACACACCATTGTAAAGCAATTATACCCCAATAAAGATGTTTAAAAAAAAAAAAAAAGGCAGTCCTTTTTTTTTGTACTGAGATTCCTCAGGGGATATAGTTTTCCCGACTGTGAAATAGAATTTACATAGCAAGATCTCTCTTCTACTAGTAAAAACAAATTCATTCGTTTAATCATGCACCTTGAGTCTGACACTGTCGCTGTATTAACTGTATCAGTTAGAAAACAAATCCGGTATTAATTGTACTTTCTTCTACCTATTTGTGGCCAGAGGTACAAATATAGGTTTTTAACACATAATATAACTTATATTTCAAAAAAGTCACCAGTACACTTTCGAGGAAGCTGCTTTTCACATTGATTTCTTTTTTTTTCTTTTCATACATTTATTTATTTATTTGTTTTTGGCTGCATTGGGTCTTCGTTGCTGTGCACGGGGTTTCTCTAGTTGCGGCGAGCGGGGGCTACTCTTCGTTGAGGTGCGCGGGCTGCTCATTGCGGTGGCTTCTCTTGTTGCGGAGAATGGGCTCTAGGCGCGCGGGCTCAGTAGTTGTGGCACGTGGGCTCAGTAGTTGTGGTTCGAGGGCTCTAGAGCGCAGGCTCAGTAGTTGTGGCGCACGGGCTTAGTTGCTCCGCAGCATGTGGGATCTTCCCGGAACAGGGCTCGAACCCGTGTTCCCTGCATTGGCAGGCGGATTCTTAGCCACTGCACCACCAGGGAAGTCCCCACATTTATTTCTGAATCAGGAAAGCTATTGGATTATCTACAGGATTTACTCTTTCCCAAATTTAATTTACAGCCAAGTCATTTTAGAAGCCACAATTACCAACATGCAAGAACCTCTACTTGAAAAATTTGTATAATTTGAACATGCAAAACCAATTGTTCTAAATTTATTAAAGCATTTTCCTCTCAGGCTCAAATCCTAGAAGCAGCCTAGCGTAGGACTAGATGTGTGAATTATAAACTTCTGGAAACAGAGGCTTCTGATCAAGACATTGCAGGATTTTTCTGTACAGTGTTTTCTCTAATGCTTTAGCCGATCCATTTCTAAATGTCCCAGGAGACTACTTTCTAAGCTTGTGCTCTTCCCTTTCCCAATAACTCAAAGCACAGGGGTAATTCTCTTGAATCTTAGCTTAAATTTTTCCTTGGAAATTTCACTGCCGTATCATCTTGTGAGCCTGAATTTCATCCTAACACTGCCAGCCTGGCTATTCCAAGTGGCAGGAGCCACCTTTGAACTGCAGCTCAAGCCTCCCTCGGCCTCCAGGTTCTGGAAGACATAGGTTCCCCTTCCCCCGCCTGCAGCCTGGAAAACCTTCTGAGGCCGAGGCTGGGAGCTCCCGGCCAGTCTTCGTCTGGCTCCAGGACAGCGAGACAAGTCTGTCCCCTTCCTCTGCGCGGCGGGACCTCATCTGACCGCAAGGCCTTTGGAGACACAGGAACCCAAGCTCAAATCCCAGCTTTGCCATGCTCTCACTCTGGAGGCAGCCACTTCCTCCTTCTGAGATCAGTCTCCCCGTCTGTAAAACGGGGATGATAAGCCCCGCCCCCCAGGTTGTGGCCAAGGTACCCCTTGGTGCCCCGTGCAGACCCCGAAGCAGTGGCTGTTATTATTCTTGGAAGCACTGCTCTCCCTGGGGCTACGTGGTGTTGGCAGGGATGTCCAGCATGTAAACTAAACGCTCGTTCTCTTCTGTGCAGGGGAATCCGCTTTTCGGTACGCCAGAACACACAGTTATCAACTCCACGCCATCCCGGCACCGGAGGACACCTTGCAGAAGGTTTAACCTGAGTCTTTACCTTGCAGCCCTGGAAGCCACGCGCCGGCCACTGCAGGACTTGCGTCCAGGAGGTCTCCTTGCTGCTTCGCTCTGAGAAAGTCCAGTGCAAATCCGCAACCCCAGTCCTCGCACCTTTGTCAGAGACAACATCTGCCTGGAACTGGGAATTCTTTCCTCAAGAAGACCACAGGGGGCAGCAGAAACCAGGAGGGGCACAGACAGGTCTGTGCAGACAAGTCCCTGAGACTGGGCAGTGGCCTGACGTCACTCCCATCCACAGAGCAATTCCTCCCCAAAGCAGGAGGGACCTGGCGCTGGGGGACAGCCCACAACCTGCACGCGGCCGAGTGAAGACAGTAGCCAGACCACCGCTGGGGCCCAGCTTTTACCAAGTGGCAGTTCTAGGACGGATGCGAGTGCTGGACCAAACCACTAGCTAAGGACTGCCCAGGCCACACCTCACCCCTTTATACTACGACTACCACTTCACCCGCGGGCCAGGTGGGCTCCAAGCATTCTGCATTGCAACTCTACCCCATCAATTCGGAGGCGGGGCTTGGAATTTCAGATCAGGATCGGATTTGGTGAGAGTCATAACAAATCCATGTTGCTGCCCGTGCACTATGTATTTCATAATATTTACAAATTAATCTCTCAAAGGTAGAAAAATGGCAGATGTATGAAATCGAGAGTCTGATGTTTATACACTAACAGTAGCTGGTCACCTTCTACAGCACATTCAGGGTTTGGACTTGACACCAGTCTGTTAAGAACGTTGAAAACTGTTGTGCAAATTACACCCACACTGTACTGACTCCAAAATTAGTATCTGGTTCTATGAAATTGTATCTCTTACTGTCAGTTGTCAATTTCATCCCATAGTTCTTTTTTAAGGAGACGCTTTCAATGCTTAAAATCTCAAAGCTTAACATACACCTGCCTTGCAGGCACTATCTTTCACTAAGACATTTAAGCAAGTAGTTCACTTAATTAATCAATTAAAATTTAAGATCACGTAACAGAAGGTCCAGGAGGGGGAAGAACACCGTACACTTAAAGAGACGTGAATATTAAAACAAGGACTGGGGCTTCCCTGGTGGCGCAGTGGTTGAGAGTCCGCCTGCCGATGCAGGGGACACGGGTTCGTGCCCCGGTCCGGGAGGATCCCACATGCCGCGGGGCAGCCCGGCCGTGATCCATGGCCGCTGAGCCTGCGCGTCCGGAGCCTGTGCTCCGAAACGGGAGAGGCCACAACAGTGAGAGGCTCGCGTACCGCAAAAACAAACAAAAAACAAAGACTGTCCCAATTATCAACGCATAAGATATTTCTATTCAGAATTAGAATAGAAAATTCACCAAATCCGAAAATTAATTAAAAGTTTCTCAAAGAGCAAATCTCTCCAAGTTTCTGGAAAGGAACCCATCATTTGCTTACCTAAATGGTAGGTACAGAAGCCTAGAAATGAGTTTGTCACTGTAGGGCGGGCTGGAGTA
The DNA here is from genome assembly GCF_963924675.1 of Phocoena phocoena. NCBI lineage: Eukaryota > Metazoa > Chordata > Mammalia > Artiodactyla > Phocoenidae > Phocoena > Phocoena phocoena. Next base: position 1,701,221 of record NC_089232.1, on the reverse strand, counting down.
CTTGAGAAATGCTTGGATAAACTGTAGACCCAGAGTATAAAATCTCAGTTAGTATAACCATTAGATCAGATACTCACACACTTACATCATCTCAGAAAAAGAGCTCCAGAAACAAACAACTACAGGAATTTCTCAGCAACCACTTCCCTATTTAACCGGTCTCGCTGGCTACCCACAAATCCTTCCCCAGACCCAACTTAAGTCTTCACGCCTTGAGGCAACCCTATCCCTCTTAACTACCCTCATCAGAGACCGAAAACAGTTGATTGCCCTTCTCTGCATAATAAATCCATTCACATTTTTTCAAATATTAAATTATCTCAGCCTTGAATCCTCCAGTCTAAATGTCCTCATGTCTTTATCTTTACTTCCCAGATCGCGTACGTAATACACTCACCAAATGCTGGTCTCCGCTCTGAACTCTCTTCCACCATCTCCCCTTCCTGTCTAAATTGCAGGGCTCAGAACCCCACCAAGACCCGAGGCTCACACCACAATCTCTACAGAGATTCAGCTCAAAGCTCCAGCAGCTTCAACTGCACCAAGCAAAAAGGTAAAATGCTCGTTTCTATCACTCACAACAAAAATTGTATCAAGAATTCCAACATGTTTCAGTGACTTTTTTGTACCCTAGCTGTAAAATTCAAGGCAATTATTCACCCATTATTTTAGAACACTCCCCATTTTGATCACAATATCCTTCCCCTGCTGTCAACAGTTTCCCTGATGCATTAGTGGGAAATGCCAGCCTTCAAGTGTTGTAAAAATTTTGGTTGCCAGTTTCAGAAAAATAACAGGGTAAAAATAAGTTCAAGGCCATCACTTCTCCTTGAAAAGAAAATGTTAGCCCCGAGTTTGCTACAACAGAGTTTCAATTTTTTGAAACTCCGGGGTCACGAATTTTAGTTCAATATGGCAAAGTATGTTGACCAAAATGTCAAAAAATGTAAATATCAAGCAACCCGCGGGAGGCTTTTTAAAATGTTCAGAGAGTACTTAAAATGCCTTCCGAGTCCGCCAACAATGTCCTCACCAAGCAGACGGCCCGCCGCGTTGAGGATCAGCTGGCCCCTTCACCGTTAGAACAGCAACCGCACAGAAAGCAAAGATTTCGACCAAATATGGTTCGTCTCTCCTCAAATTTTCAGCATGACCACTAAAAATACGTTCACAAAAAATCCAGCCAAGCATTACTTTCCTCCCAAAGTGCTTCTCGGATTATAAAACAGCTTTGAAAGTTCAGCCTGACAAAACAAATACGGTACTAGGAGGAGAGACCTGGAAGGCGATCACAAAAAGTCTCATTTAAATTCCTGGAAAGCACGGCTTCTTCGAACAGCTATTCAGATCGCTTTGGAAGGAGACATCACTTGCTTCCCTCAAGCCAGGAGTTTAACTTCACTCTGTCCCCCTGCATCGCAAAATCCGAACGAGATGGATGTTCCATTCCGTACCCCCAGTGCATTAAACCTCCCCTCGGCACACGGTGGAAAGTAGAACAACTCAAAAGCAGGAGTTTTCCTCGCGCCAAGTGCGCAAGAATGAATACCCGGGTATTCAGGATTCTAAAGATCCCTTCTGCCCCTAAACGCCTCAGCTACAGAAAACTAGAAATCAGTGGAACGCACTTTAAGCTTTAAGAAGCTCAGTTCTGCCTGCGGGCGGGGTCGAGAAAGACAATTACAGACCTCGACTCCCCTCCGGAGCCCAAAGAAAAGATCACTGTTACTGAGCCACTGGGGCACAGTGGGTCCTCCTGTCCCCGAAGCGCAGGCCTGCCGGGGGTCTCACCTCTCTAAGAATTTCCTGCTTCTCCCCCGCAAACCGCCCTCAACATCCCGCCCACAGGTCTGGGTGCGGGTCGCCGAGTCTAACCCGGTGCTTGAGCTGCCCCCGGGCTGCGGCGACCCCGCGGCAGACGCCTGGCACCGCCCGACACCGAGCCCCCGGTCGCCCACCTTCTCCGGACGCCGCGCCTCCTGGCGCCCGACCCCGAGGCGCTGGAGCCGGGGACGAGCGTGTCACATTTTCCTCTCCGGCGGCCGCTCGGGCGCGCGCCACGCGCTCCCACAATCGCGCCAACTGGAGCGGAGACCCGGGGCCCGGGCGCCAGACGCGCGCGGCTCAGCGGCTCCCGCCTGCCTCCGCCAAGCAGCCTCCCGACGCCGCCCCGGAGCGCCGGCGAGCCGCCTTCGCGGGTCCGGATCGCTCGGCGCCCGGCAGCGGCGGCGGCCGGCGCGGAGCTGCGCTCAGCCCGCGCCGCGCGCCTCATTGTTCCCGGCGGCAGCTCTGGGCTCCTGGCCCCCGCGCCGAGCCTGCGCCGCGCCCCGCCCCCAGGCCCTTCCGCCTCCGCGGCCGCCTCCGGCCTCCCCTCCCGGCCCCGCTCACCTAGCGGGCGGCCACCGGCCCCGGGAAGTTCCCCGTCGGCTCCCCACGCCCCCGGCCCCGCTGCCCTGCCGCGGCGGCGCAGGGCGTGCACGCCGAGCCCCGCTTCTGACACAGAGCGATCGCAGACTCGGGCGGCGCGGCGGCCTCAAAAGGCACGCCTGTCCCCGCCGCCGCCTCCTGCCAGCCCCGGTCCTCCGGGGGTCACCTGCACAGGCTCCGCCCGGCACGGCGCGTGGCACCCGCGGGCACTCGGGCCCCGCCGGCGGCAGGGATGCAGGGATGAGGACGGGCTGTGAGTGGCAGAGAGGGTGTCGGGGCGCCTGGCCCCGCGGAAGTGAGTCTTTGTGCGCCCCTCTCCGGCACACCCTCCCGCGGCGCCGAAGGCCGGGCTACCTGCGCGCGAGGGAGAGCCCGGGAGGCGGCCGGGTGGGGCGCAGCCGGGCGAGCGCAGCATCCTCCCGGCCCGCTGGCTCCCTTTGTTCCGCCCGCTCGGCCGGGGCTCCGCGCCGCCGCCCGGCGCTCGCTCCCGGGAGCTTCTCCGAGGCGCCCGGGGTCGGGGTTGGAGCGGGAGTGGGCCACCTGCCCCCGGGAATTCCCTAGTGCCCTGTCTGCCCGGCCTCCCCGCCGCCCGCGCCCGGCCCCGGGAGGGCCGGCAAAGTTCTCGGGACCGCGGCACCCGGGCTGCTGGCCCGGCCCGCGGAGAACCCGGAGCGGGAGCCGCGGATGCGGCCGCAGATCGGATGTCCGTCTGCCCGCGTGCGGAACGCCAGTTTGTCCCTGCGGCCCTCTTCCCTTCCGAGGGGACCGCAGCTGGTCCCGGGACGGAGACCGCGCCGCCCTTTGTTTGCTAGTGAACACGCGTCTTTGAAGTTAAAGGCGCTCCCAGCGTGTGCGTGGGAGGCGGTGGGCCGCCGGCTGCGCGGGGGTCCTCCCGCGAACCGACAGAGATATTGGGGGGCGGGATGACGGGACCCCCGGGTGGAGCAAGGTTGTGTTGAGGAATTGAGTGATACTACCAGGTAGTGCCCATCTCAGAGGGACAAAAGTTACCGCTGGCCCCTCCATCCCTGGCCGCTGCGAGGGCTAACATTTTGGAGACACAAATCCTTCATTAAAAATACTACTTTAAAATTCGTATGTATTTACGTTCATCGACCTCACTGAGGATTCTTAGGAAAAAAGCAATGAACTAGATACCCAGTTCATTCAGTATTTGAGTGCCCGCTACGTGCTGGGGACTCTGGGTCGGGTAGTAGCCATGCGAACGTGAGTAGAATCTCTTTCCTTATCCTCTAGAAGCTTGCAGAAATTTAAAACGTCACAGGGGTTCAACCACTGATAAAACCGACTGGGCAAAACGCGCTGCCCTCAATCAAAAGTGTGGGCCGAAAACGCTTCCTCAGTGTTTCCCCAATTCTGGTGACAGTTTCTGACACCTGGAATTCGGAGGAACTGCATTCAAAGGACAACTTGGCACACGGACTTAAGGAAGAGTGTTTCGTAACAGTGAAATAGGGACAATACGGCTACAGAAAAGTGACGTGATAGAATCCTGGGGCCAGTGGGCATGGGGGTAAGGCTGAAGAATCCGCCCCATATCCCCCGAGGGACGCCGGGCAGGTCGCAAACTCTATGGGCCTTGGTTTTGTGTTTTGTGTAAGGCACATAACAGTACCTGCCTTCAAGGTTTATGGTAACAGTATAGAGATCAGGTGTTGAAATGTCTCCTTAGTGCCTAGAATGTGATATTTAATAATTGTAGTAATTAATAAATAATAGTGCCATTATTAAAACGCCTTAACCATGAAATAGATAATTTATATGCTCTTCTTTTAGTGTTTAAATGCTGCAGAAGTTGACGCCTTGATTACCTTCAGGAAAATTTCATGAGAAGTTCAATAAGGGCGGCCAAATAACTTTATGCTTGTAGAAGAATTACCACCTGCGGGCAAATATGCAAATCATTGTTGTAAAATTTTAAGTGAATTTATTATTTATGGTTGGGGTAATCAGTGAAGTGGGGCTAAATGGACTTAATTTCTGTCTTCCTAAGGAAATCACGAAGATAGTTGATACATATAAAGCTATCAACTGATGATTGTTTCTGGCAAATAAAATGTTTTGACATCCTTTAATTGCCTAGAGGCACTCGAAGTAGGCGCAGATTATTTAACTTTTTTTATCAGTCTACGGATTTGCTAGGAATTCCCAGCCTCTTATCACTTTAATATTCCTTTCTTACAATAACAACAAAACCCAAAAAACCCGAATAAACTTATTCCTAAGCGTCAGAAACCCACTTGATATTATCCATTTGCTCCCAATAACCTGAACTTCCTCTTCTGTTTTTAAACTCAGCGTTCACCACTGTCTTTTTTCAATCCACTGTTGACGGGTGGGCTGTGCTCACAGGGAACACTCCTTCTGTTTCCTGAACCTTGTCTTTGGTTAGCAGTCAAACTGGGAAGTTCCGTGAGTCTCCCGGCTCTGAAGTATCTGGGTTTGTGTAGGAAATGAGGAAATATTTTCTAACAGTACCATAACTGAATCTGGGGTATTTGTTTTCACTTAACTACGGTTCATAGAAAATATTTCTCTCCTATTATTATGCCATTCAGCTCTCACAATAAACCCCCAGATTATTTTACAGATGGGGAAACTGAGGCTGACATATATATATATGTGTGTGTGTGTGTATATATTTATATATATATATATATATTTTTTTTTTTTGGATCATTTTCCCTAAGTGTAATGTCTTCAGGTTCTGATTTACCTGAGTTGCCATTCTGTAAATGAAATTCGTACCTCAGGGAGGAAAATTACCTACAGACGTGTTCTTCGTACTTAATCAGTGAAACAGATTTGTTAGCGGGCAGTGCAAAAATGAATTTCAGATACTCACTTGTCTGGAGCCCATTAAACAATGCAAACATGGCAAGAAACATTTTTTTCCCAGCCAACTCATAGGTTTTCTTCTTTCAAATTGTCATGTAGTCTTTAGAAATGTTAATGGGGAGATGACCACTATTAAGAAGAAACAGGCTCAGGATCCTGGCTGCACGTAGCGGCCAGAACCCTGGACGTGCAGGAGCTAACACCAGCTCATAACACCTACAGTATTTTCAGATGGGGAGAAAAAGATCTTTTTTAGCATCAGATGTAAGTTAGATGCCTTTTCAGCATCCGATACAGACGAGAAGACACTGAGGTGTGACTGGCTGTCCCTGGGTTGCTGTCTTCCATTCCGCCCCTCCCCATCCTAGGGGTCCACTGGGAGGCAGACCTGGCCTCCGGCGGGGTCAGGGGTCACAGCCACACTTGTAGGACTGAGCCGGTGGAAAACAAGTCCGGCTGTGAAAGAAATTCCCCTTTCCTAAACTTTCCCTTGTAGTCCACAACCTCAAGTGGAAGGGACAGGACTCAAATCTGGGAGATCTGGGTTTTCCTCCAACCTGTCACCATCGTGAAGCTGTTTGAACCTTGTGTTGCCTCAATGACCTTGTCAGTGACGCAGACTAAGCCTGCTTTACAAACACCTAAGAGACCCTGAGCTCACGTCACAGGCTCACAGACATTCACAAGGGTACAGCACTTCAAAGTTTACGTAAAGGCTTTTGCCCCGCAACTCCGAATTACGAAGTGAAGGTATGAGGGTTAAAGGCCATCTAGAGGTGGCCCTGCCACTTCTGAATTGTGTGACAGTAATAACACCTAACACTGACATTTTAAGGCCTATGTTCTAAGTCCTTTATAAATATTAACTCATTTACTACTCATAACAAGGGTGTTTTTTTTTAACCTTATTGTGGAATAATTTCAGACACAGAAAATTGGATAAGCAATACCTTCCCCCAGATTCCCCAAAGGTTGGCACTGGACTAGGGTTGCTTTATCACCCTTTACTTCTGTTTGTTTTGTCCTGAACTGTTGGAGGGCAAGTTGCTTTGTCCTGCCCTTTTCCCCCTAAATACAGGGATCCCCCGCTTTCCATAAGTTCGCTTTAAGCCACTTCGCTTTTAGAAAAAAACCTACATTAGTGCCTGTTTTCACTAACAGGAAGAAATCCTAGGAGGATTTCTCACTTTTACAAAAAAAAAGGCAAAAAGTGAAAGTTGCGTCCGGGTGTTTTGCACGAGTGGCCCCGCCAAGCTCCTTCCTGGAACCACACTCGGCATCCGGCCCCCAGGGCTGTGAAGCGCATCTGTGAGCATCTGTGCTTTTTCTCATTATTTTGTGCACCAGCTAGCAAGACCTGTCCTAAGGTAACTTCTTTGGCTTACGAAAGCTTCCTTGGGAATGCTCTACTTTCAGAGAGTGGGGGCCGGGGCGGGGCAACTGTGCTTTATTTTATTTTCCTAATAACAGGGACATTCTCTTACATAATAAGGGAAATAATATTGTTATACTATGATCTAATCTCGGACTTTATTCACGTTTTACCAATTGTCCTGTGAATGTCCTTTACAGCAAATAATAATAATAAACAATAAAGCAAGCCCAGGACCCGATCCAGAATCATCTGCTCTATTTAGTTATTTCTTCTCTTCGATCTCTTTAATCTGGAACAGAATTTCCTTAACCTTAACATTTTTGCAGAGTTCAGACTATTTCTTGGGTTAAGTGCCCTCCATTTGGGCTTGTCTGTTGTTTCCTCACAATCAAATTCGGATTAACCTCAGATTATGCTCTTTTCTTTTTGGCCAGAAATAACCCCAGTGTTACGTCCTTCTCAGAGCATCTTTTCAAAATTACATACTGGGTTCATTTGTTCCAATACTATGAGCTTAACTTTTATTACATGGTTAAGGTGGCGTCTGCCAGGTTTCTCCACAGTGAATTTACTGTTCCTTCCTTTATAATTAAAAGTAATTTGTGCGGAGATACGTGGAGAGTATGTCAATGTTCCGTTTCTCCTCAAACTTTTACTCGCTGGTTTAAGCCTCTGTTCGTGATTCTCGCCTGCAATGACGACGATTTCCTAGTTCCATTCTCCCTTTGCACAGAGTGGTTGGCATTTTGCCACAAGGAAGAGCTTTTTACATTTCCCCCACTTCTTGATTTCATAACGAGCTTCTGATGCCAGTGTTTTATTTCTCCCTCTTTTGAAAGAGGAAACTGAAAGGTCACAGACAGAGAGAGCGGACTGTCCTGGGTCACACATCCAATGATGGAAGAAACTTGGCAAGATAATAACTCGGAAACCATCTCCTCATCTGTAAAATGAGAATAATCATCTCTAGGGCTGTTCAGTGTGACTTCAAAGTGCCTCGACCCCGTCGCACATCTAGTAATTGTTCAGTAAACAGCTGTTGTTAGGCGGGTGGAGTGTGCTCATTTGTAGATAAGAAAAGCCGGTGGTAGAGGGTGAGAGGGACGCTTGTTACAGAGGATCATTCTGACCCGAGTCCTCTCCTTCAGCCACTGTTTGCTGAGTGCCAGCGCTCAGCCAGCCAGGTTCAGTTCCAGACCGGCAGACACAGACGTCGTCACAGAACAGGTGCTTCTGTTTTTTCCACATAAGACTGAATACACAAACCCAGACAGCAGACCGTATATGACAATGAAACTCTGCCCCAACATCTGTAGCACCCCAACCAGGAAGCCAAACCCAGCCTGTGTACAGTCAGGGCTTAATAAGAGCCAGCTTCTCAAATGTTTGCCCTCATTTCCGACGTACAGAATCCCTAGAAAGCCACATATGCTCCCCTAACCAACCACAGAGGATGCCCCGTTTCTAGTTAGCCCATGACTACGGGATAAATTACATGCCCGTAAAATTTGTACTGTAAAGCCTAACACCCTGTACCTCAGGAAGTGACTGTATTTTGAGATAGGGCTTTCCAAGAGGAGATTCAGTTCCAATGAGGTCGTTAGGGTGGGTGTTAATTTAGCATGACTGCTGTCTTTATAAGGAGAGGAGATTATAATACAGAGAGACCCCAGCGATACCATGTCACAGAGAAGAGACCACACGAGGACACAGCCAGGAGATGGCCGTCTACCAGGCAAGGAGAGAGGCCCGAGAAGGAACCAGCTATGCCGACACCCTAATCTTGGACTTCCAGCCACCAAAATGTGGGAAAATAACCGCCCACCCTGTGGTACTTCGCTAAGGCAACTCTTGCAAACGAATGCATCCACATGCAGCCTCCCCAGACCAGCAGTCTCCAATCAGGGCATCCCTGAAACCTTCCATTTTTTCCACTGTCAAGCTCTCCAAGTCCTCTGCCTGCCTTTGAGTCTCTGTCAAAACCAAGCGATGGTGGCTGACTCCCTCGCTATTGCCAGCTCTGCATTATCAGCCTTTGCTGGTTCTCATTTGTGTGGTCTTCATTTATTTCAACACAGGGAGAGGGGAGACCCATCAGAAAGTTGCCAGGGGACACATAATTCCATCCTTAATCCTTAGGAGGATTTGGAGATGGACCGAAAACTAGTCAAGAAATTCCCTTTTTACAAATAGTCTTACGAGAACAAATGGCCCATATGTGATGTTTCTTTGATTACCTTTCCAAAGACCTCTCCTAACAAGCGAGCAGTATCATTAATTAAAACCCACCTCCACTGCTGAGTAATTTTCCCGTTGATGAGCTCTGCAGTTTGTTATCTTTCACAAAACACTCATCATTTTAAGGCGAGGCAGGCTGTACCGCACACAATTACCACCGAGTTTAAAACCGCATTCCATTTCTGAAGTCTAAATCCTACAGCAAGTCAAAATTTTTTCAACCAGTGATAGAAATGGTATAAAGCAGCTTTAGTTAGTAGAAACTAATGGGTAATAATTGCACGAATTTAAGGGACAGCAGAAGCATGAATGCAAAGTGGAAACTATGGACCATTTTTAAAACCCTGTCAGTTTTTTTTTAAAGAAGTACTACGTTTTCTGATACTTCTCTTGTTCTACTCAAGCTCTTCTTTCCAACGTATTTCTAGGTCTCCTTTAACACAGTTCAAAATCAATACTTGCATCTATGTGCATCAAAGATATTGGCCTGTGATTTTCTTTTTCAGTAGTGTCTTTGTCTGGTTTTGGTATTAGGGTGATGGTGGCTTCGTAGAATGTCTTTGGGAGTGTGGAAAAGAACATGAAGAAGAATATAAACAGACGGATAACTGAATCACTTTGCTGTACGGCAGAAATTAACATTGTAAATCAAATACACTTCAATAAATAAAGTTAAAAAAATCAATACCTGCTTCCCAAGAGAATTCTCACAGAACTGGGATGGGCGGTAAGTTATATATCCAATAGCACACACATTTAGATAGCCATACATTTCTTAATTCGAACAGCAACAAGAATCAAAAGGAACTGCCAAGGTAAACGGTATTACATTACATGCAATAAATAAATTTTAAATTTTTGAGTGACTTACCTGAGGGGAACCAATTATCCTGCAGCATGAGAAAACATTAGAGGGACAGATTGATCTCTTGCCTTCTAGCTCAGCTGTAACTTACGGGGCAGCATTGATGTCATACTTGTTCTTCTGAGAAGGTCAGCACTTTAAACATTGTATCTTCTTTTTCTTTATAGTTTACGTGGGTTGCAGAGGATGTTCCTGATGTATTGAATCACTGAGAAATGATCAAAGGAAAAGTGATAAAAGCACACTCGTTATTTTACTTTTTTTTGAGAATGATAACATCCACTTATGAGCCTTCTTGGAGGAAGAGTTCAGAGCCGTCAGCATCCTGGGTTGTCCTTATGCAGGCAGGTTGTCTTGCACGGACACCTTCCCACACGAGAGCAGGAGACCCTGAGCGTGGCTCAGGTCTGGGGGCCTCAAGACCCTCTCGAGAAGGGTTCCCGAGGTCAAAACTATCTTCGTAATAATGCTAGAGATTAGGTTCCTTTTTAACTCGCGTTCTCTCGTGAGTGTATGGTGGAGTTTTCCAGAGGCTGTGTGGCGTGATTCTGCAGCAGATGGATTGCAGAAGCAGCTGTATTTTAAGCCAGACATGAAAGCAATTTGCAAAACTTAAAGCAATGTGACTCTTTTTCCTAGTTTTTTTGTTTTGCTTTGTCTTGGGAAACAGTTACATTTTCACAAAAATGTGTGACTTACGTGAACAGGTGATAGCTTATTGTTATTTTTAAGTGAATTCAGTGTTTTAAAATTTTCTTAGTTTTAATTATGGGAAATATGCAATAGATATAACCCACATAAATAAATATGGTTGAAATGCATAGGTCTACCCATATAAATAAAAGCTCTCTGGGATTCTCAATAGTTTTTAAGAACAGAAAGAAGTCCTGAAATGAAAAAGGTGGAGAATCCCTCTGCTGGAGGGCTGGAGCCTGTCTGCCCATGAAAATGTTCTCGAATGCGGGGCTCCCTGGCTGGCGGGCAGTAGCCTGGGCACCACCCGTCTGTCTCCTGCTTCACCGCTCCCCGCCTCCCCCGGAAGTGCCCCGGACCCTGCCCTCGCCCCTCCAGGCTGGCCTGGCCGTCCTGCTGTGTCCCCTCCCCCGCTCGCTGTGCCTTCTGCCTGCTGTCCGCCCTCCGCCCCCTGCAGCCCCTTTCTTCTCATCCTTCACATCTCAGCTTAGAGAAAACTCACCGACACCCCAGACCAAGCTAAGTCCTTTAAAAGTGCTCGAAAACAATCACAGAAGGCGTCCCAGGCCTCGTGGAGCTACAGTCCTGGTGCAGGGTGCGGGGGAGACAGACCATAAGCAAGGAAATACCTACATTATACAGTGGCCGGTGATGACGAGAGCCATAGGGACACATAAAGCGGAGAAGGAAGAGAGAAAATGCTGGGAAGGGTGCTTTCAGGCCGATGACGCAAAGCCTCGCGAGACTGTAAAGGAGCAAATCGCGCAAAACCCAGCGAGAGCAGGACCCGGACCAGGAGGAGAGGCAACGGCGAGTCGCAATGACTATAAATACGGTAAGGACGTGGATACTCTACCATGTACTTTCTGTGGCACCTCTACATAAACCTTGTCTGTATGTGGATTTTCTATACAGCCTCTCACTGCTGTGGCCTCTCCCGTTGCGGAGCACAGCCTCGGGACGCGCAGGCTCAGCGGCCATGGCTCACGGGCCCAGCCGCTCCGCGGCATGTGGGATCCTCCCGGACCGGGGCCACGAACCCGCGTCCCCTGCCTCGGCAGGCGGACTCTCAACCACTGCGCCACCAGGGAAGCCCCTTTCTATACATCTTGAACCAACAGAAGCAAGGACGCGTGTGTCGCGTTCAGCGCTGCGTAAACCTCTGTTAGGGGGATGCCACGTGCACGCGCTGTGCCCGGACTCCGTGCCCCGCATTCAGCCCCGCGCCGCGCATCTTCACGGTCACCAGCTGCTCGTCCTCTTGCTCCAGAATCTGGCTGTGCTTCCTGTACTCTCTGGGTCGTGCCCCTCAACACATCCTTGAATGCAGGCTCTCCTCACTCTGGGGCTGGTTCGGCGTCTCCAGCCCGCATCCTCAGGGCACCAGCAGCGCCGGTAAGATGATGCTTCCTCCCTCACCACTGACCTCTTCCCCAGGCCCGCCCCGGGCACGTGCCTGCCCTCAGGGTGTCTGGATCTCCTCCTGCCTACGGGTCAATCATCATTCTTGTCTTAGTCACCCCGGTGTTACTGTGCACGGCCCCGGGCGTCCCCGGGAGTCCCGACCAGCAGGACAAATCCTTGTGAGTCCGAGGAGGAACCTGTAGGGGTTGAAAAGGGAAGAAGGGGCAGGAGACGCGAAAGAATGGAGGCAAGACAAAATCCTGATCAAGCCTCAAATTTTTATTGCTGCAGTAGCTGTATTTATACAGTACAGAGAAAGGGGGGCGGGATCCAGAATAAGGGAAGTACTTGGCAAATTATCATTGGTGCTGCGTGCGCGGGCTTTCGTTTTTAGGCGCGGGCTTTTATCTCATTAAGCAGGAAGAGAAGCAGGATGTCGGCCATCTTCTAATGGCGAAAACTTCTTGGCTCCCAACATCTCCTCCCTTTTTATTTCTTTTAAGGAGGTGGGCATTAACCGAGTGAGGGAGTAGTGACCTGAATCCTCCCGTGGACAATGTATGTGTGTCCACCATTGCTGGCTCTTGGTATCTTTTGGGGAGGAGAGGCAGAGCCAAGAATAATCTTAGATACTGAAGCCAAAAACAATGTTTAGATACCAACCTCTTTCATAATTCAGGTATACTCATAGGGAATAACAGAGATTACCTTATGTATAAAGGTTTTCCCTTGTGCATGCTTTGCTGTCACACTCAACTCGGTACCCATACCCTCCCATCAAAGAGGGGGGTAGGCATGTCTCTGTCTCATGCCGCTCCAGTGGAGGGGCAGCCAGAATCATCTTTTGGTTCTGCTTCAGGTTAAATTCTGAGGCAAGTGTGGAGGGGGTTCAGCCTGGCTGACAACCAGCAAAGATGACAGGATCAGGGTCACAACGGATAGTCCTTGTTGTCTTTGTCGTCTTTTCAATGCCAAAAGGATCTCCATCTTTTTCTGAAAAGGAAAAGAAATACAATCTCAGGGAAAAGGGCCCTGGATAATTTTCATTATTTCATAGAATTTATAGGTTTAATAAGACGCTCGGGCAGCCAACGTCTGGGTGAGGGGAACTTGTCCAGATTTTTGAGGAACAAACCGAATCGCCCCTTGGTTCGGTTCCAAGGAAGGGGCCAGGGGCTGGCCCCGTGAAAAGTTTCCCTGTTTTTTGGGGAGTAGTTGGCCATTTATGTCCGTTTTTGAATAACATTCCGAAGACCAATGTTTGCCTCTTTTACAGCGAGGACAAACGGTGGTGGGAGGAGCTCGGGATTGATGTTGGGGTTGTTGTGGGTTAGCCTTTGATGACTGTCCTTGTCTATATAGTGGACAATCCCGGGCAAAGTGTCCAGGTTGTTTGCAATTATAGCAAGTTTTTTGTTGTTTGTTTAGGGCGGATGTGTCTTTAATAAAATCTTTTAGGGCGGCTCCTATTGCAAGACCAACAGAATGGGAGGGACCAATTCCGGAACACAATTTAATATAATCAGCAAGGCTACCACCACGGTGAGCCCGAAGGGCAGCCTGGCAGGCTGGATTAGCATTTTCATAAGCTAAATGTTTAACAAAGGCGTTATCAGTTTCACTGTCGCCCACCAGATGTTCGGTGGCGTCCGTGAGGCGGCTAATAAACTCACAATAAGGCTCTTCTGGTCCCTGGCGAATTTTCGCCAAGGAAGTTGTGGCCGAACCCTTAGGCGGAAGGCGGCGCCAGGCCTTAAGGCCAGCATTTTGTATTTGAGCCAACAGACCAGGGGGAAAAGCAGCCTGAGCCTCATTGGAATCATAGGGGCTACGGCCAAGTAATTTATCTCGGGTCCATGTCCGGGAAGTTCTGCTTTCAGCGTTTCGTTGAGCAGTTTCTCTACAATTTTCCACGAATTCAGTGCGCCACAAAACATAATCTCCCCCAGAAAGGGTGGCGCGAGCCAGGGTAAGCCAATCATTTGGGGTCAGCCAGCGATCGCTTAATCCCTCCAAGATTGCCAATGTATAAGGGGCTGTGGGCCCATAATTGCTAACAGCAGATTTTAGATCTTTTATATGTTTTAAATTGAGGCGGCGATATTTATGTTCAAAATGACCACCCCTAGAAGGATCATGAATATCTGGTCCCTCATCAGGCTCAGGAGATTCTTCTCCCTCTTCTTCTTCTCCTTCCTCACTATCCTCAGCTTGAATCCCACCTTGGGTGGGTAGACTCTGACTGCGAGTAACAGGGAAAGCTAATTTAATGGGTCCTGATTTTTGTCGAAGTGGGGGTTTGTTGGGACTTCCTGAGAAATTTAAAGAAGTAAGCTCCACTTCAAGGGCTCTAAGCTCCTTTAGGAGATCTAAATGTTCCCGTTTTTGTTGTAAAACGTCTCTCAAAGAGGAAATTTCCTGGGTTAAGGCTGTCTTAGCCTGTCGAAGGGGATCAATTAGGGGGGCAATGGGAGCAGGGGCACTAAAGGCAGGCATCTGGTGAGAAGTATTATAAGATGGCGGAGGCTTCAAAAGGGGAAATCCCCAGGGGTCATCCTTGCGATGATAACGAGCAGCCTGCTCATCGAGAGTTTCCTGGTCTTGGGGGGAAAGCTGGTCATCACTGGGACCACCCTTAATAGCAGCAAGGGAAGGATAAATCCTTGGGACAGTTTTATTATCTGTGGGACATTGATGATAAGTTTCTGGAATTTTTGGGAAATCTTCATTTGAACCCATATCAATGGTAACGGATGGACAAACTGAAGGGGGGCGAGAGGCTGCTTTAAGAATTGTTTCTCCGGTCTCAACAACCTTTTGGATATCGGGGTCAAAAAAGTGACCCATAAGAATCTCTCTAATTAAATTCCAATATGAAAATGCAGTCACAGGTACTTTAGAAGGCCCAAAAGTCTTATAATAATCATTTAAACAATCTCCTACACGATTCCAACATTTTTTATCTATCGTCCCTTCTTGTGGGAACCATGGGCAAACATCAGACAAAAATATAAAAAAATCACGCAAATCTTTTTTTTCTAGCCTTAATCTTTCGCATCTTGAGGGAATCCTCGATCCCCTGAAGAAAGAGTTCGTGGGAACTCAATTCCTGTCCCATTTTTAAGCTCCACTTACCTTACTCTCTACCGGTCACAACTGCCGAAGGGCGGCTAGTCCTCCGGGGACCTAATCGAGCCGCACTTTCGAGTTCACTCTCGCGGCGGCTCAGTGGGTGCCTGGCCAGGCGTTCGTAAGCGTGCTACCTCCGTTAGGATCCGTTCCTCGGGCCCCACGTTGGGCGCCAATTGTGCTCGGCCCCGGGCGTCCCCGGGAGTCCCGACCAGCAGGACAAATCCTTGTGAGTCCGAGGAGGAACCTGTAGGGGTTGAAAAGAGAAGAAGGGGCAGGAGACGCGAAAGAATGGAGGCAAGACAAAATCCTGATCAAGCCTCAAACTTTTATTGCTGCAGTAGCTGTATTTATACAGTACAGAGAAAGGGGGGCGGGATCCAGAATAAGGGAAGTACTTGGCAAATTATCATTGGTGCTGCGTGCGCGGGCTTTCGTTTTAGGCGCGGGCTTTTATCTCATTAAGCAGGAAGAGAAGCAGGATGTCGGCCATCTTCTAATGGCGAAAACTTCTTGGCTCCCAACAGTTACCATCACAACACTACCATAGACTGGGCGGCTTAAACAACAGAAAGTTCTTTCGCACCGTTCTGGAAGCGGGGAGTTCAAGATCAAGGTGCCACAGACACAGTTCCTGGTGGGAGCAACTTCCTGGCTTATAGACGCTGCCTTCTTGCTGCGTCCTCACAGGGTGGAGAGAGGAAGCTCTGGTCTCTTTCTCCTTATCAGGACACTCATCCCATCAGGGGCTCCACCCTCATGACCTCATCCACCCCTAATTTCCTCCCAAAGACTCCGCCTCCAAATGCCATCACATTGGGAGTTGGGGCTTCAACCTATGGATGTGGATCCAGTCCATAGCAATCCTCCCCCCATAAACATGCTCCTTCCCCAAGGTGACCCATCTCTGTTTTCCACGATCAGAGTCTGTGCTCCTGAGGGAAGATGGGTTGTCCCTGCTCCCCCTGTGAGCTAATCTCGGAACAGTTGCCTCAGTGCACTCGCTGAGGAGCAGAGATTTGACTTAGGGAGGCTTGACGTAAAATCTGAAGGTGGCCTGGAATGTCCAGGCTTAGGTCTCTCAAACTCTAAAAGCAAGCAGCAATGTTTCAGGCCATCAGCACTAAATGGGGGTTAACATTGACAGAAGCATGAGGGTGATGGGTCTCAGCAGTGGTGTGACAAGCTGACGGGCACACAGGCTAAACTTGAGCTTACCTCCTCTGGCTCACCCGTCACTAGGGCAGGGACATCTAAACCCAGCCCAGGCGAACGGCATCCTCTTCCATCCAGTTTACCCCAGCTAGGAAGCTGGACGTCAAACACACACCCCGAAGGTCCAGTTAAATTCTGCACTGTCTCTTAAAAACGTATTGCTTTGAGTCGGATTATTGCCATCTCGCACTGAAACTACTGTACAGTCTGGTCTTCCTGATCTCAGAGGGACAGCAGTGAGTGGTCCTGAAGGGAGATTAGCTCCCTCCCAGGACCTGAACCTGGGTAGCCTGGATGAAAACCAGGAATCCTTGCCACTAGACCACGAGGGGCTACAGGCTAGAGGTAAAGTTTCCCTGGCCCCCTGTTTGAAAGCAAGAATGTTTCGAGGAGGCAAAAACTGTAAAAACAGGTACAAAGCTTACTGTAGAGATACAGCACGACCTATGGGAGAACACACAGAGAAGCAGTTTGTTTAGTTAAGACAGAAGCTAGGCAGAGATGCACACCCGGAGAGAAAGGGTGTGGGCGTCCCCCCAGTAAGGAGCCCAGTAAATAGGTGATTAAAATCACTTACATAGGACAGTCCTTCCAGGTCTTTGTTTACCTTTGGCCAATTATCTTGTTTCTTTTATCACACCTGATGGGTCCTAGGACCCTCCGCAACATGTGTGCAACTTTTTGCTAAGATGGATCCCACCACAGTGGCCTGTGGATGCATGTCCACACTTATTATGGGGTGGCGCCCCCTCCCTTTCTGACCCCCAAGGAGCCTTCCTGCGCGTGTGCAGACAGGGAAGTTTTCCTTGACCTCAGGAGTGCTCGTCTTAACCCTTTACTTCAGCAGAGCTCAGCTTCTGCCACTAGCTTTGTCCTTGGAGTGTCTGGGTGAGAACGAATCTTCAGTGTTACGCCACTTGACAAACACCAGCTGTCCGGCCCAGGGGCCCATCTATCTCCTACCTCATTCCTACCTCTAATTTATCCCCAATTCAATCTGTCCTTCATGGCCACCACGTCGTGTTCCTAAAAAATACATATATTTATTTTTTAAAATTTATTTTATTTATATAAATACATATATATATAAATACATTTATTTATTTATTTATTTATATAATCATATATGCATTTAGTTATATACTTATGCAGGCATTATTTATATATTTATATATTTGTTTATATTAATATATACTATTCATGTCTATTATGTTTATATTATACACAAATACATATAAATCTATCTATCTCCATGCATAGATAAATCTACATATCAATATTATATAAACATTATGTACAGATTTGCCAACCTGCCTTTCCCTCTTTAATACCATCTTTGGTTCTTTAATGCCTTCAGAATAAAAGGTAAACACATTTAAAGTGTTGTTCAAAGCCTTCATCTGCTAATTCAAACCTCATTTCCCAGCCTATTTTCTGCAAAAAAAAAAGGAAATGCAATTTTTTCCATATTGGGAAAAGAACAAAATTTGTTCTTTATTAAATAAAATATTCAATTTCACTGTGTCCTTATTCTTTCCCTAATTAGACCCATGATTCTCAGACTGTGTGGAGGTGACCCGGACAGCACAGAAGTTCACCGAGAGGCTGCAGGATAGTTTAAAATTTCAAGGGAAACACAGCGATACTTGATGCCCGTGGGATAACACGGTTTGACAGCCTCGGCATTACAGCGTGCTACACTGTCACTGACGATATCATATCTCTTAGAAATTGCGGTTCCAGAAGTTGTTGTGATTAAAAGTAAGTATCATGTGAGAACCAAAGTGGAAACAGAAACGGAGACAGCCTTCCTCCATCTGATCCCAAGCTTGGGAAGCCACACAGCTGCCAGCAGGCACACAGAATATTAAGTAACGTGGATATTGAGAAACGAAGCAAAAGTATTTTTCTCTTCCATCCATAGGTATTGTTTTTCAAATAGCTACACTCAGTTCTCGGTTATTTGTAGTAGTAACGTTTAGAATGTCCCCGCGAACCGTGGATTAGCAATACTGAATCACAGCGCCATGTGAAAACACAGGTTTGGGTCTTGCAAGTTCCAGACCACAACATTTTCATGAGCCGATCAATTGATAACCTCTTAAATTTGTGTTTCTGTTTAAAGGTATCTTGTTTAATATATATTGTCGACCCATTAACATTGAAGCACAGCTGAGCATGTCAGGCACACGCCTGAAGGAAGCAGTGTCTCGCACATGTTTTTAGTTTTCAAAAGTTTGCCTATAATGGGTCTTCGCATGTGTTTCTTTGGTTTTATTCTGTTTGGAGATTGCTCATTTCTTGATCTGTAGGCTTACACTTTTGGGCAAGTTTAGGAAGTGTTCAGTTTTTATTTCTTTAAGTATTTTTTATTTCTATCCTCTCTTTGATCTCCTGGGATTCCAGTGACATACACGTTAGACCTTTTGTTATAATCCCACATGTCCCTGAGACTCTATTCAATTTTTTCCCATCTGTTTTCTCTCTGTGTTGTTTAGATTTGGTAATTCTTATTCTTCCATCTTCAAGTTCACTGATCCTTTCTTATTTCCTCTCCATCCTGTTGTTGATCCCATCACTGAGCTTTTTATTTTGGCTGTTTCATTTCTTAGTTCTAAACTTTTTACTTGGTTCTTCTTTATATCTTCTACATCTTTTCTGAGATTTTCGATTTTAAAAATTTGTTTCGACTTTTTCATATTTGGTCGGCAAAGCATTTTTATGACGGCTGCTTCAAATCCTTGTCAGATAATTCTGACATCTGTGCCGTCTTGGTGTTGATGTCTACCGATCGTCTTTTCTCGTGTAGTTTGAGATATTCCTGATGTTTTGTATGAAAAGTGATTTTTAAAAAATTAAAACCTGGATATTTGGGGCAGTATATGGTTCAGGATCTAATTTGAAGTCTAGTGTTTTGGTAGGGCTCCTCTGATACCACTCCAGTGGGGGTAAGGGGCTGTTACCCTGTGACTTCCAGGTGGTGGTGAAAGTCTAGATTCTCCACCTGGCCTCCTTGGGGGCAGGGTTTGACACCTTGGATTTCTGGGTTGGGGTGAGGGTTTAGTCCCCCTAGGACTCTTGCTGATACCACCTTGGTACCTGGTATACTGTCCTTTCTTGGTGTACTACACATGATAGATCTAAACTATTTCTCTGTCAACAATCAACTCACAAGCCAAGAGGGAAGCAATGTATTTAGACCAGATAACCATCCTGGCTGATTCTTTCTTGAGAGAATAAGACGGTGCTATGGACAGAGAGCGCTTTTGTGAATGCAGAGCTAGCAGCCACTAGGCAGAGAGGAGGTTCTTCTTACAGATAACTTGGCCAGTTGTTTTAGTTTGGTTTCCCCAGAAGCAGACCTTGAGACAAGTGCAAGTTTTTCTGGAGGAGAGCCCGGGAGACATCCGTAGGGGGGGCTCGGGGAAGGAAGGCCTGTAAGCAGAGGCAGCCAGTAAAGAGTGCGTTGTCAAGAAGATAACCGGTGTGGGCACGCGGAGCTCAATCCTGCGGGGCTCCCGTGGACACCAGCGTAGTACGCTCAGCTCAGAGCACGATGGAGCCGGGGTTTTAGGCTTTAGTTCCTGCCAGTCTCTGTTCAAGGGCTGTGTGGGGGTGGGGGAGGGGGTGTTAATTCCTTGATGCTGCCTAACAAGACTCCAGCTGCCAGAAGAAGTGCCCAGGCACAGGGATGGGGCGGTGACGGTTGGAAGTCAGCCTGCCGCGCTGACGTGGCCGGGTCTGATGGGTGCAAGCAGAGCGCTGACAGCATCCTCACCACCAGCCTAGCAGGCACCTAGAAGGGACCTAATGCTGCACTGGCACATCTGGGCACAATCTGAAACACCCAGTGGAAAAAATGCCTCTTGTAGCTGGGGCCCTCCCTCCATGTGTTTTTCCTTCTGTATTTGTTGCAGGAACACGGTTCGGGAAGATGCTTATCTTCCCTGGGTCTTGTTTCAGCATCTCCACTGCCCTTGTGAGAACTTTCCCTGTTCCCGTCTTCTTTGAGGACAGGTCCCAGGGCTCTCGAGTGACCCCAGGTCTCCTCTCTCCAAGGCAGCTTCAGACAAAGCCACGCTGAGAAGTTACCACTCCAGGCTGAGAAGGGAAGGAACGCGTGTCTAAGGGCAATTCCAGGCACCGGAGCCGCTGAGAGAGGCTGCCCGCTGCAGGGTGGGAGGGGAACAGCGGTAAGTACAAATGGGTCTCCTCCTACAGCTGTTCTGGGAACAGTCTCCTTCTGGCTTCGGTTGAAGGACAAGTAGCGCCCCTGCGAAGATCTGATTCAACAGGGGAGCCATGTGAATGAGTAAATTCACGCTAGGTCCTGGTGTTCTAATACAGATCCCTGAGAGGCAGAGGTCTGTCCTTTCCTGAGCCACTGAATGCTTTGGTGGGAAGTAATTTTGAGCTGCCACACTCGGGCGTTATAAGAATCAATTGAAAATACGATTGTTTAATTTTCCTTATAATCAATAGGATGCTTTCCTTGCTCGGAACCATGTGACGCTTTACTAGAGGGAAGTACTATTTCTGCTCCTTGGTTGCCAGAAGCCTTAGAAAAATGTAAAAATATGAAGAAGCCAATTTAAGTGTATGGAGGAGACTGTCCTCTATTTCCTGAAAGGAATAATAGCAATTTTACCCATTCTTCCTTGTTTTATCTTGGCCTGTAATATAAGAATATGAAAACCAAACAATGGAAATACTTTTTTTTTTTTTTTTTTTGCGGTACGCGGGCCTCTCACTGTTGTGGCCTCTCCCGTTGCGGAGCACAGGCTCTGGGCGCGCAGGCTCAGCGGCCGTGGCTCACGGGCCCAGCCGCTCCGCGGCATGTGGGATCCTCCTGGACCGGGGCACGAACCCGCGCCCCCTGCATCGGCAGGCGGACTCCCAACCACTGCACCATCAGGGAAGCCCAATGAAGTTTTTAATTTAGCATTTATATTAGTTTCCTGGGGCTGCTGTAACAAATGACCACAAGCGTGGTGACTTACAACAATAGAAATGTATTCTTTCCCAGTTCTGGAGGCCGGAAGTCTGGAATGAGGTTTGGGAAGGGCCTCTCTCAGTCTGAAGGCTCTGCGGAGGTTCCCTCCTCACCTCTCTGTTTCTGGTGGCTTCAGGTACTGCTTTCTGTGGCCGCACCACTCTGATGACTGTCTTCACGTGGCCACCTCCTCTGTGACACAGTCATTGCATTTAGGGCAGATAATCCAGGATGACCTTGAGATATTTAATTCAACTACCTCTGCAGAGACCCTTTTCCCAAACAAGGTTACGTTCATAGGTTCCGGGGGGGTTAGGACTTAGACATATCTTCTTAGGGACCACCGTTCAATCCACTAGGGCATCTCTCTTTTTCTGAAAGACATGTGTCACTGGATTAAAATGGTAGTAAAATGAGGCTATATCAGAAAATCAAACACCTTTTCATTCCTTATTTACATTTTCCCTTTCCAGCATTTTTGCTCTTTGAGAACACGACATTGTTTAAAGACTTACAAATCCGTCTGAAGGTTTCCAATGCCTGCTGTTCTCTGCTGGTGCAGTAAGCATCCTGCAGGTGGCAGGGAGCAAGGGCTCCAAGTTCTGAGTCGGGATCTGGGGTGGGGTGGTGGTGAGGCCGCCGCGGACTCCCTTCAAGGCTGATTGGCTGGTCCAGTGTCACGCGACTGCCCCACAGCCTCTGCAGGGGCCCGCGGAACAAGTCCTTATGCTGAGCAAGGAGAAGACGGGTTTCCCCAGGTTCTGAACACAGTTCTCAGGTGAGGGATCCAGGGGAAGAGAGGGGGTCAGTTACCAGAAGAAGAGTAAAGGAGAGACTTTCCCAAGCGGCTCCGAAACCAAACCCCCGAAGTTGATCAGCCTCGGGGGCTTTTCCATGTGTTGAGACCCTGTTTCCTTGACATGTCTATACGGCCTGACAGTAATTCCTTTCTGGGGCTGCAGACACCCCAGGCCACCACCTCACTCTCCAAGGAATAACTCTGATGCCACATGCACAAATGAAATTCTGATGTCTGGGCTTCTCGTGCAACTCGCCAAGGGGGAGAGAATTCAGCAGCTGGGCTGACATAATTCTGTGGTCTGCTTGACCGTAAATATGAGAGCTGGCGTGCTGGCTGCATATTTCTGTGCCCTGTGAGCTGCGTATTAAGTGTTGTGAGGGCGGGATTGTGTGTCAATAATCTCAGTTTTTGGCACAGAGCGTGCTGAGCTAAGCTTGCTGTTCTAGATCAAGGCTGCCCAACAGAACTCTCTGCGAAGATGGAAAGAGCCTGTATCTGTGCTGCCTGACACCACGGACAGTAGCCAACAGGTGGCTGTTGAATCCGTTGAAAGTCCTGTTGTGATTAAGAAACCGAATTTTAAATCTAATTTATTTTTAATTACCACAAATATAAATTAAAATGGCCACGTGTAAAACAAGGAGGAATGAGGAGATTGATGACGAATAGAATTAGAAAAAAATATTGTTAAACTTTGTGGCAGAAACAGTAGGGTTCCCAGGCCTGTGCACCCTCGTCGGCAAATGCAGACCCTGGGGAAGGAGGTGAAGGCCTGGTGTGATCTTCCATTTGGACGGAGTGAAAGAGAGCAATGCAGAAGGACTCCGGCCCCCTAGTGCCTTTACGTTGGATTGGCTTTGGCTGTGTAGCACTGGTTGCTTCCGGCGGGATCACTGGCTATGCAAAAGCAGGCAGTGTCCCGTCCCTGGCTGCCAGGCTCCTCTTAGGTGGATTAGTGGGCCTGGGTGCCTATCAGCTGTCTCAGGATCCAAGGAACATTTGGGTTTTCTTAGTTACATCTGGAACCTTGGCTGGCATTATGGGAATGAGATTCTACCACTCTGGAAAATGTATGCCTGCAGCCTTAATTGAAGGTGCCAGTTTGCAGATGGTCGCCAGACTTGGAATCAGTGCATTGGGTAAGCCCGTCAGTAGGAGTCACGGCCCAGCTTGGACTCATGAAGAATTTTAAATTTTCACTATTTTTGGCATATTAAGATAAATTAGTACAGCATTTTCACATGTTCTGACATTTTGCCTAAAACAAAAACAAACCAAAAAAACCCAACTTTGCAGAGAAAAAAGTCAGTTATTATCATTACAACCCTAAAGGGGTGGGTAGAGTGTAACACAAGAGCTTCCTCCTATAGTAGAAGCATACAGTTTGATTCTTGTATGTTGGTGTTACCTTTTCTTTCTGAATCTGTAGGTGAAACCTCCAGGGATAAAATGTAAGGTGTCACCATTGGGGCCCCTGATAAACATCTGGATGCTGAGAACACATGTTAGACCAATGAAATCAAAATCACTGGGGATGAGACTCAGGCATCAGTAGTTTTTAAAGCTCCCCAGGTGTGATGATTAATTTTATGTGTCAACCTGGAGGGTGTTTTTGGATGAGATTAACATTTAAACTGGTGAACTTTGAATAAGCAGATTGCTCTCCATGGTGTGGGTGGGCCTCATCTAATCAATTGAAGACCCTGAATAGAACAAAAAGACCTGCTTACCCAAGCAAGGGGGAATTCTCCATCAGACTGCCTTTGTTTTTTTGTTTTGTTTTGTTTGTTGGTTTTGTTTTTATAAAATAAATTTAATATCATCTTTTCAATATCCCCCCCAACACAGCCTTTTAATAATTTGGTAGAATATTCCTCTAAACCTTTCTCTGTATTTACACATATTGTTTCCTTATTCTGTCTTTCATTCTTTAATTTTTCAACAAAAAAGTTTACAGTCCGAAACTCCTGGAATTGATTTCCACAGTGTATGATAGCTTGTTCAAATGATAGGTGACTTTTACATTTATAGAAATTGTTTGACTGTTTTGCAAAAAATTTTGCAATCCACACTTTCCAGATAATAGTGGACATGCCCTTTTCTCCCCAAATTCTCTCCATCACAGAATACCATGGATTTTTTAAACTTTGGCTAATCTGACCATCAGACTACCTTTGGACTGGAACTGTACCACCCTGGGTCTCCAGCCTAGCAGCCCACACTGCCGATTTAGTGTTCACCTGCCTCCATGAATGTGTGACCCAATTCCTATTTACACACACACACACACACACACACACACACACACACACACACACACACACAACTGGTTTTGTTTCTCTGGACAACCTCAACCTGACTAATATGCCAGGTGATTCCAATGTTGGAAGTTTAAAAATCAATAGTGAAAACCAATTAAGTTCATGCCAACCTCTGACCAGAGATTGCTGTAGGAAGGCAAATGTGTTTCTGCCCATTTCTACAGCAATTACCAGTACAAGGAACCATAGCTGTAAAATTCAAACCTATGTAACTTCTAATAGATAACACTGAGAAATTCTAGATAGCCTTAGGTTTGGTGATGACTTTTTTTTTTTTTAGAGTTTTAAAGTTTTATTTCTTTGTAAAATACTTATCGAGAGTTTAAACAGTGTTTGCCTTTTTCTCATTGTATAACATTTTTTTTAAATAGATCTTTATTGGAGTATAACTGCTTCACAATACCGTGTCAGTTTCTGTTGTACAACGAAGTGAATCAGCCATGTGCACACACGTCCCCATATCCCCTCCCTCTTGAGCCTCCCTCCCCCCGCCCATCCCACCCCTCTAGGTCATCGCAGAGCACCGAGCTGATCTCCCTGTGCTATGCTGCTGCTTCCCACTAGCTATCTATTTTACATTCGGTAGTGTATATATGTCCATGCCACTCTCTCACTTTGTCCCAGCTTTGCCCTCCCACCCCATGTCCTCAAGTCCACTCTCTATGTCTGCCTCTTTATTCCTGCCCTGCAACTATGTTCATCAGTACCATTTTTTTTTTTTTTTTAGATTCCATATATATGTGTTAGCATACGGTATTTGTTTTCCTCTTTCTGACTTACTTCACTCGGTATGACAGACTCTAGGTCCATCCACCTCACTACAAATAAGTCAATTTCGTTCCATTTTTGGCAGAGTAACATTCCACTGTATATACGTGCCACATCTTCTTTATCCATTCATCTGATGATGGACGTTTAGGTTGGTTCCATGTCCTGACTATTGTAAATAGTGCTGCAATGAACATTGTAGTACATGTCTCTTTTTGACCTATGGTTTTCTCAGGTTATTTGCCCAGGAGTGGGATTGCTGGGTCATATGGTAGTTCTATTTTTAGTTTTTTAAGGAACCTCCATACTGTCTTCCATAGTGGCTGTATCAATTTACATTCCCACCAACAGTGTGGGAGGGTTCCCTTTTCACCACACCCTTTCCAGCATTTATTGTTTCTAGCTTTTTTGATAATGGCCATTCTGACTGGCATGAGGTAATACCTCATTGTAGTTTTGATTTGCATTTCTCTAATAATTAGTGATGTTGAGCATCTTTTCATGTGCCTTTTGGCCATCTGTCTGTCTTCCTTGGTGAAATGTCTATTTAGGTCTTCCACCCATTTTTTAACTGGATTGTTTATTTTTTTGATATTGAGCTCCATGAGCTGTTTGTATATTTTGGAGATTAATCCTTTGTCAGTTGTTTTATTTGCAAATATTTTCTCCCATTCTGAGGGTTGTCTTTTTGTCTTGTTTATGGTTTCTTTTGCTGTGAAAAAGCTTTTAAGTTTAATTAAGTCCCATTTGTTTATTTTTGTTTTTATTTCCATTACTTTAGGAGGTGGTTCAGAAAAGATCTTGCTGTGGTTTATGTCAAAGAGTGTTTTTCCTATGTTTTCCTCTAAGAGGTTTATAGTGTCTGGTCCTACATTTAGGTCTTTAATCCATGTGGAGTTTATTTTTGTTTCTGGTGTTAGGTAGTGTTCTAATTTTATTCTTTTGCATGTAGCTGTCCAGTTTTCCGTGCACCACTTATTGAACAGACTGTCTTTTCTCCATTGTATGTTCTTGCCTTCTTTGTTGTGGGTTTATGTGCATGGGTTTATCTCTTGGCGTTCTATCGCGTACCATTGATCTATATTTCTGTTTTTGTGCCAGTACCATACTGTCTTGATTACTGTAGCCTTGTGGTGTAGTTTGAAGTCGGGGAGCCTGATTCCTCCAACTCTGTTTTTTTTCCTCAAGATTGCTTTGGCTATTCAGGGTCTTTTGTGTTTCCATACGAATTGTAAGATTTTTTGTTCTAATTCTGTGAAGAATGCCATTGGTAGTTTGATACGGATTGCATTGAATCTGTAGATTGCTTTGGGTAGTATAGTCATTTTCACAGTATTGATTCTTCCAATCCAAGAACATGGTATATTTCTCCATCTGTTTATGTCATCTTTGATTTCTTTCTTTTTATTTTTAAAGTGTTTTTAAAAATTTATTTATTTTATTGATTTCTGGCTGTGTTGTGTCTTTGTTGCTGTGCGCGGGCTTTCTCTAGTTACGGTGAGTTGTGATTTCTCCTCTTTCATTTCTAATTTTATTGATTTGCGTCCTCTCCCTTTTTTTCTTGATGAGTCTGGCTAAGGGTTTATCAATTTTGTTTGTATTCTCAAAGAACCAGCTTTTAGTTTTATTGATCTTTGCTATTGATTTCCTTGTTTCTATTTCATTTATTTCTGCTCTGATCTTTGTGATTTCTTTCCTTCTACTGACTCTGGGTTTCCTTTGTTCTTCTTTCTCTAGTTGTTTTAAGTGTAGGGTTAGATTGTTTATTGGAGATTTTTCTTGTTTCTTGAGGTGAGATTGAATTGCTATAAAGTTCCCTCTTAGAACTGCTTTTGCTGTGTCCCATAGGTTTTGGGTCATCGTGTTTTCTTGTCATTTGTTTCTATGTATTGTTTTATTTCTTCTTTGATTTCTTCAGTGATCTCTTCGTTATTTAGTAGCGCACTGTTTAACCTTCATTTATTTGTGTTTTTTACAGTTTTTTTCCCTGTAATTGATTTCCAATCTCATAGAGTTGTGGTCAGAAAAATGCTTGATACGATTTCAATTTTAGTAAATTTTCCAAGGCTTAATTTGTGACCCAGTATGTGATCTATCCTGGAGAATGTTCCGTGTGCACTTGAGAAGAACGTGTGTTCTGCCACTTTTGGGTGGAATGTTCTATTAATATCAATTAGATCTGTCTGGTCTATTGTGTCATTTAAAGCTTCTGTTTCCTTATTTATTTTTTGTTTGGATGATCTGTCCATTGGTGTAAGTGGGGTGTTAAAGTCCCCCACTATTATTGTGTTACTGTCGATTTCTCCTTTCATGGTGGTTAGCATTTGCCTTATATATTGAGGTGCTCCTATGTTGGGTGCATAAACATTTATAATTGTTATACCTTCTCTTGGATTGATCCTTTGATCATTATGTAGTGTCCCTCCTTCTCTCTTGTAACAGTCTTTATTTTAAAGTCTATTTTATCTGATACGAGTACTGCCAGTCCAGCTTTCTTTTGATTTCCATTTGCATGGAATATCTTCTTCCATCCCTTCACTTTCAGTCTGTATGTGTCCCTAGGTCTGAGGTGGGTCTCTTGTAGACAGCATATATATGGGTCTTGTTTTTGTATCCATTCAGCCAGTCTGTGTCTTTTGGCTGGCATTTAATTCATTTACATTCAAGGTTATTATTGATATGTATGTTCCTATTACCATTTTCTTAATTGTTTTAGGTTTGTTTTTGTGGGTCTTTTTCTTCTCTTGTGTTTCCCACTTAGAGAAGTTTCTTCAGCATTTGTTGTAAAGCTGGTTTGGTGGTGCTGAATTCTCTTAGCTTTTGCTTGTCTGAAAAGCTTTTGATTTCTCTGTCGAATCTGAATGAGATCCTTGCTGGGTGGAGTAATCTTGGTTGTAGGTTTTTCTCTTTCATCACTTTGAGTATATCCTGCCACCCACTTCTGGCCTGCAGAGTTTCTGCTGAAAAATCAGCTGATAACCTTATGGGGATTCCTTTGTGTGTTATTTTTTATTTTTCCCTTGCTGCTTTTAATATTTTTTCTTTGAATTTAATTTTTGTTAGTTTGATTAATATGTGTCTTGGTGTGTTTTTCCAAGGGTTTATCCTGTATGGGACTCTCTGTGCTTCCTGGACTTGGGTGACTGTCTCCTTTCCCATGTTAGGGAAGTTTTCAGCTATAATCTCTTCAAATATTTTCTCAGACCCTTTCTTTTTCCCTTCTTTTTCTGGGACCCCTATAATTCAAGTGTTGGTGCATTTAGTGTTGTCCCAGAGGTCTCTGAGACTGTCCTCAATTCTTTTCATTCTTTTTTCTTTATTCTGCTCCTCAGCAGTTATTTCCACCATTCTTTCTTCCAGCTCACTTATTCGTTCTTCTCCCTCAGTTATTCTGTTATTGATTCCTTCTAGTGTATTTTTCATTCCAGTTATTGTGTTGTTCATCTCTGTTTGTTTGTTCTTTGGTCTTTGGTTCTTCTAGATCTTTGTTAAACATTTCTTGTATTTTCTCAATCCGTGCCTCCACTGTATTTCCGAGATTCTGGATCATCTTTACTATCATTACTCTGAATTCTTTTTCAGATAGACTGCCTATTTCCCCTTCATTTAATTGGTCATGTAGGTTTTACCTTGCTTCTTCATCTGTGACATAGTTTTTTGCTGTCTCATTTTTTTTTTTTTATGAGTGGGATTGTGTTCCTGTCTTACTGGTTGTTTGGTCTGAGGTTTCCAACACTGGAATTTGTAGGCTATTGGGTAGAACTGGGTCTTAGTGCTGAGATGAGGACCTCTGTGAGACCTCACTCTTTTGAATATTCCCTGGGGTCTGAGGTTCTCTGTTAATCCAGTGGTTTGGACTCAGAGCTCCCACCACAGGTGCTTCTGCCCGACCCCAGGCTCTCAAACCAAGATCCCAGAAGCTGCGTGGGGTGGCAAAACAAAACAAAACAAAACAAAACAAAAGGACCATAACAAAGTAAAAAATAAAATTAGACTAGGAAACTAACAGATATGTTAGAAAGAATGTAAAAATAAAAATATAGATGAATCAGGCTTCCCTGGTGGCACAGTGGTTGAGAATCCGCCTGCCGATGCAGGAGATGCGGGTTCGTGCCCCGGTCTGGGAAGATCCCGCGTGCCGTGGAGCGGCTGGGCCCGTGGGCCATGGCCACTGGTCTGGAGCCTGTGCTCTGCAGCGGGAGAGGCCACAGCAGTGAGAGGCCCGCATACCACCAAAAAAAAATATATATATATATATAGATGAATCAACAACTGGAAAGTACATCAGTACCACAATAGTAAAAAAGAGGAGGAGGGAAAAGAAAAAAAAAAAAGAAAGAAAAGCGGGGGGGGGGGGAGGCCTTAGCTGTGGAGGGCAGGGCCTAAGCAAGGGTGAGGTTTGGGTGGTGGGTGGGGCCTATGCTCAGGACCCACAGGGCTGGAAAAGGCCCTGGGGGGTGTCCAGGGTGGGGCTTAGGCTCAAGGAACAGAAGGGGCCTAGGCGTGACCCCCATCCCTGGTCTCAGAGGGCAGGGGACCTCACCTGGGAGCCCAGCAGCCTTCCTGGGCTCGAGTGGGTGGGGCAAACGCCCTCCTCTCCTCTCCTGCTCCTTCGGTCCCGGAGGGCCCCTCCCACCTGCTTCTCCTGATCTCCCCGGCCTCAGGGCCGATGACCCTGTCTGGCCTCCACTTCTCCTCCCCCCTCAGTCCCCCCACGTCCTACTGGTTCACTTTGGGGTTCCTCCCGTCTCCTTGGGCATCAGAGTCCCCCACCAGCTGCCGGCAGGCGCCCTAGTTGTGGGGAGACACCAACTCTGTGTCTTCCCACACTGCCATCTTGACTCTGCCCTCTCCGGTGATGACTTTTTAGATACAAAATGAAAAGCATGATTCATGAAAGAGAAAAAATTATTAAGGTGGACTTCTTTAAAATTAAAATAAAATTAGCTTTGTGAATGACACTGTAAAGAGAATGTAAAGACCCCCTGGGAGAAAATCTCTACAAAACACATATCTGATAAAGAACTGTTATTCAAAATATTCACAAACTTTTAAAACTTAACAGTAAGAAAACAAGGAATCCAATTTAAAAAATGGGCCAAAGTTCTGCACAGAATTCATCATTGCTGCTGCTGGTGGTGGGTCTCTGAAAAGGTTTTCTTCTTTATTAAAAAGTGGTGCAAAGGAGGACCATTCTCTCCCCAGGTCTTGGCTACCGCTGTGTGAAGATGGAATGCTCACTTCAGCGAGTTGTAATCTTTTTGCTGGTAGAGGGGCTTGCCTTGAAGCCGATGGCTCCTGACTGATCAGGGCGGTGGTTGCCGAAGGTTGGGGTGACTGTGGAAATTTCTTAAAATAAAACAACAATGAAGTCTGCCAAAAAAAAAAAAAAAAGATGGAATGCTCAGACCTGCTCAGCCTTCCTGCAGTCATGAGGGGACAAGCATGTGGGTAAAAGACAAGCAAATGGTAAAACAGAAGGTGGAAAGAACATAGATCTCCGGGGAAGCTGTTGTGACTCTGTTTTCCAATCGTCAAACCACCTGACCCCTGATTTCTCATTACGTGGCATAATACATCCCTTTATCGTTAAAGTCAAACAATTCAAAGCATAATGATTTGAACCATTTTTGGAAAAATGGCTTCTGCTGCCTTGGTTTTAACAATTAAGTTAGAAAAACATCATCATCGTACACTAGCAGGTTCAGAGCTGTGAAGTGTCAGGGTAGCTGCTGGCCTAGGTGTTGCTTCCAATCCCTTCTCTAGCTGAAGGGATGATTCTGGCACCACCTCCCTTGTCATCCTCCTACTTTCTTCACAAATGGGGAGGTCAGATGACAGTGTTAAACGTAGTTCTCTCCTCACTACTCGCGTTGCCTTTGTTGTCTAATTGGTTATAGTGAGCTGGGATGCTACCTTCTCCAGGTCGATGAATTCCTGTTCCCAAGCTTTACGTGAACTGTGAAAATCTGAGGTTGATATAAATATTTGAAAGACATTTGCAGAAAAGATAGATAGTTACGGCATTGTAATGAAATAAGGTTCTCTCTAAAAGGTCAAACCAGAAGGTCTCCTTAGCATGAAAAAACTTGTATTAATGTATTACAGGGTAAAAATGCTAGAGTACCACATGCTAACACTTAAAGATGTTTTAGTAGGACCTACTGTATAGCACAGGGAACTCTAGTCAGTACCCTGTAATAACCTATATGGGAAGAGAATCTGAAAAAGAATGGATGTATTATGTATAACTGAATCACTTTCCTGTACACCTGAAACTAACACAACATTGTAGATAAACTCTATTCCACTATAAAATAAAAATTAAAAAAAAAGTTTTAGTTGCCAGGATCATGGTGAATAAAGTAAGTAGTAGAATCCCTCTCTTCTCTGCGTTTTTCTGTGTCCTCCTCAGTTTATTCATTATTGCTGACAACTAATAGCTAAGCAGTGGGATTGTGGGTTCTGAGATGTATGTAAACGGAGAGCAGAGGAAAAGAACAGCTGAAAACGTTCATGGTCATCAGATGGTTTGTATCTGCATTTATAAGCGGGAGCCATGAAAAAGACAAGACCAGCAGGGCACAGGCTCTGTCCTAGAGCAATAAACAGTAGTTATTCAACTAGTCACGTGTTGAGTGGATGGAAGGGATCCCCGGACAGAACACTCTAGACTGGAATGCCGCTGGTTTTCAGAGACTGAGGGGACATGTTCCACATGGTCGCCCTCTCCAGGACCACCCCTCCACACGGATTCAGGTATGTCGATTGGGTAAGTGGATCTCTGCAGGTCTCAGTGACCTCACCTAGTAAGTGGGACTGATTTCGTAGGTTGCCGTAGGACTAAATGCATAGGTGTAAACGTGAAGTGCTCAGAACAGTTCTTGATATACAACAATCAATCAGTAAGTCACAGCTGCTCTTTGCAGTAGCGTTAGCGGTATCATAGGAGCAGTACAGATTACATGCCGGGGGTATTTAGAGGCTTAATGAGGTGAGTTACTTGGCCCCCACCTGTTGGAGTGGATCCTCAGAGATGTTGGCTGTCAGTCTGTCTTTGGTGGTGTGTCCTAGTTCACCTCCTGTCTTCTTGCTGGAGGACAGGCCAGCCCCCGAAGTGCTCTCCCCACGGCTGTTCCATTTCTCTGGAACTCTGCGCCCTTCTGAGACGTAAGATGCTCTGACCATTTAAAAAAAATTTTATTGGAGTATAGTTGATTTACAATGTGTTAATTTCTGCTGTACAGCCAAGTGATCAGTTATACATGTATATACATATATATATTCTTCTTTTCCATTATGGTTTATTACAGGATACTGAATATAGTTCCTCGTGCTATGCAGTAGGACCTTGTTGTTTATCCATCCTATATAGAATAGTTTGCATCTGCTAATCCCAAACTCCCAATCCATCCCTCCTGCATCCCTCCTCCCCCTTTGGCAACCACAAGTCTCTTCTCTGTGTCTGTGAGTCTCTGTTTGGTAGATAAGTTCATTTGAAGACACTGACTTTTATGTAAGAAACACAGGGCAGTTTTAAAGAGAATTTTAGCTCTGAAGAGGGATCCACTCATCAAAAGGTTGTGTTTGATGTCTCCAAAGACCTGAGTGTTTCACTTCATGACAATTCAATGACAGGTAATTTGCTTGATTTTTCTTTTTCAGTTTCCATCCAGGTGTTTGGCTCGGCTCCACAAGGAGAGAGTCTGAATGTTGCTCCCTTGTCAGTGTTGAACGCTATTTGCGATTATACTTGAAATCATGTAACAAAGATGTATTCTTCTGTAGCTCTTCCTCTGACTACCCAATCATGTGAGTATTCTTGAAGACTTTGTGTTTTACAAAACAAGCCACCGTCATCAGGATGGTAACTTACATCACGTGATCACGAGTCCCAGGCAAGCCTGATCCTCTGCGTTCTAATCTTATCTCAAACACACCTGAGAGGTATTGTTTGCAATATTCCTTCCCTACTTCCTCTGTGTTCATTTGAGCCACGAAATGAGGTTATGAAGAAAGAAAAATGAGGTAAGAAAAAAGCTAAAAAAAAAAAAAAGACTAGAAATGAGACGGTAGACTTGAAAATTATAATATATGTCCACAAACTGGTAAAAATCCAGGGAGACTGATTTTTTTTCCCTCTCACGCTCAAGCCTGTCTGTCTGCATTTGGAACAGGGAGGCTAAATCATGGTTAAACAGTAAATGCAAATGTCATGCTTGCTGACTTCATTTAGCCTCGCTGCATTTATTAAAGCTTATGTTTAACATCTTGGCTATCCAACATATAACATATGGACATGTGGGTGAGAGTGCTATAAGAACCTTTGCTTGTTCAGTCTTTGACTGCAAAGGCTTCAGAATAACCTGAATGTTAAATTGCTATTTTTTAAGAAAATGACTTTTTAAAACCCTAGGAAAAACACCATAGCCAAGAATTATTTCTTCAAGTCTCCAGGACAGGCTAACAGGGCCAGGAGACCTCTGGAGAGCTGGTGGCGGGGAGATTCTGAGATTCCCGAGCACAGGAGAGGGTCTGGGGGCAGGGGCAGAGTCAGTGCAAAGACTTCCTGAGAGGAAGCATGAGACCTTCGCTGCCCTTGAACTCAAACAAGGAATTTGTTCCAGCCATTGGGGTGTGTGTGTGTGTGTGTGTGTGTGTGTTTAAAACTTGAGAAACAACACAACCTCTTTATCAGCTTCTCAAAAGGAAAACCTCCACTGGCACACTTGAGAATCTAGCCGTTGTTTCTGCACTGCCTCTAAAAAGTTTGCATCTTTTGAAAGGAGACAGCCAATGAGCTTAGGTCAAAATCCACTGGAGAACAAATGAACTTTTATCATCTTTTTAGTGTATATTTTGAGTCAGTTATATTAACAGGATTTGTGTGTGTGTGTGTGTGTGTGTGTGTGTGTGTGTGATTTTGATTCCCCAAATCTTCATGCTTCTTTTTAGTGAAATCTGTATAAAGAAAGACAGTGGCCAGGAAGAGAAGATAAGGTCTGCCAGAAATCGAGGACATAGCAAGTTGTATGAATGTTATGGATCAACGTTCGTTCCATAAATAAGGTCAACCTCATCTTAGTGAGAACTTGAAATCTAGAACTTTTGTATACCTTTAAAATGTGTTTAAGTAATAAAAATAGTCTGTTTTAATTTTAGAAAAACTATATTCTCTACTTTTGAAATAGATGGAACCGTTTTAACACGACTTCTTTCTTTACAAACGTGCAATGGGTTGCATTTTGCTGAGATCATGAATGTAATTTCAGCGCAGTTGTTAATCCAAGCTGTTTAATTCCATCATACAAGGTTTCTTCTCATCTTT
Organism: Phocoena phocoena; assembly: GCF_963924675.1. NCBI lineage: Eukaryota > Metazoa > Chordata > Mammalia > Artiodactyla > Phocoenidae > Phocoena > Phocoena phocoena. Next base: position 1,666,804 of record NC_089232.1, on the reverse strand, counting down.
GGGTGACAGATTTACAGAGTTAAGAGAATATCAAACATCATATTGTGAGTGGAGGCTAGGGTTGTTTGGTCACTGCAGGTCACTGTTGTAAATACACACAGCACCTGTCCTGAGACACCGGCTCTAGTCCTGGAACTGAGCCCAGGGCTACTGCAAGTGGGTAGACCTGGACTTGACATTGTCTTTTCCTCCCAGGAGCTTTGTGTTCTCAAACAAGACAGTTTGCAAACTTGCATCACTGTTTCTTTAGGTGTAAACTAGAAATGACAATGCCTGCTTTGCAGTGTGCTCTTTGAGCCTTAAGTGAGGGGGTCGGAGCCTCACTCACGGTCGTTGTGGAGACTGAAGACCATGGTCCCTTCTGCTCCTCCCTGGGCAGGCTCTTTCCCCAGCCTCCACTTTCCTCTTCCCTAACTGATGTGAAAATTTGCGCTTCCTTCCTTTGTGGATGCAGGCAACAAATCACATCGCCTTTGAGGTTGGTCCAGAGACAGAGCCTTGGGCTGAAGTATTGTTGGATTCGTTGGATGTTTCTAATATGCTCGTAGCCTTTTGAGGTGTTGACATTCTATGTCCAAGGTAGGTCTGTGGCTGGTCTCAAAATCCAGCCCTCTGTCTGTTTTTGTGAAGGAAGTGGTGTTAACACAGCCATGCTTGTTTGTGTTCTGTTGTCTAGGGAGGGCTCTGTCTGAAAAGGATAGAGTTGAGGACTTGCACCAGAGACCCCGTATCCTGCACATGTAAAACTGACCATCTGTCCCTTTAAGGAAAACTTTGCAACCCCTGGTATATTAAACACACCACTGCTACCTCGGCCAGGTCATTGCTGACTCGTGTGTAGCTGTTTCTCAGATGGGAGTCGACAGCCTAGGAAACATCAACATCAAGCCCTACTATGAGCCAGCTCCTGTGCTACATACCAGGGATGTAAAGATGAAAGAACGCAATTATTGCCCTAGGGTCTTTCTAGTTGGGTGGTGGACACCTAAGAAAACAGGGAGCTGCACACACTACGGGAAGAGCTATGATGTAGGAAGACATATGCGCTCCACGAGGACTTGTGACTGTGGCCAGTCCAGCTGTGTTGCTACCACAGTGAGTGGTCCAGTATGTACATCTATACTTCTGCCCTCAGAAAATTAACCGTTGCTTGAGGGATCTGATATTAACTCATGGAACCCTAGCAAGACCAGGGACAGTAGTTACTTAACTATGCATCAGACAGAACGTGGAGTTCAGGGTCACGGGCTCTCGCAGGCTGTGAGGATGATACTGGAGGCAAGCAGAGAGCTGAGTGTGCTTCAAGGATCTGCACCAGCTTCAAGGAATAGGCGGGATGTGGATCGGAGCCGACCCTCAAATATCTCAGTTTTTGCCTCTCACTGTGGATTTATTACTTACTCAGCTCTTGGTCAAATTTTTTTGATAGCAGGACCTTGGAAGAAACAGGGGCAACAAGATGGTCTCCTTCATGGTTACCTGACATGTCTGTTCTGTTATGATTGTTTCCATAGGGGACATTTCCTGACCTTGACTTTAAGTTTCAATGACACTGAGTAACTTACGATGTCCTTCTCAAAGGACAAAAATGTACTGATTAAGTCTCTGCTTGCCCTACTCAAATCCTTTCTGATTTTATAGGTATTTATCATCTTAATTCCCAAACCTGTTTTTTTTTTTTCTTGTGGTAGTAAACAAAGGTCACTGAATGAAAACAAACAGAGGCTGTTTTTTTATGGCTGGGGGTTAGGCACTGTCACCGTGTTTCGGCAGAGACTCAAGACTCAGAGGCAGAGAGAGGAATGGGTAAGAGTTATGGTGGACTAAAGTGCAGGGCTTGGGTGCTCTGAGAGAGGCTGGGGGCCATACACATATGACGTTTTCTTTATCAGTTCATCCATCGGTGAACACGTTCCACATTGTATCTTGGCTATTTTAAGTAATGCAATGGACTTGGGGGTGTGGATACCTCGTCATGTTAATGATTTCATTTCCTTTGAATGTATACCCAGTAGTTGGGTTACTGGATCATATGGGAATTTTATTTTTAATTTTTTAAAGGAACCTCCATACTGTTTCCCATAGGAGCTGGACCAATTTATATTCCCACCAACAGCACACAAGGGCTCCCTTTTCTCCACACCCTCAACATTCATCGCATTGGCTTTAACTTAATTTTAGTTTAGTTTAATTTATGTTAGTTGAGTGTTTTTTATGTTAGTTTAGTTTAGTTTGTCTTTGTAACATAAGGAGTTTATATTGACTCTTCATCCTTATTTGGGATTTAAGAGCTAAGAACCTGTGGTCTAAATAGAGTGTTTTTGTTTTTTTTTTTTAACACTTGTAAATAGCAAAATAATCATGAACCATGCTTACTGCTTCTTCAAGGGAAACATCTCCACTCCTGGTGCTTTTTGAGGAAATGTCCTCATCCATTTTTGTGCAGCAGGAAGGCATGTTTCTCAGGCCCTGACTGAGTTGGGGCAGGCAGTTCCTCCAAATTTGGGTGGGGTCTACATGCTTTTTAAGTGGCTTATGCCAAAGCTCGCTGGACAAGTCCGAATCGGTGTCTTGGGAATTTAAGGTGAGAAATACGGAGAAATACAGGTAGCTGGAATCAGGCTTAATAGGATGCTCCAAGAAAGGCCATGAGATAGACTGTGAGCCTGGAGGAAGGTGATATTCTGAGAAACAAACATTATGACTAACCAGAGCCGTGGTGGAGAGCCAGTGTCTGGGTGGAAGAGGAGGAAAGCCAGCTGTCAGAGGGCGGGACGTGCCATAGATGTGAACGGGAGCAGAAGCACAGTGGACAGAGTGCAGGCAAAGTGGAGACAAACTCACACTTCTGAGTGCATATAATTTCCTAGGATCTTTGAGATTTTACATTGTATGTTCTATACAAAAATATAAATTTGTCATCTGACTCCTTTAGAAGAATGCAAGCAGATGAGGTCAAAGGCTTTGATTTGCTAGTGTGTCCCCAAGGCCTGGCATAGAGCAGATGTCAGATAAATATATGTTGAGTTAGTAAAAAAGGTTTATAATTTTATGATTTTATACAAGTCACGTTTATTGGTTTGGAGCTTGTTCTTATCTACGGAGCAGATCTTAGGCAGGTGTGAACCAAGGGATTTTACTCTGCAATTTGAAAATCATTGATAAAAATAACAGATAAGGTAGAGTCCAGGTCCATTGTTTAATGAGCTCAGTACTTAGCCTTTTTCATCCACAAAATCCATTTCTAGTAAGTTGCTTGAGTTTGAGGAAATGTGAAACATTATATGAGGATATATATTAAGTAGCCTTCCCATAACTTCCCTGTTAACGGATTAGCCCAAGTCTTTCCCAAAATGAATAATTTGAGGTTAAATGCTGAGAATAAAAGGTGTAATCATAAAAAAAGACTGGAAAAACCCACTAATGATAATCAAAAGCATGTGATTCTACATATGATAATTTTGAAAAAAATTAAGTTCTTTCAAAGGAATTATTGAAGTATGGTTGTGTGTTAATTTCTACTGTACTGCAAAAACTAAATTCTATGTTAAATAAAATTGAGGATAGAAGTACAAATCAGAACCTGAATATTAATAAAACATACAACCACAGCTAAGAAGAAACTCGCATTGTGTTCATGTGTACATATGTGCGGATGCATAGCCATAACATCTGCATCATCTCATCTAAAAAGTTGTAGAGAGTGTATCAGCATAAGTTAGGTCGTGCTGCATTACAAGCAACCCCACATCTCACCGGCTCACCACATCACAGTTTATTTCTCACTACACTCACTTCTGACACAGTCAGCAGATTTGTCACATTCGCTCACATATTCGTCCCAGCAGACTTTGATTTCAAACAGCTTGTGATTCCTGAGGTGGAGGGGGGATGGCGTTGTGATTCATACACTTGCTTTTAAAGCTTCTGCCCAGAAGTGATACTTATTCCACTCGCATTTCATGACCAAAGCATGTGACACGTCCACACCCAGTTTCAAAGGGTGAGGGAAGTACAGTCCTACCGTGTCATTATAAGGAGAAGAACCAGGATATTTCTAAACGGCAGTAATGGCTGCCACAAAGTGTATTTTTACTTTGGCTTTGAGTGAAGGTCTGTAAACAGGGTGGAATGGTTGGGTGTAGGAGTCAGTCCCTGGTTACTCCCCGTTCCCTTTCTGACACCCTTCTTCTCTTCAGGATAAAAGTGTCCTGGGCAAATGCATTATAGGTTCTAAGTTTTTTCTACTCAAGCCCTTTGCATTTATTTATTTCATATCTTCCTTGATTGCATATTGAGTTAAAGTGCTTTTTCTCTGACTGAGAACAAAACAATATTAGAAGAAGACAGGAAAAGAGACAGTGACCAAAAACAGAAAAGAAAATAGAAGAGGCATAGCAAAATGGTTACCTTGACTTAACCTTATCAATAATTACTTTAAATGTAAATGATATAAACACTCCTATTAAAAGGCTGATTTTCAGACTAGATACAAAGCAGAGCTGACTCTATGCTACTTAATGAGAGAAAGCAGACAGAGCAGGAATCACTGAAAACGGAAACAGGCAAGTGATAAAGACAATTAGCCAACTCAAATGTTGCTTCTTCGGAACCCACCTCAGCAACCTTGGCCGGCCTAAACTCCACATCTGTCTTTGAAGCTTAGGGTGCTGCTGAAAGCTTTACTGGCTTCTCGGCCTCCCAACACCTTCCCACTGACCAGCTTCTCACACTCTTGCCATGAGTCATGGATCCAAACACGTTTTGAGAAGAAGAGCTACACTCAGACAGGTAAGTACACCTTAAGAACTTCCCTTCTCTCCAAGATCTGGCCACTCAAATCTTGTCACAGCTGCTCCCCAGTTCCTTCAGAAGGATTTTTAAATGAATTTTAATCCAGATCTTGTAGGCAAGTAGGAGCATGGGTCTACTACAAGCCAGAAGTAGAACTTCTCTGTAAATGATTATGGGTTATTATTACTCATGGATTTGCCCTAGAAAGTACTGTCCATCCTCTACATATGTAGAGTTATTTGCAATAGAAATGGTAGTAGTAGAAGCCTTTGAAATTTAATTCAGTTTTGGATCTGTAAGTCATTGCTTAAGATATATTAAAACATAAATTTACAACTATAACTTTAAGAATACAGCCACTTCCTATGCCAAAAAATGCCTGTCACCTTACAGGCAATATAATCAAAGGCTGTAGGAATTGCCAGGAGTCTCAAAGTGGGAATTTGGAATGGTTGGCGTAATGAACTCATATTCCTGTCACTCAGGGAACGCCTGTCTGTCAAAATGTCTGTCCAGAAGAGCTGCTTTAACGTTCAGCAAAATATGATTCAAGTCAGACAGAAACTTAAGCTACACATTTAATCGTAGGAGATTCATGCAAAACCATAATGTTACTGGACATGTTTCAGAATTATGCTGTTGATTCTAAAACAGCGAAATGGGTCCAAAACACCAACAAGTATGGATTTTGTGAGACAATGTGCCACCATAATCTTATCTATGGCTAGTGGTGGCCAAAAGTCTTCTAGAATAATCTTTCACTTGTGAAAGTAGGGAAACTTTTGTAACAACAGAAGGAAAGAAGAATGAGTTAGTATGTGGTATGTATGTTATTTTTGTTTAGTCAAAAAATCAACACAAAACCCAAACATATGTACATTCTTTTCTCCAAAAGTCTGTTATTAAGTTGATGAAGCAGCTTCTATTTGAGGGTGTCAGAGAATCAAGGAAATAGCAAACATCTGTATAATAAGGAAGCACAGGCTCTTCTTGTCGTTTTTATTTTCCAGTATTTTGTCTATGATCATTTTCTTCTAAACTCAAATCCCAGTTTTCTGATCTGTTGACTTCACTGACCGAAGGGGCCCCGTGGCCTACCCCTCCCAACTCTCTTGTGGGTGCCTTAGCAAAGAACAGTTTATAGCTAATGTGTCTCTTGCTTGTGTTGTGACTGAATCCTTCAGAAATGTATTTTTGTGATTTTAGATGCAAATTCAATCCGGTGGGAGAGAAAGCATTTGGAAAAACCTTGCCCCTTCCTTGTGATTTGCATATTGGGATGACCCATGATCTGAATTTCCGATGTTGGCTGACCACAGCTCACATGATGTGCTCTGAACATTTCATAATTAAAATGGATGACTTTTACCTCTGGGGTGTCACTGAGGTTTTCAGTATATCCGATTAACTTTTACCTTTGAAGCCAAAATTACAAGAAGCAGAACGGTACATTGGATACTAGGTCTGGGTTGTTTGAAAATATTTAGAGATTATTTAGGAAGATACATTTTGTGTGATGATGCTCTTTTTAGATGTGGCTGAAGTTAGCACCCTGTAACGATTTCTAAATTACACGCATGTTCCTGGAGTCGTTTTCAGCACACACTTTTTAAAACATTTATTTTATCGAAGTATAGTTGATTTACAATGCTGTGCTCATTTCTGCTGTACAGCAAAATGGTTCAGTTATACACATATATACATTCTTTTTCATAGGCTCTTCCATTATGGTTTATCCCAGGATATTGAACATAGTTCCCTGCGCTATACCGTAGGACCTTGTTATCTGCCCATCCTATATAAACTAGTTTGCATTGAGCAGAGACTTTTTAATAGTACATTATGGGCCAGTTAATTAAACTCAATGTGTGTCACCACTGAAGTGACACTGACAGGTGACAATTTTCAGGTTGAATGTTACATTCCCCATTATTTCCTCAGGTCATGTTGGGTAGCTCATCTAAATAAACACCTCATCTCCTCCTCTGAGGATTATCAGGTCAGTACCATCCCATGCATTGTGCCATTTTTCTTATATCTGAATATTAGCAGACACATGCAGGAGAGAATTAGGTCCCCAGAACATCAAGATGAACATTTCTGAGCAAAGGAGAAAGCCATCCTCATCCTCTCAGAGCGAGTGACTGACCAGGCAGCTTACTTGAAGGCAAGACCTCCAGACACATGTTGCAGACTGTGTACATCCTCTGCGTACAGGGGATCTGTCAGACTCACCGGTCTCCAGGGAGCTGGGCGCGTTGTTCCTGGTGCAGCCATATAACCATGTGATTTGTCATCCATCCCCAAACATTTTTTTCAACCAAAGGAGGTGCTTTTAATAAGTACTTTGGGACCAAAGACTCAAATGGGGAACATGTGGGGAACGAGGATGGATGGCCAAGCTAAGTCAGCACAAAGTGGTGATTCCTGCCTGCCCACCTGCAGCTCTTATCAGGGCTTGCCTGTCCACTCTGAGGTGTAAGAATCGTGGTCTCAGCTTGGAAGTGTGAGAAAGTACCACTGGTGGGGCAAAGCTGTGATCACTGGGGAATGGGAGCCTGCACGCTGTCTTTCCTCTTCCTTCCCTGACACATGTAGGAAGAGGGCCCCTCCAAGACAGTGGTGGATGAGTGGACAGTGGGGCAAGCTTGCTGTGGAGCCGGGCAGCTCTGCCATGCACTCTGCTGGCCTCTCCCCCGTTCCCTGCTTCCTCTTCCTTTTTCCCACTCCTGATTCCAGAGATCTCACTTCCTAACAAAGCGGTAACACGTAAGCTCTCTGAGGAACCAGGCTAAGGGAATTCTGAACACTCACGTCCATAAAAAGCACGCTCGGACCTGTCTTAGGGGAATCCATTGAATGCATTTCAGTGAGTTCCCTGGGAAAAAACTACTAGCTGGTGGCAGCACGCAGCTGTAAACATGAGTGGCCGGGCTCTTAAGAAAATAGAATTTTTATGAGACCAAACCTATTGATTTAACGACCTGTGGGTGAATTTTCGCAAAGACAGAGCCCCGTGTCAGCAGATTTTCAAGAGGCTCACAAAAGTGAAGTTTGAGGACATGTGGCTTTCACCCTGAGAAAGATACTGTGAAAAACAATTACAGGAATAAGTTGACACAATACAAAGAAAAGCGGAGGAGGTGGACTGTGTGTGGAACTGCACAGAAACAGCAATTTTGCAGAAGGAGTTGCGTGTGGAGGCCAAGGAGTAGAGCACATGCTTTGTGGAAACACACCCGCTTCACCCTCACTCAGTCCTGCAGGCAACTGGCTCCAAATGCCCACTCACTTGACCAGCATGATGGAAATAGAAGGAGAACCTTTCTGTACAGCACCCGTACAAAGATGCTGCAAAAGAAAAAAAAAGACAGTGAAGACAACCAACAGAGGAAGGGGATTCTCCAGAAAATCATTGCTTTGGAAGAGATGAAAATTGTAAAAAATAAAATTTTCATTAATTTAAAATAAGTGCTATTTTAAAAGGTATACAATGAAGCAGAAATGTAAGAACTCAGGTGAAAGATGATGAAACACAAATCATCACCAAAAGGAGGATGGAATTGGATAGAGTCTAAGGGCAAATAAACACTAAAAAAAAAAAATGAAGTGACATGAAGAGTAGAAATGAGAAAGCTCAAAAGAAAACAGGGAAAAAAGTGTTAAAAACATTACAGGACAAAGGCAAGCAGGAAACTAGCCCAAAAAACTTTGAACACAATATTTTGACTATTTACCTCAGCCTGAAGATAAAAATAGTATATACGTATGGAATCCTAATTAGTGACTGTGTTTTTCACAGTCATTTCGGTTACTAACTCTGAAACTACCTCTGATTATTTTAGGATTGAGAAAATAAGTAAATATCTTAAGGATACTTGGCCTCAACTTTCTCCTCTCCTGTTGGATGGCTGAGCTACAAGTACAGAGAGGGTGGAAATTAAAACGAGCCCCATTGTGTGCAGAGGAATTGGAGGTGTCTGTAATCTCACGACTGTGTGCATGCACACGCACACACACATGTGCAGGTACACACATGTGTGACTCTATCCATAGAGTCCCCAGCTCTCTCAGCACCAGGGGCACCCACATCTTGAGCTCTGCAAACCATCCTCTAACAAAAGGCTTGAAAAAAATGGTTTCCTTGGAGAAGTGGCTGATTCTAGGATCGCAGCAAGGAAAGTACAAGATGAGGAACAGAGCATCCTTTTGTGCTCAAAGTAAGAAAGGAACCAGAGAATGGAGACCTGCCAAAAGGCCCTACGAGCCAACTTACAAACACATTCCCCCTGGTCCATTCTGAAACCATTTGAGCGTCAAAATAAATAACAAGGGAAAGAAAGTATTATCCATCAAATAAGCTGAGAATCAGTCAATCCCTGAATGAATGAATGAATGAATGAGAAGGAAACACTCCTTCTTCATGTAGAAAACCAACAGAGAAAAGAGGAAGGGACAGTGGCCTTAGGAAATCACTGTTGGACAGCCATTGACTCGGGTCAAAACCAGGGGGAGAAAGTTAGAGCCTGTAAACATCTTGTTTCCATCCAAGTGTCTCCCCACAAGACACTTATTAGAGGCAAAGAAACCTTGCAGACACCATATTCCCTGAAGGATGGAAGTTAACTTCGCACCAAAGCGAGATCAAGTACCTCTTGCTATGATTCACTGAGAAGATCACAACATCACGTCTGTGGTGTTTCTGCCCCAAACGTGTAAAACCTGCAACTAATCACACCAAAACATCCAAGTGCCCACATTGAATGATATTCTCAAAGACAACTGGTCAAAGTTATTAAAGAAAGCGAAGTGTAAGAACGCTTCAGTTTAAAGGAGACGCAAGAGATGATGATGAACTATGATGTGTGGCCTTTTATGAAACCCTGGGCTGGGCAGGGCTGGGGAGCGGTCTTTATGATAGACATTATTGAGACAGTTCATGACCTTTGAACAGAGACTGTGAATTACATAACTGTATTGTATCAATATTAAATTTCTTGGATTTGAACATTGCTTTGTGGTTTTATAAAAGAATAGCCTTGTTGTCAGGGCATATACTGATATATTTAAGGTGAAGGAGTGCAAATAAAAATATATGTGAGAGGGGCTTCCCTGGTGGTGCAGTGGTTGAGAGCCCACCCACCAATGCAAGGGACACGGCTTTGTGCCCCGGTCCGGGAAGATCCCACATGCTGCGGAGCGGCTGGGGTGGTGAGCCATGGCCACTGAGCCTGCGCGTCTGGAGCCTGCGCTCCGCAACGGGAGAGGCCCGCGTACCACAAAAAAAAAAAAAATATATATATATGTATATATATATATATATATATATGTGAGAGAGAGAAAGAGAGGAGAGAGAGAATGCACAAACCATAAGGCAAATGGGGCAAAATATTTTAAAAATGGGTGAACCAGGGTAAAGGGAAAGTAAGAGTACTGCAACTCTTGCAACTTTTCTGTATGCTTGAAATTGTATCAGAAAAAAAATTATAAAGAGAAAAATAAATATAGATGATAGGCAAAAGAGATCCAGCATGTGAGTTGCTGAAAAAGGAAACCAAAATAACAGAATTGAAAAATGTATTTAAAAACATAACTTCAAGGGTAAAGAAAGAACTTTTAATGCAGCAGGGCAAACTAAGACATAGGGGGGGAGAATGAAGTTTATTTTGTTCTTTTCCACAGGAACTTTTGCAGCAGGACCAAGACATCCAAAGAAATGAAGAGTGAGCTAAGGATTTTATACTCATTGAAATGTTAAAAGAGAAAAGGAAAAAGAAATTGAGAAAAATTAGCTATCTTATTTGTAATAACTGGAGTCCAAGGATCACAGTTTTAAAACTGACATATTTAGGAGTAGACGTAAGATATGAGGGAAAGATACAAAATTGCCCATGGAAAAAAATTTTAAAAAAGAATTTGAGGAAAACTCTGAAGAAGAAGACTGATGGACAGGAATTATGCTCAGGAGACATAAAAAGTTACTTGTAAAGCCAGATACATTAAAACAGCATGGCGTTGCTGCGTAACTAGACAGACCAATGGAAAACAAAATCAGTTAGAAAAGAAACAGTCCAGCACCTGACCCTAATTCAAATTTTGTGTATGGTAACTGAAGAAAGACAAACTACTCAACAATTTGAGATGATACTACTGGACAAGCATCTGGGAAAAAACAAAGGTAAATCCTACAACAGAAACAGAGTAAAAGGGGCCCTAAAATCGCAGGGGTTTAGTTTAATCTAACTGAATTGAACAAAGGTTTATTACTCATTCACATTATTTATCCATCATTGAGCAGAGTGCAAAAATTTGCAGTTTTTAGGTAAATCTGAAACTATTCTAGAATTTTTTAAAGTTTATTTAAAAATCCAAATACCGTATTCTCCCCTGAATTGCTGCCTTCTCTGAAGTGGGTGGGGAGCCCCATGGTCTGGCGATGCCCATCTCCTGAACTTGCCCTCCCTCTGGACAGACTCTGACTCTTGTATTGTCTCCCCCACCTGCCCTTAGTCAGCAGGAAATGCAAAGGCACGAGGATTAGGCCACTGCTGTGGGTTATTGCTGTTCCTAGATCCAGAGGCCTTTCCAGAAATCCCTGGGGATCTGATCCTTTATTCCTCACCAGCAGCCAGGCCTCCAACCTCCTCTAACTCTGATCACCCAGCTCCTGGCCTCTGCTTTGACGTCCTTCTTGCCTCTCACCATTTGATTTATTTCTGAAGAAGAATCAAAGCCTGTTAGTTCTGGAAAGAAACTTAGACTGTGTAGTCAGATCCTTTTGAGTTGTATAAAAAATGAAACAGAGACAGAGAAACGGAGGGCTCAGTGCTAATCCTGACCTTGGGGAGATGTGCCCCGGCCCACCCCCTGCAGACCTGGCTGTCAAGGTTGGTCTTGGCCCTTCTCGACCAGCTGGACACTCCTGACAGCAGCTCTGTTTTAGATTTCGTGTTATATGTCTTGTGCATACACACAGAACCACAAGTGTGCGTGTGTGTTCGTGTGAAGTTTGAGGCTGAAATCAGCTTAGATCTTCCTCGTGTTTTATACACAATGTTTTCGGGAAAGGGTTAGCAGGAGTAAAGGAATATCAGTTGGCTAAAAAGACATACTTCTAATTTTTGAACATTCTGAACTACTTTTTCAATCTTTTGGAGTAAATGTAAGATAAAAGCTTTAGCTGATTTCTTTCTCCTCAGATGTCAAAGCTCCTAAAACTCCTTTTCAAAAGAAAAGGTCATCTAGGTTGGATTCGTTAGTTAATGCAGCAGAGTGTAAAACGTAGAATTAATTTTGACTTTTAAGCCTCGGTCTGTATCTGCCTTTAGAGGCAGAGCTTGCATTTTTCTTCATGGAAATGAGCTTGAGAAGACCGTGCGTTTGAATGATGCGGTGACCACGTTAAGCTCTCATCTGGATGACGTGGGGAGGTGTGTGGAAGCATTTCCCAGGAAGCAATCTGAAAGCAGAGCTGTGCTTTGGGTAAGACGTTGCAGGCTCTCAAGATAATGTGTTTGCTCGAGGACTTCTGCAGATGGTCCCAGTACTACCCCAGCAGTAATAAAAATGGGGACTCTTCTGAAAATATGCTCCTGGTACAGAGGCATGGGATTTCTGCCTCTTCCGACCGGTCATATATTTGAAAATAGGCATGCTGGCCATGTGTTTTTTTTTTCCTTTCAAAAATCATTTTAGACCTTCTAGACTGAAAAAAAAAGGAAGACGGAATCAATTAGCACCTCCTTGAAACGGTTCCACCAAATCTGAGGGTGGGTTTCAGAAATGGAAGAAAATATACGGGATTTGAACGTGTTGTACACAAAAAGTTACGGTGACTTTTGAAAATACTGTTTCTCAGTGCTCAGAGGCAATCGTGTTTGATGTTTATTCTAATCCCATCAAAGCAACACGACAGGAGTATCATCACTCACATTTCAAGGAAAAACACATTTGTGTCACCCCACCCCCACCCCCGCTCTCTGTTATCTTGTTTGATTTTCAGCTTTGAGAAGAAGTTACTTTGAAAATCGTAACTATTTCCTAGAACGGATCATGTGAAAGTAGATCCAGAGCATCTTTTTAATGGAAAGGATAGATCAAATACTGTACCGGGATGAGAATCAACGTACTATCATTACAAGCAACAGCGTGGAAGAACAGTTGAGTTGAAGGTGCCAGACACAGAGCACAGTGTGTGAGTCTGTTTGTGTAAAGCTCAGCGGCAGGGGAGCTAATTTATGGGGTCAGGGTCTGGTTGCCACTGGGGCACGGTGATGGGAAGGAACACAGAGGTCCCTCTGCCTTCTTATTCTGTCTTACGTTCTGTTTCTTCTTCTAGGTGCTGGTTACACGGGTGTTGGGCTGATTACACTTAGGTACATCCCTCTACCTGAATATAACATGCTTCAATGAAAAGGTCATTGAAACAGATGACTTTTAGCTTAGGTTTTTTAGTAAAGCCAATCCACATTCGATCAAAGAAGCTTAAGTTGTAATTATAAACCCACTGAAAGGTTTGCCTGGATTTTAAGGTTGTTCCTTCAGACGTTGGCTGTGGGTTCCGTGATTACCAGGGTCTTCTCCAGGCAGGATCTGACCAGTAATTCTAGGCACCTCACTGCATTTTTTAAATGTTGGGTATCAGAAGCATTTTAGATGTATTGAAGTCAAGGGTATTTTGCATAAAACTCAGAGAACTGAATCTTGGTTGCCTGGAAATGCTACTGTAGTATGGGTATTATTCACTCCTATTTCAACCAAAGTGAAATTGCTTTGTGGATACAGTATTTTCTTAAGGGAATGAGTCAAGTATATACAGCAAGTGAAGGTCAGAGGCATCCCACTGTGTTTTTACTATGTTGATTTCTAGAACCTGTCCAACTCCTGGCATTAAATTCACCTCGGAAAGAACTTCCTGTGATCTAGGGCTACTATACTTTTTCATTAATTCTGTCCAACCTTCCTGAAAGCAAGTAAGCAGAGCTGCCCAAAGAATGGGAGTTTTGACTTGACATGTGAATAAAACTGGTATTAGCGCAAATGGTTATTTAGGACTAAAAACAGTTCAGATTGTCCATCCTTTCAATTTTTTTTTTAAAAGAAAAGCATTTAAAATTGATCTTGAAACATAGCATTTAGTATCTTTCCACAGTGTACACATTTTAGGAGGTTTGAAAATGCTTATTGGATAACCCGGAAGCGCTTATCATCCCAGACCCCTGCACATTCAAAAATCTGTCCATCATCTGGTGGTTGCTACAGCAACAGCCTAGTTCCAGCTGGAGAGACCAGATCCCTTGTGTTGGCTCACATGGGACTCTGAGCTTGCTTTCCCCTACCCGTCCAGCTATAAACCATCATTTCTAGTGGGGCGTGTAACATGGTACCAAAATTCTGGTGGCTTGAATGGAAGGCATGTCCTTGTTGCTGCCTCTTGTTTGTTTCCTTCCAAGTTAGTAACGATGCCTTACCAGGTAGATGCCTTGTAATTACTTCAGATGCCTTGGTTTTTGATCAAGATTCTATATTAAGACAAGCAGTTTTACATAATTTAAACATAATTTTTGCCCTTTCTCTTCTGCTGGAAATCTTGTTAGCATCTCCTGGTTGTCCTCAGGCCCCTTCATGCCTGGAGGGCAGTTTTGATGCTACCAATGGAAATTCCTGCTAATGTTCTCCAGATGGGATGGGCTGAATGCGGTTTCCAGGCTGGAAGCTTGCTCTGAGTGGTTAGGAAGAGGCCCTCTTTGGCATGTCTGATACTGGCCCACTGTCCTCGCATGTTTCAACATGTGGATTTAATTCCGAGTCAGAACACTTGCAAAGATGGCTGTCTAGGGTCCTTTGTAAGAGCTCAGGGTCAGATACTTGAATAAATCCAGCAGGCCTTGCAAGTTTCTCTTTAGATCTACACAGCTCTTGCCTTTAAGTGTCTTCAAAACTATCCATTAAAGAGTAAAGACAATAGAAATGAATCTTTCTCTGACTGATCTATGAGTTGTGATATTTTTGTCTCCTATTCCATTTTCTACAACCATGACATATTAATTTAATAATATAAAATAATTATACCTTATTATTTAAATCATCCTAATTTTTAAACCCTTCATCTTGAAATAATTTTAAGTTTACTAAAAAGTTGCCAAACTAGAACAAAGAGTTCTTGTCTTCCTTCATCAAACCTCTCAAATGTTAACATTTTCTGTAACCACAGTACAATTACTAAAAGCTCACTTATTAATTGGAATTCTACAGTAAGGAGGCGTTTTTCCTCCCCCTCATTTTCCTATCTATCTGTCTATCATCTGTCTATCATCTGTCTATATCATCTATCTTTATGTCAGTATGGAATCTCGTATATGTTTCATTCAAAGCACTACTTCTGCATGTAATGCTTATGAAATTAAGAATAAAAATATTTATGTGCAGAATGAAAATTAAAAAAAATTTTTTTAAGATATTCAGAGTTCATCTTGACTTTTCCCTGTCTCAGTCCCTGGAATTCGACCCCTAAAAATACCTGGTTTCTTTTATTGGAGAATAGTATTTGGAAAACAAAATCAGAGTGCTAGGTGAATTCTACTTTATCTATTTTAAATCTCAGAGAAAATTTTATGAGTTCACACTCTTCTTGCTGTTAATAGAAATTATGCTTTAGAATCAGAATTTATTTAAAAACTGTATTTCCAATACAGAATATCAATTTTTTTGAAAAAATGCTTGCTATTTCTTTTCTGATTACAAAAGTCATATATGTGCACTGGAGGAAAAATTTTAAATACAGATTTTAAATACAAATTCTCATTTGCAAGTGCTAATCACAGTTGATATTTAAAATATTGTTTTCCTTTGGATTTTTATTAATATTAAAATAAATAAGAAGCCATACTGTGCATAATGCTATAACCTACTTTTTTTTTTTTTTTTTTAAGGCTGTGCTGTGCGGCATGTAGGATCTTAGTTCCTGGACCGGGGATTGAACCCAGGCCCCCTGCAGTGGAAGCACTGAGTCCTAACCACTGAACTACCTGGAAATTTCCAATATAACCTACTTTTTAAAACTTAATATAATTTCGAACCTTTTACCACATTATTAAAAATTCTCCTAGGGCTCCCCTGGTGGCGCAGTGGTTGAGTCCACCTGCCAATGCAGGGGACACGGGTTCGTGCCCCGGTCCGGGAAGATCCCACATGTCGCGGAGCGGCTGGGCCCGTGAGCCATGGCCACTGAGCCTGCGCGTCTGGAGCCTGTGCTCTGCAACAGGAGAGGCCACAGCAGTGAGAGGCCCGCATACCATAAAAAAAAAAAAAAAAAAAAAAACTCCTAGAACTCTCAAGAGTGTATAATATTGCATTGTATTAACTCTTTCTTGCAAATTTATGTTTTCCATTTTTTTAATCATATATAATCTGACAACAAATATTCTTATGTATAAATATTTGAGCTCATCTCTGTTTTCTGTAGATCACACTTTAAAATAAAAATATTTATTTTCTTATTTTTCCATACACTGGTTTATAAGTAGCATGTTTTAATAACTTTTAATTTAGGGAAGGGAGCTTTCCAGAATGCTCTATAAATGAGTTACCACTTCTTAGTAGGCTGTCAAACTCAGAACCTAATTAGTCATACATCTCTAGCCTATGCTTACCAGGATACTATATATATTCAGGAGGCCACAGTAGATATATATAGTACCTAAACCATATTTTACTAAATCATACTATAAGAATGGTTTTAGATAAGATAGCAATTCAACTTGGGTCAGCATTGAGAGAATTCACATCCATTATGATAAAAATTTCACAATTATTGTTCATAAAATAAATTGATAGCGTTGTGGACGAACTCTCTATTCTTGACACATTTCTGAATGATCAGAAATTCATTTTTAATTATTTGAATATCCCTGAAGTGGAAATTCCATAGCTGGAGTTCAGTCTTCAAGAGATACACAGATGGGTTGGGCTCATGGTAGCCGTGCTTAAAACCAAGTTTTACACAATTCAGTGTTTGAAGGAATGCTGTAAACTCTGGGTGCCTAGGAATTTTAGAGAGAGAGCATGTGCAGATTGCACCTTCCTGGGTGGCTTCCTCGAGGCAACTGAACGTATATGGTTCCTGAAATACAGCTCAACTTTCCTCTGGCAGTATTGTCCGTTCTTACAGCATCACAGCAGGAATTACACGGGTGAAGGGAATCAGGGGGATTTCTTGAATGGGGAGGAACAGGAGTTTCTTAGTGATGAGCCTGGTGAGAATCATCTCCTGTGTGATATTCTCTAAATGATCTTACTTAGACCTGAAGGACTTTCTCCCAAGATGGGTAGGTCGGAACCAAATGTCAACTCTCGAGCCTACGGCAGAATTTTATCTTCTTCTCTAACAATGAAAAATCTACAAGACCTGGGTTATTGGGAGACTAGACATCACTTTTTGTCATGGATTTTTGCAGGCTGGTTGATTATGTAGATACTGTCAGTAGAACATTACCATCAATTGCTGTGATGAGATTATACTTAGCTTGTCCCCTTTTTATTTCTTAAAATATATGTAATTGGGAGGAAAGCATCTCAAGAAGTTTTTATAATGACACATTCAATGTGCCATGAAAGGGGACACATGAAATTGATAATAGCTTGTGAAACTCAGTGGTCATGCACCTAAATCTACTTACAGGCCGCTGGGCTTCCAAATGTCGCCGAGGCGACTGAGTGATGGAGGTCATAGGTCACAGGGCACAGTGGGTGCAGACACTGTCTCCTGTACATGTCAGAGAAAGTCGGGGTGCTCCCCTGGTGGGGAGCTTGGGATTCTCTTCCTGGGCTCCAAGGGGCGCAGGGAACTTCTGAAGCCAATGAGGCCCCTGGAAGTGTCTGAAAATTTTGGAAGGTTCCCTGTGCCTGGTTGTGGAGAGAGGAACGCCTCAGATTCTCATCGCTGGGTGTGACTCAGTGGGTGAAGAGCCACAGTTTCTACAGATATGATCACGATGGGGAGATTTTAGGTACAGGGTTCTCACTACGTTTCGTACCTACAGTGAAAATATTTTCCTATCTTGAACCGTACACAGGAGCGCCAGCAGACATACGGTCTAACCAGGGTACGGAGTGTTTGCTTCATTTGTCCTAATTGAGGCTATCCGGCAAAATCTTGGACAAAGGACGGGGTGAGGTAACACACCCCCTTCTCGTTTCCGGTCTCAGTGGCTGATGCCCTTGAACCCCAGCCCCCAGCTCCTGAGCTTCCGGGTCAACACAGAGACAAGATCCTGGCTTCTGTTCTCCAGGCATTTGCAGGTCTAGGGTAGAAACAGCCGCAGAATCTCAATGACAGGTTTGCAGGGGGTACTTCCGAAAGGAAAAGGCCTGCCTTTGCGTGGTATGTCAGCTTAGATTTAGATATAATTTATCGAGGTGGAGCTGATTTGCAATATTACGTTAGTTTCAGATGTACGGCATAGCGATCACAATTTGTGTAGACTCTACTCCATGTAAAGTTGTGATAAAACATTAGCTGTATTCCCCATTCTGTATGATATATCCTTGTAGCTTTTTCATTTCATCCATAGTAGTTTTTACCTCTTAATAATTTTATAGTAGAAACATTTTTAAAGTTATATATTTTAACTTACTGATGATTAATAAGAGTCAGATTTCATATTTGAAAACATTTAAGAATTTCTTTGTAGTATTTCTGCTGATGTCACCCCTTTTAGGATTCTGAGTCTTGGAAATAAGGGATTTTAAGGAATCCGGGTTTTGCACAGGGACGTTCAGGGCACATCAGGCCTGTCAGTGGTGCAGACAGTCTGCCTGGTGGTGGCTGGACCCATGTCACATTATGGGGCATGGGGGACTGGGGGCCAAGCCCAACAGCCTTTCAGGTGACTCCTGATGGGACCTCAGTAAGTGTCGGTAAGTGAATGAAAGGCAGCAGCAGACTGATTTCGGGGGTTCCTGCAGAAGAGGAACACGGAGGGGTCAATTCTGTTGGTCCAGAGGCCGTGCTGGTTGCAGGCTGAGGGCCTCGGTCCCCCCGGCTGGGAGAGCAGAGCCGGCCAGAGGGGACGAGAGCTGAGTCCTGCTCTGCTGTCTGTCCTTCTGAACAGACGCAAGGTCGGGGAGACCGCACAGCCTGAAGCCTTCTCATCA
The DNA here is from genome assembly GCF_963924675.1 of Phocoena phocoena. Taxonomy (NCBI): domain Eukaryota; kingdom Metazoa; phylum Chordata; class Mammalia; order Artiodactyla; family Phocoenidae; genus Phocoena; species Phocoena phocoena. The sequence continues at coordinate 1,647,856 of NC_089232.1, read as the reverse complement.
CCTGTAACCAGTTCCTGCAAGGAGGGTCACATCAGAGCCAGAAGGTCAGTGCCCGAGCCCGACACCACCCTGGCTCGCGCTGGCTGCTCTGTGGAGACCCGGCAGCTAGTGGAGAGCTGAGACCCGGGCAGCGGGGCGCCCTGGCCTGGGTGCGGGAGCTTCCCGGAAGGACGCGGCTCCGCTGACTCGTAAACCCTCCCTGTCCCGCTGTGCGCAGTGGGGGCAGGCCTCCGCCGCGGGCACCGGGATCCCAGATTTCCCGCGGGGATGGAGGCCCCAGGCCCGCGAGGGAAGATGCTGCGGTGGATGCAGTGGCCTGTCCGCCAGCACCTGCCAGCCTGGTCCCGCTGCCTGGCCTCAGGGTGGCAGCCGCCTCACATCGCCTCCAGGGATGCCCAGCTCCCACGGCCGGCCCGCTGTTGGTGGCCTGAATGGCCGGTTGCCTTGGCCTCCACGGGACCAACTCTCAGGGCCACGGGAGCCTGTCTCCCAGGTGAACCCCTTCCTCTGCTCATTGCTACTCACAGGGCTGCTCCTGGGCGCCCTCCCCCTCGCCTGCACCTGCCCATCGCAAAGCCGGTCCCCAGGGAGCCCAAGGGCAGCGGGGGCTCTGGGATCCGACTGCTGAAAATGGGGGCTGCCACTGCCTGTGATGCTGGCGCGCCCTGCTTTCCCACCAAGGCTGGTTTCGTCTCCAGGTTTTGTCGTGAGGCGTGAGTCTCAAGCAGGGCTGGTTCTGTGCTCTGCAGGCCGCTGTTGCCGAGGGGGCCCCCGCTCAGACGGCGACTTCGGCTCGAAGCCTGGGAGTGACGGGCGTGGGGTTTATGGAGCCGCCCCGCCCGGGTGTTGATGAGGGGCGGCTCCCCCGCTCCGCTCCCTGTTTCCAGGCCCTCTGACTCCGCTTCGCGGGAAAAGCGGGTCTGGCCGATTGAGGACGGTCACGTCACTGAGAGGCCAGACGCGGGCGTGTGCAGAAAATGCCAAAGGGATGGAAGGGCTGGGGCAGAGCCCTGGCTGCATCCGCTACCGCTGTTTACCAGCTCTGCACCGCGGGAATCTGGGATGAAACACACTTTGTCTCTGAGGATTCTTCTTGAACTCGAGGAAATTCTCTGAATACTGAGACACTGAAGAGTCGGTTGTTTCGTTTTTGTTCGCTGTACTAACTGCTTGTTATAGCTGCAAACTCAGACTCCCTAGTGAGCAGGTAAGTGCAGATCCTGGTCAGGATGTCACCCAGAACCTCTTGCCGTGGAACTTCTCCTGGATAGAGAGCCTGGCAGGATTCCGTCAACAGCAAACACGGAGTCACAGATGAGAGAAGCTTCTAGTTAACTTTCACTGAAACACGCTTAGGACCATGTCACTGTCTTGACTTAACTTTCTTTGAAACACTGTCAAGAACACAACTGGAAATAAAGGAGGTCGGGACTACTGGACCACCACATACAAAAAGTGAAACTGGACCGCCATCTTAAACCACACACAAAAACAAACTCAAAACAGATTAAAGACTTGAATGTAAGACCTGAAACCATAAAACTCCTGGAAGCAAACATAGGCGGCAAGCTCCTTGACGTTAGTTTTAGTGATTTTTTTTTAGGATCTGACTCGAAAGGCAAGGGAAACAAAAGCAAAAATAAGCAAGTGGGACTACATCAAACTAAAAAGATTCTATATAGCAAAGGAAACCATCAACAAGATTAAAAGTCTGTGTACTGAATGGGAGAAGATATTTACAAATCATATATCTGATAAGGGGTTAATATCCAAAATACATGAAGAACTCATACGACCCAATATCAAAAAACCCAAACAATCAGATTAAAAAATGTGCAGAGGATTACACCTGAAACTAACATAACATTGTACCTCAACTATACGTCAAAAAGAAAATGGGCAGAAGAACTGAATAGACAATTTTCCAGAGAGGAAATGCAGATGGTGCCAACAGGCACCTGAAAAGATGCTCAACATCGTTAATCACCAGGGAAATGCAAATCAAAACCACAATGAGAACCCCACACCTGTCAGAATGGCTATCATCAAAAAGATCACAAATAACAAGTGTTGGTGAGGATGTGAAGAAAAGGGGACCCTCGTGCACTGTTGGTGGGAATGTAAATTGGTGCAGTCACTATGGAAATAGTATGGAGGCTCCTCAAAACATTAAAAATAGAACTACCCAATGATCCAGCAATTCTACTCCTGGGTATACATCCAAAGTAGAAGAAAATAAAAACACAAATTCAAAAAGATATCTGCACCCCCATATTCATTGCAGCATTTTTACAGTAGCCAAGATATGGAAGCAACGTAAGTGTCCATTGATAGACAAGCAAATAAGGAAGATGTGGTATATATACAGTGGAACAGTACTCAGCCGTGATGAAGAATGGAATTTTGCCACTTGAAACAATATGGATGGACCTTGACAGTATTATGCTAAGTGAAAGAAATCAGGCAGAGAAAGACAAATACCATATAATTCCACTTATATGTGGAATGTAAAAAACAAACAGACAAAATAAAACAAAACCTAGACTCATAGATACAGAGAAGAGATTGGTGGTTGCCAGAGGGGAGGGGTTGGGGGGTGGGTGAATTGGGTGAAAGGGGTCAAGAAGTACAAACTTATAAAATAAATAAGTCCTGGGGACATAAAGTACAGCTTGGGGAATGTAGTCGACAATATTGTAGTAACTCTGTACGTTGGCAAATGGTAACTAGACTTTTTGTGGTGATCATTTTGCAATATATAATATATTAAATCACTATGTTGTACACCTGAAACTAATATAATATTCAGTGCCAATTATACCTCAATTTAAAAAAAAGAATACTGCTGACATTTTCAGTTTTACGTAATTTATCATCAGGCAGCCAGTTTTGTACAAAATGTGCCAAAACTTGTTTGATGCCTCTAGGAACAGTGAAATGATGTGTGTAGAAGGCAGCTTAATTAATACAGTTTGCTGCTAGAGTCACGGTAATTTACAAATAAATTACACATTTCTTTCTAAAGGCAATGGTCAGCCATCTCCTTGATGAAGTGTAATTTTCTTCCTTAATCAGTAAAAGGTCATTATATGAATTAGATTTTACATAAATAGAACATGGGGATTATTATAGCAGTGTATATTTTCCCAAGAGTCAAGACGTTTGAAGAGAGAGAGAGAGAGAGAGACAGAGAGGGAGAGAGAAGGGGAGGGGGAAGAGGAAGAAGGAGAAATCTAGTAGCTGTGTACATTTAAAGTGGGGGTAATTTGGGCTTTACTTCGAAAGGAAAGGAAGGCATGGAAAAAAAGTCACCTTATGGCTCTACTTTTTCCCTGAGCTAGTAGGACCCATATATTCTTTTTCCCTAAGGCAAGATTTTACTGAGGTAAGTTACAGCTCCTTTTCATTGACTTAAGGATGCCATTATAAACCTTGCCTTAGCTACCTTTTTGGACTATTGCTGCCAAAATGAACAGGAATTTGAGTTTTCCGGTTTGATCTCTGAAGTTCGCAGCTATCAGAACACACCCCCGACCTCTATAAGCCCGTATCCTATACAAGGGGCAGGGAGCAAAATAAGGGCATCTGAGCAAAATACTCACAGGAAGAAAATGTAATATTGACAAATTTTCATAACTTTATTAATTCAGTGAGTATTTATTGAATTCCTATCACGAGCCAGATCACAGGGTTGGCAAGGATGCAGGGGAGGCAGGCACTGCTTGCAGTTTTACAGAGAAGATAAATAAAGGGGCAAGTCCAGTGCCCTTTAGACTTAGGCGTTTAACTGTATCCAGAGGGTAATGTGGAGCTTGTGGACTCTTAGGCGTTTATTAGGAAAATTGCCCTCTCTTGCTTCTGATGTTTATGCGTGGCACCCTCCTCTATTATTCAGGCATTTTTTGTTTTGTTGTTGTTTTGTTTTGTTTTTTGCGGTACGCGGGCCTCTCACTGTTGCAGCCTCTCCTGTTGCAGAGCACAGGCTCCGGACGCGCAGGCTCAGCGGCCACGGCTCACGGGCCCAGCCGCTCCGCGGCACGTGGGATCTTCCCAGACCGGGGCACGAACCCGCATCCCCTGCATCGGCAGGCGGACTCTCAACCACTGCACCACCAGGGAAGCCCTATTCAGGCATTTTTATCATCCGTAGTGCTGTTAGGGCGGCCAGAGTAGGGGGATGGGAGTAGGATGTGGGAAAAATGGGTGAAGGGGGTCGAAAGGTACAAGCTTCCAGCTGTAATATAAATAAGTCCTGGGGAAGTTATGCACAGCGTGGTAACTAGGGTTAATAATACTGTACTGTGTGTTTGAAAGTTGCTAAGAGAGTTGATCTTGAAAGTTCTCGTCATGGGAAAAATTGTAATTATGTATAGAAACAAAACAAAACAAAAACAGTGGATATTCAACTAATTGTTACTTGAGAACAAACACATACAACTGGAGAATGTTTTCTCTCTAGAGGACAACTCTTTGGCATCCAAAAACCACAGCTGGTTTGACATAGCTATCGATCCTTTCGATTCAGGGTGCAATTTCCTGTCGAAAACATATTTAGTGATGTTCTCATCCCCTCTTTAAAAATTATACATGAGATCATGTTAATGGTCGTGTTCTTCAAATAGAACATCTGGGGATACTGGCAAACCAGATGGAGGATGGATCCTTGATAGATGTGCTACCCAGGGCAACACTTTGCAAGCTCCGTAGGATTTGTTTTGTTCTATGAATCTTAACGCTGTTTTAATGCCATTGTTGGTTTAACTTCTTTTTTTATTGGGTAATAAAAATGAGGAGAATCGGTTCAGTGGGACTTTGTAAAGGTCTGCGCTCTGACTCACATGGTAAACAATGTATAACATCCTTTTTATGTTTTGAGGGATAGGTATGTACAAATGATCATAAATTAAATGTATGGAAGCAGGTGCGGGTCAAATAAACATCACGTGCCGGCCAGCCTTGGGTCCGGCACTGCCCTCGTTTCCGTTTCTTCCTTCTAACTCCGGGGAAGATGTGCTCTTTATCAGTGAAACCTCTATCGTGTTCTGTCTTTTCCCTGGTATGTTGAGTCTCCGGCATACGTCAGCTTTAGTCGCTGCGTTGATGTGAATTCCTGGTGGAGTGTGATGCTACCGAAAGCTTGCACATAATTAGACGATAATTTGGATTTGAGAATTTTGGGCACGGGTTATTTTAAATTTGATTTCTCCAGATCAGTCCTTTACTCGCTGGCTGTTAGATTTGATTTCTCGAATTCAGATTAGGCATTTGGTACATTTTGGAAACGAGATCCCAGGAGCATCTTGGGCCTCTGGTCGGAGGCTGGTAACTGCTCCTGTGGGTGGACCATGGGCCCTGTGGAGAAGACACTCAGAGAATGAAACCGTGTAGCTCGAGAGCAGAGTCATTGCCTGTAATTGGGCTCAGATGCCCGCTGGAAACCCCGTTCAATTGCAGAACAGAAAGAGAATGACACGCTCTGGGGCTGTACAAACAAAATCTAGGGCCAGGGGTAAAGTCCACGTCACAGAGTTGGGAAAATTGTGACAAACACTAAATTTAGGAGAAAACACAAATTCGGGGAGATAATGCCAAAGGTAGGGCTTGGCATTTTTCTCCCTTACATAAATATCTAGACCCAGGCAGAACAAAAGCCAATCGTAGAATTTTTTCCTGAAATACATTTTAGCACTAATCTTAGGACCTCATTTAGCAGGAGGAATAACTCAAGGAGGCGGGGACCTACCTCCGTTTGGTAACTAGAGCTGAAGCAGAAACAAAGGTTTTTCTCTTCCTACTTTCCTGTACAATCACCTGTGGAGGCTCTGGGGGGTGTCGCAGGGGACAGTGACGTGTTCTGGAGACAGACTGGGTTTTGGTGTTGGTTCTGCCATCTCAGCTGTAATCCCTCTTTTGTAAAAATGAGAATAAAGATGGCTTTTCTCTTGTAAAGCTGTCTAAAAAATTAAATGAGGTGATGGATGTAGAATGCCTGGTGCACAAGGCTGGGCACAAAAAACGACAACGAATACAGTTAATACACACGGAGACGTTGAAACGCCGTGATCTAAGACGCGGGCGGAGAGAGGGACTGACCAAGGTCATGAGACACTGGTCCAAAGCCTCTCAGCCTTGTGTCAGGACAGACCTGTGGGACATTTGGGGCACCTTAAAAGGAGCACAGGGAGCCCCTTCTCTAAACATCTCTAACCTGGAATTGCAAATTATGGACTTCTTTTTTACGTAGAATGTTGAGCCTCCTGGAAGGAAATCCTTTCATGCGTGTGTTTAATTGGGAAGGGTGATCGGGTTAGGGACTTGCAGACTCTGGATGGAAGAAAATCCTGCAGCTCCCATGAGCAGAGATGGGAGCCTCTCTTAACTTTTCATTTATTTACTTATTTTTTATCGAGATATAATTGACATATAATACTGTACTTGTTTCAGCCTTGCATCATGTCTCAATATATGTATATATTGCAAAATGATCACTACAGTAATTCTTGTTAACATCCATCCCTCTCTTAATTTTCAATACTCCTCCAAGAAGAGGCAAGGATTAAAGATTATTGTTTGTTCCCATTGGAAGGAACCGGAAGAGGAAGTAAATGGATCTCTGGGTCTATTGCGTGCTCTGTTTCAGATCACTGGAAGCAATTACTTTTATGGAAAAGGATGCAGCAGAGGTGCTGTGTGGATGAGGCCCCACGCACATTCCAAAGTACCCGAGAGATGAAAGCTTGGCCACGCTCCCTGCTGGGGCTCCAAGGCGTCTCCTAATCCAAAAGGGAACTTCTACCTGCTTTTCTAAAGGATTGCAAACAGCAGTTTCATGCTTTCTGGTGTGTTTTCCCATCATTCCCATTTTCCCGTCACCTCCAGTTTAACCACAGGAATCTTATTGAGCAGTTCTGCACAGGGGAGTATGTTTCCACTCTGTCTTCCACCAGACGGAACGTGAATTAAGGGTGGATTAAAAAGCGGCTTCAACCACAGGCTCAAAGCCTTGTTCCCCTCACTCCCGATACGACCCCTCCCTCCTCCCTCTGCAACTTCAGTTTCCCTCCATGCTTTGTCATGTTCACCTCTGAGATCTGAGCTATCTTTATAATAATCAAGAATAGGAGGGCTTCCCTGGTGGCGCAGTGGTTGAGAGTCTGCCTGCCGATGCAGGGACGCAGGTTCGTGCCCCGGTCCGGGAAGATCCCACATGCCGCTGAGCCTGGGCGTCCGGAGCCTGTGCCCTGCAACGGGAGAGAATTGTGGTACTTATCTTCCATGGAACTCTACTAGAGTTTTTGATTTGCTGGTTGGGGAGAGGAAGACAATTGACTTAAGGCACCCATTCTCCACTTGAATTCAGATTCTGTCCTCAGTTTTGCAGGGTGAAAACTATAGATATCATAGTCTAAACTACTCGAATCTTGCATGTATGTCTGGAAAATTCAGAGAACACGTACCACCTTTTGTGTGTGTCTGAAAGTTTTTTATTTAAAAGATTCAGTGGATTTTTACTGCATGAAATATGAACACCATTAACCTATTTGTTTTCATTTGCCATAAAATACTAGGGGGTGGTTTACTTGTACGTCAGTGTTCAAAAAATGATCAGGATGACAAAGTAATTTGCTCTTTGTCAAACAGGGTTGAAATTCATTATAGGTATTTTAAAAAGATGGGAAAATCACTTGAAACACTCAGCTGAAAATGATTCCTTTCTGGCTATAAATCCATAAATAAATCTCAGAAACTGTCATGAACACCAACAGCACTTTTTTGAGTTTATATTAATCTCAGATTTTTACAACAATGCTCATTTTCTTTGGCATGATTTGACATCTGTGCCACTGCTGACTCTAGCAAACTGGTGACTACATTCAATATTTAAAATAGGCATTTAAAACCGCCCATGGAACTAAGACGTAAAGAGTTATTTTAGGTAAAACTTTTTGGAGGGTTCTTCTGAAATCATTTAAAAATTAACTTATTATGAGCACCTCATTTTTAGCACCTGACGACGGCGATTTAAAAAAGTATTCATAAAATTCTTTTTCCGCTGAGGCCACGAGCAGAACTGGTTCTGAGCGTCGTGTGCCGGCGGGGTATAAGTTGCTGTAAACTGGTGGTTGGAGTAAGTACTGTAGTAGCTCAGTTTTAACAGTCTTGTCACAAGCAAGACCCTGCAATGCATAGTGGGCTCCAGTGTTTCATAAATGTATCAGTAAATCTTGGTAGAGGGTTTCGAACATTCTAGCCACACTTGTAGTCCTGTACCCAACTTCAGCATTTAATTTACCACTTTTGTGCTAAGAATGAGCCCTGCCCTGGGCAGAAGTTGTCGGTTCCCCTTCTCCTGGTGACAGCAGTGCCGTCTGAAATTTATGGTGGCGACCACACTGTCGGCCGATGTACTTGGTATCTCATTCCATGGACGTGTTAATTAACTTACTGCAGACATTGAAGACTAAATCGCATCGTTGTGCCACTTGAACTTGTCGATGGAGAAGCAGTTTCCAGCTTTTAGACGTATAGTGCGATTTATGGGTCAGTTACTACTTAGGAGGTCGTAGTCACCGACAATCACCCACAGGTGCCCTTTCTGACCATTGTCCTTTCTGAGAGTTTCAGCCAGAACTAGTCCAGACACTGGTCGCGTCTGCCAAAGGGATGGTTGCCCAGGCGGTTAGATGGCATCAATTCACACAGTCTCCGTCTGGTGTCTGATTCACTCTGGGAAGCTGCTGGATGCAGAGGGGGGTTCCACTGATGACTGTTACGAAAACGCGACCGTAAGCGTGTGTTTTCCGCCGAAGGGTGTCGACGTGGACGGTGACGTTGCCCACGGCTCCAATCCGCGTTCGTGAAGAGGCCTAACACAAACGCCGTGGTCCGGTGTCTCCTGATGGTGAAGGTAGTCAGACACTGGCACACAACAGCAACGGGTGTGGCAGCGTGCTTTACGACTGGACACACTTACGGGAAGGTTTAGAAACCGTCACACTGGAGACAGAGATTCCAGACGAAACCGGCAGGACCTCAAGAGACCCTGTGCCTTAGTCTGTTCAGGACGCTTTAGCAAAAAGACTGGGTGACTTAGAAAGAACAGAAGTTTACTACTCATGGTTCTGGAGGCTGGGAATTCCACGATCAGATTTGCTATCTGGAGAGAGGTCTCTTCCTGGTTCACAGATGTTTGCCTTCTTGCTGGGTCCTGACACGGCAGATGGTGAGGGAGCTCCCCCGTCTCTTCTTACAAAAGGGCACTGATCCCATCTGTGAGACTCCACCCTCAGAACTTAATCACCCCCTAAAGTCCCACCTCCTAATACCATTACATGAGGATTTGGATTTCAACATACAAGTTTTTGGGGGACAGAAACATTCAATCGATAGCATCCTTTAAACCATGACTGTCAAAACTTAGAGATGGTAAGTATTCCCCGCTCCCCCCATAAAAACACCCCCCAGTCATGGCAAACCCATGAGCACAGTGACTCCCTCTGCCCATGAATTGTGCAACTGGCAGCCCAGAAATCCTCGAAATCCTCTGTGAATTTTAGGACTCCTTCTGCTGATTGCAGCCCACTCCCAGGAAAATCCACCATTGTCTGACCTCATGAAAGTTCATTATGCTTTTATTTTATTGCGTGAACTACCTAATGAATACAATAAATAAATAAATCAAGGTCCTAGTCATGTGTTCACCTAGTTATACATTTTCTAAAACTTGCAAAAATAAACTTTGCATCTCAGCTGGTTAAGGCCATTTTTTTCTCTCCACTTTGTCTTTCCAACTGTCATACTTTCTCTCATGTCAAAGGTCACTGGAGGGTTAGCAGGCACTTCTGGGATGCAGATTAGGGGAAGTTCGGTGATGTTTAATCTTTTAGCGGGAGCTGTTCACGTGCTTTTGCGGGCAGTTTTGTGCGTTGTCCCCCTACTGCCAGCTCTCCCCTTGTAGGACTGGCTCCAAGGCATAGTCTCTGGGCCAGTTTAACTCTCCAGGGGTAATAAGGGAGGTGGGGGACTGGAGGTCCCTTGGCAAAAAGACCTGGCTCTAGGTACCTGGCGTGGAAGGTGAGGAAAGGCAGAGCCAGAAGCACCAACCATCTCCAATTCAAAGAGAATCTGAGTCATTCAGGGAGAAACCTTGAAAAACCCTGAAAATTAAGGCCTCCTGTTAAAAAGAAACTTGACGAAAGTTTTCCCAAATTTGACAACCATCCTTAAAATATGCGTGACATTACTAATATTGAGTCGGGAAGATGAAAGGAAGTTTTCTAAACTGTCAAAGGTCAAAACACGTTAGATCGGTCATGCGGCAAAAATATACAGACTGATATTTCCATTCATTCCATAGAAGATTCAAAGTCAGGGTCCTACAAAAGGGAGGCCAAAGAACACACAGATTAAAAAATAGAGGTAAAAAGTATCACAGAAGCTGCCAGGAAGCTAGTTCATGAAAACGTGTTATGTTACTGGATTTTATGGTCTCTGTGGCGTTGGCTTTTAAAGCCGTAGTGGGTTTTTTCATTTGCCTCTTTTCATGCCTACCTTCGTATTTGTGGTTTTGTATTACAAAGCGCCTCCAATTGTAAAAAGCTTCAGACCCCATGAAATCCAGTCTGCTCTAGGACGGGACTTAGGGCAGTTCTCTGGACATAGTTTCTGAGGCTTAAAAGTGGGTAATTGTGCCACTTAAAAGGGCTCTTATGAGGGTAAAATCAGGCAGTGTGATGAGTTTCTGGCACATAGTAGGGTTTCAATAAATGCTTATTTTCTTGTCTCTTATCTGAACTCAGGTGGTGTACATTTGTGATCTTAATTTTGACCTTTATGTCTTTTCTGCTTGGTTAACTCTCTTTTTATCTCCCCGAATGTGTTTCAAGTTCATTACATCCCTACCTGGCCTCTTCCCGTCTCATCCATCTTTGCTCTGCTGTCACAGTGATTTTTCAGAAAGTCCGACCTGATCAGAGTTAAAAATCTGACCTGCTTAAAAATCTTTAACGACTCCCTTTGACCAAAAGATAAAGCTGAAATGCCTCGGTATGGAATTCCAGGTCCTGAAAGTGACTCCTGCGTACTTTTCTTGCCTGAAATGATGCTTTCTTCAAAGCCTGCGATCCAGGCAGCCACACAAGAAACATACGTCCAAGCTTCCAGTCTGTTCAAGTTCAAGAAACGTTCTCTCCCTGCCTGTAATTATTCATTCATTCACCTACTCATTACAGCAAGACTGGGCTCCCGGACACAAAAGCCTTTCTGCGCGCCCCGTTTCTTCATTACAGGAAATGGGCTTCATTCAGCCTCCAGGACCTTCCCTGAGTTCCAAAGGGCAGGTTCACACACACGCTAATCAGGGAAGGGAGGGGATGCAGAGAGCAGGGAGGAGCAGTCAGGACACAACAGCGCAGCCTTGGGGCAGGGTCCTGGTTCACCCTCGAGGGATGCACTCAACGATATCCTTGAGCTGTTTTGCAGGTACTGAAACCCCCTCAGGTGGGAGAAGTTAACTGTCTGCTGCTCACAAGCACGGAGACCCCAGACCGGTTGGAACCAGAAGGTTGATGATGCCGACTCCCGATGACCTCACCGCCAGCCAATCAGAAGAGTGTCCACGAGCTGACCACTCCCTCTTTGAACCATTTCTATAAAACAACTCACAATCCCCTCCAGGCTGAGACACACAGTCTTGAGGGCATTAGCCCGCTGTGGCCCCCTTTGCCTGGCAAAGCAATAAGCTATTCTTTTCTACTTCATCGAAAACTCTGTCTCTGAGATTTAATTCGGTGTTGGGATCCAGAGGCTGGATTCACCTTCAAAACTTGTGGAGTCAGTATTTAATTTGTGCAAGACATTATGGTAACCGTGAGTATGTGGGCACCTGCTGGGTGGGGAATGAGCTTCATGCAATGGTCACCCTCAAGCACCTGAGCAGGCAAGCTCCCCCAGAGGACGTTCAAGACCTCATTGTGGGGTCCACTGGCTCCCAGGGAGAGCAAAGGGATGGAGATGGAGTAGCTCAAACTGCAAATGATGGCATCGGCCTGGCAGGCCCACGCCTAGGTCCCAGGCCTTCCTCAGTGATGGTGTGGGTGTGCGGCCCAGGGTTGAGGCTGTACTATGGGGGCCCCTGACAGGAGGTGTCAGGGACCAGCTCACGGTCTTGCTATGTTGGGGAGCCCAGGCACATCCACTGCCCCGGATGTAGCTCCCCCATTCCTGTGCTGACCCTCAGCTGTGGGCTGTATTTATGGCTCTCAGATAGAGCATACTTGGGGTTAGGATGGTACCACGCTGGGGCCACTGACGTGTGCCTGGTTTAGGGGTGACAGAGCTGTCAGGCCCCAGGCAGCATGATGGTGACTTGGTTTTGCAGTTCTTTTGTTCCGTAAGTGACAGTCCAGTGTGTTCTACCGTGTTGTCTATGACGGCGGTGTGTCTTTGGCACGTCTTAGAGATGAGTGACTGATTTAACACGTCTTATGGCTTTTGTCTGTGACCCATGTACTACCTTCTTACTTATTATCTTTACTCAACACATACATTCCACCTCTATCCTTTGAGTTATTGGCTCACTACCTATACTTGATATTGTTTCCCTGTTTTCTTGTCTCTCTAACAGAATCGAAAATTCTTAAACAATATTGCAAATGCACATCATTCCGGGAGAAATGCCATTTTTCAGGAAACCTGTGAGAGAGAAGACCAAGAGGCCATGCTGTCCCTGCCATGTGTGCTGTGCGGTGGACACGGCCAGGTCTGCTCCCGTCTTGGCCAGGAGCAGAGAGGCTCCGCACGGGGCCAGCTCTGGGGTCAACAGTGGGAGTGACCCAGGCTGGGGGCGCTGGGCTGTTGCGGCTGGTGATGAATCCCACACAGAGGGGTGGGAAAGGTATGTCTGGGAGAGACAGCCACGGAGCTCCTGTTGACGGCCCGGCTGAGGAATTGGAGGTTATCATCAAGAAAGGATTGACAGTCTGGTTTTCCCTCTTCGGACCTTCAAACTCTTCTCTCTCCCTGTGTTGGTTAATTTTACGTCATCTTGGCTGGGCCACGGTACCCAAATGTTTGGTCAAATACTATTCCAGACGTTTCTGTATTTTGGTTGGGATTTAACATTTCAATCAGGAGACTCTGAGTAAAGTAAGCCACCCTCCACAGCGTGGTGGGCCTCATCCAATCAGTTGCCGGCCTCAGGAAAAAGACGGAGGTCCCTGAGCAGGAAGGAGCTCTGCCAGCAGGCAGTGTGGATGGAACTGGGCGCCAGCCTGGTGGCCCACGCTGCAGATGTTGGATTTGCTAGTCCCACGATTACATGAGCCAACTCATTAAAAGAAATCTGGCTGTCTCTCTAGACACACTCATCCTCTTGGCTCTATGGGCCAATTCAAATGTTCCCCTATTTGTAAAATTTCTCCAGCTCCAAGTTAGTCTTCCTCTATCAGCCTCTCCTGTCACGTTTCCTACCTCAGTGTTCCGGACTCAGGATCCACACTTATTTATTTACATCTGTCTCCCCGCTAAAAACTGTGAGTAACTAGGGGACCAGGTCTCATCCCTCATGGACGTGTCCTGAGACTAACAATTGGCTGGTCCTAAAAAAGATGCTCAGTAGATATTTACTGAATGAATGAAAAAGATGGATGAATAAAGGACCATTTGCAGTTGCAGTGTTCACAGCCGTTATGATGCCTGGCGCATGGCGGGTGATGGTAAAGCAGTGCTGATACCATAGGCTCTTATCTACCAGGTTATGAGCCAAACCCTTGTCTGGGCTCTGAAAATACCCTAGAACTTGAAAGAGCTCACACAAATTTGTTTTTATTAAATTAAGGAGTTCTGCCAAAGAGCCCTAGGACCGGCCATGGCTCAGGTTACCTCCGCCACCATAAACCCTCTTCCCCACGCCCCCAGCTCTCCTCAGCACCAAGACGAAGCAGGGCTTGTGCTAGGCAGAGGGAGAAAGGGAATGAAGGCAGTATTGGAACCAGAGGCAGTGGGGCCGTTGATGGAGACCCCAAGGTCACTGCCTCTCTACTCTGACCCTTCCCAGCTCCCCGTGAGCCCCCAAGCTCCCATTCAAGAAACTCTGTTTCCCGGGAACTGCTTTCAATGTATGTGTTTTGAAATGAGCACGTGGGCTAATCAAGCCCCAAGTAGCCTTGGGGGAAGGCTTAAGGAAAGGTAATAGGCTAGAAGAAAACACAGTAATAAATCATAAGTTTTGACACCGTACAGCTGAGAGCAATGACGAAAGCGTGTTTGTAATTTATTTTCTCCTTTAAAAAAAAAAGAGTTCTTGCAGGGTGAACATCAGATCTCTAAAAACAACTTACTGGCTTATTTGTCACTGAAGAGGTGGGCACATCAACATCTACAGGGAATTCGAGTCTCCTGGGCCAGGTGCCTTCAAAGGGAAGACAATGGAAGTCAGAACAAAGACAAATCGCCCTGCACTGGGCTTCCCGGCTTTGCGGATCCAGAGAGAGACAGTGCCGGGGGAAAGCCATTTCAGGTTTCTGAGATCTGATTCCTTCTTCACGGGATTCTGCGTGTCCAGAGGGCATCCGTGGCTCCCGCGATGACCAGTGCTCAGAAACCTCGGTCGGTTTTGCGGCACTTTCCCTCCTTGTCTTTCCTTGCACACCCTTTATCATATTTCTCTCTACCCAAAGCGATTTTTCAATACTCCTGGTCAGGTGGGGATTAGTCGGCGAGAGGGGAATCCCACAAGACAAACAAACAAACGAGCCAAGCCCTACCCTGCCTTCTTGAAAGCCTGGCCAATTGCCGAATGTCTCTGCTCCTCAGTTTCCTCATCTGTTAAATGGGGTCATTTTCGTGCCTACTTCATAGCACGGCTGGGAGGATGAACGTGAGTTGCTCTGTGGAAAGAAGCAGCCTGCGCTCGGGGTTGATGGTACAAGGAAGGGACCCCGAATGCCTGGCTGAGTAAGATGTTTGCCGTCATAAAATGAGATCCCTCGTGCGCTACAGAAGTAGCTATCCATCCTCTGAGGCTGAATTTGTACATGTAATTGGGCTGCAGGTGGATGCAGATAATCAAACTCATTGTCAGCATCTCCATTTTGTGAGTCTGACCACAAAAGGCAAATACGGGGAAGCAGGATTTACGTTTCCCGGTGATCCTGCACCACCCGCCTCTCTGATGAAGAGCTCAGGAAGTGGGCGGGGACTGGAGGGGCTGCAGAGCGAGGAGATGTTAAGCCGAGACTGGACAGATGCCGCTGGCTGCTTTAACCTCTTCAGTGTCTGCCCAGATGCGCTGCGCTCCCAGCAGAGTCACCAGCCCGGAGATACGCAGGACACGCGGTTTTGGAAACACGCTGCAAATCTGAAAGCACTCGCAACGAAGAGGTCAGCCTCATGGCAGCAAGTCAGTCACCGGCCCCCGCGAAGCCTCCCCGCGCCGGGCCGGCCGGGGTGTGTTCGATCCGATCCGTGATTGCAGACCCAGGCTCTGAATTTCCCTGCTTCTCCATCCCGTGTCCACCCCTTCCCCCACCTCTCCAGCTCTCCAAACGCAAGGTTGGACTTGGCTCAAGGGATTTCTTTAAATGCTCAAAGCAAAACCTTTGCTCATTTTACTGGAGGGAAAGTGCAGGGGAGCTGAAGCAGCCTTCCCGACGGCACATGCTTGCTCCCTGCATGAGGAACACCCGCCCTCTGGCCCAGAGCCGCTCAGCCCTGCATCCCCACCGGCCACTGGAAGGTCCTCCGTCATCAGCACCGAGTGAGTCGGCCGCCTGGCCTTGGTTCTCTCTTCTCTGGTTCCATGTAGATGAGGTCACCCACCTGCCCCCAGAGCTGTGGTCCACAGAGCATCTTCAGCTTGGCTTCTACCTGTGTTCTCAGAGGAAGCGATGGGAACCTCCAGTGGGGGTCTGGAAGTCTGCGATTTTCCCACATGTTAAATAGTCACAGCAGTGTTGCCTTTGAAGGATTTTATGAATGATTGCGACACTGTTACAGAGGTGGCCTCTAAAACCAGTATATATAAAAATTCTGTTGAAGAACAGAAGAGGAAATTAATCCAGCTTGCAGCTCAGGGGTCAGTATATTTCATGACCTCAAAAGCTTAAGGCTTGAGGGAACTGTATTGGATATCCTGGGATAAACCATCATGGAAAAGACCATGAAAAAGAATATATATATATATATATATATATATACACACACACATATAAGTGAATCACCTTGCTGTACACCTGCAACTAACACGACACTGTTGATCAACTATTCTCCAATAAAGTAAATTAGGGAAGCAGAGCTTAAGGTTTGAAACATAAGCGCCTGAGGAGAAGCTGATTTTGTAGCACTGCTCTATTCAGCAGATATCTGCTGAGACGTAGTCTGTGCAGGCAGGGTTCTGGCCCTCAGGTAGCTCACCGTCTGGAGGAGGAATCTGAGCACAGAGTAGAGGTCAGGGTTGTAAGATGCTGGGTCCAGGTGCTGTGGGGATATAGGATGGGCTGGCAAGCTCCCCACAGGGACTGGGCCACGGAACGCTTCCAGAGGGAGGGGTAGTTGGACTAAACTCGTAGCCTTTAGAGAGTCAAGGAGGCTATTAGGAGGTCAGTGACATACCCACAGCTATATTTTGGGGAGGTGACTGTGGCAGCTGTGGGTGAGTGGGGAGGGCGCTGCAGGACGGGGGACAGAAGCCTCGGGGTGTGGGGAGACGGCAGATCCTGGGAGGAAGGAGTCCGCCGAGTCTGGTTACCAGTTTGTCCTCTGGGGAAGGAGGGGAGGGCTCCAGGTGCCTGATCCTCCCTGAAGGAGGGAGGTGGCCCGTGGACTGAGAAAGGGACACACAGCTTCAGACGTGGGTTTGAGATGCTCTTGGCCTGTGGGGTGTTTGAAATGCAGGACTCGAGTGTGAAGATGGAGTGGGTGCAGACAGTACCCCGTGGGACACACTGACGCAAACGGTGTCGATACATGACACTCACAGCCAGTGATGGCCCAGGAGAGAATGCAGAGAGAGGAAGGGGGAAGGCAGGGGTGGGGTGAGTTAGACAAGGAATTCTTGAGAAGGGACGGCAGAAGCAGCAGCGGCGACGTGCCGGCATCAGAAGGGCACTGGGCGCTGTTGATAAAGAGACACCTCAGGGGTGACAAGGGGACACATGTGGGACAGGCTGGAGTGCGAGGTGAATTCCACTTCCCCCTCTGCCTCGTCAGTCCTCGTAAAGAGCATCAAGCAGCCAGGGTACCATCTGCACATTTAATCTCCTCCCAAGTTAAATCCACCCAATTCAGCCTCAGAGGATGGACGGCTACTTCTGTAGTGCACGAGGGATCTTCTTTTATTACAGCAAACAGCTTACTGTACGGGGCACTCGGGGTCCCGTCCTTGCACCATCAACCCCGAGCTCAGCCTGTTTCTTTCCACAGAGCAACTCACGTTCATCTTCCGAACCATGCCATGAACTAGGCGCAAAAATGATCCCATTTAACAGATGAGAAAACTGAGGAGCAGAGAGATTCAGTAATTTGCCCAAAGTCACACAGCCAGTAAGTACTGAGAAGTGAACCCCCATCTTAGTAATTTCGCAGGCTTCACATTGCGGTGGCTTCTCTTGTTGTGGAGCACAGGCTCTAGGCACATGGGCTTCAGTAGTTGCACGCGGGCTCAAGTAGTTGTGGCATGTGGGCTCAGTAGTTGTGGCGCACGGGCGAGGTTGCTCCGTAGCATGTGGGATCTTCCCGGACCAGGGCTCGAACCCGTGTCCCCTGCATTAGCAGGCGGATTCTTAACCACCGCGCCACCGGGGAAGCTCATGATTTCTTGCTTCTAAGAAAGGTTTTGTACAACTGAGCCAAATCATCTGGGCCATCTTCTCCCTCTTAAGGAGAAACCTGACATTTTTCTATTGTTAAGAGCAAGGGAAATTGAAATCTGTATATCAGATTTTGCTCAAGACAGTTGAAGGTATGTGCACGTGAAGGAGTGAAAAAGGAATCTGATAAAATAATTCATTTTTGGAGCCAGGAAATCTACTAACTTCTTTAGAAAAAAATTGACTGGAGTCTAGTTGATTTACAACGTTGTGTTAGTTTCAGGTGTACAGCAAAGTGAATCAGTTATACATATATCCACTCTTTTTAAGATTCATTTCCCATATAGACCATTACAGAGTATTGAGAAGAGTTCCCTGTGCTATCCAGTAGGTCCTTATTAGTTATCTGTTTTATATATAGTAGTGTGTATATGTCAATCCCAATCTCCCAATTCATCCCCCACCCCCTTACCCTCTGGTCACCTTAAATTTGCTTTCTACGCCTATGACTGGATTATCTGTGTTCTTTTAGGAAATCTACTAACTTCATCAAGCCTGAGGACTGCAGTACGTTAACTCTTTATTCTGGAACATTTCACACATACATCAAAGTAGAGAGAATAGGATAACAAGCCTGATGAACCCATCTCCCAGCTTCAACTGCTGTCAACTCACGGTCCGTCTTGCTTCATCTCCCTCCCTCCCATTTTCCTACCCTATCCTTGGTGAAAGGATCGGGTTTTACAGCAAAAAAGATAGCAAAGAGTAGGCATCTGGTTATTCCATCCATTCTGCCCATCTTGAAGATGACCTCAAGGTACCCGTCCTGGCACTGGGCTCCCAGACAAGCCAGGTGAGCTGGACAGCAGGCTCACACACAGACGTGAGAGGGGCAAAGTCCTCCTGGATTTCAGAAAAATGACTTCTTGCTTTCTGAGTCTTCATGGACATCAGTTCTAGAAGAGGAGAACAGTGTTCTGGGCCAGGATGAAGTGAACCCAACAGAGATGTTCTAAGGGAAACAGGACACTCTCATTTTTTTCCCTACAAGCAGCCACATGGTCCTTATTGCCTTTTCCCATCAATCCTCCTGGGGAGGGTGTCAGGGTCTTGTCCAAGACCAACTCAAAGAAAAGAACCAACCTCATTTGTTGTCACAGACTCACAGCCGAGATGTGCAGGACAGGGGCACCAAGCCCACCTCTCTGCCTTCAGGTAAGTCCCTGAGATAAGAAGCCTTCTCGCTTTGAAAAAATCCAATAGGGAAACTTCAGGACATATTCACCACTTAGTCACTCCCGGGAAATTCCGTCCTTAGAGCCAAGCTTCCTTACTCTGTCTGTTTCATCAGTTTCCTTTTTATCTGGTCCTTAAGTTTTTAGAGAAAAGACATTTACTTTACCTACAGAAGAACTTCTCCTACCCGTGATAAACTTCATAGCCTGCCAAGGCTTTTGCAACAACTTTCCTAATCCTTATTTAGGAGTTGTCTCTATTATAAATCGACATCCAGCCATCCTTATAAATCTCTTAGAATCTTCTCCAAGCTTCCATGTCGCTTTTAAGGTGTCAAGCCCCAAACCGAGAAAGATGCTGCAATAGTAACTGAGAATGGAAACACGATGAGAAACTTACCATCTTTCTTTTAAGACTCGCGTGGGTTATCATTTTCTGTGGAGATCAACCTGCTTTTCAAAAATTGGACAAAAGTCCTAGAAAAGAGGAAGAAAGTGGGATGTGTTCAGACATAGAGCGCTTATCTTGATTCCGTCAGAGAACATGTAGAAAAATACTTCCACGTAGCAGCTTCACAAATTCCCAGTATTTAGTGGCAAAAACAGGGAGACGACAGGGACTCCCCTTCTCATCACCACGTCTCAGATCTTAGAATCGTCTAGCACTGAAACACCCTTTCCTTCAAGGGCTAGATAGTCAATATTTAGGCTTTGTGGGCGAGGTGGTCTCTCTTGCAGCCACTCACCTGTGTCCCTGTAGCCTGAGGTGGCTGTGGACAATAGGCACCGGAGTGAGCCTGGCTGCTCCAAGGAAGTTTTATTTATGGAACTGAGATTTGACGTTTGAAAGTTTCATGTGTCATGAAATTCTTGTTTAGCTTTTGTCAACCATTAGAAAAAATGTAAAAGCCTTTCTTGTCTCTCAGGCCATACGCAACCAGGTGTGTTGGCTTGTGGGTCCTAGTTTGCCTACGTGTGATTCAGCATCTTCTTTAAATGAGCTCCAAAAGAAAGCATGAGATGATTAGGGAGATAATCTGTGCCCTTTAATGTTTTCACTACAACAATATTTTAAAGCAGGAATGGCAAGTCACTATTCTTTGCTTTGAGCAGACAACTATGTAGGGACACTAAATTGTAGGGTTTTTAACGGGGCCGGGCCGGGGGGACCTGGAGCGTCTTTGCCTGATCAGGAACTCTATCCCAGGAGGTCCAGGGTCCTTTTATATGAATTTTGACTCTACTTTGAGGATCCAGAACCAAGAGTCATACATGGATAAAAATTTATTTATCAAGATTTGTAAATTTATTTCCCCAAAATTATAAATCTTAAATGGCATTACTTATGTAATTGATTACTTATGAAAAGAGTTGGAAAATCTCTGGAAGCTTTAGGATTTATGGTATTTATGAAGAAATTCATTAACACGCAACTTATTAAGGGATCTTTTCCTGGATATGTGAGAGCCGGGCCCCGCCCTGTATCAGGGCCCAGGACCTGGCCTCGCCTTTCTGACACTGAACCTGGCACAGCTCTTTTGTGGACGGGACTTGGAATCTGTTAGCAGGTCCTGCCGGGCTCACGATGGTTGCTGACGGCCTCTTAGGGCTTTAAAACTTGACCGAGAATAATAGCACAAGACGTGCTGTAAACCAGCCTGTATCATTTTATCTCTCAATTTGCAGTTCAGAACAGACCGTAAAGTCCTCTTGTTCTAGGAAAAGTGATCAACTTTCCCTGAGCAGAGCCGGCGGACATCTCGTGCTACTTTTGTAAATGTTGAAGCTGAACGGCGAGCTCCTAGATGGGTCTTTGAAAATAGATTGAATTTTGGTGGCGACTTTTCTCACAAGTAACAGTGGTCTCTGAACAATACTTTTCTTTTTATACCTTTATTGGAGTATAATTGCTTTACAATATTGTGTTAGTTTCTAGTGTACAACAAAGTGAATCAGCTCTACGTATACATATATCCCCATATCTCCTCCCTCTTGTGTCTCCCTCCCTCCCACCCTCCCTATCCCACCCCTCTAGGTGGTCATAAAGCACCGAGCTGCTCTCCCTGTGCTCAATACATTTATGTGAGGCAGAATCCATGTAGATTTTAATGGTGTGGAAGTTGGGCTGGAATAAATAATCTTCAATTAGGGGGCAGATCATCCTCTTATGGTTAGAAAGTCAAGTGTTTGGCTATCGCGTATTACTTCCAGGTTCAAAAGTTGAGAGAATTCATAACTAAAATAAAAAAGATGTATCCGCTCAAAAAGACTTCTTTGTCGGAACACCATCGTGTACTGGAACCTTGAGTCCTGTTAAATTCTGGGTGTATGAGAGGCCGCCTGAGGCCGAGGCCACGTGCCACCCAAGGCGGACTGCTGACCCTCTGCTGTGCCGTGGGAACGCTCCCGTCACCCCTACCGCCTTCCCATCCGGCTCTCCGAGTGAGAGGTTACTATTTCATAGACGGGGGTATAAGATGGTTAGCTCAGAATTATTCTGAGTATAATTATTCCAGCACTTTGATCTCCTTTCCAAGTTAAAGACACTTCTCTGTGTTGCTTTCCTGTGGTGCAAATTTCAAACAGGGGAAAGTCCGCCGGCTCCGACAGTCACAAGGTCAAACACCGTCAGATCCTAGTACAGAGAGAACATTCTCTTTTCCTGAGGAATTAGAAGTTGGCAGGAAATGGAAATATCAGACAGGAAGGTCTGGGGGTGGGGGGACTCCTACCTTAGAGGCTCAGGACACCACCAAGTCCCGATGTCACACGTCTAGAGAGGGATTTAGGCATCTCATTTTTCTTACTCTACCTTCACTGCTGGTTAGTACCTGGAAAGAAAAGAAACTCCACCGTGTCAAGTTTGGGGAAGAAAGCGGTTTGCTAAAATTGGATGTCTAGGAGTCCGTTTATCCACGAGCGTCATTCATGAAAACTAACTCTGTCTCTATACCACAGGGAAATGAAGATTGATTGCGTTATTATTATTAATCTGGAACCAACCTCCCTCCTTCCTTCTTTCTTTCCTTTCCTTTATCTCTCCCTCCCTTCTCTCTCCCTCCCTCCCTCCCTCCCTCCCTCCCTCCCTCTCTTCCTTCCTTCCTTCCTTCCTCTCATCCCTCCGCCATACTCGATAAACAATACTGTGCTAGAATAGTAACAGCCTCTGGGTTCTGTCTGGGACCCCTGATAACTCTGCGGTCACCTGTTTCTTATGCTGTCCCTCTATTTGCAGTAGCTAGCATGCGGTAGGATCAAAGTACTTTTCAAAGTGTGCCGATAAATGACACATTAAAAAAACATAATAGCAGAAGAACCGTAGCCGAAATGTCCAGCTGAGAGTTGCTGAGTACAGAAGAGACAGCCATTAATTATGCCTGACAGGCTTAGCAAAGACTCCACAGACAAGGGCACCTGAGTCTGACCCAGAAGGAGCAATAGGATTTAGGCTTAAGGTAGTTGTGACCCAGTCGTGAAGGTCAGGAAGACGCTGTTCCTTTAGTCCTGTGATTTGCGGAATTTTTTGGTCCCAGACTTGCTTTATGATCTCAAAAATTACTGAGGCCCTCCCCAAAAGAGCCTTTATTTATGTGTGTTCTGTCTATTCATATGTAAAGCACTGGAAATTCAAGTTGAGAATTTTGGGTTTTAGAAATATGTCTTTATTAATCCATTTCAAAGCGATAACAAAGTCATTACAAGTTGTCGTAAATAATATACTTCAAGAAAAATAAATTCGTTTTCCCCAACAAAACATTTAATGAGGACAGTTGCACTAAGCTGCGGCCAACCTCTTTCGTAAAAGACGGCTGGATTTTCACATCTTCGACACTTACTGTGGCTCTGACGGAGCAAACGTAACTTTAATTCCTGACTTCACGGAGCCTGTGTTAACATTGGGTCATACTAAGTAGCGCGATATCACACGCTGGGAAGCCTTTGGGAAACTCCACTGTGTATTCATGAAAGGAAGAGGGTCAAAGAGACGAACGACCTCCTAACACGAGGGGCAAATAGCTTTTATCTTTTAAACCATCTGAAAGGCTCTCAGAGGCCCTCAGTGGACACCCAGGAGGTTCTAGGTGGAGAGAATGGCCTGACCAGAATACCAGATGCTTCTCTTAAAATGTATTTCCTAGGTTCTCCCCCAAATTCCCTCTAAGTCTCTTGGGGCCCAGCACACACCCATGTTCTCAGCTGGTCTTGGGTTGTCAAATATGGGCCTGTTATGTCAGCACCCCCCCACCCCAGTTTATAATCCTTGAAGGTTTCTCTAGAGCCCTCGAGATGAAATTAAAATTTTTAGTATATTTTAGGGTGGTGCTGGTCAAAATGCTACGAGTAACGGGTATGGGGTTCGTAGAATCAATTCAGCTGTCCTTGACCAGCATCTTATAAAAACTATGATATACTAGAATAGGAAATATTAGAACATTGCAAGTCAATGTTCAATAATCACGGTGTTGTCCCGTGAAACGAATGTTGCTGTTACACAGATGCGTGTACGTGTGTCTGTGGATGGGGTCTCAGTGCCAAAGGTACTTCTTACTGCGATTCATGGTCCAATCAGTTTGAAAAACACTTTCTTAGCAGCCCCCCTGTCTACTCCCGGGAC
Source organism: Phocoena phocoena (assembly GCF_963924675.1). NCBI lineage: Eukaryota > Metazoa > Chordata > Mammalia > Artiodactyla > Phocoenidae > Phocoena > Phocoena phocoena. The sequence goes on along the minus strand of NC_089232.1, from coordinate 1,624,199 downwards.
CGCCCGACTCTCCCATGGGTCAAGTTACTTGCAGCTCTCCGGAGCCTTAAGCATGTTTTTCTTCCCTCTGGGCCTCTGCTCAAGCTTCTGTCTATATATATCAACGCTGCTCTTCTCTCCATCACTCAGATGATTAGGACTCAGCATTGAAGAGTCGGCTCATAGAATGCCTGCTGGGAAATTCTCTGTCCCCTGCCTACCGCCCCCGACCTTGGCCTCCCCCGGGGTCATCCCAACATTCCATGGGGGTTGGTGCAGGATCCAAAGAACCTAACACACACCGTCCATCCATTGCATTGCTCCTTGAAGACCAGCACGGCATCTGTCTGTGTGGCCCGAGTGCAGTCCTGACACAGAATCAAAGCTCCGGGCACTCGTGTTACCTGAAGTCATCAGTGATGGCCTCAAAAATTCTCGAAGGCATTTTTGATGTCTCCCTGTTTCCCAGGGGGGAAGGGAGACCCTGAGCACACTCTTAATGGGGGCTCCTGTAAGTTACTGAACATTAGGATGTGACGTGCGGCCGTGGCATCTTAAAGACTGACGGCCGCAGGGAGAAAGTGGGACCCCGAGGCACAGTCCAGCATGGTTACACTCTGCCCCAGCGCCATGCAGCCTCTCGCCTCGGGGAGACTTCCCCCTAGTTCTCAGACTCAGTACCATTTCTAGTTTATTGCCTCCACTGAAAACAGCTATCACCCTGGCAATTTTCCATTCATTTCTCTGTGTATCTCATTAATCTCTCTAGAGTTATTACAAGTTCCTCACTAGAATATATGGTCTGTGAGGTCAGGGATCGAATTTATTTTTGCTCTATCACATCCACCATCAGTGCTGGGAGAGTGACCGATGATGTGAGCCCCTAGCAGGCCACAGACTGGGGAGGAAGAGCCCGCCTGAAAGGTACAAGAACTAGGCTGATGAAGGTTAATTTTATGTGTCAAACTGACTGGGCCTCGGCGCCCAGACAGTTAGTCAGTCATGATTCTGAATGTGCCTCTGAGGGCATTTTAGGATGAGACTGGCATTCAGACTGGTGGACTTGAAGTAAAGCAGGTTGCCCTCCGTGATATGGGTGGGCCTCACCCAACCAGTTGAAGGCCTGATGAGAACAAATGACTGACCTCCTCCAATCAAAAGGGAGTTCTGCCAGCGGACGGCCTTTGGGTCTGAACCGCAACCTCGGCTCTTTGGCTCTTCCTGGGTTTCCAGCCTGAAGGCCCACCCTGGAGATTTGGACTGATCTGTCTCCATAATCGCTTGAGTTAATTCCTTAAAACGAATCTCTTCCTACAGAGAAGCATCCTAGTGGTTCTGGCTCGGCAGAGAGAATTGTGAAGGCATTGCCTGCTGTCCTGAGGCATCAGGGTTCATCCTCTCCCCATGGCTCCCCTCTGAGGGGCTTGATGCCCATTTGCAGGGGGCTGAGACGCAGCCATGTCAGCATGGAGCTACAGATGCACTCAACACTTTGGGGAAAAAACGACTGATATATTAAAACAAGCAGGGGGATCATGTAAACTAGAATCCAAAGTGTGTATACGTTGGAAAAACAAAGCAGGGGACTTCAGAGACACCTTGGAGAGGCAGCTGGCGGACTGGCCCTTGGCCAGTAGGCAACCATCGGGTGTGAGAACCTTTAGCTTCTCCAGTGTCATGTGCTGAGAAGCAGTCGTGAGCACTGGAAGAGAAAGGAGGATTCTAGGGTGCATTTCAGGGATATTGCTCTGTAAGCGGCATGGGCTCCCCTGGGAGAGGCTGGTGGGGAAACCGGAAGAGAGGGGCTGGCCATAGTGCAGAAGAGACCCGGGGGCGGGGCCACGTGGAGGCAGAAAAATTCCAGTTCGTTATCTACGGTCAGTTCAGCATCATCTTCTTTAGGGACCCTTTCCTGACACTCCTGAAGGCACGTCCGCCCTTCCTCTCTGCTGGCCAAACACCTGCTGCTCGATCACACGGTGTCCCGCAGTGCATCACAGTTGTGTGTTCAAGAGTGGGCAGCTGCAGACTGAGAGCTCTTTGGGTGCGTTTTCTGGACCTTATTCATCTTTCATTCCCCGTGGCTCATCCAGAGCTGAGCGCAATACAATATTTGTGGCATAAAAGGCTGAAAGGCTAGCCTCCAATGGCGGGCACCGCCTTCCACTGAGATAGGGACTCAAGAGATGAAATGGGTTTGAAAAACAATATACTAATTCACACATATCCCTCATCATTTTACTATTATTGCTATTGATAGTTATTATTATTTTGGTCAAACAATTTCTTTTCACCTATATTCGGAAGGTGCGGCAGCCCAGGTACGCACAGTCTATAAATTACCAGTAATTTTGAGTTAGCAGATGCTTAAATAATGAGGATTCATTTCAAATTTAATTAGTGCTTATATATTGGGTCATAATTTTAAAAATAGGATTTCCCTAGAAAATGATAACTCACTTTAGTAGATTTAGAGTGTATCACTTTAGTGAATCTCCTTAGAGTATTATGGCCACTTGACAGAAATATTTAGTAGTATTCTTTTTCATCCAGGGACCGTCCACAAAAGCCGAGCAGAGATGTTACGGGACAAGACTGCCTCAAAAGGAAGAATTATACTCCAGGTCCAAAGAAAAGGGACATATCATCTCCACAGAATAGTTAACTTCCATATGCATACATTTTCAGAGTTATCATAGGCTACGTGGTTTTTTGGGGGGACATGGGTATTTCTTCCCCTCATCCTTATTTCACTGTTTTAGTGTTGGACATTTAATCCAGTCCGATTTTTAAATATGAATGAGAAAAGCTGTGCTCATCAAGTTTCCAGATACTCCAAAACTTACAAAGACTATTGTCTAACAGCAAAGCCCCGTTTTGATAACAATTCACGAGGGGTCAGGTGTCTCGTCTATGCCTTGTGACTCTGGACTCTTGTGTTCTTACCTTGTCACCTCCCTAAAGACATGGAAAAACACACGGTACTTTCAAAAAGGCTTTGACTAAATTGTTTCTCGGATTTGAAAAAATCTCTGAACAATTATGATGGAAATATTGACCTATCTTCCTTCCCTCTATACCACACAATTAGGAGGTCCCTTTATAATGTAATATAATCATGCTGTCTTTCTCTTTTCTCCCATTTTTTATATAGTAAAACGTAGTCTGGATTCAACTGTAAAACGTGTATCTAATACACTAACCACGACAGAAAGGCTTCTCAAAGGGAAAAAAACCCCTCCCAATCTCACACATCAGCTGTTTCTACCTTAGTGGTTGCATTTTCAGAAGCATACAACTTCTGACATCATCGCAATCGCTGTGTGAATACGATTTTTAGATTTAATTTCTTAAATCCACAAAACCTTCCGGGAGATCTGCCGGAGAGAGAAATTCAGAGGACTTGGCTGAGGGACTGGGCTGGGGGAGGAGTTCCTGATGCGGATGTGACGTAGTTCAGGGAGCAGACGGGAAGTCCTTGGAGGGTGGGGGAGGCCTCGGGGTGAGAGCTCCTGGGGCATCTCCTGGGGGCCTGCGTTCTAGGAAGGCGGCTTCAGAACGACTGGAGCGCACTCTCTCTTCAGAGACTCCTGGCCCCAAGTCGAGTCAAGACAACTCAAAGACTGGCTCCCAGGCCAACTCAGAGATGCAACTGGGAGGACGCCCGGGGTAGAACAGGGCTCGTGAGGGTCACTGTCTACTCTGAGGCCCCAAGTTAATAACAAAACCACCGTGTACCGAGCCCCTGGTGTGCACTAGGCAGGATGCTGGGCTCCAACAGCTGGTTTGCCATCATTCAGACCTGTCACTAAACATCGCTTAGAGAAAGGAAGGTGGACCATAATGAAAAAGGGCAGGAAAAAGCCCCCGGATCCTTTAATAACCGTGGAGGGCAATATTACAGGTGAAAGAAAGTAGGTCTTTTCAATTGTTTCAGCATATTTGAAGCCTTCCTTTGGATTCTAGACAACTCCTCCAGTACACACACTTACACACACTCACACAGAGCTACACAGGGGTCTCGCTTAATAAGAAAAAGGAGATAAACTTTCCACACACCTTTCCTGATCTATCTAGGTCAGTTCTCGGTACCATCCTCACACCACGTAGCTCTAATTTAATAGCGCTTTTAAGGTTGTCATTTTATAAATGCAGAGCTGGTTTTTTTTTTTTTTAAGTTACTGTTTCTCTCCATTTTAAATTCTGCGTGTTCCTCCCGGCCTCCTTTCTCTTCTTCCGGCTCTCCCTCCCTTCTCCCTCCCCCGCATCCACATTCTCCCCCAGAACTGGGCACAAGTGCCTGGTGCACAAGTGCCTGGGACGAAGCACCGGGCAGGACACTCAGTACAAGGAAGCTGACAGCTGCCCATGACGATGAGTGAGCCCCGGAGAAAGGAAGTCTTCACATCCCGGCTCTACAGGAAGCCATATGGCTTCCTGTCCCCACGTTGGGTTTTCCCACGTGAGAAGAACGCCTGGGACGTTACAGTGATTTTTCCTTGTGATGGGATTGCTAGCGTGGCCCCAGAACCTCCCACACTCAGGTGGTTGAATTGCTGGCCTGGTGGGAGCCGGCCCGCAGAGGTCCCAGCTGTGATGAAGACTTAGAGATGGTGCATGTGGCCCCTGGGCCCCAGGCACCATATACACAGATACATGTGTGGCCATGCACAGGCACAGGTGCAGACTTGATATGGACCCAAATAACACTGATGGGTTTTGCAAATGTGCGTGTCCAGTGATGTGCACTGAGCATTACCCACCTGCTTTACTATGATTGCCGTTGACTGGGCTTGCCACACTTGTGTATTTGTGGCGTGCAGAGGCCAGCCCATAAATCAAGCTGTGTGTGACAGGATAGAAAAGAAAGTGACGGGGTCTGCAGTATCTGCTGGGAGGGCTTATAGGAAGGAGCTTAGTTACAAACTGGGAGTGACGGGGAGAAGACACATGTTTTTGGTTATTTTATGATTGTTGGGCCCAATTTCCTTTCCATATGTAGAAGCACACAGGCCAGATGCTTTGAAATTGCCTGAAGCCCCATGACTGACGCACACGTGGGCCGAGAAAGGAAGAGACTAGGGCAAGGGGAGCATCTGCTGTGTCTTTGGGGGGGTGACTCCTGGCTGGTCCGGTGTAAATCACGGTTATGTGCCATCAGAGCTAGAAAAGGTGGAGGGGCCATGGGGCTGTGACTGGGTGAGACATTGGGTGGGTTTTTGTAAAAATACAAAGCAATACTTGGTTGACTCTTGATTCCCCACCCCCAACAAAGAAAAGAAGATAAAAATGCATTGATCCTTTGTAAAAAGGAATTTGCTTCTATCAAATAGGAAGGAGGAATAGCAAGTGTTCACCGTAGAAATAACTTTGAGAAACCCAGATTGACGTAAATACGGTTTCCCAGTAAGACCATCAAGGAAAACACACCAGCCTTTGTAAGTGATGGGCTTAAAGGGCCTTAAGGAAATTGGGTGAATTTACAACTTTTTGAGGGTTTGTTCTCTGGGCAGCCGTTGGGCGGGAACTCAAGCAGTGATGTCGGCAGGACGCAAAGCGAAGCGACCGGAGCCCCTGTACCTGCGGGATTTCATTAAAGACTCAGAGAGTGAGATTAGTATGATGGGACACTTGCAAATTCAAAACCAAACGCTGTAACTGAGGTGTCCCCAAACCTCAGCTGATAATAAACCAACACAGTTGGCAACTGTGCCAATAAAGGGAGAGGAAATAGCCCTCCTCCAGGGTGACGAGAGGCTGCCAGGAGGGGCAGCCCTATCACTAGCCCGAGGGGACCGTCGGTTACTACAGACACAGCCAACCTTGCGTTGCAGCAGTGGCTTTGAATTCCAGCCTTGGAAGCCTGATCCCAACCTGATCTCGTTAAAGACAAAGCAGGGGCAAAGTTGGGACAGGACAGCAATGCTGAGGATGTGGCCTTTGGCACCTTTGTCTCTGTGCGGTTTGCTTGCGGCGAAATACCAGCCACTTGCAATTTCAGACCAAAGGTGGATATTCTGAGGTCCCAGTGGAAACGTGTGATGAATAGGGTGGGTCTAATCCAATCCACTAACCAGGGCAGGGGGCTGCTGGGCCCCTTCAGCAGTGGCTGAGAACAGCTGACATTTCCATTCCTTCTGTTTGGGGTCAATTACTCATACAAACACGCAATCCACATATAGGATGGGTTTGCGGGCGTGAGTATGCAGACCGGGGTAGGATTAGATGAATCAGTATCAGAAGGGATCATTGGAGCTAGTCAGTTACGTGACTCTTTTAAAACAAAAGTTGGTGTGGGTGCACGTGCGTGCATGTTTGCATGTGTGTGTTTTGTTTTTCCACGTGTAGTCGTATGGAGCAAACACCGGGCTTTTAATCTTAGAAGACTTACGTTTTAATCTCGGTTTGATTTCTAGGTGTGCGTTTGTTGGCAAATTGTTTAAATGTTCTCGTTCCAATTCTCCTTTTTCGTTTTCTTCTGCAATTGTTTATTGTAAAGCACAGGCTGAGGAAGTTTACTTCACTGTAATTGGAACGTGTAATATTCTCCCCCCTCCCCTGCATCATTTTCCTTTTCTTCCTTAAATCCCCACAACACGATTACTGTCCTTCCATTTAGTTGAGAGAGGTTAGCATTGTTGAAGACTGTTTACTCGGCTTCCTAATTTGGGGATGAGAAATCTATATCCCATAATCTAGCCCTCAACTCCATGTCATCCAGCCCACAGAGCTAATGAATGAATCAAAGAGCCCATACTTCTCTTTATACATTCTAAAGATGTAAACTCTGCTAAAGTTTTTCATTTTAAGTGATTTTTAAAATTGTGGTAAAATATACATAACATAAGCTTTTCTTTTCTTTTCTTTTCTTTTTTGCGGTACGCGGGCCTCTCACTATTGTGGCCTCTCCCGTTGCGGAGCACAGGCTCCGGACGCGCAGGCTCAGCGGCCATGGCTCACGGGGCCAGCCGCTCCGCGGCATGTGGCATCTTCCCGGACCGGGGCACGAACCCACATCCCCTGTATCGGCAGGCAGACTCTCAACCACTGCGCCACCAGGGAAGCCCCGAACTTGCATTTTAAAAGAACTACTCTGCTTGTTACCCTGAGTAAAGATTCCACAAAGGGAACTGATTATGGACACAGTAAACCAAGTTAGAGAGCCGTTGCAACATTCCAGGGTAAGATTAAATTTGCTGAGAATTGGCCAGGCTCTGGATTTACTTTAAGAGAGGACCAACACAAACTGTTGATGGTTTGGATGTGGGGTATGCAAAAAAAAAAAAAATAGGAGTCAGGGATGAACCTGGTGGTGTATATACTCAGCAAATAGAGGTGAAGTTGTCATTTATTGACAGCAAGAATATGGCTTGGGTGGAGAAGTGGAGGGATGGTGAGTATGTTGGACAAATGGTATAACAATGGAAAATTTCCCTAAAATCATCTTTAAATGTAACGCAATACCCACCCTAATCCCAACGTAATTCTTTATTGAAGTGTATTTGATTTATAGTATTATATTAGTTTCATATATTATAATTAATTGAATGACCATTGGTGCATGGGTTTATTTCTGGATTCTTTATTCTGTTCCATTGATCTGTGTGTCTGTTTTTGTCCCAGTCCCACAATGTATTCATGCCTGAAGCCTTGTAGTATAGTCTCAAGTCAGGGAGCACGATGCCTCCAGCTTTGTTCTTTTTTCCTAAGATTGCTTTGGTGATTCAGTATCTTTTCTGATTGTATGTAAGTTTTAGGATTATTTATTCTGGTCCTTTGAAAAATGTCATGAGTATGTTGATAAATATTGTGTTAAATCTGTAGATTGCTTTGGGTGGTAGGAACACTTTAATAATATTAATTCTTCCAATCCATAAACCCGGGATAGCTTTCCATTTCTTTGTATCACCTTCAATTTTCTTAATCGATGTTTTATAGTTTCCAAGGTATAGATATTTTACCTCCTTGGTTAAGTTTATTCGTAAACTTGGTTAATAAACTTGATTAAGTTTATTTCATTCTTTTTGATGCAATTTTAAATGGGATTGTTTTCTCGCCTTCTCTTTCTGACAGTTCATTATTAATGTATAGAATAGCAACGTATTTCTGTATATTAATCTTGCATCCTGCAAATTTACTGAATTCTTTTATTGTTCTGATTGTTTTGGGTGGAGACTTTAGACTTTTCTATATATTTTATCATGCCATCTGCGAATAGTGACAGTTTTACTCTTCCCTTCCAATTTGGATGCCTTTTATTTCTTTTTCTTGTCTGATTATTGTGGCTAGAACATTCAATATTACGATTTTTTTTAAATGAAAATGTAAGGTGTGGAATTCTACCTTTTAAAATTTAAGATCTATATGAGTAATTTTTAAAATCCATTTAATGATTTAAATTTATGTAATTTTGTTTTTTAAAAATTTTCTTAATATTGCTTAAATTGATAATTTGATGGATATATTATTTAGTAAATACTGATATGCAAATTCTATCTTTTTGACAAAATTATTTTCTGCCAGTTATTCACACCTGAGGAATTCCTGGGAAATCCATGTGACGTTACTAGAAGCATCGTGGTGGGTGGAAGCTTCCTAAATTAGAAGGACGGCGCTTAGCATAAAATAAACATACCAATATAGGTTTGGCCCTGCAAATCCAATGTCATGTGAAATCAGTTTAATAAAACAAGAATGTATATAACAAATATCATGACATGAACAAAATTGGTTAAAATTTAAAAGAGTGTTTGTGATTACAGGATAAACTTCAGTTACCTGAATTTACCCCTTTCCCCGACAAAACACTATGTTTCCATGCATTCGTTTTCCTTTATGGAAAAAGAGCCATATCAGAAGAAAAAGCGTCACATTCACCTCAGTAGAGGAAGAATAACATTTTTTAAATTTAGGAAATAAACTTGGTTGTATAACTTGATAACAATCGAGTTAATAGGTTAATATTCACTAACGTGTTTTCTCTGCAGTGCTGGCACACGTATAGGAAACATATATCAATGGTGGAAGTTTCATTACAATTTTAGTGTTTGAGAACAAGACGTTGTTTTGGTGTATATCATATATATTTAAGAGCTATGATCATTTAAAACTGCGAATGCAGGAATAAGTTTAGGATGCTGTTTTTTAAAGGAATGTGTTTAGTTACCTCTCACGAAGTAAGTATTTATTGAATATCTGCCATATGCCCATAAATTCTGTGCATTCAAATTTATACATTCAGAGGGAGAACTTTTAAAAAAAATGTCTTCTTCTTTTCGACAAGTTTGTGAAGTGAACGTGAGGAGGATGGATCTATTGTCATCTCACCCACATTCTCAAGGGCTTTTCACAGTGGGCTTCTCTCTGCTGTGAAAGCGTTTCTACTGCTCACGTCTGCATTTTTTGGAGTGAGTCTAAGACGGCCCCTGAATGCAAATCTGTATGAATTATTCCAATGTTTGCAGAAACCCTGGAAGTGTTGGACTCATTTACACTCATGGGAAACTGGTCTCCAAAATAGTACTTTCCTAAGGAAATTTTATGCAAAATTTTGACCCTTGACATTTTTACTGTGGATATTCACATTAGCATGTATGCTTTTCCCATCACACGAGTCTAATTGCCGGGACTGATACACATGGCTACACCGAAATTTTATCTCCAGGGTCATAAAAGAAACACCTTGCCCTTATTAACAAGAGTAACCAATAATTAGTGAGAATTTACTGTGTGCCAGGCACTGTTCTGAGACTTACATATGTTAATTTATTCAACCCTCTCAACCAAATTGTCAAGATATTCTTTCTGACTCAAGATATTTGAAACAGAGGCTATATATAGAACTCACAGACAGTTAAAGGAAAAATCATAAAAGACAACTGAAAAACTTTCAAGTGACACAAGTTGAAAATTCACAGAAGAAAAGCAATACGAAATGGTTAATAAACACAAAAGTAGATCTTTCATGAATAACTAAAGGAATTCAAATGTATATAACCCAAAGTCACCATTTTTCAGGTAAAATGAGCACATAGAAAATCATAACAGTACTGGTGAAGGTACAGTCAACTGAAACACGAATGGTAGAGACATAATTGTGCCTTGACAATACGCATACAGATATGTTTTAAAAAAACATTGCCTCTAGCTATTAAACATATAATTTTACCCCCCAAATTTATCTTAATGGGACCTTGGAATTTTATAGAGGAAGTATTAGAATCTTTGGAAATAGAATGAACCATTTAGTAAGTGGTTTTGCAAATTGAAAAAAAGTGACCCCTTTGAACAGTACACATAAAATAAACATGGTGGATCAAGATTTTAATTATTTTAAAAAAATTTAAAACTAGCAAGAGAAAATACAGGGAAATACCTCAGTGAGACACACAGTACAAATTATAAAGGTAAAAACTGATACATTTGAGGGTATAAATTTTTAAAAACCTGTATAACAGAAAGCAACACACATAATATTGAAAAGAGACAGACTGGAAGAAGATGTATCGGTCAAAGAACTGATCTATATTTAGAACTGTAAATAATTCATACACATCTATTGAGAGGTACATAATAGGAAAAATAGAAAATTGAAGAAAAAGGGTCAAAGGATATAAACAGAAAATTTACAGAAGAAAAATCTAGAAAGACAAAAACGTGAAAAGATTTTCAACATTAAGAGTAATCAGAATTCTTTCAGAATTTGACAGATTAAGAGAACAAAAATTAAACAAAAATCCAGGAAATTAAAGCAACACATATAAAATGTTGTATTCTAAGTAGAATATAAGTGGTATAATCCCTGGTTTCTTAGGCAAATACTGGACCATCAAGCAAACCTTAATGCTGAGCAACAAATGTTCCACAAATGGCCCACAGATCTGCTGAGATGTGGCTCGTCTTAGTTATCTGGAAAATGGGGCAGGGCCTGGGCAGTTAGCACCCCTACCCACAGACAGTCTCATCCATTTATCCAGTGTGCTGTGCAAATATTACCATTTCTGTGTGTACCATAATGTAAACAAAATGTCGGGAAGTATCGCTTTGATGATCTCCAAAAAGCCGAGATTTTGCAGATCACATTTTCTCACCATATGAACAGAAATCAACTGTAAATCTATGTTAAAAATAAAAAGAAAAGAAAAAGAAAAATACCCTCCCAAACAAAATCAATGATAATAACAAAACTTAATTTCTTGGAAATTTAGTAACATCTTTCTAAATAACACTTACATCGAAGATGTAATAAGAACCAAAGAGCCAAAGTATCTAAAGAGGAGATTACTTCATATAAACACTTAGGGAATGCAGTCAAAGCTAAAATCAGGAAGAAATACATAGTCTTGGAAGTTTTTATTAAATAGAAGCCTCCTTCTTGATTATGAAGGACGCACTGCTAGATAATCAATTCTATGAAATCACACACCTCCTATAGAAGCAGGATCTATTTTATATTTCCTGATACAGTTGTCTGTAAGAATTTATGTTTGGAAATAAAGTTATTTTTAAAATAGGGGATTTCAGAGCTGGGCTGTAATCCTTCCTCTAGCCCCAGGGATGCTTCAGAAAAATCTGATGCTCCATCAACCTTTTTGCAGTATCAACTCAAGGAATATATCTACCAGAGAGATCCCTAAACACGACTCTCTTGGTTGTCGGGATTGTGTATTTTGTCATCTGTGACTTGCTGTCAGCTGCGTTAAACAATGGAAGTCGGGCAGTTACCCATCCGATGTGACACAACCAGCAAGGTGTTTACACTGACAAACCCCAGGTCCGGAGTTACCTGTGCTGATGGGATTTGCATTTATGTCAGTGGTCAATGCTCATCTCTCAAGTTCAGTATGGATTTGTGTTGGGAGATTGGAGGTCTTGTCTGAGTGTCGGAGACCTTCCTAATGCTTTGTCTTGTGCAGGCCTAGCTACTCTCCTAAAGCCGAGTGTGGTTGGTGCTGGATAAGCCTACCTTGTAAATTTGAATGACAGTCCCACCTGCAATCCACGACTGCTGTCTTTAGGGAGATAGATAGTAAAATCTCTGAACAGTACACTGTACATGACAAACATGTGTCACAAAAGAGAGAATTAGCTCTGGTGAAATGGGAACCGCAGTTGTAGGTCATTAGTTATTAATTCTTTCTAGATCAATGAAATAGTAAATAAAATAACTTGTTCATAACGAGTGGATATTTAGTCTGTAGGCATAACAATATTTAGGGCTAATTCTCAACTTAGGTATTTGGGTCCCAAAGAATAGTCTGTGATTAACCAATTATGCAGGGACTTAAAAACTCATATCAACACTCACACAACTTGAGTTCACGCAGGTAGACTGCTCTTTGAGAAGATAAAATTTCAAGATGGTAAGAGAAATTTATCTGGTCAGAAAACAGAATTTTAATGGAAATATAGGGAATGTGGGCAGGGTGATGAAAGTAGAAGTGTTCAGGGAATTGTCTGGAAAGTTCCTCAAAGGAAGTGATTCAAATGGAAGGAGGACTCCTCTTCCTATGCATCCCTTCTCCACTTGGTACTTGCTGATGTCAGGAAAGAATATGTGATGTCTGGATCTTAGTAAGCACTTTGTGAGCTTGAGGTTGGGTCCAGTGTGCTGGAAACAGCAGAGCAGAAAGATAGATGCAGCCTGGGAAAACGATGGAGTCACACATCTTCCTACCAGGCCTGAAGTGACAGCTCAGGATTTATTTTACATGAGAAGAAAAAAAAAATCCTTATTTGTTTAAGCCATTGTATTTGGGTTTTCTGCTGTGAACAGCATAACTGAATCCTAATTATTCTACCACCTCCCTCCCCCTTCCTCTCTCCTCCTTTCCTTCCTTCCTTTCTTCCTTCCTTCCCTCCCTTATAACAAATATAAAACTGGGGGTGGTGGTGAGGGATAAATCAGGAGTTTGGGATTAACATATACACACTACTATATATAAAATAGATAAACAACAAGGTCCTACTGTATAGAAAAGGGAACTATATTCAGTAACTTGTCATAACCTATGATGGAAAAGAATCTGAAAAAGAATATATATATGTATAACTGGATCACTTTGTTGTACACCTGAAACTAACACATTGTAAATTAACCATACTTCAATTGAAGAAATGGTTAAAATTTTGTAAAATGTATGAAATCACTTGTTACAACACATATGATTCTGATGAGTTAAAAATAAGAAGAAAGAGAGAGAGAGAGAGAGAGAATCAGAAATTAACATATTAAGAACCTGGGATAAAAGTTGTAAATGGAAATTGATGTGACGACTTTAAAATTTTTTTAAGTGTCTGCAGACGAAGGGTATCAACTCTACAATTAATAAATGCATTTATGTGTGTGTGAAGTTGCATTTTTGGTGTGGTTTTCCTGACACAGTTTGACCAAAAGGAAATTCCTCCCATAGCTCTTATTAAGCTATACACTTCCAAGCATTGACTAGCTTTGATTAATAAAGAGAATATTTACCTTTCTATTTTGCATAAAGGGAAAGCTTTGCAGTGCTCTTGCTAGGTGATGACAATAAGTTAAAGCTTCCTAGTCTAGATCTGATTCCTTTTATAACAACCTCCTCCGCTACCTGATAGAGTTTCCATCACCAGGAAGCAAGGCACCAGGTCCAGCACCAATGGTTTAAAAACACATTAAAAGCAACATGTTAAGATAACACATGTGGGACTTCCCTGGTGGCGCAGTGGTTAAGAATCCACCTGCCAATGCAGGGGACACGGGTTCGAGCCCTGGTCTGGGAGGATGCCACATGTCGCAGAGCAACTAAGCCCACATTCCACAACTACTGAGCCTGCACTCTGGAGCCTGCGAGCCGCAACTACTGAGTCGGCGTGCTGTAACTACTGAATCAGCCCGCATGCCTAGAGCTTGTGCTCTGCAACAAGAGAAGCCACCGCAATGAGAAGCCCACACACCACAATGAAGAGTAGTCCCCACTCGCCACAACTAGAGAAAGCCCACATGCAGCAACGAAGATCCAATGCAGCCAAAAATAAATAAATAAATGAATTTGTTAAAAAAGAAAGTTAAAAAAAAGATAGCACATGCATGATATTAGTACATGAAAGTACAGGACTGTATTCAAACAACATCAAAATTCATAAAAGGAAAAGAAATATTTTCCAGTCTATTTTCAGAATCACACAGTAACCAAGTTCCAGTAATTTTGTGTTTCTTTTCAATTCTTTTGTGGTTATTACTATAGTTAAAATACATCTGTGCTACTGATTCTTGATTTATCAACTTTAGTATCTATGGGCTCTCCATTATGAAAGATGAGAAACTTTTCCTTAAAATTTATTCTTTTGCAGGCATTTTTTTTGCCTTATGAGTTGTGCATTTGGAGCTTCATTTAAGAATTCCTTCTTAAGGACTTCCCTTTAGTCCGTCTCCTCCCCTAACTCACAGTAATAGCCTGCTGCATTGTCTTCTACCAAAGTTATAAGTTTACTTTTAATCTCAAGATGCTCATCCACGTGGCTTCTACATGGTGTCACGGAGGATGTGCTGGCTGGATATTCTTTCTCCATGTTTTCCTACCACCATTTACTGAGGAGTCTCTTTCCCTGTCTGTCTTTGCACTGTCCCCTTTATGATATATTTATTAGATGTAGACGTGCGTATTTGTAGGTACACATGGGTGTGTGCGTATGGGTGAACTAATGTGTTCCACTGCTCTATTCTGTTCCCTGTTCTCATACTAGCTTTGTGCTGTTATCCTAACTTTTATTACCCTGGCTTTAGAGACTGTCTTAATATCTAGAAATACAAAGCTCGCTTATTTGATGTTCCTCTTCAAAACTGAATTAGCTCTTTTGCCATATGAATTTCGGGTGGAATTTTTGTTGGGATTGCAGTGATTTTACTGATTAATTTGATGAACACTGACGTCATGACATCCCATCTAAGAACATGTAATAGATGTTCTTCTATGTTACCTAATAGAGTTTAAAATTTTTCTCTATGAAGCCTTTGGCATTTAAAAATTTCATTCCTAGGTGTTTCATAGCTTTATGGCCATTGTCTCTAAGATTTTATTTTAAATTATGTTTTCTACTTGGTTATTACCCTTATAGAATGATGCTGTTGAGTTTTACAAGGTGATATTTTATTTGGCAACTTGCTGACCTCTTGTTTCTAGTAGTTTAATTTCGTTCTGTTCCAAGAAATGACAGTTTTACCTCTTCTGTTCCTCTCTTTTCCCTTCTTATTTCTTTTCCTTTCCTTACAGTGTTGGTAAGGCCTGTTGATTTTAAACCTTCATGGTAATGGTAAGATAAGATTTGATCTTAAAGGATATTAAGAGATATGTGTGTCTAAAGTTTCTCTGTTAAGTGTGATGATTATTGTAGGTGTTGCTATAAAATATTTATTTATGTAAGGAAGTTTTATCCTATTCCTAATGGCTAAGATTTCTAGTGTTAAGGTGTTGAATTTTCTCTAAGGTAATCCACATACTTTATGGACAATCTCTTTGCACCCTCAACATAAAATGATGAAATATCCCTCCTTCACTCCCTCCATTTCACCAACTTTCCTTCTAGCTCTGTCATGTTTATATTACACTTGCATTATCAAAGTTTCTTATTTATATTATGTTTGATAACTAAAATTAAATCTTTCATATTTTTACTTTTTGTATATCACAAAATTAAAAAAATAATAACCTTTAGAATTTTATAATTATAAAATAATATGCACTCTAGAACCAAGTTTTATGATTTAGTCCTAAGATAAATGAATGTAGTTTCATGTCATTAAGTTCTGCTCAGATGTGAAATTGCAAGAGTAAGGTAAAATTATTTCTATTTTCCATATTCTTCAATTATTTCGTATCATTCCACCTTTTAGATTTCTCCATGTTTAGACAATGCTTTTTTGCAAAGTACTTTGTTTTCTTGATTTTCTAATTGCATTTTTCAAATTTCTTCTTAACAGAAGACACCTAGCATTCTTAACAAACAGTAGTATCTTTCACATCTTGATTGTGTTGTCTACCTGCTCAAGGGAACCTATGTATGTTCTCTGAAAATATTTTTCTCAAATTTGCTTCAGTCCTGGTTTGGACGAATCACCTTCTTTCCCTCCAACTTAGTCATCATTCTGATATGTGTCTGTGTACACCCCTGTTTCCCTCAAGCTTCTTCTTTCTCAGATTACCTTTTTGTTTTAATGGAATGTATTCTGGATGAAATTTACGAGTGTCATGTTCTTATTTTTTGCGTGTCTCAAATGACCTTTTTGTTTGTCTTTACAATCTTGCTGACAGTTGGATTTGGTTTGGATTTCCAGGTTCAAAATAAGTTTTCCTTAAAACTTTGGAGGCATTACTTCACATTTTCTAGAATTCAGGATTGCTGAAGAAACCTGAAAGCATTCTCGTTGTTACTCCTTTGTAGAAAAGGTTCCAGTGATAGTGTTCAGGTTCTTTTTATGAGTGTGTAATATTGATACCTTTATACCAAAATGAAACTCTACATGCTAGTCAGTGTTCAGGTTCTTTTTATGAGTGTGTAATATTGATATACTTATACCAAAATGAAACTCTATAGACATTCTAGTAGAGACAATATCATATGAGACCTAGAATTGGTTGAGACAAGAGGTTTATTGTTTCCTAACATCAGGCAAAGTTAGCTAATAAAGTACTAACTATGTGTTCATAAAATAGGTCCCTGATAGATGCAAGAATAGCATTTACTACACACCAGACACTTCACAAGTCCTAACTCCTTTAATTGTCACAACAACCCTGTGAAGTGGGTAATTATCTTCATTTTGCAGATGGAGAAACCGAGGCCCAGAGATGTTAATAAATTTCCCAAGGTCATAAGGCCAGTGAATGGCAGTCAGAACTTGAGGCCAGGCAGTCTGGCCTTGAGTCACTCCTCCTTCTCCCCACCCCCAGTCCTGTCTCCTTCCCTCGCTCACCCACACCTCTGTCCCCAGTGTCACCCACCCTAGTCCCCACTCTCCCACCTCAAGGCCTCGGCCTGCCCCCTTTGACCGGTTCTGCCCACACCTGCCCCGTGTACACCTGCCCACCCTCACCTGCCCACAATCCCCTCTTTCAGGCCTGGCCCAGTCGTCATCTCCGCAGGAGGGCACTCTTGATACTTTTGGGTGATGCACCTCCGGGTCTGCCCAGGACTGAGGGGTTTCCTGGGCTGGAGACTTTCGTGCCAAACCTCGGGAAACCTGCCCCAGTCCCGACCTGTTTTTTCTGATTCTGATCTCCAAACGTTTATATTTTCCCTGCCTGTCTGCCTTCACCAGGCCCTGAGACGAGGGCCCTTTGTTCCTTTTCTTTGTTTGTTTTGTTTATTACTGTTTCCCGGGACATTAGAATAACACCTGGCACAAACTATAGGTATTTGTTGAGCAAGTAATTCAAGTGGGTCAAACAATTTTTTTAAAAATCCACCACTATAGGCAATGAGGAACCATTACATCTTGCGATCCTTTTTGGGAATACGAGAGGTCAACTCTCTAAATACACCTTTGTCCTAGGATGTTACAGATTTAAAAAATCCTCTTTGTTCACGTGGCCACCACCTCCCATTCTGTCTCTCATTTACTTAGAAATTTCAAAAAATTTAAATATTTTTGGATGCATGTGAAAGAGGTGAGGACATAGGAAAAGGAGATGTAAAGCTGTGAAGAGAGAAACAAGGGAGATTGGAAGAAGTTCCCAGGAGCTTTGTTCCCCCGAAAAACGGGGAGCGTTCTGGACTGAGGCCACCTTAGGAGCGGGTCCCACTCCCGTGGGAGGGGACGCGCCCAGGACCGGAGCTGGGCAGGCTCCCCTTGAGCAGCTCACCTCGTGGAGAGCATCTTTCCTTCACGCCGGGACTTAGATGTAACACTAACCGGTCTTTCTTTCTTGAACCTGTGACTCTTTCTTGCTAAATTCAACTCACATCCTTTTTTCAGCTTTGCTATGCAGGGGGTAAAAGTTATCTTGGAAAGCGGTCTGCACATTTTCATAAAAATCACCTTTTCGTTTTTGATTCCAAAGTCTTCGTCATTCTGGGAAGCCTTCTTACCTTGTTACAGAGATGATAGCGGGAGCCGGAGGGATGGCTCTGGAGTCATTAACTTAAGGGATTCAGGGGGCATAAACCCTCCACTCACATTTCCATACCCCCTCCCACCAGCAGAGCTCTGCGAGAAGTGGCATTTCGATTGTTCGAGAACTCTGCCTTTAATGTACATGCTGGGCGACGCGTGTAACTGCTACAGTGCTAACTGTCTCACCGGTCAGGTCTGTGTCCCTCCTGGGGGCGAGGCGGGGGCTTCAGCTCCATGCCCTCGTCCTCCACCCAGTCCAGGAGCGATGCTTTCATCCCCGTATCAAGCACTTGCTCCCTCAGCCGTGCGCAGCAGCAGGGGAGAAAGAATTTCCACTTTATATAAAAAGCGCCCTGACGTGGAAGTCTTGAAATGGGAAAGTTTGTCATCTTCATGATTCCTTCCCTGCCAGGAGGCACTCACTGCCCTTCCTCAACTTGATAACATTTCGCTGGCTGGCACGACAGTAAAACACGTCTGGGGGAACGACGGGAAACAGCCAGGGGAGGACACAGCTAATTGTATGTGTGTCAGGCTTTGGGAATAATCGGTACGCGCTTACTTTATTATTTACATCTGCCCCAGTGTGTACACCTAATGCTCAGTATTTTCCTTAGCTTGTTTTCTTCCCGGAGCTCATGGAACACGCTGTGCCAATGCTTCCTAAGAACAGGGAATTGCCTCCAAAGACGTGGGCGCTTATGTGGCCTGAAAGCTTAGAGGGGCAAGTGTCTGTCCTCTGTAGCCAACCACGGCGTCTTGTTTCCTTCGGACTGTAACCTCTGATCTCGGCCACAGTCTCAGGTAGGAGCTGAAGGTCAGATCACTGTTTTCTGTTTCCGTAGTTGAATTAATTCCCTGTCCTGAGATGTCCGCACTCCTGGCCCAGCTGGTTCCTCAGCAGGGAAGCGTTCTTCTCTCCCTCCGTAAGAATTTTACCGCCGTCCACCCCGGCGGTGGCCCCAGTTCTGCCCGGTGCCGTTGGTGCAGTGTGGCTGCCCCCTTCCCCGAACCCTGTCCTCACACCTTCCAGTCCTGGAGTTTCCCCACTGGTCCGGGCACTGCCAGGCAGTGGTGGTTCCCTTCGGATTCTGATCTCTCCCAGCATCTCCTCCCATCCTGGCTCAAACCTGCTGCATCAGACCCCCAGCGCTGCCATCTGGGGGGGCCGCGTTGGGACCAGATGGTGGAGGAGCCTTAAAATGGTCCCTGAGTTTCGGCTCTGGAGAGCGGTCATCTGGCATGCTCATCCCGAGACGGGGTTGAACAGAGAACAGCAGATTCGGTGGGAGGCGTTAGGCTCCTGCCTGCTCTTGGGCCTCGTTTTCTGAGCTGAATGTCGGCCTCACTCATGGCAAGGAAACTGCTGAGTTTCCAGAGGCAGCAGTGACGCACCGGGGGGCGTGTCCTGCGTCGTCTGGGTCCCGGCCCAGGTGAGCCCTCCCAGGGGCCCCACGAGGGGGCCGCGCATCTTCCCCACATCCGTGTCCAGATCCCGGAACGGGACCCTGACGGCTCAGCTCTGTGGGCGCACAGAGGCCACACTCAGACGACCGGGGCCCAGGTGCCACCGCCGAGGTGTCCCTGGTGCCGGCCTGCGCACTCCTTGTACTCACTGGGGACCCTGCTCCCTACCTGCCTGTGACTTTAGAACCCTGACCACGCTCTGGTTTCCCCCACTTCATTTCATGTCTCTGGCTCCAGGTTGGCTTTTATCAGCTCTGGCATACTCCCCTCTTCCCCAAACTCAGCAGCCCAAGAGGAGTGACAGGGTTTGAAATTTATTTGCAGCCCAGGTGGCGGATGCGACCCCGATCCTGACAGAAGCCCTTAGCAGTGAGCGCTTGCCGAGGGCCGGCCTGGCTTGTGGACGCAGATCAGCTCATTCAATCCTCACGGCAGCACTAGGAGCTAGCGCTTTCATTACAGCTGTTTACACAGGAGGAGGCTGTGAAGCCCAGAGAGGTTAAGCGCCTTGTCCGAGGCCACACAGAGATCCATGGTGACGGCGGGCTTCGACATCGGGCAGCCTGGTTCTGGCCCCTAAACCATCACAGGTAGAGGGGTGTCATGCTCGGGTCACACAGGGTTTTCAGAGATCAGGAGGTGTCTGGTCAGGTCCACGCAGCCCTGTCTGCAGCCCGGGGGATGTCGTCCTGCAAAAACACCCAAAACTGTTCCTGTCCATCCCCTATTGCTGGCTTCTGATTTTCCTCCGTTCTTGTCCTTCCTCTGTCTTTCCTCCGAGGGGAACCTACACACAGCTGTTTGTGGCATCTGTCCTGTATCCTTCCTTATCAACGTTTGGAAAAAAAATTGTGTCACTTGTTAAGAACACCGATGGGTTACCTTCTCTATAGAGTTCTACCCTGGAAAACCACATTGGCAGGAAAACTAGGATAGCTTTTTAATACCCCCAGGGCATTTCTGGACACTTTCAAGTTACCTTATATTTTTCCTTGTTTTGTGGGTCACTTGTTTTTATTTTCCTTCTAGGAGTTAGTAAGTTAATTCATTATAGAAATTAGTTAAAAGTAAGATATGTAAACTAGTTCCTGTACTTTGTGTGTAGAAAATAGCATTTCCAAAAAATGCCTATGATATTAATGAATCATGTAATAAAGAACCTCTTGGTAAATCTGTGCTGGATTTGTGACAAACCAAATTTGCTTAGTTTAAAGTAATCACATGGTATTTTAAGGTACTTTTTAAAAAAATTAATGAATTATGGCCGCGTTGGGTCTTTGTTGCTGCGCGCATGCTTTCTCTAGTTGTGGCGAGCGGGGGCCACTCTTCAGTGCGATGTGCGGGCTTCTCATTACGGTGGCTTCTCTTGTTGCGGAGCACGGGCTCTAGGCGCGCGGGCTTCAGTAGTTGTGGCTCACGGGCTTCAGTAGTTATGGCTCACGGGCTCTAGAGCGCAGGCTCAGTAGTTGTGGCACACGGGCTTAGTTGCTCTGCGGCATGTGGGATCTTCCAGGACCAGGGCTCGAACCCGTGTCCCTTGCATTGGCAGGCGGGTTCTTAACCACTGCACCACCAGGGAAGCCCTTGGGGTACTTTTGATTTTTGACCTGAACTTAACCTTTTTATAGATTAAAATTTTTTTTTTAACTCCAGAGTCTCAAATTGCCGATCAAAATTTTAATTAGTTCCAAGTTAGGAGCAGACGGCTTCTATAATGCAGTCTCCTCTTTACCCGTTTCATCTCTCCAAGTTGTCACCAGTATGTGAAGCTGGATTTCTGTAGCGTTAGTGGCACTGAAAGCACATTTTCTCTCTTAGCTGGAGAGAATTGCTGCCCGGTTTTTGTGTGTTACGTTCAGGGGGCCCATGGCAACGTAACAGGCCTAGGAGTGGCACGCTTCCAAGTACCCCCAGGTCTCTGACTCTCCGGGCTGGGGAGGTTGGGAGGCTGCCTCTCAGGTGTGGACTGAGGAGCCACTGCTTTCCCCACGTGGAGGACACATCTCAACCCCAGCTCGGACGTCTGGCACACTTGCTACTTTCTTGTGGGTCTCCCCCCACAGGGACGTTGTGTTTTCTTGCGTATCGGCCTTGGATAGGAACATGTTTTAAATTACATCTAAATCGGGAACTTCTCAGCTCACGCACAAAATTGCTGATGCAAAAGATACATAGCTAGTCCTTGACTTGGGTGCCGTGTACCCAGGGGTACCTACTCCATCCTAATTCATCAGTCTGTACACCGATGATCTGTGCACTTTTATGTATTGATGTTCTATGTCACTAAATATGATTACGAGAAAAGAGATCCATGAGAAGTGCAAAATGTCTCTTTACTCACAGGTCTGGTGCAGAATTTTCTCCTTGTGCTATTGACCTCTGACCCTGTGGGTGCTGAACTGGGCCCCCGGACTGGTTCTGCTGCCCCCAGATTTTGAGCATGGTCAATATAAATGAACTCAAAATCTCACCCCTGCAAACTGGTTTGCTCTTCAAGTTAGAACTTGAATTTGCAACATTTGAAAGGCCGGCAACGCGCCGTGGTGAATGTGTGAGCCGAGAGCCGTATCTTTCTCAGGGAGCTCGTTGCAAAATCAAAGAAAATGTCTAAACATAACTTTGAGGTTTCTGCTGCGGCTCGCGAGGTATCATGATAGAGTTAACTGAAGCTGAGCAGGTTATGCTCTTTCAAGTTTTATCCCAGGAAATTTCTGGTATTTGAATGAAAAACGATGGATTCGGGCAAACAGAAAGTGGCCGGATTCCTGAGCTGTTATTTATAAATGCAGAAACCAAGTCTAGGGAGCTGGCCTCACTGGATCTTTGATAAAAAGTAATACTAAAAAAAAAGGTACGAGACTTGGCGTTCAGAGAAATAAACACTATAATCTCAACAGATCTGAGGTAAGAAACAGGCATTTTCTTTCTTGGCTTTGGGCAAAGTTAAGTTGCAAAGGGAAAACTGAAATGGAAATTGAATCCTTTGATCTTTTGTTCTTCTCTCTTCCTCTTTCATTCCGTTGTATTGATATATTTTTCTCTGCCCTTCCTCTTTCTCTTCCTTTCCAAAAAAGACTATTGCAATTTTGAAACTCTCAGGTGAGTGAATAGCTGATGAGAATTCATGAACGGTTTACTAGCTCTGCCCTGTCTAGTGGGGTCTGCACTGCTTTGACAAGTCAGTTAGGAGATATTCCCCAAAGCAGAGGAAACAAAAACTGCCCTGGCCAGGCCTGAGGTCATCACCCTGCTGCTGGAGATGCCGGGGGCTTGGGTTTTGTAAACCTATGGTGGCCTTTGTCATCCACTGCCTGTGCTTAGCTGTCCCGATTCCTATGACAGCTTGAAGGGATTCCCTCCTGCACATGGGCCTTCCCTCCTCCAAAAAAACACACTTTGAAAAGTCAGTTTTTTGCAAGTTGCTTCTGCTTTACGAGTGTCTTTGGAATTGACCCTGCAAGTTTACGTCTCCCTGTTTGGAGTTTTTCTGCAGGAATGGAGAGAATGGGCTTTGTTACAACATCTGAGGACTCTGCTGTCCTCTTAACCTCCCCTCCTCAAAGGAGGTGGGGCGCCAGGACCAGGAGACGTGACTGTGGGCTGTGGGTGCCCCGGTGACCTGAGGAGGCTGTTAGGCACCTGAAACCCTCTACACCCATCTGTAAAAACAGGAACCGTGACCAGCGCTCCTTTCACAGGGTCCTTAAGGGGCGGATAAATGATACAGTGGCACATGGTATGTGCTCAGCTGGTGTTTGTCGTTATCAGCAGGCCACTCTCCTCTCCACCTCGGGTCACGCATCCCTTTAAGCTCCGGGAAAGAACGAGATTGAAATGAACACTCTCTGGTTTCTGCACATCGATGCGTTCTGTTTCTCTGGACGTTTCGTATGTGTGTCTAGGCCTCATGTCCTGCAAGTCTTTGTTCAAATGTCATCTCCATAGTGAGGCTGCCTCTGACTATTTTAGCTAAAACTCTAAGCCCCGCTCCCTCCACCAGCCCCAGATTGGCTCTGCCCCCGCATTCTGCTTCATTTTTTCCCATGGCGTCTAACATTTTTAAGGACTTTATATCACTTACTTATCTGTTAGGCTACTAGAATGTGAGTTCCATGAAGCCAAGGGTATTTGTTTTTCACTGATGAATCCCCCGGTCCCTGGAAACGTAGCTGACAGTAGTAGGAACCCAGTAAATATTTTCTTTTATTTTTTAACATTTCCCTTTTTTTATTGAATTATAATTAATTTGCAGTGTTTCAGGTATACAGCAAAGTTTCTTATTCTTTTCCCTTATAGGTTATTACAAAATATTGAGTAGAGCTCTCTGTGCTGTATAGTAGGTCCTTGTTGGTTATCTATTTTATATATATTAGTGTGTATATGTTAATTCCAGTCTCCCAATTTATCCCTCCTCACCCTTTCCCCTGTGGTAACTATAAGGTTGTTTTCTATGTCTGTGAGTCTGTTTCTGTTTTGTAAATAAGTTTATTTGCATCATTTTTTTAGATTCCACATACAGGTAATATCATGTGATATTTGTCTTTCTCTGTCTGACTTACTTCACTTAGTATGATAATTTCCAGGTCCATCCATGTTGCTGCAAATGGCATTATTTCGTTCTTTTTTATGGCTGAGTAATATTCCACTGTGAGTGTGTGTGTGTGTGTGTGTGTGTGTGTGTGTGTGTGTGTGTGTGTATGTATATGCCACAAACCCAGTAAGTATTTCCTGAATGAGTGAAGGAAAGCATGTCTCATGAGACAGTCTTGCTAAGTAGTAAAGCTAAGACACTTAGGAAATGATGGCAACACTGTGCCCACCTTTCACCTCCTCTGGACAGAATCTGGGTCTCAGAGAAGATCCATTTCACATCCTGGCTCCTCCACCAGCAGTGTGACCTGCAGCAAGTTACTTAGCCTCCCTGACTCTTGTCTACTTTGTCTCTAAAATGGGGGCAGTGATGCCCACCGACAGGGGCCCTAGGATTTAATGGGCAAATGCATTGGAGCATGCTTGGTGTAGGAGGAAACTGAAAAATGCAGATTCTTACCTGTTTACCCTCAAGATCTCAACAAGCGTTGAGTCAAAATGCCAAAGATTCTTATGAAAACTCTGGAACTGGGTCAGTCTCCACATGCAAATTCGGTTCATGAAAACTGAAAGCTTCCCCGCTCATCAGATCTTTGAGGGGCTGGATGAAATGACAGTGTAGTGGCCTAAATAGTACCCCAAAGCTGCTCCTGCCAGCTGTGAACATGTAACGTTACATAGTGGAAGGGACTCGGCAGAGTCATTAAATTACGGACCTTCAAATAGGGAGGTTATCCTGCGTTATCCAGAAGGGCCTGTTCTAATGACATGAGCCCTTAAAAGCAGAGAACTTTCTCTGACTGGAATCAAAGAGATGCAGCAGAAGGGAAGCTGGAAAGATCCAAAGTATGCGAGGAACTGGACCCACTGTTGCTGGCGTGGGGTGCCACGTGAAGGGCATGAGGAGGAATGCAGCCGGCCTTCAAGAAGGAAGCCAGGTGCTTGACTGACAGCCAGCAAGAACCTGAGGACCTCAGTCCTACAACCACAAAGAACTGAATGCAGCCAACAACCTGCACAAGCGTGTAAGGAGACTTTTGCTCAGAGCCTGCAGGGAAGGGTGCAGCCCTGCTGACACCTTGATTTTGGTCTCGTGAGACCCCAGACAGAGGAGACAGCTGCCCCAGCCAGACTCTGAGTTAGAAAAATGTCTGATGATACATTTGTGTTGCTTAAAGCTGCTAAATTGAAAGGCAATTCGTTATGGCAGCAACAGAAATGGAGTAAAAGCCCAAGTCAGTACACTTAACAGGAGTGAATTTTCTAAGTTATTCCTCAATAAAGCTGTTCCAAAAATCTCAATACAAGAAAAAGGTAAGATGCTAGTGAGCTAGGATAGGTAGATAAGAAGGCCATGCAAGTGGACAGTTCTACCCAAGAAAGGATTCTGTCGTTACTAAGAGAGGCCAAGGTGGAGTATTTAAGTTCTAATACCTCCCATGGAGTGTCATGTATAAACATACACACACCATGTTCTCATTTATGGAGCAATGCATGGAGAGGAAAGCAGATTCATTATGGAATGGCACTAAAGCACTCTTTTATAAGCCAAGGTTGAAAACCTTAAAGCTAAAGAAGAGAGAGAGAGAGGAAAAAAAAGGATTCAGAGAGAGTGTAGTAGATTTCAGGGAATGAAAAGAATATTCAAAAGTTCAGTAAATTGTCCCCCCTGACACGAGAAATGCTTGTTGGAATACTCAGAGCTGGAGGCTTTGAAGGGGGCGGCTCAGCCCACTGTCAGGGGCCATGACTTTCTCTAGGGGGTTCCCAGATTCACCTGCCGTATGCTGTTTTGAATTAAGACTCAGCGAGATATGTGCCTGGATCTGAAAACACAGGCTTGTACAGTGATGAACAGAAAGATTTAACTGCTGTGGGGAAGAGAGCAAGCTGTTCTTTTAGTGCCTTTCATCTGCAGATTTTCATGTTTCTTATTTCAGAAGCGGTCGGCAGCTAAATTTGACTTTTTGTGTAATTATTTTAACTGAAGTAGAAGAGCCATTTTTGTTTCAGCAGAGTCTATACTGATTTTTTCCTTCCAGAGAATGATTAAAAGAGTTTTATGAAATTTTGAACCTTAGTGTCTTGGACATTAAGATCATTTCTATATCATCAAGAAAATGGCTATTTTTCTGACTCACCTGTAACTGGTAATTGTCATATAAATTTGGTGCAAACTGGAAAGTCGCAGGGAATTTTCTACAGGACTTTCCATCACCTCTTTCTGCGCCGTCAGCTGGAGTAGCTCTGATTCCCTACTTGCTCCAATAGGAAAACACCATCTTCATTTTCTGGTTGTACTGAAATTTTTCTGCATTGAACTTTGGAATAATTTGGCTGTCAGCTGGTTTTTGAAACATTCTTCTAAATACGTGTTTTGAAACAGATAGCAATAGCTTTTATTTTAAGATTTGACTTTTATTCAAGGGTGACCGTAAAAACCGAACAACTCAAAAACGGCAAACAATAAACCTCAAGCCATCTCTACATGGTCTGTTCTGCCAGTGATGTAATGAGACATTATTCTTCTGACTTTAGGTGTTTAACTGCAAAGATCACAGGCTTTAGAGAGACACAGACATGGGTAAGAACTCTGGTTCTGCCGCATAATAACGGGATCTTCTTTGTCAGGTTGATTTGTTCCAAGTCCAATTTCCTTGCTGTGTGCGGTGGAGATTCCTGTGAGAGCAGGTGAGGGGATGCCTGCGGGGCTTGTGCACTCGTGCTGTCCCCAGGTTATTGCCATCCAAGGCCCATCGTAATTTGGCCTAAATCATCTATCTTTATACTCACTCTCTTATCCTTACCCCTTGCATTTTGGGGGGAATTTAAATTTATAATTTTTTAAAAATTATATACCGTAAAATTGGCTTTTCGGTGTGTGTGGAGTTCTTTGAGTTTTAACGCGTGTAGAGATTTGTGTAATTACAATTCCATCCCCAAGCCAGTTCCCTCGTGCCGACATTTTGCAGTCAGATTCTCCCCGCATCGCATTCCCCGGCAACCACTGATCTGTGATCAGTCAGTCCCTATAGTTTTGTCTTTGTGCCTTTTGCTCTTTTGTCTTTGAGGACGTCTTTGTTTTTGAGAATGTTACATAAATAGAATCACAGTATGTCATCTTTTGACACTGGCTTCCTTCCACCAGCATGGTTTCTTTGGGAGTCAACCATGGTGCTGAGTGTGTCATGAGCTTGTCCCTGTGTATTATCCACTGCATAGAAGGGTCAGAGTGTGTTTGTCCTTTCACTGATGAAGGGCACTGGGGTGCTACTTGAGTTTGTATTATGCTTACTGGACGTGCCCTTTCCCTTTTCCCTCCAGGGCTTTGCTTATAGCTTCTCCCAAGCTAGACTCCCTGATCAGCCTCTGTGTCTTCCTTTTGCACGACTGTCTTCCAAGAGCCTTGCCCTTAGAGTCTCATCGTGAGAAGGAGAAAGAAAAATCAGTCCCCGGGCCGTAATCTCCATTGATCTTTCTCTGAACTGTCCCAGTGGAATTGGTCACCTTTCTTTCCCTCCTTTGTTCATGACTCTATTATGTGAGTCAGATGTAGACGTGGTACCTACCACACGCGCCACCCTCTAAGTTCCTCGAGGTGCAGGTTTTATCCATCCTGGTGTCCAGTACGGGTTCAGAAGGTTTCTTGTACAAATTGAATCGCACAAATTGAATATGATTGTGAAAAGGGCTGAGTCTGTAAACACCATGAAGTAGCAGGAGGTCTTCTTTTGCTTCCTGATCTTTCTATTTGTACCCATTTCCCTGATTTTCCACGCAGTGTCTAGTGGTCCTTTTCGCTACTATGTCTTGGTCACAGATAATTTGCACTGAATTACAAATGACTGATGGCTTAAAATGTTTCCCGGCAGTATTTGTACTTTTAGAGAAACCAAAGTCCTCAGGTGTAGGGATGACCTTATGAAACTGGCATTTCCTAGGTTATTCTGAGCGTGAGAGGAGGATACAGGGAAAGAAATGGACCTCTGAGCATTGTTGAAGTCACACTGTAGGGGTCTGCCTACATCACCTTTATATGAGGCCAGGCTTACAGGCGGGTTAGCTTACGGTCTCCACCGTGAGACCATAACCTCACAGTGGAGCATCCTTTTGTGGTCCCCGTCATCCTAAATCGTTGCCATTTTGAAAAATGTGGTGCTATATTCAATATCTGATGGATATTTCCTATTGGGTCTGGGAGGCATGGGCGGGAAAATCCGGATCTCTTCGACTACAGAGATGTGCCCTTTCTTTGGAAGTTCTTGGCAAGGGTCTTCCTGTTTTGACAGGCATGCTGCAGATAAGGAACAGGGGGAAAGTCTCCGCGATCTTGACTCTGGCACAGAGTATCCCCCTTTTGGGAAGAGTCACAACACTTGTGGGAGTGGTGTGGCTGGCAGAGGAGCCAGCCCCTAACGCTCTGGTCGTCCTCACCCTCACAAAGGAGATTTACATGAGGGCTTTTACTGGGGGACCCACGTCTTCGGTCTCCTGTTTTCCTTCTTTTGTAAAGACACAGTCAGACTTCCCAATTAGAGCCATATTTCATTATCACTCTTCTGAAAACACAAGAATAGCTAGTACTATGTGTCTGTAATAGATTTCTTCTCGTTGAAACTCAAATGAGAACACACCAAAATATAGAGTACTGATGAATGCCTGGAACTGAGCCACCCACGATCACGTGGTGCTGTCACAGGAAGAAGAGACCGGAAGGGATAAATGTGGCGCATGTTCCTCCCAGGATAGTTTTATGTGACGTTGGGCGACTTAAAACGTGTTTCTGACTTTGAAATACGCATGGATATGTTAAGGAGTCGAGTAAACAATCAGAGTCATTTACATCACAGGGTGGAACTGGAGCTCCAGCTGAGAGGGGGCCCTCACGGAGGAGCAGAGGGAGAGAGGAGGTGAGGGACCTCTGTGCACTTACTTCCCCTTCTCGCTCCCCTTCCCTTGCCCTCTTTTCCCAGCCTGGGCCAGGGGACTGAGCCTTGGAGGACGTCCGCCCGTGGGATGAACAGATGCAGTGGAGAGGCGGGTCTAGCCTGGCCAGACCCGCTGTGACGGGATGGCAAGTTGTGTAGACGTTCACCCAACTTGGCCACAGCCTTTCGTGGCTGATGAATGCGTGGCCCCCGGGTAGAACGACACATTCTTTGTGTTTTTGCTCCATTTTCTCTGTGGTTCTATTTTTAGTCTCCAATGTCTGCCCCTCCCCTCTACCTGCCTGAACCCCCAACTCCAACTGTAAAATGTCCCTACGTAATCCAGACACCATCCCTAGGTCCCGAATAGCCTCTGGTTCGGCACTGATTTTAGAATTTGACTAATGTAATCTCGGATTGAGGGACACCTATATTTTTAAAAGGGTCTTATTAGGTTAAATTAATCTTGATTTGGTAAAAACGTGTAGGAGTTGAACAGGTGAGGCTTCAAATGGTCTGACGAGAACTTTGTGTCTATCTTGGTACGGTCCCCAACCAGCCTTTTCAAGACTTCTTGGAAGGAAAATGCAGTTGTGCTGTGCTTAAGCCCGTGACTCGCCCAGAGCAGTTATAAACCTCTCTACCTTCCCAGGTGATTCTGGTCACCTATTCATTCACCTGCTGATTCGGAAAAATTATTCGGCTTCTACTAGAACCTTAGACACTGGATCACCAAAGGGAATAAGAACCAACCTTGTCCTTGAGAAGCCATAGCCTGGGAGGAGAGAGATACGGGCATTATTTCCGTTAGAGCCTCACAGAGTTGGCGACACCCTGCCTTAGAGCAGCCGGGGAGTTTGTTTGCTGGTTTTGGGGGGAAATGTCACAGGGCCCGTAGCCCCGACAAACGGGCAGGAAGCCCTTCTCCCAGCAAAGTACACAGTGGACGAGCCCTGTTCTCTCCACTGCAGGTCAGAGCTCTGGACCAGACCTGACACCACCCAGGTGTGACCCTTAGAGGTGATACTGCTTCAGGAACAGAACACGGAACAGAGCAGGGGTTCATTAGATCGTCGTCATTAATTCACGTTCGTATTCCTCTAATCTCTTCATGAGGAACAGCTGAGAAGTTGACCACAAACCCCAGCAGCGACCGTTTGTAGTTTCTGATATATAATTACTCTTAAGTTACCAAGTTTTATAAGGCGAGCGTTCTCCTTCATCGATCAGTAATAACATATACCGATTTCTAACTCAGAGTGGGCTATTTTTATTTTCATAGTCCCGAGTTAAGGAAACCTTGCGGGTGTTTGGAGGTAGAAGCCTGCACCATCTGTCTGCACTGGCCTGACCGTTTCACCCACAGTGGGAACGGTCAGATGAGCATCGACCTTATGGACCGTGGTCCTCATCTGGCTCGTTTCGTTCAGATGTGCTTCAGGTTACACGAGCAGGAGTTTCTTGTTATATGGGGAGAACAGAGGAGACAGTGACTGACGCTTGGGAAAGTTCAGAAAAGGCTCAAGTGGGGAGAAGGTTTGTAACCAGACACAGGAGGAGGGGTTCCAGGGAACCGCTCAGAGGGTGGAGCCTGGATTTGGAGCCAGAGAGAACTAGAGTTGTATCCTGGGTCTGTCACTGCCCTTCATCAAGTTGTTGGCATCCCAGGGCCTCAGTTTTCTCTCTGCCACGTAGACAATGACACGCACTTGACAGGCCTGGTGTACAGATCACACAAGACAAAGCAACTAAAGTGTTCTTGGCACATGGCAAGGCTCAGTAACATGTATGTTCCACTGTGGGACGTGGGGGAGGGCTCGTCACTGGGGGGACCCCGCGCGGAGGCTGGGAAGGCTGGAGCTGAGATGGGGCCAGGCACCCCAGCGTGACACTCTCCGAGGCTGCGGTGAGGCATCTCCTTGGCGAAGGACCAAGGGCTGGAGTGAAGAACAGATCATCTTCACAAGCGAAAATCAAGAAGCCACAGGAGCCCTAAGAATGTCATGTACTATAACAGCCTTAATTTGAACCCGAACAAATACTATGCTCAGTAGAATGTGATCTTATTTATTTATTAAACAAGCCCAGGATGACTGCCACCCGTCAGCACACCATCAGGACTTAGCTGAAGATTCCCTCTGTATTTAAAACCGTAAGATTCCATTTTTAAAAAGATACTTGATAATTTGGGCTCTGTGTTGATTTCTCTCAATTAGGCCTAATTAGTGTTTCTTCACTGTACCATAGGTAACGTTTTCTTAGCTTGGCAAGGTGATGAATTACTTCGGTTTACTATTTTGTCCCAAGGCTATTTGTAACGGAAAAAAACAAGTACATCTTAATGAATTAAGGTCCCCTAATAAGGGCAACAATCTAAACAAACCATTAAATAGAAAAGAGAAATGTCAGCACAGACAGAATCTCCCAAGTTTCCTGCAGTTAATAGACGTTGGCTGGTTTGCAGTGTTTGTGAGTTTAATCTAAAAACAAGTATATGAATATCAGCCGTGTATACTATACATACACAAGATACATGTATCGTACTTCTGTTGTCCACAGTTTAGCGGTTATCAGGGCACCGTGGCAGACTCCGGATGTGGGCGGGAGTGGAGTGATGCAGAAATGAATGAGGGACATTCTTCCTCTTAAAAGGCCTCACAGTCCTGTAGGGACTTGGCCACATTGTGTGACTCTGCATACAGGCTGATCCTGTACCATGCTTTAAGAGTACAGACCAAATTCACTGACGAACTTTAGCGTTTTCCAGTAGCATCTCTAGAATTTTCTATATATAGTATCATGTCATCTGCAAACAGTGACAGCTTTATTTCTTCTTTTCCAGTTTGGATTCCTTTTATTTCTTGTTCTCTGATTGCCGTGCCTAGGACTTCCTAAACTACGTTGAATAAAAATGGATATTACTCAGCCATAAAAAAGAATGAAATAATGCCACGTGCAGCAACATGGATGGACATGGAGGTTATCATGCTAAGTGAAGTAAGTCAGAGAAAATCAAATATCAGATGATATCACTTACATGTGGAATCTAATTTAAGAATGATACAAATGAACTCACTTACAAAACAGAAACAGACTCACAGATTTTGAAATCAAACTCATGGTTACCAAAGGGGAAACGTGGAGGGAAGTGATAAATGAGGAGCTGGGGATTAACATACTTGTACCACTATATATAAAATAGATAACTAACAAGGACCTACTGTACAGCACAGGGAGCTCTACTCGATGTTCTGCAATAACCTATTAGAGGAAAAGAATCTGAAAAAGAATGGATACATATATATATATATATCACTGAATCACTTTGCTACATACCTGAAACTTACAAAACATTGCAAATCAACTATAATCCAATAAAAATTTTTAAAAAGAATACAGACCAAATGCTAGTGGGGTTAAATTTTAAAGCCATGGGTGGTGGAGGTGAGAGGTAGTCTCAGTACCCATATATAAATATATATATATATGGTTGTATATATATATGTAAGAATCAGGGCCTCCCTCTTGGAGGAGGTCAGATTTGAGTCGGTCCTGAAAGATTGGTAGGTGGAATTCTCTAGCTCATTATGGAAGGAAAGTTTGGTTTTTATTTTTCTACTTTTTTCTTACTTACCTGGAATTTGTGGTAACCATCTTTCTGATTAGGTAAGTAGCAATATACTCTTTTTTTTTTTTTTTTTTTGCGGTACGCGGGCCTCTCACTGCTGTGGCCTCTCCCGTTGCGGAGCACAGGCTCTGGACGCGCAGGCTCAGCGGCCATGGCTCACGGGCCCAGCCGCTCCGCGGCATGTGGGATCTTCCCGGACCGGGGCTCGAACCTGTGTCCCCTGCATTGGCAGGTGGATTCAATCAATTATTCATCCTGAAACTTGCTTTAGAACAAGCAACAGACACAGCTTTCGAGGTCTCTAAGGTACTAAACCCTCCATGGTCATATTTCATAGGGGCTCTATAGTAAGCAGGCTTGTCTTTGGAGAGAAGGGAACATTTTCCCTCAACTACTCAGTTAGAGGTGCTGCAAATTAAGAGCTCAAACATGCGTGGATGGAGACTAAGGGGGTGGGGACTGAGACCACTTAATGGCACCAAGGTGTCCCCTTCACCTGTACTTACAGTCTGATTCTATGTTAGATCCATTTCAAAGCTACACGCTTTATTTTACATACTTATTTTTAAAGAAATTGTTTCTACGAGGCAGACTAGTAGAACCCTGAATTTGGAAGCCCCCTTGAGGCTACCGTCTCTGTGGTCCTGTCTCCAGTGCTGAGACGGGTCCTGTTTATTCCCGGGCCTCAGAATCCACACTGAGCCCTACTCAGCATTTCTGCGGCTGACGTTCTCAAGACCCTGTGGACACCTTCTCACCGCTACTGAGATTCTCATCGTTACCATTAGCTTTGTTAACTTAGCACCTCATTAAGTTCCTTCAAGAAAATGTACGCCTGTCTTTCCGTTCTCTAACCAGCTCTAAAAACACAGCACTGCCTAAAAGCCAGTGGATCTGAACACGGAGCCATTTAGTACATAATAACCCTAAATTGAGGACCCATTTTAGATTTTGCAAAAGTAAGTGGGATGTATTTGGATCGTTTAAAGGGATGCGTGAAAAGCACCTGCTGATAAGGTTTTCCGTTCAATCTTAATTCTTTGTTTTTTCTCTTGTTCTCTGGTGTCTCTCTGTATCCATTTCTCCCACGCCAGATTGAACCAAATGATCGAATTTGGTCAATGTCATGGCCCGTTACGCTTGCTGTCTGTTTTGGGCAGGCGGCTCTTGTCAGGCAAGTCTCACTCAGGAGGCTTTCTTGTGCAGAACCCCCAAGGCCTGGGAGGGCGGACTTCCGCCTGCAGGAAGTGGCAGCCTGGCCTTGGCTGGCTTTCCCTCCCTCCCAGAAGAGGTTAGGGGAGCCCCCAAGGAGGAGTCCCCATCCTGGTGCCACACCCCCTGCGTCCTCGTCCCTCCTCTGGAGCGGGTGGCGGACACCAGCCACAGCTCCTCCTTAGACAGAAAGACGAGCTGGGGTGAAGTGAGCTCTGCCCTCCGTCCTCCCCAAACCCCAGACCTCACGCCTGGCTGAGCAGCAGGGAGGGGAAGAAATGGACTATAATTGGGTGTGGATTGGGATTTCAAGCTGGGGGACTTAAAGGAAACCGTAAAAGGGCCTGGGAGCTGTCTGACAACGTGCAAACCGGATGAGTGTAGCTGAAGGCGGCGACAGGACGAAGCAAAACCCTTTCTTCTTTGTATCGCACTGAATTGGGGCCTAGGTACAAGCGTCGAAACCATGAATCCCGTCTGCCTAGGTTTCCACTGTGCCGCCAGCACCTGCATATATATTGGAAGGCGCCTGGCAGGTATTTGTCGGGGGAACAGACAAACAATCGTGGACAAATGAATGGGCTCCAGGGTCAGTGGAGGCACATATGAAGTCCTACTCTGCCCCAGGGCAAATTCAGCAATATCCTTGGTATTCCTATGTCCTCCGAGCTCTCGTTTCTCTCCTGTGAGTGTGACAGCGACAGTGATCTCGGAGGGTACTGCTGGTTGACCAGATAGCATACAAGCACAGAGTGAGTGCTCCATAAACATTTATTTTAGCTCCTCCTTCGCTTATGCACCTAATTATACACGCATTCTGTTTTATGTAGCAATTCAGGGGGCATTCCTTTGGACAGTGAATAAATAATATTACATTCAAAACAGAGAATTCAGTAGCAATAGTCACTTTTTTTCCCTATGATGAACAAAATATCAAAATTTTATTTTATTTATTTATGTTTTATGTCCTATTGTCATTATTTGTTTATTTTTAACATCTTTATTGGAGTATAATTGCTTTACAATGGTGTGTTAGTTTCTGCTGTATAACAAAGTGAATCAGTTATACATATACATATGTCCCCATATCCCCTCCCTCTTGCGTCTCCCTCCCACCTTCCCTATCCCACCCCTCCAGGCGGTCACAAAGCACCGAGCTGATCTCCCTGTGCTATGCGGCTGCTTCCCACTAGCTATCTGTTTTACATTTGGTAGTGTATATATGTCCATGCCACTCTCTCACTTCGTCCCAGCTTACCCTTCCCTCCTCACCATGTCCTCAAGTCCATTCTCTACGTCTGCATCTTTATTCCTGTCCTGTCCTTAGGATCTTCAGAACCACTTAATCCCTGTAAAATTTTCATGAGAACATTAAAAAAAAAAAAATCTGAGAAACGTTACACCCAGTGAAAGAAGGGCTATAGGACTTAACGGTACAAAGGCAACCTGAGCTCCGTTTCAAAGCCTTTCCACCCACTTCTTTCCCCTCTTTCCCTGGCTGTTTCCCTTCCCTCTCTGGCTCTGCGGGATGGCCTTCTCCCCCCTTCCTTTTCCACTTTTTGTTTTTTCTACTGCTACAGTCTCTTTCATTTTTATCAATAGAAAGAAACGGAGGGAAAAGGGGAGAGGACCAAAGAGGTGGAACAAGAGTTGAAGGTCAGTTTCTTGATCTCCCCAGCGGGACATGTAAGGATGAAAGGAAGAGGCTGGGGGAGGGGGGAAAGAGCAGAGGTGATGCTCATCTGAGGCCACTAGCATACATCAGCGTCCAGAGACATCCACACGGACAGGTTGTTTTAATAACATCTTTTTAAAGAGAGGGCTTTCCTGCCCAGAAAACAAGACAAACAGAGACAGCAGAGAAAAGGTTGTGATGACAGCAGGGTTTTGTTTCCTTAGAGAGAGAGGGTACCAGATGTCAAACTGGCCTGCTTGACCGTGACAAGGGGCCAGGCCAGCTGCTGATGTCTGTCCCACTTGTTTTAGCAGCAGAATTGTGACCTGTCCCTCCCACTTGCCCTTTGAAATCTAGGTTTCTCCTCCCAGCTGCCCTCCGGCCTCATCCCTGTTGTGTGGTCTCTGAATAAGGTTCCAGCTGAGTGAGATGAATGCTTCTTCCCAAAAAAGCAGCACTTCTCCACTTCCTTGGAAAGGCAAGTAAAAATGGAAATGGACGTGGGACTGTCACAGGAAGCCAGCCCACCGTGGGGACACCCAGACTTGCACAAGGGATAAAGAATTCCTTTAGACACTCAGTCCTTCTTATACACTTGAAATGAGATTGAATTCACATACACACTCACCCCCCGCCCCCCGCCCCGTAAGTTAGTCTGTCGCTTGTCGAGAAACCACCTGCTTAAGGAATATCACAGGAGAGATGATTACATTTAAACCTGACTTTGTTGGGACCTGTGCATGTCCTATCTGCCTCCTCTCCTTTTTCTTTCCTTTTCCTGGACATCACAAATTCATAAAAATACACTCATTGGCAATCTCCTATGTGTTCAGAACTATGCCAGGTGCTATTTGACAGAAATGAAATAAGAAGACTGGTCCCTGCCTTGGGGAACTTTGAACCTGGAAATAGGCATGTAGGTAATTAGGTAGTAAATCCTCCAGTGTTGAAGGCGGGAAAAGCTCTCTACCTCGTGAGCAAATTAGCTCATTCTTCTTATGATTTTCATTTTTAGAAGGTTTTTTTTTTTTTTTTTTTTTAAACCACTTGATGGACTCAAGATATCTCTGTACTGCAGTTTTGGTTTGTGAAATTTAATTCTGGTTTGCTTCATTTGAGGGAATGTACCTAGAAAGGCACACCCCTGTGCTGGCCGCAGAGGCCTGGGAGCTTGGTGGATGATCAAGTGTCCATCCACACACACGTCACAGGTGTGAGTGTCCATCCACACACACGTCACAGGTGTGTGGAGGGATGGCTCTGCTCCAGGCGCTGGGTGCTGCCACACAGATGCTGACTCTGTCTCCAAGGAGCGTAGAGTGTTCTAGAGAGGACCCTACCCCTAACCCGAATGTGCACAAAGAGGGGAGAAATTATTTCTGATGAAAGAGAGTGAGCAAAGCTTTAGGGAGAGGTTAACAGATTATTTCTGCACTGAGCAACACACAGAAAGTTTAGGGGGACTTAGAGGGTGAACAAATCCATAGATGGAGCAGAAGCGGTACTGCTTTGAGTGGGTTGGTGAGGTTGACTTGTCAGTTTATGTTGACCTTGGTGTGAACCTTGGCAATGTGTTTATATTTTCCCACTTTGAGTCTGCAGTTCTCTTGCAAGAAAGGTATTTAGAAGGTTCTATTTCCAGAAGCCTATTTGTAGACACAAGCTCGGCAGCTGGCAGGATAATGAACCCATTTCAATAGAATAAATCCCATCACTATCGATATTAGGCAGCCGCAGAACGATTCATGAAGCTCTTTTCAAAATTCAAGAAATACTTAATCAAAAGGAGGCCGAGGAGAAAGATAAATAAAAGTCATGAATCAAAAGGAGGCCGAGGAGAAAGATAAAGAAAAATCATGTCAGAAGTTGATTATTGTTGGCTTCCTTTATGAGCCAGTTCTGCTGTTTCTCAGGTTGACTGGTGCTGAGGTCAAGTGCATGGATTTATTTTACTAAATAAAACTTTGCATTGGGCTGATAGAGAAAAAATCTGACAAAAGGCCCTAAACGTCCAGGGAGTTGATGGATTTTTATAGGTCACGTGACTGCCCTACGGTTTGTAAGTTCTGTGTTTGGGGTTTTTGATATGTTTCCAGCATGTGAATTTTGCTTGTTTCTCTCTCTCTCCCTCTCTCTCTGTTTCACGGTCCTTATTCCTTCTGCCTTTGGTTTCTCGACATGGAAATAGGTAGGTATCTCTGTTTTCTTTTACTACGAGGAAAGACTTTCAGGTAAGGTTCTGAATAACCAGGTACGACTTCAACTAGATTTCAAGTCTAAGTTTGCATCAGATGACACTAATAAAATGGAAATTTGCAAGAGAAAGAAAGGAAGAAAGTTTCCATGTTAGGCAGGAAAATACCCATAGGCAACTGCGTTTTTTTATTTCCAGGGCAGGAAAGAAGCATGACTTGTCTTTCCTGCTCTCTGTGCCCTTAGTTTTTCTAACCCTCCTTTGACTGTGTTCCTTGTCATGGTTTCTATAGAGCTAAAGTACTCCCTGTGAAGGACCACTGTGGGATTTAGAGATTCTGCGGGGTCCTGGAGATGCAGTCCCTGTTTCTGTAGACACCACCCCCTTCAACACAAAGCCTGTGATCAAAGTCACACTGATGTACCTTTCCTGGCCATTCAGCAAACTCAACCAGCCTTGCATCTAAGGCTGAATCTTTTTCTCACAAAAGTCAGCCAAACTCTTTCCTTTCCTTTCAACTATCTTTCCTTCCTCCATGAAATCTGTATTCTTTTGGAAAGATGAATCCTCCTGTATTAGTTATCTTTTGCTGCATTAAAATTAACCATTTTGTTAATTCAGTGGCTTGAACAAGAAACATTTCTTATCTCACAGTTCCTGAAAGGAAGCGATCCAGGTGCAGCTAAGCTCAGGGCCCCTCCTAAAGGTGTGACTGAGGTGTCTGCTGGGCTGCTGTCATATCAAGGCTCAGTGGGGAGATGACCCATCCCTGGCTGACGTGTGTGGTGGTCAGAGGCCTGGATCCCCAGGTCTTTGACGCGTGTGGACCTTCCACAGTGCAGCTCATGATATGGCATCTGGCTTCCCTCAAAGTGATAGAGAGAATGAGAGAGAGAGAGAGAAAGGGAGAGAGATGGAGAGAGAGACAGGGAGAACCCAAGATGGAAGTCCAGTCTTGGTAACCTAACCTGAGACGTGAAATTTCACCAGGTCCAACCTACACCCAAGGGGAGACGATTACACAGAGAAGGTGGGGGTCCTTGTGCCCTGTCTTATAGGGTCCTACCACACCTGACTTATTGGAAAACTGTGTGCTCTAGGAGAGACGCTCTTTAAGGGCAGGGATTAGCCCCTTGGCGTATTTCAACCACTGATGCTCTCTTTCAGACTTTTTTCGGTACCAAAAGGTAAAGAATTTCCACATCACCTCCACGAAACTGGAGTTGATTTTAAGGAATTCTTGGCCCAGCATCACCAATAAAAGGCTTTCTTTGGCCGTCTGTTGGATCCCCTCTCTTTACCAATCCTCTTCCTTGCTTGGAAAACTCCTACTGTCTCTCCCATCCTTGGACGGCACGTGGCCCGTTGAGGCCACCTGTGGCCTCCCTCAGTTTACATCAGCTCCCACTGCTGTGGTCTTGCACACTTCCTGCGATCACACCCGCCACTGGCATGTGATCCAAGAAGTTCAGTCCCATTTTCAGTCGAAGTCTCCATCCGTATCAATGGACACCCTCCCTCCCAGTTTTCAGCAATGGCTCTTAACAGATTTTGGGTCTTGTTATAATCTTCTGCGTCTGGGAAGAACCTTTCACTTTCCTCCGCAAAGAATATTTCGTTCATTCCCTTTCTTGCTCCCCACCCACCTCACAACAGCTCTCTTCCCTGACCACCTGCAGCTTCTCAGCTCCTCTTCTGCTCCTGTTGCCTTTTTTCCGAAATCCACCCATATGAATTCTTTGTCATCTGATTCCTTGATAGTGTTTTCTATTCTTCAGCAGAAAAGGTCAAAGGAACTTTTCTGGCAGAGGCAGAACTCTCTCTAAAGGGGCCAGATTTCAGGGGCCAATAGAGATACCTAAATGTGGGTAAGGGGAGGAGTCTGGGGGGAACACGGATGCTGATACAGATTTTGTCCTGTTGCTTTGCACATTCTCCAGAACTTGTAACTAGATAGACCAACTCAGTTCTGCAGGTCGGCCCTAGTTGGGTGACCAGCCATGATCTGGGTGCCTGTCCTTTCATTAAGGGGCATCCCTTGGTCCAGTACTCTCTGGCTGGAGACCCTGGGTCAGAGTACCCATAATGTGGTCATTTAGAGAACAGGACCTGAAACTGAGGCAAGTCCTCTTAGAATCAAGTGTTTTCACAGAAGGCAATGATTAGGTCAAGCCAAGTACATTTGCAATAAATGCAGAATGGATAAGCTACCTATGCATTCAAAATCCAGTGGGGCACAAGTCAGTGGGGATATGTGAGTAAGTATAAGGGTAGATTAGCAGCAGGAAAATGCTTATTTTTAGGTGGTGTGGTGATCAGACCCTAAGTCCTGGAGAGCCTGGCTTCATGGAGAGGCTTACCAAGCCTTATCCACGTAGGGCTGGAAGAATGCAATACCTTCCAGATACGATTTCTTACATATTTTACAGCAATGAACAGAAACGACTATGCCAAGGATCCCATTAAAACAAAATCTAATAACTGCTTATTATTTATAAAGCAACTTTATATGCATTAATTCATCTAATAATCCCAATAACTAAACAAGGTGGTACAATTATACTCACTTTTACTCACGAGAAAACCGAAGATTGTAAGGGTTTGGTCACTAGCCCAGGCTGGACAGTGCACAAATACTGAGTCAAACTCCAACAAAATATGTCTGTTTCCAAACTCAATACCTGTACCCACTACCCTGCAATTCATGTAAAACACCAGTATAGGAACATCAAAATGATTTTGCTTGTTAAGGAGCTTGAAAGGAAAACAAGTTCTGAGGTCAAATTAATTCCCGTCTTCCAAAGTGTACAGCCTCTGAATAAGTAACGGTCTAAGCACACGCTCCGGGGCTGTAAGAACATGGTGGGTCTGGTTAAGGAGTGAGGGTCATGCCTGCTGAGCTCTGCCATCCCTCTGTATAACAAGAGCAGATCTGTGGTGGATGCATGCGGTGTCTCTGAAGAAAAATGTGCCAAACACCAGGCAAAGAGTAAGCACTTAATACATAGCAGCTACTCAGATGAGTGCTCTTAGAGAATTTCAGTACAGTCTCTGAAAAGGAGACAAGCTGAGACCTGTAAGATCACAAAGGCTGTGGGTCTGCAAGGAGCAAAGGATCTGGGTGTAGGCGGCCTCCGACGTTTGCCTGAGTGAGGTGACCTGTTCAGACACCTGTTGGAAGCAGAGCGATGAACTGAGATTTCTTGAGGCACAGGCAAAGCCCTTATCTTTCTGTATTTTCTCTTATGGGAATGGAAATAATTCTTCCCGTGAGCAAAAGTGATGCGAGGGTTTGTATTTTAAGGTGGGTTAACCTTCCAGTGACAAATAAGCCCTACATTTATAGTTTAGAGACCAGAGGCTTTTATGATTTTTTAAAAGAGCAGTTTATTCATGACTTTCCTTTCCACCCAGGATTCTGTACGCTGCCTTCTCGACTGTTTCACTGTAACTGTTCCGAGTTGTGTGAGGGGTTGTGAGTATTTCTATGGTGGGAGCTGAGAATAAGGATACGGGACCCAGGAACGTTAGCGCCACGCCCCACGGGGCTGTGACGGGTGAGGGGTTGCTGAGACCATACGGTCATTTCCTTTGACTCCCATGGGTTTTCCCTCCTCATTTACTGCGTTTCTCATTCCACCCCGCCCCTCCCACCATTATCCGCCCATTCCTGCCTCGGGCCCTGTCCTGACTACAGAGACAATCGCATGTCCATAGTCTTAAGACAGTTTATTGTTCCCTTTAAAATTTATGGTTAAGAAACTGAAGCGTTATTTCTACGTCCTAGGAAGACAAATCCACAGCCATCTGAATTATCCAGCTTGGCAAATCTTTTCCATCAGTAGGACTTGCAAAGGGAAATGGAGTGAGTGAGTGTATGTGCGGGTTCGTGCGTGTGTGTGCGTGTGAGTGTGAGAGAGAGAGGTTCAGCTGCAGAAGCCAGGCCAGATGGCATCTGTCGTGGAGGAAGCGCGTCCCTTTCTCTCACCCTAAACAGCACAGGGAGATGCCAACCTTCCAGCCACTGGTCGCCGTCAGCTCTCTTAGAATCAACTCAGAAGAAATAAGACCAGAATTTTATGTCTCCCATGAAGGAAAATAAAGGCTCATTTGCCTCCACAAATCCTGAGGCCTTTGCTTTCTTGAGTCAAATTTTATGCAAAGAACGTGGAGAAGCATCGTGACTGAGAGAGATGCCTCCGCGGAAGGACGTCTATGCGCTACGTCGTCAGAAGGCAAACTAGTGCCTCGGCAGAATCCGCTTTGCCTTCGGAAGAGACTGATATAACCAGCAAGGAGCCTGCCGACCACGAGAGGCCGGATCAGCCCCAGGCGTCGGGCCGACGCGGGGATCGAGGCGCGGCTGTCCTCAGCCATTCTCGCCCCAAACCTCCGCCCGTGGGCCCTGAGCTTGCTTGGCCATGAGGACTAGCATGTAAGCAACCTGGTAACCCACAGAGATGGCTGCGCACGGCAGCCCTCCCTTTGAAGCGTTGTAACTACAGTGTGTGGGCGAACATACAGCAAGCATCTCCGTCAGTCGTGTGTGTTCGGTGGTGGCATCTCTGATACTGAGAAAGATAAAGACTGAATTTCCTCTTCAGTAGGAAAGAGACCTCAGGCTAATCGCTCACTGCTGCTGGCTCTGAGCTTCATCCCTGAGCAGCTCTCACCCAGCAGTGGTGTAATGTAGCCATTTCCTCGTATGCACACACTCAGTTAATAATGACTTACGCTTCCCGCTGTGGCTGCCATCAGAGCAGCAGTGACAAATGTCCTTGCTTAAGTCTGGTGGGACACGACTTCTTAAGCTTTGCTAAATACCCTTCCAGGTTGGCAGTAACGTGGACAAGGTGACAAGCCCAGCTCACCTGATGGAAATTTTTCCGGATTTTGGTGACACCACACTGTCTAAGCCCCATGCAATTTTCCAGAGGTGCATTAGAGCTGGAGTCTGTTTATTCGTCTGTCTGGAAGTTTCAAGCTGTCACACGTGTTGTGCTGCGGTTCGAGTGTATGTTATAAGAGTGAGCCACCCCAGAGAGGCAGAACGGGCCCCTTGAGTAAAAGCCTTGCTGAGTTTCTCCATTTGCTCTGAGCTTGCTGCCATGGGGGGCTGGAAGGTGCTGCTTCCTTGGGGGAGGGGGGTGCATCACCAAGTTCAGCGTGGGGGTCCCCAGGTTGCTGGGGAAAGTCACGTGGTGGAAACTCCATTTCTATTTGCTGTGGATTTTGTCGAGGAGACGTTAGCACACGTGGATGGCGGGGCTTTCTTTGTTTCCCATGTGATTTCACAAAAATACCCCACATGGCTGAGGAGATTGAATCCCTAAGGTGAGAGAGCCTAGTAGTATGAAATTGCCCTCCGCAAACAAAACGTCTTTGAAGTTGTAAAAGCTATGCATAATTTACAATTTAAACCAAAGTACGTTTGTGTCCGTCCCAAGTTGTTCTATTCAGATTCTTTGGTGCAAGGAACAGAAATGTACTTGAAGAAGCTTAAGTCTAGAAAGACATCTTAATGTAAGTGTACTTGTCTCCCAGAGTCCCAGAAGAGGTCAGGCAGAGGGGCTGGTGGTGTGTTCTAGGACAATCAGGAGGGAGGTGGTCTCCATCTCTGCAGATCTGGTAACTTACATTTACATGTGGTTCAGGATGGAGCCCCCCACCCTTAGGGCTACTCAGCCCTATAGTTCTAGCCTTCAGCATCAAATACCTATAGCATCTTCGTTCCAGATTGGAATGGTTATGTCCGTTAAACCAGGTGACGACCCATAGGGTCAGACATCTAGAGCTAGGAAGGAAGTGGGTTTTGACCACGTGATATGTATTGCTGGTCTTCCAGGGTCTATGGGTAGGACAAGTTAAACTAGAAGGGAAAGTTACACCTAGAGAGCAAATAATCTACTTGCAAATATAATGTTCCAAGTTACTTTCCCTCATGAAAAATCAAAAACAAAAAAGTATTTCACTATTTTCCTCTGTAGACTAATGTATAACATAGAACGAGATGAGATCCTATTTAAGGCTGAATTATAGATTCTACGGCCTCTCCCAGGTGAATGTAATTCTCTTCCCCCAAACGAGCTATTTTATGATTAACAGTAGAATAATATTTACCTCACTAGACACCATGGATTTTAGTGGTGTGCTCTTATAGCACAGGTCAAAAATATAAAGAAAAGTATATTTTGAAATCACCCTTCATATTCAGTATGAAATGGAATAGCATTTCCTAAGTTGAGTAATGTTTGATTTTTAAAAAATTTTAATAACTTTTTTATTGTAGTAAAATATATAACATAAAACTTAACATTTTAACCATTCTGAAGTGTAACATTCAGTAGTATTGATTATTTTCACAATTTTGTACAACCACTATCACAATCTATTTCTAAAATTCAAAATGGAAATTCTGTAATCATTAAGCAATAACTCCCCATTCCTCCTGCCAGCCAGCTCCTGGTGACCTGTAACCTTGATGAATTTGCCTCTTCTAGACATTTCATAGAAGTAGAATAATGCAATATTAGTCCTTTTGTGTCTGTCTTGTTTCACTTAGATAATGTTTTCAAGGTATATCCATGTTGTAGCCTTTGTTGGAAATTCATTCCTTTTATGGTTGAATAATATTCCATTGTATGTATAAACCACATTTTGTTTCATTTGTCAATGAACATTTGGGTTGTTTCTACCTTTGAGCTATTGTGAATAAT
Source organism: Phocoena phocoena (assembly GCF_963924675.1). Lineage (NCBI taxonomy): Eukaryota > Metazoa > Chordata > Mammalia > Artiodactyla > Phocoenidae > Phocoena > Phocoena phocoena. The sequence goes on along the minus strand of NC_089232.1, from coordinate 1,579,722 downwards.
GATGCTATAAACATTGGTGTAAAAATATCTGTTCGAGTTCTTGTTTTCAATTCTTTAAGGTACGTACCTAGACTGGAGTTTCTGGGTCACGTAGTAATCCTATACATAACTTTTTGATGAACTGTCAAGCTTTTCCACAGCAGCGGCACTGTTTTACATTTCTACCACCATTTATGGGGGTTCCAATTTCTCCACAACCTTGCCAATGCTTGTTATTTTCCATTTTTTATTATCACCATTCTAGGAGGTGTGAATTGGCATCTCATACCCTGTGGTTTCAGTTTACATTTCCTTAGTGTAAATTTCCTTTCCTTATATTGAGGAATTTTTCAAATGCTTATGAGAGGGCTTCCCTGGTGGCGCAGTGGTTGAGAGTCTGCCTGCCGATGCAGGGGACGCGGGTTCGTGCCCCGGTCCGGGAAGATCCCACGTGCCGCGGAGCGGCTGGGCCCGTGAGCCATGGCCGCTGAGCCTGCGCGTCCGGAGCCTGTGCTCCGCAACGGGAGAGGCCACAACAGTGAGAGACCCGCGTACCGCAAAAAAAAAAAAAAAAAAAAATGCTTATGAGATATTTGTATATCTTTGGGAAAATGTCTATTCAAATCTTTTGCCCTCTCTAGTAAATTTTAAATTTCAGTTATTGTATTTTTAGCTCCAGATTTTTTGCTTTGTTCTTCTCTGTATTTTCTCTTTGTTAACATTTTCATTTTGTTCATATGTTGCTTTCCATTGTTTTACAGTTACGTGATCAATGTTTTCTTTAGACCTTTGAGCTTAAGCTAGTTCTTTTATTTATTTATTTATTTATTTATGGCTGCGTTGGGTCTTTGTTGCTGCATGTGGGCTTTCTCTAGGTGCAGCGAGTGGGGGCTACTCTTCGCTGCGGTGTGCGAGCTTCTCATTGCGGTGGCTTCTCTTGCTGCAGAGCATGGACTCTAGGCGTGCGGGCTTCAGCAGTTGTGGCATGGAGCCTCAGTAGTTATGGCTTGCGGGCTCTAGATTGTGGGCTCCGTAGTTGTGGTGCATGGGCTTAGTTGCTCCGTGGCATGTAGGATCTTCCCGCACCGGGGCTCGAACCTTGTTCCCTGCATTGGCAGGTGGATTCTTAACCACTGCACCACCAGGGAAGACCCTAAGATGGTTCCTTTAAAGTCTTTTTCTAGTAAGTCCAATGACTGAACTTCCTCAGGGATGGTTGCTGTTCATTTTTTTTGTTGTTATTTTGAATGGGCTATACTTTCCTGCATGCCTTGATATTTTTTTGTTGATATCTAGAATTTGAGTATTATAATGTAGGTACTCTGGAAATCAGTCTTCCCCTTCCCCAGGGTTTGCCCATTTGTGATTGTTGAAGGTTGTCTAGTTTAATTCATTTAGCGACTTTTCCAAAGTATTCAGGAAAGACGTATTCTTGGTTTGTGGTCACTGAAGTCTGTTCCTTTAGGTTGTGTTCAGCTGATATGTTGACAGAGAGTTCCTTGGATGTCAGGGTTAAAAACAACAACGACACCCCTTCCAGTCTTGGCATATTGTTTCTTGCTGGATTACTCCTTCAAATGCTGGCCAGTCTTGCCCTGGGCCTAGAGATAAATGAGAAGTAAACAGTAGGGTCCTCTCGGTGTTCTCTGAATATATAGGTGCTTTTGAGTTTCTTAAAGCTCTAAAGAAATTCTCCCAGCTTTTCCTCTGAGGAATTAGGCAATCGTTGTATGTCTTCACCATAATACTTTATCCCAGGTCACTGTGTATTGTTGACCATTTCCTGCCACTTTTACCCCAAGTGGCTTCCACATTAGACACAACACAGATGAGCACCTTGCTTCAGTCCTTCAGGCAGCCTTGAACAGACATACACAATGTACAAGTAAGATCTGGTCTCTTCCTTCTGGAACCAGAGTCCAGGGTCCACACTGGGAGCAGAGATTCCCAACTCTAAGACTGTCACTGACTCAGGGAGAGCACGGGACGGGGGAAAACGCCACAAAGATTTCCTATGACTTTTAACGTGCCTTTTTCATGACTCGGCATTCTCTCGGTAGCTATAAAACTTTGTTTTCCATAGTTCTGACAGTGTTGGTTCTGACGGTTTCTGCTTGGTTGTTGATATTTCTAAGGGCCCCAACCTGGGCAGGAACTTCAAGCTGCCTATTCTTCCATTTTTCTTACATCACTCTAATAGTAGTTTACTTTTTGTTTTTTCCCAAGAAGTGCTGCTGGTCTTATTTTTGATGCAGAACTTGAAAAACTATAGCCCATGCAGCACATAGCGGCCTGTGGCCTGCTTTAATGAAGAAGGTTTTATTGGAATAGCCATGCTCATTTGCTTAGGTATCACCTATAGCTTCTTTCATGCTACAACAGCAAAGTTGTGTGATTTCAACAGAGAATGTGTGACCCCAGAGAATGTGTGGCCCCCAAAGTCTAATATTTACTATCTGGACCTTTACAGAAAAAGCTTGCAGACCCTGTCAATGATGTCTAGTGGACACTTTACTGTTTAATTGACATTGTTTCCATTTAATGTTACTTGAATATGTATTAACAAAGTTGCATAGACTTTTTTGTACTGATAGCATTCATAAACATATGAAACAAACAAATTTCAAAAGGATATTAAGAAGACTAAAACAAGTGATACGGTGAGAATTAACAAGCTGATTTAATGTGAGGTTCTTTTGATGAGACAAAATTGGTGATGCCGGGTTTAAGTAGAGAAATTATTTACCTCATTTTAGGTAAATGTTTTTTTTCTCATTTTAGTTCTTGATGATTTGATTCGATTTTTGATTGTGAAAATGATTTCATTGAATCACAATTATTACCTTTTTCCTTTTTAACAATGAACTTGCTAGTTCATAAGCTAACAAACATCCTGTACTTTGAAAAGCCAGTCATCCCAATCATGCATCTGCTCTCAGGTTTGGGTCCACAGGGTCAGCCCTCAGATGAAGTTTTCCATAAAAGGGATTGACTTAGGAAGGGTTCTCAGGACAGTCACAGGAGAGAGTAGTGGAAGCGGGCTAGGGATAGGAAAGAAGCCAAGCAGGTGTCTGATTTCCTTAGATGTTCCAGCCTTAACCTACAGTTCAGGTTTTTACTAGCTCGGACATCTGTGCTACTGTAAGTTGTAGGAAGACTCAGTTCTCTCACACATTTTTCTGTTCAAATGACCGTGCAATTTTTATCGATGCAGTGGGTGGAGAGCCCTGTTAGGCCACTTGGCTCTCACTTGGAGAGGATGCATCACTTGTGATCAGGTCTCTCTGTCCTTTTCTCATTAGCCCTCAGCGGTCGAGTTACACATTTCCCAGACACATGACGTGATTTCTGGGGTGTCAAATCAATATTTCATGAAACCATTTAGGAAATTCGGTCTTAACTCTGTGAATGTGTCTTTCAATTGTACATTTTCTCCATTATCTCTGTTATCTTTATATCTGGTAAAAATAAGTTAATGAGTCCAATGTCTGACGAAGCACAGCTCTGTCATTTGGACGTTACAGCAGGACGACTCCAGGACAGCCAGATACACTCCTCAACGTGTTAAAAATTAAACATTATGGCCCTAGGTGATGATATGGCTTGAATACATTTGTAAACACAAATCAAACGTAAACACCGGGGCAAATATTTGATGGAAATGCATTATCTAAAATATTATCTTGAAATAAATTTACTTAATTAAAAAACATGATCAAGGACATACGGACTCCTGACCGTATGTTGGTAGGTTGTCCACTCATGGTGGACAAGAGTCTGAATTCTAAGCGACGTTAGTCTTGTAAGTAAGTACGTGGCTTTGTATTTCGTTTTGAATTGCCTCATGTGGTGAAATAGTCTAACTGCATTACCAATGTATGGCATAGGCTCACTGGACAAGGTGGGGCGAGGTGCTATCCGAAAAAACTCTGGAATTGAGTGGAGATTGTTCAAGACAAAAGGCATTGTACACAAGCGCTGTGCTAAAGATGACAAAGCTGTTTGGATGTTGGGCTCACAATTCTGAAACCACTATATCAGTACCTCGAAACTGAAAACATAGATACATGGATGGAGGATGATGAAGGGGAGAAGGGTTTGAATGAACCGTATGCAACTACACTAGAATTGGAGACACCGGTCTGAACTCACGTTCAGTGTAATGTACATATAAATGAATATATGTGGAAACAATTATAGGTAAGTGTACACAAATGAGTCTATGGACACACATCTATGTTCACGCTCTAAGAGCGTCTAGGAGCAATGGCATCACAGTAGCAGTGAGCATCCCCAGCGTCTAGATCTTGGTTTCTAGTATCGTTCTTCAATTAAGGGAATCAGGGATCCTTGGAGAAAGGCTTGTTTAAGATTGGTAGGGAGCATACAAGATGAGCCTGGGCCATCTTGTAGTGCCAACAGGTAAAGAAGTGCACACACACACACACGCACACACGTCGCTGAAATATATTTCAAAGGGACCCAGAAAGGAACTGAAAGAGTCCTCAGTTGCCAGAGCTGGCTGGAACAATTTGAGCAAAAATATATGAATAATTGGATTTTACTAGATTATAACTCAAAGTATAAAATAAATAGGAGTTCATACTGATAATAAAAACGAATGAGTAAATAAATGGGAAAAAACCGTACAAATATTCTGTACAGAAAAATTCCAGATAATTTAATAGTGACTTCCTTTTTAAGAAAAAACAAGTGAGTGATTTGCAGTAGGCAAACCTGACACACACCAGCTTTTCCTTGTGACCAATCTTAGCATCGTCAGTGATAAGTTGCATTGACAGTATGTACCCTAGATATGAGGTGATGAAAATGACCTTCTCCCGTTGTGACTTTCCTCCCTAGTCTGATCATGAGAAAAAAAATCAGATAAAGCTCAAATTGAAGGACAGTCTACAAAATACCTGACTAGTACTCTTCAAAACTGTGAAAGCCATCAGAAAAACTGTCACAGTGGAGAGAGGTCTAAGGAGACACCACAACTGATTGTATTGTGGTTTCCTGGATGGAATATGGGGACAGAAAAGGGGCAGGAGGTAAGAAATAAGGATTGTAATAACCTATGGACTTGAGTTAATAATACTGTCTCAGTATTGGTTCATTTGTTGTGACACACATACCTCGGTTACGTACATATGTTAATGTACGATGTAATGTACCATGTACACAGCAATATGCAATGTTAATCACTGGGGACACTGGGTGTGGGGTATACAGGGACCAGACATATGAAAAGGCTATATGGTAGTAAATAACACGTATTAGTTACAGTAGAGATTTTGAGGGGGGGGTTCAATACAGAAGACCCCTTTCTTAATTTCTTCAGTTCAGAAGTGATTGAAAAATAGGAATGAGACAAAAGGGGCTCAAAATACCAGCTTTATTACCAGTGTCCCCCGGATTGGAAAATGTGGCTTGTGTGTGGTTGCAGTGGCCTTTCTGCTACTTCAGCCCAGAACTCACTTAATCTTCGCAGTTACAGGCATAACTATGAGCCCCTGTGACCTGGTGGAAATCAGCCAGAATGAAGTTGCTTGGAAGGCAGCCAGGAGAGCAAAATCCACAGGAGCTGGACCACACACGCCTACTTCATGGAGCCTGCTCTGGGCCAATCCTTCCCAGTGGCCGAGTGGAGCCAGGGAAAGGGGAGGCTCTACTTAACAGTGACCACTGACACCCAAGAAGGTGCAGCCTCGTAAGACAAATCAGATCCACACGGCACCTTCTAGTCCCCTGCTGTACATCACACGGCTTATGAACTAAATAGTTCCGAAGGCCAGGGCTCCTCTCTCTGAGTTTCATGGATCAGTTGCAAAATGGTTTTGAGTTCCTGTGATTATTTTAACTCTTTCACACTGACTTTTGGAAAAGAGATCTAATCAGACTTTTGGAAAGTCACTTAAAAACATGCCATGTTCTAGTTCCTCTGTCAGGCTATGTAAGGGGGTGTGTAACGCCCCCCAGGCCCAGCTGAGTGGAGGTGACCAGTGGAAGGGAAACCAAAAGCTATAGGAAGGAAAATAAGAAATGTGGTTCTGCATACTATTATAAAAAGCTAGTAGCCAATGAGAATTTTCCTCAGGGGCAAATTTTGAGAAGATTCACTTTTTATTCTAAAAATGAGAGATTATTCTATAAATTAAATTTAAATTATTCTCTACCAAAACATATTAGGAAAATGATAAAAATATTTTATTCATCTTCACAAAGAATCTTCCTGAGCTTTGCATTTAGTTCTGCTTTTAAAAACTGTGACAATTTCAAGCACCTGTAATTTGGATAGACAAAAAAAAGTTCAGTGATAATTCCGCAAGAAGATAGTTAAAAGAACTAACGTTGGAAAACTCTCCATAGATAAATAACAAGCCTAGGGGTTATTCTACTGCCTGAAAATGTATACCTATAGTAGTCTAGAGAAAGAAATGTTGAACCCGAAATACTGCGTGCATAGCAATTTTTTTCTTCAGTAGTTTAATATTAAGTAATTTTAGATTATAGGAGAGCTGCAAAGATAGAAAGAGATGCAACACATTTTTCACTCAGCTTCTCCTAGTGTGTTCTTTTCCCTAGATTCACTGGGATGTAACTGACATGTAACATTGTGTTATTATAAGCTGTACAGTGCGATGATTTGATACGTGTGTGTATTGCAAAATTTACAATAAGGTTAGTTAACACATCCTTCACTTCACATTAATTACCATTTAATTGTCATGGTGGGAACATTAAAGCCAGAATCTTACAGCAACTTTCAAGTATACAGAACAGTACTGTTGACTATTGTCGCCATGCTCTGCGTTAGATCCCTGGAACTTATTCATCTTATAACTGAAAGTTTGTGCCCTTTGACAGACATCTCACCACTTCCCACACCCCACAGCCATTGGCAACCACCATTCTGCTCTCTGTTTCTGTGCTTCCATGTTTTTAGATTCCACGCATGAGTGATACCATATAGTATTTGTATTTGCCTGACTTATTTCACTTCACATAATGCCCTCAAGGTCCATTCATGTTATTGCAAATGATTGTTTCCTTCCTTTTTATGAATGAGTGTGTGTGTGTGTGTGTGTGTGTGTGTGTGTGTGTGTGTATATATATATATATATACCACATCTTATTTAGCCTTTCATCTGTGGATGGACACGTAGGTTGTTTCTATATCTTGGCTATTGTGAATAATGCTGCAATGAACGTAGAAGTGCAGATATCTCTTCGAGATGCTGATTTTATCTCCTTCAACTATACATGCAGAAATAAGGTTGCTGGATCATATGCTAGTTCCACGTTTAGTTTTTTGAAGAACCTCCGTACTGTTCTCCATAGTAGCTGCGCCAAGTTACATTCCCACCAGCAGTGCAGGAGGGCTCCTTTCTCTCCACACCCTCTCCAGCAGTTATCTCTCGTCTTTTTTATGATAATTGTTCGAACAAGCGTGAGGTGATACCCTATTGTGGTTTAGATTCACATTTCCCTGAGAATTAGAGCACCTTTTCATGTACCTGTTGTCCATTTGTATGTCTTCTTTGGAAAAATTTCTATGCAAGTCCTCTTCCCATTTTTTTCCAGAGTTTTTTATTTCACTGTGGAAGCGTATGAGTTCTTTATATATTCTGGACAATAACCCCTTATCAGATATATGATTTGTTAATATTTTCTCCCATTTGGTAGATTACCTTTACATTTTGTTGATTTCTTTCCTTTCTGTGATATAGTTCCGTTATCCCAGTTAATGGTTTTTGTTTTGTTTATTTGTTTGTTTGTTTGTACTTTTTTGTTTGTTTGTCATTTTTCAAGCCTCTGCTTCATTTGCTAATGAGAAGTTCATTATATGTCACTTTTTGGTAGTCTTTTCCTGTAGTTTCCTCACGGATTTATTTATTATTGTCTGTGATTTGCTTTGCCGTGTCATAAAGACAGTGTTTATGGTTTACACATAAACTGCATGTAATGTATATAAAGCAACTATACATTTTTATCAACAATATTCATTATTTTGTGATCAGGAAGCAATACCATAAGAAATTTCATCCTAACATTGTAGTTTGTTATTTATATAAAATGTTTTACTGTGTTTTCATCTTATTTTAGGAAACTGGTGAGAGATATCAGCTTAAACTATAATGCATTGCAGTTTTTCCCATTTAAGATAATGAAGAAAGGTTTCTGGTTAGTGTTTTTGCAAAGAATGGGTAAACAACTCAAAGTGGGAGATGCTTGCATTTTAATTGGTCCCTTGAATATACAGACTGTCCCCAACTTTCGATGGTTGGGCTTAGGGTGTTTTGGCTTTCTTTTTTTTTTTTTTTAATTTTAACTTTACTGGAGTATAGCTGATTTACAACGCTATGTTAGTTTCAGGTGTACAGCAAAGTGATTCAATTATACAGATACATATATTCATTCTTTTTAAGATTCTTTTCTCATACAGGTTATCCCAGAATATTAAGTAGAGTTCCTTGAGCTGTACAGTAGGTCCTTGTTAGTTATCTATCTTCTACATAGTCGTGTGTGTATGTTTATCCCTGCCTCCATCGTGTTTCCCCTTTGGCATCCATAAGTTTGTTTTTGATATCTATAAGTCTGTTTCTGTTTTGTAAATAAGTTCATTTGTATCTTTTTTTAAAAAATTAGATTCCACATATATGTGATATCTTATGATATTTGTCTTTCTCTGTCTGACTTATTTCACTTTGTATGATAATCTCTAGGTCCATCCATGTTGCTGCTAATGTCATCATTTCATCCGTTTTCATGGCTGAGTAATATTCCACTGTATATATTACCACGTCTTCTTTAGCCATTCCTTTGTCGATGGACATTTAGGTTGCTTGCTTGTCTTGGCTATGGTAAATAGTGCTGCAACGAACATTGGGGTGCATGTATCCTTTCGGATTATGGTTTTCAAGCTGCGAAAGCGATGCACATGCAGTAGAAACTGTACTTTGAATTTTGATCTTTTCCTGGGCTAGTGATAGGCGGTACAGTGCTGGGCGGGGTAACCACAGCACCCTGTCAGCCACACGACCACCAGGGTGAACAGTCAACACACTTGGAACCATTCTGCACCCAGACAACCATTCTGCTTTCACTTTCAGTACAGTACTCAACAAATTACACAAGATATTCAACACTTTATTATAAAATAGGCTTTTGTGTTAGGGGATTTTGCCCAACTGTAGGCTGATGTAACTGTTCCAAGAATGTTTAAGGTAAGTGAGGCTAAGCTGTAGTGTTCGCTGGGTTAAGTGTGTTAAACACATTTCGACCGACGATATTTTCCACTCTTGATGGGATTATCAAGATATAACCCCATTGTAAGCCAAGGAGGATCTGTATTGAAATGAAAATCACAGAAAACATAATGAATATGCTTCCCTAATTTCAAAACATCAAATCCCCCAATTATAATATATTGTGGAAATAGAATGAAAGGGACAAAATAAGGTAGTGAGTCTTACCTCCATGCATATCATCAAATTGGTAAGAAAGTTGCCAATACAGATATAATCCAAACACCACACACAAGCAGTGCTTTTCCAGGTCACATAATTCTCCAAAGTAGTGAACATCTTTGGAAAGTTCTGAATAAAATAAAACATAAAATCTCTTCAATTTGTACTGACATTGCATTCTTGGAAAATCCAATGTAAAATGAAAACGTGCAAAATTTTTGTAACTTTTATAAAAAACAAAGTTAGGTTCTAGCTTATATAAATTTAAATACTTTTTTATCAATTACGTGCATTTTCCTCAGGATGTTTTAAAATTGTGCAGGATGCAGGGTAATCCTTCACTCCGTGGATGGTTCTGCGTTTTGCGGAAAGCCTGGCATACCTGGATCTCAGACACTGCATCCGTGGCGTCGCTCAACTATTGGGACTGCCCCAAATTTCCCCTGAACATTTTCAAGACTCCTAATTAAGACCCTCAAACAGAATAGGTTACGCAAAAGACCACTGCTTATTGTCTGAGTTGTTGTTACGGTAGGAGAGTTTAACTTAAGGATCAAACATCGAGTGAGTGAGTGTTTGTGGCCATAAGTGATAAAGGGTGATAGTAATTTTTAGGAATTTAAAGATGGCCTCGATGCCACATTAACTTCCAGGGTCTCTAGGACCACAGATATTGAAGGAAGTATTGAAGTTCACAGTCCAGGTTAGAGATCTGTTGGGAGTTATCTCTTCAGAGGCTGGAGAGCTGCAGAATTCAAAGTGGGTTTCTCACCAGTTTCCAGTGAATTCCCTCAACTGTGAACACAAGAGTAATCTGTGAGTTTATAATCTATATATCTGATATATTTCATGATTTTCATTGCTTCTGCTATGAGGACAATATTGCACAGATGGAAATTTATGTTTTAAAATATTTTTTATATCAGCCTCCACCAGGCAATGCACACTCTCATTCTGTCTGCCATTAAGCAGGAGAGGCAGAGACTTGGCCTTCCACCCTGAGAAGTAGTGTCACCGACCCTGCCGCGTGGCTTCCTGTGTGAGCTGCCTTGCTGATCAGATATTCCCCAGGAGTAGGGGGCATCTGCCCGGTGTGTATCTGCATTTGGTTTCTGTAAAGCTTTGGCATTTCCTTTTCCAAGCCTTAGCCATCATCTGAATTTTAATGCTGAATTATCTAAATATGATTTCTGCTCGGTTTGTGCAGCTCCATGAATTTTAATCTGTTGCCGCTGTCAGTTCCAGTCACTCCATTTTAAATAAACTGTTTCATCAGTGGCTGCACCTGTTGGGGCCACCAACAGGGAGCCCCGAGTAGCACATAGTCATCATGGACAGTAGGCCCCCATGTCAGTGTGAAAAGATGGAGCGTCTTTAAAGCTAAGGCCTGACGCGTCGGCTCTAGCTGGAGACGGCACAGCGGTTCATCTCTGGGCCTCACATAGTCGAGGGGAACGGACAGGGAAATTGAACTTGCAGGTTGCTAGGTCATCAGGGAGAAACAGTTGTAGAAGTGGGAGTCTCCCACAGCGGTAAGGCCACAGCCACAGACATCTTATGGGCATTTTACAGAAAGCCTAGATTTTCTTCAAACGTTCTAAAAATTCAAAGATGGCCTGGCAGGAGCTCAGGAGAAAGTCAGCACAAAGTCCTTCAATAGAAGTCTGTGTCACAGAAAACGTTATCAGCTTCCTGAACTTGTGAGTTATGGTCTATTTAGAAGATATTAATTTTCTAAATTAAAACACGACGCTGAGGCAACTAAGGGAGATGCTGAACTTTAGATGCAGGTGTGGGTGTAGGTGCAGGTATAGATGTGGGTAGGCAGGCAGGCAGGTAGGGAGGTATGTAGGTAACAATTAGCACAGCACAGATTACAGGGTGTGACGCTCTCTCTCTCTCTCTCTCTCTCTCTTTCTCTCTCTCTCTCTCTCTATATATATATATGTATACACACATATGTGCAACTATTTCTGTTGCTGTGATGGTGTCTAGCAAATGAGTCATTCTATTAATTCATTCATTGAATATTTACCAAATACTCACTTGGGGAGGGTATAATGAAGATGGATACATGGATCTAGGACATGACCATCTAAAAAAGAATACAGGCCTTAAGCATAAGTAATTTTAAAATTTGATAATATACAGTTTTACCCCATCTTTCCTCACAATGCTGTGGCGTCATAGCTAGTCAGTGACCGCGTGTGGACTAACAAACCGGTTTCTGCAGTGAGCGACATGATTGGATGCATCTAGAGAACGTAGTCATTACTGTCCTTATTTTACAAGGAAAGAAACTCAGGCTGAGCCTGGTTAGTGGCTTATCACATCGAATAGCCATGTTGTGGCGGACCATCGACAGAGTGGACTCAGATCTTCTAATTCCAAATTCCAAATACTATTTCGTATCGCTGTAAGACAAGTCATCCGCAATTACAGAAAAATAGGAAATCATCTGCATGCTTCACAAAAGGGAAAGTGAGTATGTGAATCGTGTTAGCGTCTGGCGGTGGAAATTATGTATCCATTACATACCGCGTTACAAAGAGGGATCCTTTGAGGCGGTTCTTATGTACCATATTGTAGGTATTGGGGGTGGACGAGGTGAAGGCGGACTTGGGGGAGAATGGGAGTGTACACGGAAGGAGACAGCAGTATAGACAAGTATATGTTTTGCACAATTAAAACTATATTCCAATATAAATTGAACAAGCAAAGACGAAACCCTAGCAAAATGCATTTTATCACGGCATTCCTCTTTTTCTTCATTTTTATCTCCTCCTTATAGTTTCCTTTTACTTCTCTTCTTCTTCCTTTGTCCTCTTCCTTCTTTCAGTTTTCTTTATAAGTTTCCAAGTTTTGGATAATATGCAAATATTACATTTATAAAGAGGAAAATAATTCTAAGGAGACAGATTACTTCCAAGTGAAATGGTCGGAATGAGGAAAGGCTCCATATAAGCAGTAAAGACATTCAGAACATGAGTCAGGAGATTTGGAACGGGGAGGTGTGCGAGGAAAATGGAAAATGTCCCAGGAGGATGGATAGCGAAACCCGGAAGCATGGAGCTGGCAATGCACAGACTGCATACGGAGACCCCAGCCAGGGCAGCTCAGCTTCTTGAAACAAAGGATGCCCAGTGGATAGCACAGAATAAGGTTGGTGATGGGCGGGGAGGGATCCAGCTGAGAGTTTTGTAGGGGGTGATCTGCAGTTCTCTGTGCTGTGACTTGGTTTTATGTAATTGGAAAACTGCCTCATAGTTTTACCATAATCCTTAGGAACAAGCTGGCTAAGTCTGTTCTGTCTGAATGCACAGAGGGCAGAAACCTCTTAGTTCTCTCAAAACCAATAAAACAGAGAGAAATACTTACGTGCACAAGTAGATGTTAAATCTAGGGCACACACTTTCCAAAAAACACAGGGCGCTTGGCAAGCTCAAGCTAGAGCGATTAAACCTTAGGGCCTATTACTGAACGTGTACAGTCTGCGCCATTGCTGAAGTGGGTAAGTGAGTGTCTTCCACAGTTCACGGCAGGTATTTCTATCCCAGTCATAAACACACTGGCGAGTTTCGGCAGCACAGAAGTCAGTGCTACTTTTGCACCAATGCATTTTCATGGCCCACTGGTAGCTTTTGTATGCATTTCAAATGAGTATAGTATAGTACAGACGTTATAAATATACTGTGTTTCAACTTCAAATCGTTTTACCTGGAATCTTTTTCCTCTTTTGAGGAATGTTCCCCTTCTATTGCTATTAATGTTCCACTTCTGTTGCTATAAGTTCAGCTATTCTTTGGCACAATTAGTTCTAAATATCGCAGGGATGCGTTCCCACATGGGGTCTGCTGGGTCGGCTCTCGGCCCCAGTGTGTCCTATGATTTACCTTTGGCTCTGTTCACTGGTGTCTTAACCAGACGACCATAATATCTGGGTACATTTTTGACTTATTTAAACCTATTCCTTTCTTATTTCAAAGGAGATGAAACCTGCCGACATGGTCTGTGGCTTAGGGAGGCCACTGCCACCTCAACATGCCAACGGCTTTTACTGTTGGACCTTTTCCACGCTCTCGTTTTGCTGAACAAAAACAATCCATCCAGCAGCAAAAAGTGTTGGCTTTTAACGATAGAATTAAATCCTCACAACTTACTGATTTCTTGACCTTGGCAAGTTACTTAAAGCCCTGTGCCTCCTTACCCCTGTATGAATGTAGGAGTAACAATACTTTACTCATAAGATTTACAAGGTATTGCTTAAGATAACAGGAATACGATGCTAAGCCTGGGGCTCTGGGCCCGGGATGATGGCCCAGGCTAAGGACACCTTGGCATCCTCTGTGGTTCTGTCATCTCTTGCTCTGGAAGTGTTGACAGGTCCAGTCATGGAAAGCAAAGTGAAATTTCATGCCGAGTTGTGAACTTTCAATTCTGCTAGGGTGGTTTAAATTCCAGTCTAAAAATGACCTGTGTGAGTCATTTGTCATTTTCATTTGTGCCAGTCACTTTTTTCAAAGATGATGGACGGCTGGTGCCATGTTGGAAAGCATCCTCTAAGGTGTGTGGAAGGGGAAAAGGACTGATGGAAAATCCGCGGTGTAGAGAGACGTCTGCCCTGTCCTGTAACATCAGGAACCACCTAGACAGTAAACCTGTCACGTGTCAGGATGGCACATCCGGCCAGAACATCACCACCTTCCCTTTCAGACTTACCTATGTTTGATGCCAGGAAACTCTCCCATTTATTTGACTCTGGTTCCAAAAGCGAATTAAACCTGAAAATTAGATATGAAGTAAATCTATTTCAAGTTCTCTGCCAAAATTTCAGCAAAAACTGCCCACGTTCTTGGTGCAGATTCAGGAGTGATTAACTTGTTACCACTTACTACGCGGCTTCTTATAGGTTTTATATCTGGAAAGTGAGCGCTAGAATATTATATAACCTGGCAGGACTCATTGTATCAGAGAGTAGAAATTCATGGGATACTTGTTGACAACACAGTTTAGCATTAATTTCTGGAACATTTTGCACATAGACACGTAAGTGAGTAAAATACGTTCTGAACCGGTTTCCAGACGTGGGCTTAATATGAGATGGTTAATGGTGGGATTCATGTTCTCTGTTTTAAGAGCCTGAAATGTCATGTAGCTTCAGTAGTGGAGCTTTGGGTGCCGCAGGCAGTCCAAGGTCGCCGTCGTAGTTGGTGAGCAGGGATGCCCGAGTGAAAGAGGATGTGAAAGATGAGTTTTAGGGACACAAAGGCAGGGTGCTAACGGGAGGTATACGGGGGCCTCTTAGCAAGCTGAAAAGTAGCAAAATAGAGACCAAGTGTGGCTATACCCTCCCCCTCCCCAGATCCATGCTCTTGTTTCTTGCCTTACGTCTTTGCACAACCGTCACCTTCAGCTACACACACCCGGCAGCCTGTAAGGTGTAGTCTGTCACCATTTGTAAGCGCTCGTCAAGGAATATTGGGGCTTCAGAAGCCTGGGTTTGCAGAGAACAGGAGCTAACCAAGAGGTCTAATGGTTACGGCACTGCTTTTCTACCAGGGAGCTGCGAGCGGGGAGCGATTTGCAAAGGGACGTAGAAGCTTTGGTTTCAGCTGTGCTGATGCTATCATCCAACTGGGTCATAGCCGCAGATTGGAGCACAGCTGCAGAGTCGCCCGGCATTAAGTAGCCCTGGTTCTGGGTGGTCCGTTCTGTTGGGAGCTGGACTTCTGCCAAGCCTCGGTTCGTCCGAGGGCAAGGTTGAGCTCCAAAGACTTGGAAAGGACCCAGCACCTTAGTGGTTCCGATATATTTTGGCGGTGCGCTCCTATCTAAATAAAAAATAAACCTCTTCCTCATTATGTGCACATTTATTTTTATTTAAATAGTTTAAATATTTTACCCTACATCTAAAATAAAACATCATATATATATACATCATAAAAAGCACCAAGACTGAACATAGGTTTTAAAAATTAAAATTTAAAATAAATGTAAATGGAAGTTGTGCTTTCTTCCTGTGCTTCAAAGGATCACCTTGGAGAATCGGCTCGAGAAAAGTGTTCTCGGGCTCTGGGGAGAGCTTGGTCTCCGTGGGAAGACGACATTGCTATTTGGAAGCTGAAGTTTGGAAGGCGAACATAACAACTGGGAAAGCACAGCAGGGGTGAGAGGAGGCTTCAGTTTGGGGGTGCAAAGGAAGCCTGGGATCCCCCTCACAGAACTGCATTTATGACAGCAAAACCGATCCACTTGACTCCAAGTTAGCAGAGCTGGAATCTAAATCTACCCCTCTCCTCCGTAAAGATCGCTCTGAAGACTCTGGGTCAAGCTGCATGTGTCGTGAGAAGACAAATGTGTTGTCAGGTGAACCCTCTTTATCTTTAGAATATAAGCCAATAGGATATACTTATATCCTCATGGTAGACTCTGAGATTGAAAAGGTCTTTTAGGAAGAATACCCTCTCTATCTCCTTTCCCTCACCATTTTAGGCTGTAGGAGGTGAGTGAAAACTCGGGAATTCGTGAGGAAGAAATGCTCAACCCCTCAATTTAGGAGTTCTCTGGGAGCCAGGTGAGGGACAAACAAGGTGGCCTGAGACTTAACAGAAAGGTCGGCCTAAAGGGGGGACGAGGTGCACAGTTTCTTTCTCAGCCGGGGAAGCAACGTGGATTTCTTAGAAAACATATGCTTTTGTGTGTAATGCCAAACGAGACTGCCCTGCTGGGGAGGCATGTGAGTCGGGCTTCTCCAGAGAAACAGAACCGGTAGGAGAGCTGTTGCAGGAATTGGCTCACGTGGGTCTGGAGGCTGACAAGTCTCACATCTGCCATCTGCGTCCTGCAGACCTGGGGGGACCACTGGTGTGATTCAGTCTGAGTCCAAAGGCCCCAGAGCCAGGGGGACCGATGGCGTAAATCCCTGTCCGGGACAGGAGAAGATGGCATGAGAGGCACCCACTCAAGCCCTGAGGCAGGAAAAAGGGTGAATCTTTCCTCCCTCTGCCTTTGTTCTACTCAGGCCCAATGGATTGGAGGATGCCCACCCACCTTGGGAAGGACCATCTGTGGATTCCACTGATGTACATGCTAATTTCACCACAAATGCTCACACCCACACGCAGAAATAGTGTTTCATCTGGACACACTGTGGCTCAAGCTGACCCAAAAATCAACCATCCCAGGAGATCACTGGTTCGGTCGGGTTTTGAGAGCTGAGGTGCACCCAAGGCTCATCCCTGCAGAGCTGGTTTCATGGGTGTACAGCACGTACAGTCCCACGGGGCCCCGGGCTGGGACCAGCCCGTGCGTGGCCTGACACTCCTCCACCTGGAAATTCTCAGTACTCTTTGGACAGGGGGCCCGGCATCCTCATTTGCACGGCACTCCTCAGGCTGTGCAGCCGATCTCACTCATCCATCTTCTCGCCTCCAAGCTCTGTCCTCTCCCTGTTATCTGCTGCCCTTTGCGGTTCCTCTTCTGAGCTCCACCCTCCCCTTTATCAGCCGCTCACCCCAGACTTTCTCTGTTGTTTTGCATTCTGACAAAGCTGTATCCGACGTGGGACCAATCCGAGCACAGTAACCAAATCAGTAAAAACGTTAGTTACAAAGTGTGACTTAATTTTGAGCTGACCTGGTCCTTGCATCCTGCATAATAAAACACTTCAAACTCTCTCAAAACAAGCCAAGAAGACTTTGTGACCTGAAACCACATGGAACATTTGCTTATACTATTTTGGTTGATTTATACTCATTTTTAAAAGCCTGTATTATCTTGTCTTTAAAACATATTATGTACAGCAGCTAATCCTGGATCCATCTGCTAAAGCTGCCTCCGTGTAGCATTTGCTATTAAATGAGCTGTAAAGATGGTTTTGTTGGAAAATTAGAGTCTTTGTTTTTTTGTTTGTTGTTATAAGTTTATTTATTTGATTTTTGGCTGCCTTGGGTCTTCATTGCTGTGCGTGGGCTTTCTCTAGTTGTGTCGAGCGGGGGCTACTCTTCGCCGTGGTGCACAGTCTTCTCACTGCGGTGGCTTCTCTTGTTGCGGAGCACGCGCTCTAGGCGCACAGGCTTCAGTAGTTGTGGCACGTGGGCTCAGTAGTTGTGGCACGCGGGCTCAGTAGTTGTGGCGCATGGCCTTAGTTGCTCTGCAGCATGTGGGATCTTCCAGGACCAGGGCTTGAACCCGTGTCCCCTGCATTGGCAGGCGGATTCTTAACCACTGCGCCACCAGGGAAGCCCAGAGCCTTTGTTTACAGAACACAGGTAAGATAAACGAGGAGTGAGCAAGGGGGTTGCCAAAGGGGAGTTTTGTTCTGCTGGCCTTTAACACGGTTCTTGCCCTAATTGTGGTGTCATGGATCCTGAGGAGGAGAAGAGAAACAGAGATGATGTCAAGCTCTGCAAACTTTCTCAAATAAATTGCCTTGCTACCCGTCTCTCCACTGGAGAT
Source organism: Phocoena phocoena (assembly GCF_963924675.1). Taxonomy (NCBI): domain Eukaryota; kingdom Metazoa; phylum Chordata; class Mammalia; order Artiodactyla; family Phocoenidae; genus Phocoena; species Phocoena phocoena. The sequence continues at coordinate 1,561,813 of NC_089232.1, read as the reverse complement.
GACTTGCCAGCGAATACTAAGGGCCATGGGGCCCGCGTCACTGACCTTCACCAGGCCCACGTGTTACCCTTGGTAGGGCGCCCATTATGCACTGGTCGCTCCTGCGACCCGCCACTTCCTCCTACTCCAGCCGGCAGCTTCCCTTTCGGCTTTGGAGCCATTCATCAAGGCAGTGACTTTGACGCCGAGAGTCTGAATGAGGTGGGTGATGGAATGGACTCTGAAGATGCTCAACCCCAGAGCAGGGGCCCGGGCACCACTTCTTGGCGACATCCTTTGCTTGGCGGTGCTGAGGGACGTACCACACGCCACCAACTCCGCCCTCCAAGCCCGGTGTCTCAGCTTCACCCTGTCCTCAAGGGACCGTGCTTAGAAAGTCAGTGTTAGCTGGCCATGTCTTGTGTTGTCCCACTGCTGAGACAGAGTGATTATAACAGCGCAGATGAATTTTACATAAAAACCTGAAATGCCTCTCCTTTCCTTGGTTTCATAGCAGATTTCTTGTCTAGGAAATGAATGGACTTTGGAGACCCACAGATTCAAGGTTTCATCCAATTTTTAACTAATCTTAGTTTCAGTTTAACTTCAGTTCAACTGTAAACCTGGGATTCAAAATCCCTATCGCATACAATTTTCTGTGAGGTTTAAATAGGGTACATTTACGGAAGGTGCCCAGGACAATGTATTCTCTATGCAGTAAAATGGTAGTTATAAAACCAGGCATTTAAAATCTATAAAACCTGTGTGATCTGGAAGACTGTGGAATGCATCATTCTGGATGGATTTCCTATATGATCTACAGTTATCCCTTTATGATCCTAAAGATATTATCAAATTTTATGAAAATATTGCCTAAATTTAGTTTAGAATTCCTCTCCAGACAAAATACATGGTATGTAATCACACGTGTGTGTGTTTGTGTCTGTGTGTGTCTGTGATGTTCCAACATCCTTGTCATTATGAACAGGAGGCGCGGGTAACATTCCTTCTCCAACTGCAAGCGTGATGTCCCTGAAAACCCTTTGGTAGAAGAAGTCAAGATTCGAAAGCTTATTTTATGGGGAAAAAGGTATTTGGGGGACCCTGTTTATGTTAAAGTATTTCAGATTACAAGACAAACTGCAAAGACCTTTCAAAATAGTTTGATGCTCAGTAAAATAGTGGTACCACGCTGAATAAAGAGACTAGTCGTGAGCGTTTTGCACCCCTGAAAATTACATGCTGGACATGTAAAATGAAATACATTGCCGTCTCTGGTTCACTAAATCTTCTACCTCAAAATTTCACCGAGATTGTTGTTTGGCTTTATTTCACTTAACGCGCTAGTGGAATGTCTCCCCGTCTGCCCCTCCCCCTTCTGACTTTCTGACTTTTGTCTCCAAGTTGTTGACATTCCCTTTCTCGGATCTTTCCACACAAGCCTAGGACTGAAATTCTTAACGTGGTACCCAAAGCACGCTGCAAAACTCCCCAACTCCCCTGCGTCCTGGACTATATCTCCTCTCTCCCTTCCCAAATCCTGTGTCTTTTTTGCTACTGCTTCCTGGCAGGACTGATTTTCATAGACGTGAGTAAGCATTCTCATTTTTCTGGGCTGGCTGTGATGGGAGTGAGTCTGTTTCTAGGAGGCTGTGCATACGGGGAGCATGGGTTGGGAAGGACACCGCAGTGGCCCTGGGCGAGCGCGCTGTCTGGGGCTAAGCGGCCCTGCTGGGCAGGGCGTTCAGTTCTCCAGTCTTCTCTCTGGAGCGTTTCCGTCACCTCCAGGGTCAGCTGTTTCTTGGTGCTGTTCCTTTGCTTTATAACAACCACAGACTGGTTTCTCCTAAAGTTCATCTAAATCGTCAGGTTTTCCCATTCTGAATTTAAAGTTTATGAAGCTCACATCTAATTAGAGATTGCATCAAGGACTCTTTCCCTGTGTAATTAAACAGGCTGCATCTCAAGCTCGATTCATTTCTAACGTTTGAGTTGAAAAATCTTGAAAAGCAATGTTCCAAGTTTTCTAGCTGTGCTCGGGAATTACAGCAGTAGTTATTCCCTTTCATCTTACTGAGGGACGCAAACAGCCGTGAAATACGTCAGATCCGACAAGACTTCTCTGCTCAAGGTTGTGACGTTAATAACACATAGATTCCAATCAAATTGTTACCCCCCATTTTATTTTTTATCACCCTCTTCACATTTGAGGCTCATGTTTTTTCCGTTTATTTATTAGTTGTATCCCCATAGTCTTTCCCCACCACCGACCGCCCAGCTATTCTAAGGTACTGAATGTGATTCATGTTGTTTTGTATAATTTTTGTAAATGATGTATAATTGTCTTATGCATATAAATCTTAAATCTATGCGAGTAACAAGTTGATGTGAAATAGATTACTCTGATTCTCAGTTTTCCCCTCATCACAAATTCTGGTTTTGTAACACCTTACACTGCCTTGTCCTCACTCTCTTACAGACCTTTGTAACCCTTAAAATATTTTTTATTGAAGTATAGCTCATTTATGATATTGTGTTAGTTTCAGGTGTATAGCAAAGTGATTCAGTTATATATATATATTTTTTCAGATTCTTTTCTATTATAGGTCATCACAAAATATTGAATAGAGTTCCCCGAGCTATACAGTAAATCCTTGTTGCTTATCTATTTTATGTGTAGTAGTCTGTAACCATAAGTTTGTTTTCTGTGTATGTGGGCCTGTTTCTGTTTTGTATATATATTCATTTGTATTATTTTTTAGATTCCACATGTAAGCGATATCATATAGTGTTTGTCTTTCTCTGTCTGACTCACTTCACTTAGTGTGATAACCTCTCGGTCCATCCCTGTTGCTGCAAATGGCAATATTTCATTCTTCTGTACAGCTGGGTAGTATTCCACCATGCATATGTACCACATCTTCTTAATCCAGTCACCTGTTGATGGACACATAGGTTGCTTCCGTGTCTTGGCTATTGTAAATAGAGCTGCAGTGAACATAGGGGTGCATGTATCTTTTCGAATTAGAGTCTTCTCCGATATATGTCCAGGAGTGGGATTGCTGAATCATATGGTAGCTCTATTTTTAGTTTTTTAAAAACCTCTAAGAGTATAGAGGTCCCTTAAAATACTTTTAAAAGAAAGTTTATTTTTTAGTACACTTAAGATTTGATAGCCTTCCAAACCAAAACAGTAAATGGAACGTCAGAACTTTAAAGACTGGCGAAAACACCCAAATCAGAATACTTCAAAACAACCCTGATTACTCACTATAACTTTCGGTCCTAACAGTGAATCCACCAGACCTTAAACTTGTCTTGATCCCGTCCAGCCTCTTCCAAAGAAAAGCTGGGGGGCTTAAAAGGGTTTGCTTTCAGCTTCCTGGGCCTGTTTCCACCCAGCTCCTTCGGTGGGTCAGACATTCAGCTCACCCTCCTACCACGGCTGACACGTCCTCGTCTTACGCCTTTTCCATCTGGCCTTTTCTAGCCGATTAGAAACTAGCCTGTCCATGCAAAGTATGTCCCAGCTGGGAAACTCTGAGGGTGAAAGGAGACCTATTCAGAAGGAAGCTGGGGCAGTAGGTGGAACCCACGGCTGTTCTAAGTAAAGGAAGACTTGTGGTCACTCTATGAAAAGCTGAAAGTCACCTTGAGCCCAGGGTTTATATCTTTAACAACTGGGATTGCACTGCCTTCCAGCCCCAAATAACTGAATAGCAGGTCAGGCGCTGCGACAAAGTTGGTTAGGGGATATTTTTGCCGGAGGGGGTTGGCCCCTCCGGTCACATCACCCCAGCTCCCCTGCCATCTTCTCCCCTCTGTGTCCCACAGCCCCGGGGACACGGGCTTTGCAGACACTCGCCCTCCCTGGGGCGTAAGAGGAGGTGGTACCAGAGATGCTCAGCCCCCGCGGACGGGCCCTGGCGGAAGGGGAGCCGTGCGTGTCTAGTGTCTCCGTCGCCACACAGAGTTTCTTTGCTCCGAGAGCCGGGGCGGAAGAGGGGCGGAAACGTCAGAGGCGGCGGATTTGTCTGGGACAGACCTGACTTCCTGCCAGAGGAATCCCTCTCTGGTTAGGCCACGAGTTTCAGAAGAGTCACGCGTCTCTTTCCTTAGAACCTTATTCTCTCACAAAAACAACCAGGACAAGTTCCTAAAAAAATCGGTACCTGTTAAGTTACTCCTTCCCATTAGTCAATCTGCTTTATCTCGATTTGTCAAAGGCCGGTAAATACCTCTGTAGGAATTTATTAAAATTGCTGCTTCCCAGACAAAAATGGCTTTCCTGTCAAATTCAGCAAGATTTTCCTGAACAGGACCTGGTTTGCTCTGCATGTCCTCTGTGTGCGCTGGGCATCTATGCCCTGCCAACGGGAAGGGCACCCAGAGGTCGTCAGAACAACGTCCTCTTTGTTGGAGCCTCTCCTGACGTGAGAGATGGGCCTTCCCTATGTTTCCAGAGGGTCCATTGAATTGTGGGGCTGCTATAGTCACAGAAAAGAGTTGTTTTCTGTGGAAGACACCCCTTTCTTGGTGGAAAGGTCCTAGATCCGTCTTCTATATAATAACGGGTCCTCTCCACCACCCCTTTTTATAGCTAAGCTTGTGAAACAGCTAAAGGTTCTCATACGCTTTTGCACGAAATATGTTCTTATAATTTGAATGCCTACTTTGAACCAGACACTCTATGAAATAACAGTAACAACGGCAAGAAGGATTACAGCGTTTCTCACTTGTCCTGATACCCAAGTGGGAGGAGAGAATCGGCAAAGAAAGGGGCCCAGGCTCCGTGAGTTCTGGATGCTACGCGGCCGTTCCCACCTGCTTCCTAAAAGGCACATCACACAGCTCCTGATAAAACTCAGGCCACGCTGCCCTCCGGCCAAGGCCCTCCATTGCCAGGCACTGCGCTAAGAGTGCTTTCTGAACGTTTTCTCAACACTTGAATTTTACAAGCAAAAAAAAAGAGAGAGACTTGGGAAAATTAAGGACAGAGTTCCAGGTGATATAAGACTGCAGATCCAGGGCTGGAGGCTGACATCCCAGTGGGTCTAAGGAGCCCATCTTCTGCCTGCCCTGTGCGGCCGAGCTGACCAGCCTTAGCATGACGGACCTAGCGTGAGCCTCTGCTGTTTTCTGACTGCTTCCTGGATGTGAGCGTTTCCATACAATCTCCAAGAGAGGTTTCTGCTCCTTACAGGCATTTTCTGAGATGACATCCTCATGTATTCTGTACGATAAGCACAGTGGTTGGCAGGAAACAAGGACACGATAATTTTCTGTTGATCAGAATGAAGGGTATAGCACCCGCCCCTGTATTCCTTTGTTTTATATGCAGGGAAAAGACACTGTCCCTATTTCTCTAACTCCATAATTTGTGCTCAGAAAGACAAAGTAAAATGTGAAAACTAATTTATCAGTATGGGTCATCTTCTCCAGGACACGAGTGGTCTCTTTTTTGCTGCGTTAATAACTTGCTAGCATTTTAGAAGAAACCAAGGCGCTAATGAGGTGCTAATCACCCCACCCACACACACCCTTTTAAGCAGCTAATTATGACTAACAGCTATGCAACCGTATCAGCTTTAAAATCTAATGAATTCAACCTTATGAAGAAAAATGATTAATGAGTACGGTCTATACATAACTTACTAGGAAAAGGTCAGAGAGGCTATTCAGAGTCAGATGTTGGAAACGTTGCCAGTTGCAGAATGGCTTTATCCCAATCTGTTATCCAAAATAAAAAGCGATGTCTTCATAGCTCATTTTTATAAGCAGTCTGGTGGTTCAGCCAGCACTCAACTCCCAGGGCCAAGAGAAACTGTGAAAATTTCAGCATTTCTCTCCTTAGCACAGTCAAGGAGTTCTTTCTCTCTACGGGGTTGGTACCTCATTTGCATGTTTTAAGAGAGCTTTGCACGCTGGAAGGATTTGGGACTCCAGGGCAGCAACGAACCGGGCCTCACGCTTGTCCCTGTTGGTTTGCCATCTAGATTCTGTGCCTGTTTAATGTCCTTTTCAATGACTGAGTGCATAACTGCCCTACGGCTATACGCAGACCATTTTTGGACTTTGCAATTTCTCCCGGTTTCCGCTGCATGCTCATCGTTAAGTTTTTACAGTGTTCTTGAACGATAACATAGAAGCAGAATGCAGAAGTTAATGGGAAATTATCTTTTTTAAAAAAAAAAGAACGGAACGAATGAGTTTTTCTATTTTAAGCTTTTGTTGTGTAATAGCTTTCCCATCACACTGGTCTCGAAAGATAAGTCGCACAGCTAACGTGCGTGCCTGCACGAGGCTCAAAACACATCATTCCTGTTGCCTCACTCCGATCTGTAGCTACCCGAGTACCCCTCAGTCTGACCTCCAGCTTCCAATGTGCATCTTCATCCCCCAAAGCACGGGGCCCCCAAAGGGAATGCTGCGTGAGTTCCTACACAGAGCTGTTCCTGCTGGGCGTCCCGGCCCCCTCCTGGGGCAGCCACCTCCTTGCCAGGCTGGCACCTACGGCTGGGACCTCTCAGTGCCAACACTGCGGGTCCTGTCTCCCTGGGAGAACGAGTCTCTGCCTTTGAGTTACGCCCTTTGGATGACAGCAAAGCCATGCTTCTTGTGTCTTAATGTTATGAAAACTTCCAACACTTTCAGTTTTGACTTACATCCTCTCTTCCAAGATTCTAAATCCTGGAGCTAGACTGGGAAGGACAGGAATGGTAACCGCTAGGCAGTGTGTCTCCTGATGGTAATAATACTGCTCTCCAGAGCAGGCCTGGAGTTATAACATTGTGAGGGCCCCCTTTGCCCGCAGCCCAACAGATACATGCAGGGAGCCCCTCTTAGGCCAATTTTGTGATACCCAAGCCAATAAGCTTTCATTAAAACATTTCCTCCATAACCTCAAATCTATTACTCAGTATTCCCAGGTCTGGGGGTGGGGCGCATATTTAGAAGTATCTGCTTCACTGCTTCAAAATCTAGTGGCTCTGTTATATTAATAATTATGCCCCGCTACTGCTTTACTCCTCTTCCGTTTTAACCTGGAAGATTTGGGTGATAATTTAGATGTGAGTGTTTGCTACTTGGTCTTCATCAGTCATGTGATGGCCAGCTTTTATATAAGTATCGTCTCTACAGAAACTAAACATAACACATGTGGATGCGTTTCAGTGCACGTATATCCTACGTACCCATACGTAAATACAACACACCATGTTTACCAAAGTGTAATAACCTTCCCTTTCACCCTCGGGTTTAATATTTGGCTAACAGCGTATCACTAAGTTCTTGAGAGCAGATACTATGCCTAGCCCTCTAATTTTTTCCCCGGAGTGCCAGCACAATGCTGGCATTAGAGGTCATTATATAAAAGGATATCAGCTGAGCCCTTTGACTACTTATGAAGTTACTTACTCAAGATAAGGAGATTTTCATGATTGCTCATACAGTAATGTGTAAGGGCTTGGGTTTTAGAGTCAAGCATCGTAGGTCTGAATCCCGGTTCTGCCCTGTATTAACTCCATGACCTGGAGCAGGTTACAATGCCTGGTTTTGCCTTCACTTTCTCATTTATAAAATTGGGATAATAATAGTACCTATACCAGAAAGGTGTAAAGGTTAAAGGAGTTAATACTTGCGTAGCGTTTAACGCATCGCCTGTACAGAATAAGAGCTCAAAAATGTTAGCTCTTGGGTTATCGATTCTCACATCATTACACGGCTTGCTTTAAGGTGACAATTATGGGTTTTTGTTTGTTTATTTTTGGAAATTAAAGCTGAGCACCTCACGAAAATACAAAAAGAAAAATCAGTCATGAGACATTGAACAGAGAGAGGTCTGAGAGCAAAGCAAGACGTGGAAACCAGGCTCAGGGTCCTAAGTTGAGTACTCTGGCCAGAACCTACAACAGCAGTTGAATTAAGGGCTTTCCCGTGATATTCTTGATTTCAAATATTCTCTCCGGCCATTCCTATAATAAAGATATTTGAAACAATGCTCCCTGTAGCCACACCCATAGAGAATTTTAAACTCACACAGGAGCTTCGGTCAGGACCTGGAAGTTACACTTTAAACAAACTGTAAGGAGGATTCTGAGCCAGGTCCACAAAGCCTAAAGGAGTTTAACGGGCCCACATCAACAGGGCAGTACAGGCGGGCTGGGGCCAAGCCCACACGGTCTGTCTTTCTCCTTCTCAAGTCCACGGGGACACTAATCGTTAGCTGGGGAAGAAGACTGCAGTCCACAGGTCACTCTCACCTTATTAGTAAAAAGCTGGGCATCCCTGAGCCAGACAGGTCCTGACGGGCAGACCCTGACTGCGTCTTAAGCTCCTGTTCCTATTGGAAATAATCTCATTGCTTCTCAACCAGTCTTGGCATTAACAGTCATCCTAAAGAAAACTGTTAAACATTTATTTAAAAAATAAAAGCACGGCTCTTTCTCTGTCTTGTACTTTACCGGGCAGGGAACGGCTGCTTTCTGCTTCATATGTGTTCTCTCCATCAAAGCCACTAATACACAATCCCAAAAGTCTGAAAAATCTATCCTGGCACGAGAAGCCTAAAATAATTTCTTCTGAGGCAAAGTCAGTGGTGTGAAGTCTAATGCATATTTTATATCTTAGTTTAATTCATCTACCGGTGTAAGCCTTTAATCCTAAATCTCCCCACTCGCTTAGGGAGGGCTTGTAGAAAGTGGTCAACATTGGGGTTGCATGGCCTAATACTAAAAGCGGCCAATGCCGATGCTCTCAGGGCATTCACCTACGTGCACCGTGGAGGAATTGGGTTGCCGAATCACTCAGAAAGCGGAGGGTCCTGGCGAGCCAAGTCATGTGTTACTGCGCGGTGAAGTAGGAGGTCGGCCATCGCTTTTCCTGGAGGTTCCGCTTGTAGCTGTTTTAAAAAGCTTTCCCTTCTGAGAATTAAATGTGGACATTTATAATATTTCAGAGTCTGACATTTCATCCTTCTAGATGAAAGCTAATTGTTAGGAGAGGCTCCTGGGCACGCTCTCTATAAAAAGGTGGATGGATGTATCTGTAGAGACTCAAAGTCAACACCTTCTCGTTTCTCATCAATAAGGAGAGAGAATTTCCCAGCACTAACTTGAAATGTTTTGGGCTCCTTTGTTTGGAATAATTCATCATGGAACTCCTGGCGAACTCATAAAAGCTTTGCACCTTCAAATAACCTTCTAGCCTAAACCGTTCTGGGTGTAGCAGCATTTCTTTTGACTATTAACATGAAGGACAAGTTTCATATTGTTTGGTGCCAACAGGAAGGAAACAGGACCAGCGAAATTTGTTCTCAGTGTGTCTAATGTTGCATGAGTGCAGAATTCTCTTCTCCTGAAGGCTCTGTCTCCCCCTTTGGTGAACTTGGCAACATAAACATTTTGATCTTCTCGATTATAGATAGCATCTGGGCGAAATGACCAAGTTCTTCACTGAACTCTTTGAGGGGTTCCTTTAAAGCCTTTCTTATCTGGGCGTTTCTTCCTATATATTTTTATGGTTATCACTATTGTTCAACCATAAAAGTGAGTTTGTGGTTGAATTCAGTTTGAGAAAAGCAATAGATGCTAAATGCACCGATTTTGATATGAGTTGATAAGCAAATCTACCTCCCGTGAAGAAATGAGCTCTGCAGTCTGGGGACTGGTGTGTATCAGAAAATAACCCACGTAGCTTAAAAACATGCCTGACACGGAATTTCCAAACGTTACAAAATTTATTGTTTACATTACGTAGTTGCCAAAACCCCTCAGAACGTAGGCTTCTTTAAAGGGATGTAAAATAAGAACGCTAACGTTGGAACATAATGCAAGCAAATCAGGTAAAGTAATGAAGAAAAAGGAGCATTTCAACTTCAGTTATTAAATATTAGCTATATGTAAGCAAGCCACTTTAGGTCTTAAGCTTTCTTCCGGCCAAGGCAAGGAAGGAAATGGGTCGAATTAAGTAACTAAGGATGGGACAAGAGGAAATATGGTTGGCCTTCGAGAGAGAGATAAACCTCTCTTTCTCAGGTGGTTCTGTGTGGCCATTGAGAATTGAAATCTTGCCAAGCTCACACATTTATATGAATATATACGTTTCAAGAGTAAACGCATCTGAGACTTTGTTTCTGATCTTCTCCGTGAATTGAGTGGTATGTGTGGCCAGCTCCAGTCTCGTCATCTAATTGAACACTTATGGCATCAGCATTACAATGAGCAGGTAACTACAATGGCAGTTACAGCTGTAGTCTCCTGCGTGAATGAGGTCCTGAATCTGTAAATAGTGTCAAGAATAATTCATGGTGAAGCATCTAGCTCAGATTTAAAGATGGACATAATCACTAAGGGTCGTGGACTATTGTATTCGTCTATTTAATTGCATATAGAAATAGTGTGAATTGCAGTTGACAGCTGGTGGATTTAGACCAAGAGCCCTGGTCTTGCGTAAAAGAATCGCCGCCAACTCAGGGTTCCTGCTCCTCTAGACCCATCTTCCATCCTTTTTCATCTGCTGGGCGTCCCGGGAAGCTGACCTCTATGATGGATTTGGCTAGTAGGGAGCATGGTCAAGGGAGCAAAGGCCGGAGTGGGATAGGGAGTTTGGAGAAGTTATTTCCTTGGACCCTTCCTTCCAGTTGGGCGATGTGACACTCTACCTATGGCCATGCCTCCTGTCTCCCAGCCCTCCCCATGTACTTGCTACCCGGCCACCCTTTCCACTTGCTCCCAGCCCTTGCTCCTTTGGGGCCTTGGGCAGCGGCCCTCTGACATTGCTATAGCTCCAGGGTACTACGTAACCATTTTTGTAAATAATCTAATCTGAGGTAGCTCTCTGAGACGTGCCTGGATCCGGACTGAGAGATATATACATATATATAATTAAAGACGTTGATTACGGCTTTAAACTCAATATGGAAAATGACCTCTTTGAAAATTTGGCTTTCTTAAAATTTAAGTTTCCTCTATCTTAATTATCTTATAATGACTCAGATCACTTTAAAAATCAAGGAAATCACAATGAAAACAACACTGTGTTAAGCATTTACATTCTATGTCCGCTTAAATCTCACCCAAGTCCTTTGCAGTGTATATGACGCCCGCCCCGTTTTCTACATGAAGAAATGGCTTAAGAGAGTTTGCACAGACGGAGGCGGAAAGGTCCAGATTAGTACCTGCATTTGTATTCTCTAATCCACAGGCTTCAATAGGAGGAACGGGTGATTCAGACACAGAGGAGGGGCTGGAAAGAAGGGTCAGCTGAGAGAGAAAGATCCCCATAAAGGAAAGAAAAGAAAGGTGAAAGCAATGATGAACAGGCGAGTAATCCGCCAAAAGAAGTCAAACTGAATGGTTGGAAGAAAGCAGTGAGCACAAAGCAAAATGGGAAAGACAGGGAAGGTGTGAGTGTGGGGCAGTGAGGGAAACTGGGAAGGTCCGGGAAACAGCATCTTTACATAACCTGGCCTCGCAGCTCTTACCTCCCCTGACTCAAGACTGAAGGAAACTGGTGGGGGGGGGGACAAGGAGCTGGGGGATGGGGAAGAAAGAGGACGGGGGAAGAGGGAGATAGGAGACAAATGATCAATCAGTGACTTTTCTGTAAAAGACAGCTGTCAATGTTTTACTTTCATTATTACTATCTAGTCAAACCTAGCATGAAGACCTAGCCTTACTGGAATTTTCAATGAGAGAAAGTTCCACAGGCAGGAAGCATCTTGCAAATGAAATAGACAACATTCCAAGCAACCGAACACCCGCTTCCAAGTCACAATAACGCTGCTTGGACAGTCAGGGTGAGAGCAGTTAAGGTCAGGGCTGCATATTGCCCGGTTTTGAACCTGAGTGTCTGGCGTTTGAGCTTCCTGCTGAGCAAGAAGTTTTGAAAATACTTGACATGTGATGCTTGACCTTTCAAATTCAGAAAGCTTGCACCGCTGTATTCCGACATGACGTGAGCATTAATGCTATCGTCATTCTCTTGTCTTTCGCCATTTGTGGTTATGACGATTTGCTTCTTAAGTAAAACTGGCACATGATAGACCTTTACACAAGAACACAAGGTGTTTTTGTTAAAACCATCTGGCAGCCCCAGCGCACGTCCCATTTGGACTGAGCCAGTTACTGAGGGTGGCAGGAAGCATAGCCATTCCACTGATCTCCTCGGGCGCTTTTCCTCCTCACTTGATCCTTTCCACCCATTTCTTGTTTCCCTTTAGAGCGGGAGTCTTCTGCAGTGTCTGCCTGCACGTCACCCCTTCCTCTGCCTTCTTAGTGGACAGATATTACCCAAGTCTTCGTCCCCACCACCCACTGACATTGTCCTTATGAAGGTCACCAGTGATTTGCAGTCTGCCCCATCAGGGGTCACGTCGCAGCCCTCATCTTACTCGTCCTAACAGCCATCTGATCTATGGGACTACACCCTACGTGCACCACTTTCTCCCGTTCCTCCCAGGACACCACTCCTTCTGGATTCTGCCCCTGGCTGGACGGTTTTCTGGATCCTTCTCCATGTCCTAAACTCCAAATGGGGCTTCAGACCTCAGTTCCTGAGTTTGTCCTCACTGCCCCATCCCACATCTTCACGTGCCACCTCTAGGCCAAGGGCTCCCAAATTTGCATCTCCAGCTCCAAATTCTGCCTTGACACCCCAATCACATGTTCAACTGTCCACTCTGCATTTCCCCTTGGGAGTCTAACAGACATCTCAAATTCAACATGTTCTAAATCGAAACTCTTCATCCTCACGCAAGTCACTCCTTTTCCTGGCTTCCCCTTCTCAGTAAATGGTGCCCCAAGCCCAAGAATCACTCCTAATCCCTTTCCTTCATATCTTCATCTAATCCATTAGCACGTTCTGGCAGCTCCACCTTCTAAATATGGCTGGAAGCTAGTCGCTTCCCCTCAGAACCACCACTGCTGTTGCATTCAGCTTATGTCCCTTTGTCCGGACAGTCACACCAGCCACAGGGCTGATTTCCTGCTTCAACTGCAGTCTCTTCTCCACTTAGCAGCCTGGGTGGTCTCCTGACAGAAGACCAGGCGATGCCATTTCTCTACTCAATATTTCCTAATGGCTTCTACCACGGGGAGAAAAAGTCAAAGTCGTCATGGTGGCTTAAGTGTCCTGCAAGGATCTGGTCCTGCCTACTTTCCCCGACTCATTTTTGGTCACTGCCTCCTTATTCCATATCAATCACCTTGGTCTTTTCACCAATACTTGAAGGTGTTAAGCTTGTTTCTCCGTGTCTTCTCCCTTTCTGCTCCTTCCGCCTTACAATCTCTTTGTCTTGATATTTTTATGGCTCTCTCTAGCACTATTGTCAAATTTTGACTTCTCTGACCACCTTATCTAAAATATAGTTTTTTTCTTCTTTCCACAAACCTGTGATCTGTAGTCCTTTAACTTGCCATATTATTTTTTATAGCACTTATAATTACCAGCCATTATAGTATACATTTGTTAGTTTGTTGTCTCATTTTAGAATATAGCTTCATGGTGGCAAAAACTTTGCTTTCAAACGAAAACTTTCAAGGAGAACTTTGTTTTCATTGTTATACCCTTGGTGCTGATACTATTTGTGGTAGATGCTCAATAAATCTTTGCTGAATCAATGACTCTCTGTTGCTGACTGTTACTACCCCAAACAGTCACACACATGTAGTGAGAATCTCAGAAAAAGGCATATGTGTATATTTGTGTATGTGTGTATATGTATATTGTGAGTTTATGTGGATGTGTGATACCCCAGAACCAGCTACCGACAAGATCTAAAATTACACCCCAACACCATTGGGTACACTTAGCACCCATATATTGGTTTCTAAACACCTTTCTACACTTAAAGGAATGAGAAATTCTTGAAGGAATGGCAGATTCCAGGTCTGGAGCAGAAACAGTATAATACAAACCGGAACTATCTTAATATACCAGAAAGAAAGATCTGCTCCAAGGCTGATGGGTGTTTTAAAAACCCAGGCAGCATGTTAAAGACAAGTTTAGAGAAATTAAAGCATCGTAAACAAGGAAAACTATTAGTTATTGAAACACATGTTCAAGGTTTCAAGGGAGATTGAGAGAGAGAGACAAGGACAGAGCATGTCTTTTATAATTGGTCTCATTTTTGCACCAGCATCTAATCAAGTTCCATACGTTGTCTTTGATTGTTAATTAAAGTAATCAAATAAGCTAAAAAGCAGAAAGTATTTCCTAAAGGAAGGTTTGATAATATAATTCTAAGACTTACTGGAGAAGAGCTTTTCCCCATTTCTCAGCGATACGTTTGAAAGTTGGGGACATGCCAGCTGCAACCTGAGTCTCTTCCTGGCCAAAGGGAGGGTGAGGCTGGAGAGCTTAGGTCTATGGATTTACCACTCACCACCGTTGTCGGGTCACGTCCTCCTCTCAACCCTGCCACGTTGATGTTGCTGAAAATAGAGAACTCATGGAGTTTCCAAATGACATTTTGCAATGGCATGCCATTAACATATACGTCTAGTGTATATTTGTCTAACACCTTGGGGGAAAATACATTTTCCCAGATGTGCTGCCCTCAAAATCCTGAATTACAAGGAGACAAGGAGCATGTTCTCACTGGTGATTAATGGGCCATATGAGCTACAGCTTCCAGGCAACTATGGGTCCCCATTGTCTGCCACCCATTATCTGGGGGAATTTAAAGGGATGATAATTTGCTCCTTTCTTCCTTCTCTGATATTCAAAGAATACACTGCTCCAACTAGACAAACGCATTTTACATCTTTTTAAAACGAGGAACCAAAAATAACTCCGGGAGTAACCAAACAAAGAAAATAAGGATTTTAAGAATTCTTGCTTTTTCTCTACACGAGTGCAATTTTAAAAAGGGGAAAAAGAAAAATTGGCAGGTTTTTTCATTGCTAATTAAAAAGTTATTTTAATGGCAGAACAGAATATTTAGGAAAAGTTTTAGGACCAAGGAACATGACAGAACTAAATGAACACCCACACATCTTTACAATGTAATCTAAACGTGAATATTTTTAAAATCACAATATTTTAAAAATCACAATAAAGTGAAATTCTCAGAATATATGTTGATAAACGTAATCATAATTCATAAACATTACTGAATACTTGGTAAACGTAATCTTTTTTATTTCCTTTCTATATTTTGTTTCCTTTTATAGTGTGATAATCGTTCTAGCTAAATAAGTATGACCTAGTGACCATGAATTGACTCTGTGATAGTTCAGGATCTTGTAATGTCCTAGGGTTATCTTTGCTACCATTCTCTCTGCAGTAATTACCCCTGAGTGTGTGATTGTGGAAGGTTTAGGACATAAAACCAAATGGCTATTAAAGTCAGGACAAATCATGGACAGCATTTCCTCATATGAACTGGTTTTCTTGGCATTTATCCGTTTCTTCAGGTGAGTCAGATAATTAAAGCATTTTTGCTGAAACATTGCTTTCTGTTTTCGCAGGTCTTCACTCACTGGTCCTTCATCCTGCCCTGTCCTAAGGCACTGTCACATCTGCTTGTCGCCAACATCTTCAGAGCCCCTTGTATTTCTCCTTATTTGTCCTTCACATTGTGAGAGACACGGCAAAGTGTAAAAAGCATCCAATTCAGTCTGCAGCTCTGGTTTCAAGAACAATTTTACGTTACCTGGAAATCAATTCAATTTCATTACAAGCAAAACCCCTATTTAATCCCATGCGTTATGTAATGATATGTCAAATCTCACCAACAAAATGAACCCATTGTTTGTTGAGTTTCTGTTTGCTAAGAGTTATTAATGAAGTGTCATTCGTTTCCTTCAGCCATGGTGTAGATTCATAAATAGAGCCACAATTCTGCTGTTTTAGATCCAGAGTCCCTTTTAGATAAGGCTGCCCCGCCTGTGCACTTCCAAGGCTGGTAATGGCCAAGGCAAGCAGAGCCCAGTGCACTCTGTATCCGTGTCAGCTGCTCGCGATGCTAAGATCTGATTTTGCTGTTCAGTTTTATGAGGCTGTCGGACCTCCTGGTGAAATGAGGACGTCTATATATTAATGTCATCATGAGTTCTACCATCACTGCTGGGTCTCAATCTGGAGAAACAAGGTCCTCTTGGTCTGCAGTAATGTCCCCAACACAGTGGTTACTGTGATATGTCAGGGCTTAGATTGCCTACTCATGCTTGGGATCTCATTGCTTGTGCTTTACATCCAAAAGGTCATTGCTAAGACCCTGGTCAAGGACCTTTCCCCCTATGTTTCTATCTAGGGGTATTATGGTTTCAGGTCTTACCTTGAAGTCTTTAATCCATTTTGGGTTATTTAATGTGCATAGTGCAAGATAGGGGTCTAGTTTCGTTCTTTTGCATGTGAATATCTAAGTTTCCCAGCACCATTTATTGACAAGACTGTTTTTTCTCCATTGAGTATTCTTGGTCCCCTTGCCAAATATTAGTTGACTGTAAATGCTTGAGTTTATGTCTGGGCTGTCTGTTTTGGTCCATTGATCTATGTGTCTGTTTTTATGCCAGGACCACACTGTTTTGATTACTGTAACTTTACAATATAATTTAAAATCAGGAAGTGTGATGCTTCCCACTTTCCTTTTCTTTCTCAGAATTTCTTTGGCTATTTGTGGTCTTTTGTGGTCCCAACTGAATTTTAGGACAATAGCTCCCACTGCTGATGGTGGCCAGGATAACTTGCCCCCTCAGTGACCTCCCCTTCCCACATAGAATTCCAGTCCAGCAGTGGGTTGGGGTGGGGTTGGGGCTGCTTGTCTGGGAGGTAGCTGACGTTGCTTTCCTGGATCCCCTGCTTCTTTGCACCCCTGCAAGAGCTCAAATCACCTCTCTCTTCTTTGCAGCCTAAAAGAGCCTCACCAAAACAAAGCACCTGCCCTCCCATGGAGCAGCGAATACAGGTTGTCTTTCTGTTCCATTCCTTCCAGAGGTGGCTGACCCCTTGGCTGCAAGCACAGACGCCCTTATCAGAATTCCTGCAATGAGGCATCTCCCCCAGTGATGCAGGCTTTCTCTCCTACCTGACTGCTAGATGCGTTTGTCTTTCCTTGTCTAAAAGACTCATCTCTGTTTGATTTGATAGAGTTTGATGCATTAATTAATGATTTACAAGCCAAAGGGATAAGGCCATTTATTCTCTGTTGTAATGACCACTGACTGGGTGCTTTCTGTATGCATAACCATACCAAAGAAGTACATTTATCGTTTTTTAAATATTTTATATGTTAGTTAGAAGTTTGCAAATAAAGATAGGAAGTTTTCTTTACTTCAGGCTATTAAATGGAATGTACAGTGTGATAAATCTCTACTTTACTATCGCGAAACAAAAGCTCCTGGATTTCCCTAAGACCAGGTCGAGCTTCAGTCACCGAACAAAAAATAGCAAGATTCAGTACAATTATCACTTTTATATTCTTTTGGAAAGACCAAGTCCTCATCGTTGCATATATAGAGTGTAACCATGAGTGATCAGGCCCCAGGGAAATGAATCACCCAACCAAATGAACAGGAAATTGATGACTGAAATCAGAAATTAAAGTTAAATTTCATAATTATCAAAGTCATCTTTGTTGTCTCAGTCTCATCGGAGGGGTACAGCAGGAGGACAAAGGTACTTGGGGTGCTGGGTCAGCGGCCCTGAGCAATGTATACACACCTGAGAAGTTCCTGTCACTTGTCTTTGCCGTTTCTAGGCTTCCGACAGTTAATCTCTCTGTATTTCCAAAATCATCTGAGAGAAGCTCCATTAATTGCCTCACAACCTGTACTCTATTTGTCATGTTTTTGTAGAAATTACAACGATGCTTTAATTTGGGGGCTTTTAACATTTTTGTTTAAAATTCTCAGAGTGTCTGATGAAAGCACAGAAGCCACATCTTCCCTCAACGTGTCTGGGTCCCTCGGAGAGAGTTTCTGGATGCCCGGCCTCCTCTGTGGACCCATCTCAGCTCTTTCAATAGGCTGTGACAAAATACCACTTATCACTGGTAAATAATCCATAAAATAAATCACTGGCATACTAAAACTTTAATAATTTATCAGTTTAAGCTGAGGTTCACTCTCCTTTTCTCAAGATGAATAAAGCTAACGAGAAACATTTGAAGGGTGATGTCCCATTTTTAATATTGGCAACTTATCACTGATGACACAGTGGCGAATGCGGTTAGTTTATGAGTAAAATCAATGCAGCTGATGTAATATTTCTGGTTTTTTAATGCATTTCCCCAGTTTGCTCTAACATCAGAAGCACACTCAGGAAGCAGAGAGTCAGGATGTAACTTTGGCTGATGCTTTGAACACAAGACAATTAGCTTCTATTTAACTAGACTGTACCTTGTGCAGGGACCCATGCTTTAACGGTTTCCGTGCCTTATCTCATTCTAATCTAATAACAATCCTATGAGCGGGTACTACAAGGGCACTGCCCCTCTCATGTAGCTGTCTGATCTTTGTTTGTCGACTAAATTAATTTCCCAAAGAAAACGAGGCTTAGAGAGTTGAAGTAACTTATTAGAGGCCAACCCACTTCTAAGCGCTAGAACTGAGTCTGAATCCTGATGCAAGCCTGAGTGACTGGGCCATGCCTCTCTTTGTAACTAGAACAGGAGATAGACTGTCTCACCTTATGCTTTCAGAGCTCTGCTTCCCTGGGCCTTTCCTGTTGTCTGTGTCTTTTGAAAATCAGAGAGATTGGCTCAGATGTGGGCCCCTGAGGTGGGGAAGCTGAGCGATCACCCGGAGCTGGGGTGATGCACGCGGTAGGATGCGTGGGGAAGGCCCTGCAGCTTCACGGGGAGGTGAGGTTCCCACAGTGCCATCCACTCTGCTTGTAGCTCTGACAGAACAAGACAGGTGAGAACAATGGCCAAGAGACGTCCTCTTGCTTCCTCTGGCTCATAGACCTCGGTGGTCATGAGTCTTTTGATTTTCATGCGGTCAAGCTTTCCTTGTATGACCACATTCACTGTCCTGGCTTCAAACTTCATGCTAGTAACTCCCAGATCCGAGTCCCCAGATGGCTCCCTTGAGGCACAGACATATTTCTAAATGTGTAGGAGGTGATGAGAGCTATTTCTTATCTGAGTGACCTGTAGTCATTGTAACTCATCCCATCCCCAGGTTGGTGTCCATCCTACATTCACTGGTCCACCCAGGTTTCCAAGATAAAACCTCACGTTCATTCTTCATCAAGTCTCCACTCATCCAAACAGTTGCCAAGTCCCTCTTATGTCACCTTCTAATGCTCCCAGTCTGCATCTCTGGGGCACTGACTAGTTCAGGCCGTCTTCATCCCCTACACATCCATGCAAGGCTCCTCATCAGACGTGTGTCATGAGATGCCCTCTTCTTGTTCAACTTCCTTCTACTATCTTCCTGAAACTCTCTGACAATGCTGAAGACTGTCTTAAGGACTTCTGGGCTCCAAGTTTCCCAAGGAACAGAGTTCAAGCCATTATCCCAAGCTTCCTCAACACACCTCACCAACTTTAAACCTGCTCCCAAATTTATGCACCCGACCTGGGATTGCTCTGTATTCGTGGAGTCACCTCTCTGTTGTCCTCTGTGTCTTTGTGTTTTAGCCTTTGCCATTTCTTCTCCTTCCCTCAAGATCCAGCTCCAAAGGCATCTTCTCAGTGGAACTTTCTTCAACTTCTCTACTTAAGCATTCTTTCTACTCTTTCCCAAAAGTCCTTTTAGCATATTTTCAAAATTACTTATTTTATTGGAGCTCTCTGTGGTTTGTTTCTCTTTTGTTATTTTTTCTTCATGGCCATGTTTCTTGCCATGCCTAAACATTTTTGATTGAATGCTGGACATTTTGTGCAAGTTGCAGAGGCTCTGATGATGTTATCTCACTCCAGAGAGGATTCTTCTGTCACCTGGAAAGCAGATAGATGAGGGGTAGATTATCTTACCCCAAACAGGAACTGGGCTGACTGAGGCCACAGCTACCCCACGTTCATCCACACGCTCTCCAGAGGTTCCAACCCTGATCCTCAGGTGTCTTTGGTGGGGCTCTTCTCAGTTTACAGAGACCGTATAAAACTTCATTCCACCCATCAGCTGTTTCTGCCTGTTTTGCTATTGTTGGTTTTAATCCTCTTGCCCTTTGCATTTCCAGATTTCAGCAAATGTCTCAAGGGGAACCAATCCAAGTGCAGGATCACTCCCCTGCACCCGCTTCATCACCTGGATTTGACGCTCCAAGTTGCGCTTGACTTGACAGTCTTAAATCCTCAGATCTCAAACGTGTCTGTCTAACATCATGAGATCGCTAAAAGCTCTACTGGTTTCTCTTCTTCCCGCTGGTGGCCGTGTGCCAGGCCCTCTGCCTTCACGCTCAGACTCCCAGCCTCATACCAAAAGTGAGAGAAACAAGAGCAGCTGCAGAATTCAGGCTCAGCTTTCTGAAGTCCCTTCTCACGGGGACCTTGGCCGCCTTCCCCCAGTCACCTTGGCTAATCGTCAACATCTTCAACCAGATTTTCTTCTTTCTTTTCCAGTAATGTGACCAGTTTTCCTTGTTGTTCCTGGTGGCAGTGTTGGTCTGCTGCCACTCGTTCATCACAGCAGAAATGGAAACGGAAGCCAATTCCTTTAAGAATGCGCTATATTATCTGTCACTTTCGAAAGAGTCTCCTATTTGGTTTTACAGACTGAAGTTCTCTCTTCATGAATCTGTAATGGATGGCCGCTAAGAAACTCGGAGAACGGTCAAAACTACGTAGGCCTTTATGCTGTATTATATTTCATATTAACCGGGAAGTCCTTTTGCTTTTGCACACGAGGCTGAATTTCCCAGAAGTAACAGAGATGAGTCAAGCAAATAAACCTACTGAAATTCTGTGTGTACATCTAAATGTACTGTACGGCACAGACAGAAGCATATTCACGTCTAGCAAAGTTTTGCAACAAGCACATACATTCATACCAGCATGTGTAGAGCACTGGAAATATAATTCGAGTAGTACAAAACTGTGGTGTGGATATAATTATTGGACTTCAACATTAAAATTCATCATTCAAATGAGACGGCAGTCTAACCATGCAGTCTAAATCTCTGCTCTACGCTAGCTTAAAGGGAGCAAGATGTGTTTTTCTAGGATGAAATTCAGAAGACCTGGTTTTCTGTCCTTATTATTTGACCCTAAGCAAGTAGAATTTTCCCTAGTTCCATTTTCTCCTTTAAAAGGGGCCATTAGTATTCATGTTATCCTTGTCTGTGGCTGGAGAAGAAAATTACGTCATAGATATAAAAATACTACGAAAAGTTAAATGCACCTAAAATTATGTGTTATTATTAGCTTTAAAGAGTTTTAAGGGATTAGCAATACATGAGTAGAGAAATTCAACGAGCTCACACCTGGGCATCTGACTCGGGAAACGGCTTTTTAGAAAAAGTGAGCTGGGGCTTCCCTGGTGGCACAGTCGTTGAGAGTCCGCCTGCCGATGCAGGGGACATGGGTTCGTGCCCCGGTCTGGGAAGATCCCACATGCCGTGGAGCGGCTGGGCCCGTGAGCCATGGCCGCTGAGCCTGCGCGTCCGGAGCCTGTGCTCCGCAACAGGAGAGGCCACAACAGTGAGAAGCCCGCGTACCGCAAAAGAAAAAGAAAAAGTGAGCTGGAGTGTGCAGGGCAAAAAGGTCCCAGGGGCTCAGTCTTGATGTTGGGTAGGCGGCCACGCACACGTTCTGATTTCAGAGAGGCCAGGGTCATTTCTGCTTCTCCATCCACGGTCCCCTTCCTCTCCTGTTGCTCCCAACCTCTTCCAAATGCGCACACGCTCACACACACGCTCAGCGCTTGCCCGACTCTAGGGTCTAAGCCTGAAGCTGCATCCTGGCATCACTGACTGTGTGCGGATAAGCACTCTTGGGAACAACAACGTTTTCAAGCCGCTGCTGTCATGTCTCTTCTTCTGAGCAAGGCTTGCGTTCTTCCCCGAGAACGGTGTTTGTCATGGGAGGATCTGTAGGGCCCGGGAACTCTGGGTTCCCAGATGGGACAGGCTGAAGCTGGATGAGAGGAGGAAGAGAAAAAAGGGCTCTGCAGGAGATATGGAAATAACATCAGCTCAGGCCTGGCCCCCACCGCAGGTGGAGGGGAGGAGAGCAGGGCAAACGCACCTGACCTGCTGCGGCCCTGCCTGCGAGGTCATGGCGAGATTGAGGTCAGCCGCTCTTCGTGGGATACGTGCTCTCTGCCAGCTTCTCTGCTGAGTGCTTTGTACACACGTCACTTCATCTGATGTTTATAAGAACGTATGATTTTTTTTTATTTTTTATTTTTTTGCGGTACGCGGGCCTTTCACTGTCGCGGCCTCTCTTGTTGCGGAGCACAGGCTCCAGACGCGCAGGCTCAGTAGTTGTGGCTCACGGGCCCAGTTGCTCTGCGGCATGTGGGACCCTCCCAGACCAGGGCTCGAACCCGTGTCCCCTGCGTTGGCAGGCGGATTCTTAACTACTGCGCCACCAGGGAAGCCCTACGCTTTTTTTTTCATCCCATTCCTTTATGCATGCTTTGTAAACTGGCTTGATTTTTATTGCTAATCCTTCTTCTTTTAATTTAATCCTCTAACTTAGAAATCAATAAAGTTCACAGGGGAATCTTCTTAGTCTTCCTCTAATCATTACTGTAAATGCGTTACTTGCGTTTAAGATTTGTTTTATTTTGATTTACCTAGTATTCTCTTAGTTTTACTCTAAGAGAAATTCAGCAACAATAGTAATGGTGATAGAAAAGAATATTATGGAAGAGCCATTCACCAGGTAAAGAACTTAAAATATATGGCTTCATTTTTAATTAAAATAAATTTAATTAAAATTTGTAGAGCAGTTTTAGATTTACAGGGAAATGGTGAAGGTGGTACAGAAAGTTTCCATATATCCACACCCACTCTCCCCTGTTATTAAATGGTACATTGTGGTGGACATTTGTTACAAATAATGAACCGATACTGATCCATTATTATGAGCTGAAGTCCATACTCTGTCTGAAGATCCTTCGTTTTTCCCTAATGCTCTTTTTCTGTCCCAGGATCCATCCAGGATCACATTTCATCATCCTGTCTCCACGGGCTCCTCTGGGTTTTGACAATTTCTCAGGCTCTCCATGCTTCTGAGGACTTAACAGTTTAGAGAGTACTGCTCAGGTGGTTTTGGAGAAGGTCCCTCACCTGGAATTTGCCCCGTGTTTTCCTCGTGGTTAGACTGGGGCTGTGTGTCTTTAGGGGGATGCCCAGGAGGTCTTCTCATCATCTCATATGGAGGGGGCAGACTGTCAACACGACCCACCACGGCTGGTGCTGACCTGGCTTGCCTGCCAGAGGTCCTGTCTCTTCACAGAGAGCTGAAGTGGCCCAAGTTTTCACAGCTGGTGATGAGTGGAGAGGAAACTTCAGGTCAGATTTGTATTTTCTAATTTGAAGTTTAATATTCTCTTAAAAAGGCAAACAGTACCTGTTTAAAAAACAAACTCAGATACACACTTACTAAGGAAGGGAGGGCTGGAGGTGGAGGCGTACTGTCCGGGGAGAAGGAGCCCTACCCCAAAGCCCCCGGAATAACGCACATCTGGTCATCCGTGCCGCATCTCCGGGTGGGACCCTCACACAACCGCGGCTGGGGGATTTGCGTCGGAGGGCTGTGGTTTCCCAACGTCTCTGTGTCAAGTGAGGGTCTGAGGTCGTAAGCAGGGAACGTGAACTTTTAAGGCAAATGAACTATTTGTCTTTCCCTGATTTAAGACAGTTTTCCAGAGAACCAGAACCGATGGGGCATAAATAAATATATGATCTCTCTCTCTCTTTCTCTCTCTCTCTCTCTCTCTCAAGAGATTACATAGGTAAAGGTATATGAGATTTGGTCATCATAAGGAATTGACTCCTGCATTATGGGGTCTGGGAGCCCCGCATCTGCAGGCTGGAGACCCAGGGGAGATGATGGTGCAGGTGAAGCCCAAAGCCGTCGGCTGGAGGATTCCATCTCACTGGGAGAGGCAGGACTTTTGTTCTGTTCTGGCCTTCCACTGATTGGGTGAGGCCCATTCACATATGGAAGGCACTCTGCTTTACCCCAAATTCCCCAATTTAAATGTTGATCTCATCCCTCCACGCCCTCCAAGTGGACAATTAAATTCACCACCGCACTTGAGGCAGCTGAGCTCTCTCCTAAGAAAGGAAAAAAATTAGGAAAAAGGATGCTTCTTATGAATTCTGAGCAAATAGACCCCATTTCAGTAGTGTTAGTGCACCGTAAACCCAGCTGATCTAAGGACCCCACAAAAGTCTGGGTCAGCACTGGTTACACTCAGACGCGTATGTGAAGGAAAAAAGCGATTTTCAAAGAAGTGAGCAACTTGCCTGTCGTGGAAGCTTCTCTAAATGTCCCTCTACAGTGAATGGATAAACAAGATGTGGTATATATACACAGTGGGATATTAATCAGCCATAAAAAAGAATAAAATAACGCCATTTGCAGCAAAATGGATGGACCTAGAGATTATCATACTAAGTGAAGTAGGTCAGAAAGAGAAAGACAAATACCGTGTGATATCGCCTTAAATGTGGAATCTAAAATATGACACAAATGAACCTATCTACAAAACAGAAACAGACTCACAGACATGGAGAACAGACCTGTGGTTGCCAACGGGGAGGAGGGGTGGGAGAGGGGTAGAGTGGGAGTTTGGGGCTGGTAGATGCAAACTATTCTATATAGGATGGATAAACAACAAGGTCCTACTGCAAAGCACAGGGAGCTCTATTCAGTATCCCATAATAAACTATAATGGAAAAGAATACAAAAGGAGAATGTATATATATAGGTATAACTGAATCACTTTGCTGTACAGCAGAAATTAACACAACATTGTAAATCAACGATACCTCAAGAAAAAAAGAATAAAATAAAAGAAATGAACAACTTTCCCATTGTGTCTAAGCGGCTGTGCTTTCTCTTCTTAGCAGGCAAGGGGATAATTTACTAAACAAAATATGTGGCGGCATCGAGACATCCACGCTTCACAAGGTGAAGCTTTATTGCAGTGACAACCTTATTGCTTTTTCCCCTCACCCTGAGATGAGTTTCCTGGGGATGAGGGGTGGTACCCTCCGCTCACCAGCTGCCGTGTGGTCTCATGCGCCAGCGATAATCAAGGTCTGAGACTGATGGTGACAGAGTCTGCACATGACGTACTTACTGGAGGACTGCTGAAAATATTATCCAGGTTTCCACACGACTTGGGGTGAGGCTGACAGCCCGGTTTGCTCAGAGGCAGTGTGGGCTCCGGGGGGTTAAAGTTCGTGGTTTTTGAATGAAGGGGATCATCAGACTCAGTTACATCCAGATGTCTTTCCTGGATGGAGCCCGAAGCTGCCTGGGCTCAACGTGGGAGTCACAGTTCAGAATCTCCGGGGCCTTTTTCAGCTTCCAGGATAACAGCATGGCTTAGCATTCACAATTGGCTTTATTGATTATTATTTTGATTTTTATATTAATAACATTTTATTAGTAACATTTTATATTAATAACATTTCCAAACCTGCACGAAAGTAGAGGATAATTTAGTGAAGGTGCCTGGCACCTGCTTCAGTGATTCATTTTGCTAATCTTGTGTCATTTATAACCCCTCTCTCACTCTTCCCGTCCCCCAATACCCCCGATGCATTTGACAGCAGATCTCAGACATAACGTCATTGTATTTATAAATACTCCGTATGTTGCTTTAACAGATGATATTTCAAAACGTCACCATAATAACAGTTTCACAACCAACAGAACCGAAAATAATTTCTTGGTATTATCATACACCCAGTGTGGGTACAAATCTCTAATTCCCTCAAAAATGTCTTTTTGGATATGGTTTGTTTGAATTAGGGCCCCAAAGGCTTCTACGTAGTAGCCTTGGTTGGCATGTTTCTTACAGCTTTTTTTCTGTATTAGCTTTTGCTCCATCTTTTCCCCCGCAGGCCACGCACCGGCTCCTGGGAAGCGGAGGATTTACACGGAGGAGAACTGACTACGTCCTGCGCTGGTGCGGGCGTCTTCAGGGTGCAGTAACTGGTGCTGAGTGATCAGATCTAGACCCTTGATTAGAAGAAGGCGCTTTCTTCATGTTTCTGGCATGAGCACATCTCAGGTGGTCTTGTCTACACCCCACTGCATAGCAAGAGGGACACTTGATACCCCACTGTCTTGCCTTCAAAGAAGTGTGTTTGTACCTTGGGTTCAAATGTGTCTGCCTGCTCCAGGGTCCTAGGGCCGCCTTTTAGTGTCTCCTTCAAGGGTTTTTACAACCATCGAGGACCACAGCCTGGATCCATTGTCTCATTAGTGATATTCTAATCCTGTCACTTCTTCTTTATTTAAGAATTAGAGTTCTCCCTAGAAAGAATGTTCCACTATCAGTGGTACGGATGACCTTATTTGCAAGGCAGAAATAGAGACAGAGACGTAGAGAACGAACGTATGGTTACCAAGTGGGAAGGGGGTGGGTGGGATGAACTGGGAGATTGGGATTGACATATACACACTACTATATGTAAAATAGATAACTAATAAGAACCTGCTGTGTAGCACAGGGAACTCTACTCAATACTCTGTAATGACCTATATGGGAAAAGAATCTAAAAAACAGTGGATATATGTATATGTATAACTGATTCACTTTGCTGTACCCCTGAAACTAACGCAACATTGTAAATCAACTATATTCCAATAAACAGAAGAAAAAAAAAAAAGAATGTTCCACTGTCAACTGTGTGGATACTTGAAATATGTTTGCATGAAAAATGAAGACTGTGGGCTTGATTCTTCTCCTTTATCAATTTTCAAAATAATAATCTGATACCTTAGCAATTTCGGAGAATGACCAATACCAGTGATCTCCTTTTTAGAGCATTACAACTGCATGGGATTTTATGGATTTGATATGTTTTATTTCACTGCAATTCTAAAATTTTTATTATTTAAAATTTTATGCTCAGAACAGCTCATCTTGATTGTGGGAACCCTGTCAGGTGAGTCCTGGACAAAGTCCCCACGGTCATGGGGAGCCCTCAAGCTTTCTGGCCACATGAGATGTTTGGTCTTACTTGCATATTTCCTTTCTGGGATTTGGGACATTGCTCCTTTCAGGGGGAAATCGTCCTCAGAGGCCACTTTTGTGGGCAAGGTGTGCTAATTGCTATTAGATCGTCATTATGTCTACTTGGCCTTTACAGTGGCCAGAGCTAGGAAACATGTCTGTTTTATAAGAGCAAGAAACGTATATTATAAGCCCATAGTAACATTTCTATAATTCAAATTAAAGATGATAGAATTTTTAAGTCAGACAGAGAACGATAAATATCATATGAGATTGCTTATATGTGGAGTCTAAAAAAATGGTACAAATGAACTTATCTACAAAACAGAAAGAGAGTTACAGATGTAGAAAACAAACTATGGTTACCAAAGGGGGTAAGCAGGGGGAGGTGACGGATGAATTGGGAGACTGGAATTGACATATACACACTACTATATATAAAATAGATAACTAATAAGGACCTACTGTGTAGCACAGGGAACCCTACTCAATACTCTGTAATGACTTACATGGGAAAAGAATCTAAGAAAGAGTGGATATATGCATATATATAACTGATACACTTTGCTGTACACCTGAGAGTAACACAACATTGTAAATCGACTATAATAAAAATTTTTTAAAAATAAAAATGATAGAATTTTTATCTGTTATTGAGTCTTACATTAATACCTCTTTTCTCTTACCCTAGAAATCTTTGTTTTTAACTATAGTAACATAATTGCTTATTTGCTTAATAATTGAAAAAATTATTTGCGTCATTAAATATTTGCTCACATGTATGAATTGCAAAATAAATCATTATTATTAGTGACTATAATTGCTAAATGTATTTGAAATTTCTCTGTGTGTGTTTTGTCCTTAGAGTATATTCCAGTAAAATAACTGTATTTCAGAGTCACTGAAAATATTTCTTTTCTTTACGGTTGGGTCACTAACCTGATATACAGTTAGGGTCATTTGTTTCGCTTAATTTTCAAATTTTAACTTTATTTAAATTTTGGCCTGGGGTAGCAGTGGGACAAGGCGGACCCAGGCAGGCACTTCCCAGGCCGCCTGGGTCAGCAGGCCCCGCTCAGTCTGAGGGGTCTCCTGGCACATGTGGTTCCCGAGTTCCCTCCGGGAATGACACTGGCTTTACCTCCTGGCTCCCCACAGGATCCCCTGGGGTGCACAAGGCAAGGTTGGGGAGAGGCCCTCCGTGTGGATTCACTGCTTTCCTTTACCACCACACGCAGCCCGTGGTAAACCCACTCTAAATCGTACTTCAGGTCGGATCGTAAGGCTGCACGTAAGTGTCCTTCCAAATCCAGGTCAGATGGAAGCCCCAAGGTTTTCCACAGCACTGGACCTTTAATGATCTGCCTGAATTGGGGTCCTCCAGCACTGTCACCCTCCCCGATGGTCCCTCATCTCCCAGCACCTGGTCAATGCCAACTGAA
This sequence comes from Phocoena phocoena, assembly GCF_963924675.1. Taxonomy (NCBI): domain Eukaryota; kingdom Metazoa; phylum Chordata; class Mammalia; order Artiodactyla; family Phocoenidae; genus Phocoena; species Phocoena phocoena. The sequence goes on along the minus strand of NC_089232.1, from coordinate 1,533,297 downwards.
GTCCATTCAGAATTTGTACTCCATCCTGGACACACCCCGCGGCCTGGGTACCAGTTGGTTTTGCCCTTCCTACTCCTTTGCTGAGGGTCATAGCGTGGCCAGCACTGCCCTTTGTCTCATCCTCGCCCTGGTGAGGGCTGCTGGCCTTGGGGGACGTTTGCTCACCAGAAGCTGGCAGGAGTAGCTTCTCAGCTGTCCCCAACCATGTTCTGTCTGGAGAGCAGAGGTTGCTCTATTTCGTTGCTCGATATAAAGTTATCAATTCAGCTCGGTCTCAGGGCTGCAGGTGTTTCTCTCAGAGGCCCAGGGCATCCAGCCTCAGTGTGCTGCTGCGTGGCGTTCTCTGGGCACCTGAATCGGCCTTGCAAGTATCTTATACGGCTGGACACAGAGGGAGGGCAGCCAGCGCTGCAGGTGACACAGAGGTTGCTATTAAAGCCCTTTTGTTTCCCCAAATTCAGAATTGCTTATGTATATTTGCCAAACATAGAAATCTTGGGTGATAAATTGTTGTTTAAATGTTCAAACTCTGCATTATTCCTGTTGCAGCAGAATAACTTTGCTGTCTGAGTGGTCGCCACTTTAGACTGAGGATCGCTTGACTTGGCCCTCAGGCAGGAGACATTTGTCATCCTTATCTCGAGACCCTCTCCCTCCTGCCCCAGCTCAGAAACATATTTCGGCAAAGAGCTGTCCAAGTAAATGGATGATGTTTCTCTGTGTTAAATTTATGGCCCGATTACAATCAATCTCATGTTATCAGCTTTCAGGGTCTGTATATAATTAATATAAACAAAGTAGAGAACCATCGCGTCTTGTGCCACTTTGTTACATGCTGGAAAAAAATGAAATTGATGCGCCTCCTTTATAAGTAATCGGCTCCAGCACACATGATCTTAAAATGTCCAGTTAGCGTAATGGGAGAGATAACAATTCGTACTGGTATAGTTTATTCCAGTTGTGTAAGTTTGTAAGTGACATTCACCTTACTGAAATTAACAGCTCAGATCATTGCTTTTTCTCTACCCAACATTCCTGGCGTGTTGCTTGGCTTGGGGGAACCGAAGCTGCAGAGGTAAGCTTCTAAAGCTTCCACCTGCACTATGGAAGGTGTGGTGGCCAGGTAGGCTGTGCCATTTAAAGCCAACCAGCACAAAGTCCCCGACGTAGGGCTGCTTTCCCCTCCTGAACCGTTTGGCATGGCTGCTACGTCTTGCTACATAGCTATCATGACAAATCACAAATGCCAAGGCTTGTAAGTGATTTGCCTTTTAAACCAAAAGAATACTTTGATGAAACCAGCTGAACGCATTTCTCGTATTATAACAAGGCCATTCAATTAAAACAAAATGGTTCGCATGGAATGACTTGCTGGCATCTTGATACTTAGCATTCCAGACCCATACGCACAGCCGTTTACCATTTCTCGTCTAAGGCATTAGGTGTGCTACAGATATCAGACCCTAATTTCTCCACTGAAAACTTTATTAAGCATCCTTTTGTTTGGTCAGATAGACATCTGTGTTTCCGGACTAAGGTATGAGGCATTTTTAAATCCTAGAGACACACTGAGCTGCTTCGAAGAAATTTCAATATGTACCCAAAGGATTATCACAGATCTATAGAGGGTATTACTATGTATATTCGTTGCTTGCCCTGCAAAAGACTGAGCCTTTCAGCAAATCTTCATGAAAAACAGCAGAGCTCCTGTATTTAGACAATGCTGAGGATTGTTTGATAATAGGTGTCACCCTGGCACTTCACTCCAAGCGTTTTTGAAATGTATTTCCTCCTGAATTTCAATGGCTCGAATATGGATATGCAGGGCGACTGTACTTACGCTACTCGAAAGAACGACAGAATACTTAATGGCATACACAAACACTTCAGGGTTAGCTCGAATATAGAAAAATGAAAGTCAAATGCAAACCCAGCATCCAACTGTAACCTGTAATGTGCTAACTTCCCTAATATGTAAAGCATGCATATGCATTAGGAAAATAATGCATATCCTCCTTAGAAAAGGTCAGGTCAAGCCTGAACAGTAGTTTATGAAACAGATGCAGGTAGGCAGGAAACTCACAACACGTCAGCCGTGTTAGAAACCGGAAAAGGTTGATTAAACCATGAGAATCAAGTGTTTCCTTGTAAGATCCAAAGAGGAACAGGAAGGGCCAGGCCACTATGGGGACAGCGTGGGAAGATACATCCTTATCAGCACCTCTGGAGGGTGGAGCCCAGGGTCCAAGGGGCAGCGGGTGCAGGAGGCTCTACGTTAGTGAGCGGTCCCTTGATACATCCATTAAACAAGGTCACGCAGGCATACATGTGCGTGTGTGTTTATATCACAGTGATTTTGAGAGAAGGAGTAAATGAAAAGAAAAGCTAAATCTCTAATGATAGGATATTGGTGAGCAAATTACAGCACAGTCATACAGGAGGGTAATAGGCAGCTACTAAATGAACTTACCGAAATCTATTTATTGACATGAAAAGATGCTGATTGCACATTTTACTGGGAAAAATTGATATAGCTCTGCAGCGCAAACTACTTTTAAACGAATTGTAACATCGAGGATATTAAAGCTTTTAAAACAGTGCACGCCACGTCAACAGCAGCTCAAGGATGGATTTTTTCCCTCCATTTGGCTTATCTGTATCATCTCTCTTTCCTTTTCTCTCTTCCTTTAGTAAACAAATATAACTTTTGCAATATAAAAATAAAGGTTACCTAATTAAAAAATAGAACGCATGCATCTAAATGAGTATTATCTCTTGCTGTCACATTGGGGGACTATAAAAACCTAATGATTTGGTATAAAACTTTACTTTTGCACCTCTTCACTAGAATCATTTTCTATACTGAAAAAGCATCCATCTTCATCCGTCTTGCTAAGATGGCAACTTTAGTATTTCTTGCTCCCTGTGTTTTCTTGCAAGAAGACCTCACCCCTGGAGTAACCTGTAGTTAAGGCTGAAAAGGACTGAAAACATCTTTGTAACCTGATTTTTTATTTATTTTTGGCTGCATCGGGCATTCGTTGCTGCGCGCGGGCTTTCTCTAGTTGCGGCGAATGGGGGCTAATCTTCGCTGTGGTGCACGGGCTTCTCATTGTGGTGGCTTCTCTTGTTGGGGATCACGGGCTCTAGTCGCGTGGGCTTCAGTAGTTGTGGCTCGCGGGTTTGGTTATTCCGCGTCATGTGGGATCTTCCCAGACCAGGGCTCGAACCCACGTCTCCTGCATTGGCAGGCGGATTCTTAACCACTGCGACACCAGGGAAGCCCTGTAACCTGATTAAGAATGATAAGTTGCAGTGGTGAAACCATCTACAAGATTCCTTTGATGATATCTACATATGTTTTCAAGGTCGTATATTTTTTTCATGAATGATAGTGTACAAATGTTATGACTTTGTTAAATTAACATTTTTTAAGCGGAGCCCTGGGGTGCTAGATGGTGAGCAAAAAGACCATTGAAATAGGGGACTGAGGTAGAGAAGTTGATTGCTTGCAGGTCCTGCAGGAAGGACCCAGCACACCTCAAGGGACCATGCGGGGAGGTCTAGGCAGGTTCAGACAGAGACAGAGGCGGGACCAGGGCATATGTCTTTATTGGGGTCCAGGGATAGAGTGTTGTGTAGCTTCTGGGCTGAGGCCGATAGGTCAGTTCAAACCAAAAACCTCAGGGGTTTTGGTCAGCTCTGTGGGAGTCTTATCTAAGGGGCTCAGACGGGGAGGGCGCTGTGATCAGGGGAGCGACCACTCAGCAAAGGGCGGCTGGGGAGTCATGTCAGGAAAGTACATCTGCTCGTGACCCTGTGGGCTGTCACCTAGGGGGTGTGCTGGCACCAGGGGCTGGTGCCCGTCTGAGGTCCCCAAGGGCCGCGTGGCTACACAGAACAGTTGCCGAGGTAGCAGCACCACGGAGCAGCTGAGCTAAACTCTCAACCACAGCCATTTAAGATGCATGTTCAAAGTTAAAGAAAATACGAAGGAAGTGTGGAAAAAATGGCTGCTCAGGGGAACCCAGCTTCCCTGTCCCCCGCAAAGACCAATGACTGGACAGCCATCTACTGACCAAAACAGCCCTGGGGACCTCTGGAGTCCGTATGGGAGTTTTAGCAACACCGCAGAACAAGAACCTGAGACGATCACACAGGAAAGAAAGGAAGACAGCTTCTCTGTGCCGCACTTGTCTCCCCCAGCAAGCAGCTCTCAGGGGCAAGAAGGATCTTCCCAGCCAGAAAGAGCCCCCCTCGCCGGGAAGGTGGGCGAGCAACTTGTCCAGCCCCTGGGCACTGGCCTCGCCGGCTGGCAGAGCTGAGGGGCATCGAGCCCCGGGCCAGGAACCAGGCGGAAGAGCAGAGGCGTTGTTAGCCGAGAGGTAGCAGGAGCTACTGTGGTCCAGGGTCCTGCTCGCAGCAGACCCCACCCCTGACTGGGCCAGCATAGCCCCGCTCGCCCTGCAGACCTCACAGCTTTTGCCCCAGAATGTTCACCTCTGCTGGGGCCAGCTCCCTGTGTCCTTCCCCACCCGCTGAGCCCAGGACCCTCAGGGCACCCATCCGAGGTCTGTGGCTCTACAAGTGTAAGACGCCAGCACCTGAGCCCCTCCCGACCCACCAGAGCCCAGAGCCCCGCTCGGAGGCAGCTGGGGCGTCTGCAGTTGCATGAGTGCAAGACAGCAGCCCAGCCCCCATGACCTCCACCCATGTGCCCACACTGGGTACCAGCCCCTCCAGCTGTGTACCTGCACCCCAGCAGCCTGGTGGCCCTCACGGGCTACACTGCAGCACACGAGCATGGGGGAGAGTGTGCATCTGGAGGGCGTGCAAGCAGCCAGGACCCTGCAGCTACTAGTGAGCTGGGCTCCGGCTCTGCCTCTGGCTGGCATCTCCTCTGGCTGGCACGGCCGTGCCCATCTGCATCCAGCCCCTCCAGCGTGCACCTGTGCGCACCCAGCCCAGCCCCCATCACTGGCCTCCACCGCGGTATGCACACCTCGGGGGAGTGTGCACGCAGAGGGGAACACGCCAACAGCCAGGACTTCTGAGCTGCCAGCGAGGCCACAGTGGGGTCCAACCCTTGCTGCCTGACCTGGAAGCCATCACTGTAAGCGTGTCTGCAACTGGCCCTGCCACTACGCAGATCCCTGCAGCAACGTACGTGCACGCCACTGGCTCCGCCGCTCCCTCTGTCTGCCCTGGTCCCAGCTGCCGACCTGATCCGGAGGCCCTGTGTAGACCCGCAGCAGTCCTTGCAGCCCCGTGAGTCTCCCACAGTGCTCCCAGGGGCCACACAAGTGCTGAAGCTGTGGACCCCAGTGGCCTGGGTGGAAGAGACGTCAAGCTGCCCAGACTCAGTGACGCCACGCGCCTGCATCACGGGACCCAGGGTCACAGCATGATCGCTTGCCCCCATCTGCGGGTGCAAGGCTTCCCCTACTTAAATCAATCCATAAAGTCTGGAAGCTGTGAACACTGTAAATGTGCAGAAACACATGCGAGGCTGCAGGGATCATGAAGAATTAAACTGCCGGTAATGAGGAAAACACAGTTAGAAATCCCTAATCTGCTATTTGCATGTCTCTTGTCATGGTCTTTTATTCTTTTTTTGGGGGAGGGAAAATGTCTGCTTCTTTAAAATTAATAAAATCCATGAGCAAATGACAGAGTGATCACATCCCGCAAGTGTATTTAAACGTCAAGTGTTTATTTTCTCAGGAGAGATTCAGATGAGTCAGTTCTTTGTTGAACACAGAATTATGCTGCTACTTGTAGTCAAGACAGAGGACTTTCAGCAAACTGACAAGTGATGACAAGAGATGCCATTCTGCAGTAAGAAAACCCTCTGGGGTCCTATGGAACACGCCTTAATTTTTCCTCTACTATTTTTTTTTTTTTGCGGTACGCGGGCCTCTCACTGCTGTGGCCTCTCCCGTTGCGGAGCACAGGCTCCGGACGCGCAGGCTCAGTGGCCATGGCTCATGGGCCCAGCCGCTTCGCGGCATGTGGGATCTTCCCGGGCCGGGGCATGAACCCACGCCCCCTGCATCGGCAGGCGGACTCTCAACCGCTGCGCCACCAGGGAAGCCCTTTCCTCTACTATTTTACTTAAAATAATCTAACTGGAATTATAATAATGTGTGAGAATGTCATTTCAGAGCTTACTTGCTTTGTGACTGTAGAACCCAGTCTGCTCACTTCTGTACACCCTAGAGCATCCGATCCTGAGGGTGGGAGCAGGGTGGTTCCCAAAATGAGGCATCGCCTAGGGGGTAGACAGACGAAGGAGGATTTCTCACCATGGGGACTAAGGGACACGAAGACCCTGGCCTGGGAAGCTGATGGCATTTCAGGCACGTGTGGGTAAATCTGTCTGACGGAGACTGAGGATGTGACATCTGGGAGAATAGCAGGTCCATGGTTACAGTCTACACTGTCCGTCTATACACAGTGTGCACGGAAATAAGATCACTGTGGTCACACACGTGATCCCTGAGAAGTGACCAGGATACCTGAGCAGTTTCAACAGGGAAACCTGCTCCATCAGCTTCTTCTCATTGAGGGTCCAGAAAAATCAGGGTAGACTTTTGATCAAGGCTTCCTGGTTGAGCCCGAAGAAAATTCGGGGGTTTGGAAGGGTAATGCTGAACATCTGGGTGTGCTGTGGTGCAGACCTTTTAAGGACACACCTTTAGGATTGGTTGTACGCTGGAGAATTGTGAAACACGGAATCATTCAGAAGGACAGTGACAAAGCTGCGGACGCACTTACACGTGCCTGAACACACACATCACACTCACTGTCTCTGGGTAAACAACAGTGCAGTGGCCTGAAAAGAGGACGGTGAGGGTCGGGGTCTAAACCCCTGGTCGCTGGATGCGTCGGACACATCCCTGTGTCCAGAGCGAGCTTTTATTAAAAGGGTCTGTACTCACTGCCTTGGCCCTAACGTGACCATTGCTCTAAAGACGTGGCTCCCTTGTTCACGCCGCAGATTTTACTGAGCTGCCGTGACCAGAACCACCGCCAGGGCTGCAGCAGCCCTTTCACCAGTGCTAGTCACTTTTGTCATCACGCATCCTTACTTCCTCCACGAAAAAATAGGAAAACATCCTATTTCACAAGTACATCGGTGTAAAGATGAATCTATTCCAGGCTGAATTCAGTGTTATATACTCATTACTACGATATTTATTTTTATCTTCAGATTTCAAGATAAATTAAAATGAAAATGTTCTGTGGCTGCTGAAAGTACAGATGGCCCTGGACAGGGCGCCTCTGTGACTGACAGGGTGGACGGGCTGCCGGCCGCGAGCACCGCACTCCCGGGCGCCACGCGTGGGACCCGGCCTGTGCGCTCAGGGGTGAGCGGGCACGTCCCACCAAGGTGCTCTGTTTGCTGTGTCATCTGTATTTAATTCAGCGACTAGGTCTCTGCGGTGGCCCTCCGCGTGTCCAGTACCCAGTAGGGGCTCTCCAGGAGGGCCCAAGCATCCTCCCTGGATGAGGTTGTTCTCCCCGGGTTTTCCAAGCAAGTCTGTGGAGGTACCCACCTCTGGCGGGCCAGGGGCTGCCTGGTGGGTCCTGACCTTCCTGGCATCTTCCTCTGTCTGTACATGGCAGCTGACCCACGGAAGGCAGTTGGCCATCTGCCCAGCATTCGGGCCTTTATAATTCATTCACAGCCACGCTTTGCTTATTTCTTTATTTTTGGACCTGAAATATCTGGTCAACATTAGAGGGGGCAGTACAGGGTGGTGACAGGATAAAACAGCCCAGATTTGAATGCCGGTTGGGCCACTAAGCTGTGTAACCTTAAGGAAGTTACTTGCCTTCTCTGAGTGTCAGTTTCCTTTCAGCGCAGGTAATGACGCTTGGCTTGCGGGAACGCCTGGCTTGTGAGAACACTAAGGAACAGGAGAAGCAGGGGAGGCAGGGGCCTGGCTTTCTTCTCCACAGGAGCTCATTAACTGTTCATGTCTTTCTCCACCTTATCATCCACCCACCCCCAAGCAGAAGTCCAAATAAATGTTGGTTATGGACAAATATTAAATCCATTTTCAAAGGATGGAGAGCCAGGAAGAAACTTAAGAGGCTGCACGTTTCTGAAGACAACCTTCAAAGCGGCAACGCAAAGCCCCAGGTAGCAGCGGCTCCAACAGAATGAAGTGCACATCTCCTCAAGGTGACCTTGAAGGGAGCAGAATCCCTCTGGCTATGAAAACGTTGAGTCCATTTATTTTAAAAAAATGGAAAAAAGAGTCATGCTAGAGTGAGCCGCATACATATTCCATTTCGCGTCTCTCGTAAACTGACGGACAGATATTTCTCTGAGATCTCTGGTTATTTAGTGCAACCCAGTTTTCTACTGGAATAAATAACTTTCTTTAAATATACAGGGAATGAAATGAGGGTTCTGTTGTGCAGTGTTGGCATAAATCCCGTTACAAAATTTGGGACAAAATAATAAAGTTTTTCTTTCAAATTATAAAGTGAGACAAACTGCTCAAAATTAGCTTCATGTTTAGAATGAAAGTTTTAGCCACGAAGGGCACTTGTAGCCTGATCAGGTCCTTTTTTTCCCTGTTCCCCTAGATGTCCTTCAATTGTTCAACAACCATCTTTAGAAAATGAAGGGCTTTGGTCTGATTCCTTCCCGGCCATCTCGGCATCGCTTCTAAGAAACCCTCCCACTGACCTCCCGTCTCGTTTGTCAGGACTGTTCCCTTCGAGGGATGTCAGAGGCTGGAACTCAGACAGCAAGCCTGGCTCTCACACGGGATGTGTCCTGAAATGGTATCGACCCCGTGGGTTTTGGGGTCTTTAATTTTTTTTGTATGAGTAATATGCTTATGTGATTTAGACATCACTAATTATAAGAAGGAAGAGACAATCACCAGCTCCTTTCCCACCCTCTCCTGGTTCCCTCTCTGCCCATTTTCCAACACCTGCAGCCGCTAACTTGATTCACAGTTTCTTATTTATCCTTCTGGTGAAGTTGTGTGTTGCGCAAGCCTTTACAGGTGGTGCACGCGCTGATACATACACACCCTCCTGTGCACACGTACCTACTTACAATTAGTTTTCTGTTGCTGCAGCATTGCTGGCTTAAAATAATCCCACTCATCACCTCGCAGTGTCGGTGGGCCAGGGGCCCGTGCAGGGCTCAGCTGGGTCCTCTCCTCAGGGTCACACAGGCTGCATCCAGGTGCTGCCTTCCAAAGCAGGGCTCTCCAGGAGCACAGGGCTGCTGGCAGAATTCAGTTCCTTGTGTCCCAAGACTGGTGATAAAATTATTAAGTATTTCAAGACGGCACCCGCAGAGCGCTAACCCCCAAGCATGGGGTCTTCTGAGGCCCAGTGCGGGGACTGCGTCAGTCCCAGGTCCAGAAAATCCGTGCTTTATAGAATGGGCACCCATGCCTGTTTTGGAATCAAGGCACTTTGGATCGTCACGGTAATTTGAAGGGGACTGGCATTCGGTGTGTGGCAGCTAAGGACACCAAACATCCTGAAAGTGCAGAAAAAGTCTCACTTGATAAAAATCTGTCCGCACCCCGAAATCAAGAATGTCATATGTCCCTAGACTTTCATGTAGATAAAAACCTGCTTATGAAGACCTGAGCCTTGAACCTAACTCCGTTTCACGTAAGTATTCTGAACATTTTTGCAATTTTAATATACTTTGGGTTTCCAAAGACAGTAGCTGCCAAGTAAATTGAGAGACGGTTGTACTTTGTGTTGCTTGGAGTTTCATTGAGTTCCTTATCGCTTTTGGGAGATGGTCTCTCCAAGGCCAGTGGTCTTCTTGGTGTCTGTCCCCAGCTTTCATGGCTGTCACAACAGTTGCACTGGTCATTAGTGTGGTGCTCCAAGGACAATGGTGCATCAAGGACAAAGGACGACCCTACCTGAAAAAGTTTCAGCATTACACCCGCTACCGGACTCTTCATCGCCCTCCCTGCCATGTTGCGATGGTTACAAAATACCTGAGCCCACCTGGGTGACGTCCACCTGGGTGACGCCCACCTGGGCAACGGGACCTGCCTCAAATAAGGAAAGGCATCTGCCCTGTCCCACTTTCACGCTATAGAAGGAAGGTATATGTGCCTCGACCAATCAGTAAACGAAATTTTCACCTCGGACCGTTCCTTTGTTTTCTGGCCATAAAAACTGATCAATAGCACATGTTCAGGCTCAACTCTCCCAGACTGCTAGGAAGTCGGTCTGGCAGTGATGCTTCCCTCTCATAAATTCTATCTTCTTTACATTCTGCCTTGTGTCTGGAAATTCTTTTCCGACCCGCGTTCGGACCACGACATATATGTTTGCATTTGTACACGTATACACATGTGTACACATCCGTACAGAGAGAATGATGGAGCAAATGGAATCAACAGGAGTCCAACCTGAGTAAAGTGTATATGGTGTTGTTTATATTATGTACAACTTCTCGATCTGTGAATGGAAATTATTTCTAAATAAAAAATAACAGAAGTAAGCGTATATGTTTGTTCCCCCACTTCCTTCCCTCTGGCTTAGAGAGAGCCATGTGAAAAGCTTCCCCGGGCCACAGGATGGCAAGAGCCAGCACTGGCTCAGGAAAGGCCCCTTGTAGGCCCTCTGCCCTGCCCTGGCGCTCTCTCAGCTGGGGTCCCACAGTCTCCCTCACACTGTCTGGGAGACTCTGCAGCCCTTCGCTCCACACAAACCCTGAGCACACCGGTCCGTCGCTAGGCTCAGACACTGGAAGGAATGTGGGCAGCAGGGAGGCTTCTCGAGGGAGGGGTCTGCACCACGGCCCAGGCCTCGCTCCGCCTTTCGTGAACCATGTTTTCAAGCTCAAAAGAGCCCTGAGCCTCGGATACCTGATGGGCAACTTAGTGACAGCACCTATGCCGGGGAGGTTGCTGTGAAGGAAATGGTGTTGCCTGAAAAGGATTCTGTAAGCGTTCCTCTGGCTGATGGGCTCTTGTCTCCTTGCCAGCCCAAGGGCACAGGAAGTGCCTCCAGCAGGGCTGCCTTGTTGGAGGGGAGCCTTTCTCCCGGTGCTCCTTGTAGCATTTTGCAGGGAGGTCGCGTGAGGGAGGGGTCGTAGGAGGGAGAAGAGGAGAAATGCTGCCAGAATAACTCGTGTAGGGGACACCTCGGGGCTCCGTAAGGGCTGCCCGGCACATTCGTGTTCTCCAGAACCACTGTGCCAGAGATGCTCTGTCCTTATCCCAGCAGACCTGTGCAACCTCGGGACATTTGCAGATTTCACAACCGAATCCTGAGAACGGCCGCTGTTTGTTACCTCACCAAGGTACACATGTTAATAGTGTCCTAGGGCTGCTGTGCTGGACAGAGGGGACATCCCAGGCTCTACCCCGACATCGCTTATCACCCGCGAGACATCCCCAGTGGGGCTGCCTACATAGATTTCATACCAGGAAAGCAGGAAATTGTGTTCAATAGGAGGAAACCTAGTGATGTAAATCACCATACAAATTAGGTATAAAGAGAAAAAAAGATCATCTCCACAGACGGCAAAAGGGTTTTGAAAAAACTCACTATCCATTCTTTTTTTAAATTAATTTTTGTTGGGGTGTCGTTAATTTACAATGCTGTGTTAGTTTCTGCTGTACAGCAAAGTGAATCAGTTATACATATACATATAGCCCCTCTTTTTTAGATTCTTTTCCCATATAGGTCATTACAGAGCACTGAGCAGACTTCCCTGTGCTCTACAGTAGGTCCTTATTAGCTCTCTATTTTATATCTGGTAGTGTGTATATGTCAATCCCAACCTCCCAATTTATCCGTCACCCCCCCATATCTATTCTTGATTTTAAAGAATTTATTCAATAAACCAAATAAAATCGAGCTATCTCATTCCAAATGCCAGCACGTGGGTAAAACATAGAGGCCTTCCCGCTAAGTCAGGACGGGCGCGAGGATGCTGCGTGTGGGACCGTCTCTCCTCTCCCGGAATGAGATTCATAGGTGATAATCCACTTCAGTCAGTATTATTCAGCCCACACCGTAATAAAATGCTACATTAAAAAAATGGTTTGGGCTTCCCTGGTGGCGCAGTGGTTGGGAGTCCGCCTGCCGATGCAGGGGACGCGGGTTCGTGCCCCGGTCCGGGAGGATCCCACATGCCGCGGAGCGGCTGGGCCCGTGAGCCATGGCCGCTGAGCCTGCGCGTCCGGAGCCTGTGCTCCGCAACGGGAGGGGCCACAGCAGTGAGAGGCCCGCGTACCGCGCACAAAAACAAAAAAACCAAAACCAAATGGTTTGCATTCCATATGTAAATGTCAGACACAATTTCAGTAGAAGACAAAGTGAAATATTCATAGGCATACACCTAATTGTAATACCTAAGTAGGAAATGAACAGAACACAGAAAATATTGGACTGAATATTGTCTATACTTTTCTCTATATTTGACATTTTGATACAAGGGATCAATAAGCAAACTTGCATCTATATAAATGTAACTCTAAATGTCATGGTCCAAACGTGGGTTGGAAAAGAATTTCCAGACACAAGGCAGAATGTAAAGATAGAATTAGAGGGAAGGGTCGTTGTCAGACCTTCTTCACAGTAGTCTGGGAGAGTCGAGCCCGAACGTGTGTATTGGTCAGTTTTTATAGCCAGAAAACAGGAATGGTCCGAGGTGAACATTTCATTTACTGCTTGGTCAAGCCACATACACCTTACTTCTGTAGGGTTGGAGTGGGACAGGGCAGATGCCTTTCCTTATTTGGGACAGGTCCTGTTGCCCAGGTGGGCGTCGCCCAGGTGGGCTCAGTTATTTCGTAACCATGCAACATGCTGGAGGAGGCTATTAAGAGTCCGGTAGGGGGTGTAATGCTGAAACTTTTTCAGGGAGCGTCGTCCTTTGTCCTTTGTCCTTGAAGCACCTTTGTGCTTGGGGCACCACACTGTATAGTATTTGATGAACTGTCTGTGTGTAAGTTATATCATGGCCCTTTACGTCTAACTATTTCAGTGTGTTTTGTAAAAATAGAAATGTTCTCTTGCATAACTATAGTACAATTAACCACCTCAGCAAATTCATAAATTGCATACTGATGCCATATTGTATCTAATCTGTTGTTCATCTTCCAATTTTGCCCATTGACCCAAGAGTGACCCTTAGGGTGTTTCCTCTTTCCTTACATCTGCTGTCATGTCTCTTAAGCCTTGTTGAATTGGGACTATTTCCGCAACCTTTGTTTTTTCTTTACAATATTGACATTTCTGAAGGAAGTCTGATCTTGTTTTTATTAGACATTCCTCCTTTTGTTACCGAGTCTAAAAAGCCGGCAGACCGAGAGTGTCTCCAATAAACCATCTTATCAGGGTCCGGATACCAGTTTCTTTTATAGAATCAGAGAGGGGGACGCGATGAGGAAGTAAAGTAAAAGGGCCATAAGTCTTGCAAAACACCTCCTGGAATGACCAGCCTCGGGGAGGGGATGTGTTAATGTCTTCTTTTCTGCAGCCATTCACAGGAGGGCAGGGTTCCCTGAGGCAGGCCATTAGGTATGATTATAATAACAAAAGCAACGGAAAGCAAAGGTTAAAGTCAAAGAAACAGATCCAAGGTGGAGTCCCATTTAGCTCTTCCCTGTTACACTTTCAGGCTTGTCTGTTTGTTCCTGATTGGAGTCAGGTTAAGCATCCTGGGTTGTACCCCACGGGGAGGCTGAGGGTACAACTGCAATTAAATTTTAAATGGAAATGAAATACAATGATGTTTAAAAGGGGAGGAGGGAAAAAGCCCCAGGTCCCTTGGTTCTGCCCACCCTTCTCTTCAGGCGCCCGAGTTGTCTTTTTAAAAATCCAAGTCTCACTCCGTCGGTCCCTCCTGAGGTCCTTTCTGAGCTCTGATTCCCCAGAGCCTCTGAGTCAAGTCCCACGTGGGCCAGAGCCCGTGCCCTCCCCCACACCCCGGCCCCCAGGTGTCTGTGGCCTGGTCCCCAGGAGAGGCTGCTTCATCCTTCCTCCCTGGAGCCTTTCCTCTCTCCCCTCCGGTGGGCGTGACCACTTCCTTCTCTCTGCTCTCTGCAGAGCCATTGCCCTGAATCCCCAGGTTTATCTCCATCTACTACAACCTAAGTTCTCTGCGGACAAGAAACACGCATAGCTCGTCTTCGTAGTTACGGTACCTGGGAGTTAGTGCCCGTTATGAAGGCACGAATCAATGAGTACATGAGGAAAGTCTTGCCCACGACCAAGTTCACCATATGGCTCCTTTATTTAACAACAGTGGAGGGTGACTGGATCAATTGCTCTAGATGAGATAGTATCATTGTGGCCAAAAAGAAGGAATCACCAAGATATAGTCAAGCCAACCCTAAATGTAAAGACTGCTAGAATGGTAATTCCTGCTCTCAAGTAATTTCATGGTTTCAGCAGTTTTGTGTTTGATTATGAATACTTCTTTTCAATTATTTTTTTGGTTGTGGCTCAGGGGCTCCTTCGTTGCAGCATGCATGTGGGATCTAGCTCCCTGACCAGGGTTGGAACTGGGCCCCCTGCACTGGGAACACGGAGTCTTAACCACTGCGCCACCGGGGAAGTCCCATGGAGGCTTTTTATTTTTTTCCAAGGAAGCTCATCACATATTCAATTCTAAACTTCCTCCCTGGAAATACGATCGTAAGACCCTTTATTGATTGGGAAATGCTCGTGCTGTGTTGTACTTTCTTCCCACTCCTCATTCTAACACAGAGCAAGCAGGTTTTTCAAAGAAGGAAAGTCATTCATTCATACATTCTGTAGAGCCAGCATCTAGCTTTATTGCTCCAGACTGGGCGGTTCTCTCCTTTCTCACCTTGAAATAGCCCATATCTCCACGTTCTTCTCCAGGGTTTTGACTCTTTCAAGTTGATCTTCTGGTGCAAGTCCATGTAACATGCTCTTATATGGCATATGGGATTTGTATGTCAGAAACTTCATTAACCCAGATATACAAAATTTTGCTGGCTGATTATCAAAACCCCAAAGTGGACCAATAAAAAAAAAAAAACATCTTCCCTATAAAGCATCATTTAATAGTGGCACTTGAGTTGCTTTGCCCAGATATGGTCATTTATCTTTTCAAACACCGTAACAGTTTACTCACTCCAATAGGTTTTCATTCAGCACCAGCTAAGCCCGGAGTTCCAGGCACTGGTCCATGCCCCAGCGACGCAAAAACTAAATCAGACAGTCCTTCCCACGGAGGAGCTTATGCTCTATTGAAGGAGACACCGTGTAAAGCAGCCACATGTTATAGATTTCCCAGCAGTGAATCTATCCTGCGATTATTCTATTAAGATCCCCCTCCCCCAAGCATCCGTAATTTGGCAAACCCATAAAATAGGACTAGTCCTTTCTGCTTGGACTAAGCCTTCTTTGAATGTACAGTTTCTTGGGTCTGATCTCGGGGAGGCAGCAGTGAGAGGTGGCGTGAAGCGAGATCTTGATTCCCTGCCCAGGAACTGAACCTGGGGAGCCCGGATGAAAACCAGGAATCCCAGCCACCACACCGCTTGGCTCTTGCCCCCCATGAAAAATGCATTTCTCACGGAGGCAAAACTCTAAAAACAGGTACAGAGTTTATTATTAGAGACACAGCACAACAAGTGGGAGAGCACACAGAGAAGCAGTCTGTTTAGTTAAGACAGAAGCAGGGCAGAGATGCACACGGGAGAGATAGGGTGTGGGCGTCCCCCCAATAAGGAGGAGCGCAGTAAAGGGGCGGTTACGTCATTCATACAGGGCAGTTCTTCCGGGTCTCTGTTCACCTCCGGCCAATTATCTGGTTTCTTTCTCCGCACCTGCCCTGCCCTAGCACCCTCCCCAACACGCGTGTGCAACTTTTTTCCAAGATGGATTACAGCCCAGAGGCCTATGGGACGGCCTTAGCATCACTTATTATGGGGTGGTGCCCCCTCCTTTTTGACCCCGAAGGAGCCTTTCTGCACATGTGCAATGTCTCCCTTGCCCCAAGGATGGGAAACGTATGATCTCTTGATCTTTTCACAGGGTTTAGCCCCTCTCTGTCCCTGCCATAAAAGGGTCCAATGTCCGGTTATCTACCTTATTCCTGTTGTTGTTTCTTATATCGAAGTGCAGATCTCGAAATATAGACAGGAGTCAGGTCATAAATATGTAGTCTGGAGCCGGTTTGTCTCTTTCCTCAGGAAATGTAAACAGGGGACTGGTAATGAATGTCCGGCCTGGAGCTCATCTATCTTCTGCCTCAGGTCTAGTTAGATGTTCCTCTCTTGTCCTCCCTTAGAACTTTGGGGTCCTCTGTCTCAGCACCTACCTTACTGGGTTTGTCTGTTTATCGTCTCTTTCCCAGCCTAAACCAAGTGAAATGTCAGGAGAAGATTGTTCTTTCCAGTTTTGCATCCCTCGCGCTCTGGGGGCACACACTTGGCACAATGAACATTTACTGGCTGGCTGGATGGATGGATGGATGCAGGATGGATGAGGTGACCCCTAACCTGAGTCTCCAATGACCACGGAGGCAGCCATCCAGGAAAGATGGAGGGCAGGTGCACAGGTCCCACCTTTTCATTAAATCCTATAATCCTTACTTGAAGGCATGCCTGTAAACTAGATGATAACCGTGCAAAATAGTTGTCTAGAGAGGCCATCTACTCATTCCAGGGATCTGTCACACTTCCATACGTTTGGAGTCACCTCTGGGAAAGCTAGTTCTAAGACTTTAGCGCATTCTTCTGAAAGTTCTTGGGGCAGGCAAATCTTTGTTCTTTGAGATTTGATTTAAATTTTGGAAACAGGTCAAAGATATTTCAAGCAGAAACTTTTCTGAATCCCTCATGCTTAGAGCGGTGTCTGGCACATAGCAGGTGTTCAAAATGTGTATTGAGTGAGTGAAAGTATTTCTTTACTCCCAAATCACGCTTGGCTAAAAATGATTATCCCGTTTGTCTATGTGACTCGTAGGGTCACGTCATTCCTATGGGACTCAGAGGGTCCTACGGCTATTCCAGTGAAAAATTCCCCCAAACTTTTGAGGATAGATAGTAACTTCGGAATAACACTACAGCCACCTGAGTCACTTCAAAGGACATGGGTCCTCTCTGCTTGGACTAAGGCTTCTCTGAATGCACACTTTCCTGGATAAATGATCATTAAATAAATATTAATCTTTGTGTACTATAATTACATGTGTAAATTGATGCTATTTTCAATGAATAAGTGAATTAATCATCACCAGAGACTGACTAAGGAAGCCAGGGCTTCTAAGGGTTCAGATAGAGGTAGAAAGGCCTCCAGTGCATTTTCAGAAAATGACTTTTCTGTGTGAGATTTTTTTTTTTTTTTTTTTTTTTTTTTTGCGGTACGCGGGCCTCTCACTGTTGCCGCCTCTCCCGTTGCGGAGCACAGGCTCCGGACGCGCAGGCTCAGCGGCCATGGCTCACGGGCCCATCCGCTCCGCGGCATGTGGGATCTTCCCGGACCGGGGCACGAACCCGCGTCCCCTGCATCGGCAGGCGGACTCTCAACCACTGCGCCACCAGGGAAGCCCCATTTGCTGAGTTTTTGTGAAAAATGTAATGGACTTAAAAATCGTCTGTGGAACTCCACCTAGTGTATTTATCCATCTAAAGCCAGTGTTGTGGTTGGTCATTTCTGTGTCCCGACCATGGTTAATCTGTGTCCATGGGACATTGGGAAGCTAGTGAGAGTTTGGGTCTGTTGGTGCAATTTGTTCTGTGAATAGAACGTAAGAGCTGGTCAGAGTTGATTGGTGAGAGGAAGCTTTGTGTTTTGCTCTCCTCTTCAGAGAGAAAGAAAAAGTAGCTAAGATTAGGATTACTTATTAAAATAAAGGGAAATTTCCTGTACTGGAGAGCTATCTGTGCATCTATCTCATTTCCACTCTGTCCTACATGCTCCCTGTGAGTTGGGGGTGGCGACACATCTTCATGTGTGTGTTTATCCAACTTGGCCTGCAACGAAGTCCAACATACAGAAAGTGTTCAACAAATATTGGTAAATTGATTAAATAAAACAAGTATTAATACACTTGTTTGATGAAGGACAGATTGAAGGAGTGGGGAATCTATGCAAGGAAAATGATACGTGAGCCAGGATGCAGGGGAGATTCTTGGAAGGAGCAAATGCAGGTTCAAAGAAGAAAAGAAAGAATAATGGAGGCTGAGAAAGAAAGAAAGAGTTTGGTTTTAATATACTTTTTAAAGCCCAAAATATTTCATATATCTGAAATGGGAGAAAATGCCATTATTTCCCTCATTATGAAAGACCCAAGGGGAGCGTCACACATTTCCACCTAGAATGAATATCTGGTAAAACGCAGATGGGGAGCCCCCACCAAGCTGTGCCAGGCCCCTCCCCGGGCCCCTCCAGCCCAGAGGGGAGTCCACCCTCTTTGTGCAGCAGGTGGACTCCCAGTGTCAGGCTTGGGGCCTGTGGGCTGCTCTTTGGGGTGTTCCAGGCCCCCCCCAACCACCTCCTGTCTGAGCTAAGCTGCCTTGTGTGTCCCTGCCAGTCACTCATTTCCTCCAGCTCCTGGGACTGCCTGGCCCCTGCCTCGCCCTCGGGCTCACATCGATACCCAGATCCCACCTCCACCTCCTCCAGGAAGACCTCCATGCTTGCAAGATGCCTGGCTCAGCTTTGCCCATCCCCAGTGTTGGACGCATCTCACATTCCTTTTTCCGTTCTGCTCTACTGTGTTCTTGGTCCACTTTGGGGAAGTTGGGTGTTGGTTCTTTTATCTCCTAAACATATCTCTCCCTGCCAACCCAGAAAAGCCCCAAAAGAGAAAACCACAGCAGAACCAAACAATATAAAAGGCCAGCAGTGTCGGCTCCCTGTAACCTCACCTGCCCTGGGGCAAACTGTCTCGCACGCAGGTGGATGGCACGGCCACCTGTCTGGATCCTTGCTGTGAGTGTGCAGGTCAGCAGCAGGGGCTGGAGGGAGCAGGATTTGAAGGGGTTGAGCCCTAGGGCTAGACGGGGAGGCCGGGGTCCAGCAAGTAGGGAGAGGCTAGGGGTGGTGGCGACCAGGCCACTCCCAGGTGTGGGGCCGCCAACCTGCACCTCTGATGCTGGCGCCTGTGATGACACATCATTTGTACGAGTAACACCTTTTCAGCACCCTTCACAAATATGAACTTCACTCTTAGATGTGCTTTGAGTGAATGGATAATTTGGGGGCAATACTACCTACAAAACCCAGGCTCTTTTAAGAAAGGATGTATCCCAGAGTTTGCAAAAACTAAACAGGAGGATTAGGACTTCTGTGAGGCTGGTAACAGGTGGTTCAGGGTGGATGGGTGAGCAAAACCAACAAAATCTAGATTTTTAAGGATTGTCAGGGGCTTAGCTCACAGCTGGACTCCACAAACATTTTGTTTTACCAAGTACTCGGGGATCTTGGCTCCCTTGGACTTTCAGGAATTTTCGCTGAGAGGTAGAGTTTTAAATGTCATTTTCTTTATGCTAAAATAGACACTGGGGCTTGGGATTTGAGAGAACACTGGGGTCCTTTAGTCTAATGCTGAACACCTATTATTGGCTATAAAATTAGTTTAATGGCTCATCTAAACAAGTAGTAGAACGAAATAGAAAACGTCAGCATTCATCTCACATAGTAAGAGTAAATATTGTTTAAAGAAAGTGTTGTTTCCTTTATATATATGCATGTGTATGTCCATGTGGGCATGTTCATGCATATGTGACCTGAACAAAGCACATCTTTTAGAAAAATCCCAAATATTAGAAACCAATATTTTTCAAAGAGGATGATAAAATGCACTAACACCGTGAAAAAATAAAGTTCTGATACATAAGAATACATCTTAATTTAAAAATATATTATTCTCAACTTTACTATAAACACTTTAGCTGACATGTTTCAAAGCCAGGAATTAGATACAGGAACACCTGTTGGGTGTCATCAGTGGCTGGATGGCTCCTGCACATTTGTGACACCACAAAGGACGAACTTTAATTGAGGTCGGTGGAGGGCAAGCTAATTTTGGGTCCCACCATCCATTTTCTCTAGCACTTTCCTCTCTTCTTTGCGTCCTTTGTATTATTTACGTTGTCTGGACTGCAACTGACCAATGGACGCACCATGTCCAGGGCTGAAGGACAAGTGGCATCTGGATACATGGGCAGGTCCAGAGCACAGGCAATGCCGCAGTGCTGGCCCCAACTTTGAGCTGAGGGTCTGGACCTTGTACTTCTGTGTCAGCCAATTGTGGGCAGAGGATTGCCCCTGAGGCTGTGGGCTAGGACGACCACCGATGGTGTCATCACAACCTTCCTCTTCGCACACAGGGATTATGAACCGTCCTGTCTCCCTGTCTGCTTCCTCTGCCCCAGCTCTACCTCTCCTCAGGGCTGGGCACCAGCCACGTCTCTGGACTTCCTGTGGGAACTGTCTAATTACCTACGGGAGAACGACATAGGTAATGGTTGATGAGGTACTGTATTTTAGTTAATGCAGTCCATAAGCTCATCGTCTCTTTTAGCAGCCACACGTCACCAGTGACTTGTATTATGAGCACAGATTTGTTCCACCTTCCGTTCCTGAAGCCACTTTTTGGACCCAAGTTCAAGTCATGTCATCTTTCCCTATTAAATCCCAACTTGTCAGATTTTGTTTATCATTTTCTTCTGGGAGCCCCAGTTCAATCAGCCAAGGCACGTACTCTCCTTCTGAGCTTTTAAAAACCCAGGAATGTGATGAGGATGTCTCTAAATTTTAATCCTAGCCCTTCAGTTTGTCTGTAGAAACTTCTCTACAGACTGACATCAGCCCCTCACCTAACGGAATTATTTTCTGGTTGCAAAGCCAATCGCCACTCACCCCATACTGTCAGTCAGCTCCTGGATCTGGATTTGCCCTTAAATTGGCATAAAAGACCATTTCACGTTAAATGTTGAACTAGAAATATGTAATGCTCGTGGCATTTCTGTAACCTACCAGCTTAGAAATCCTTTAAAATGAAGTGAAGATAGTATGATGTGCCTTGTTCTGGGTCTTCTACATATTCTTTCCTTTTCTGCATATTTATAACACGTCCTGGACAAAAGCAAAGCTGGTGAGAGTGCATGCCCACCTGCATCCCCACCTGCATCCCCACTTTCAAAGGCACAGCTGCGCTGGTCCGTCAGCCGCTATTCTGTGTCTTTGCCATCCTTCACCCTTCACTAGAGATCATGACGGAGACTCGGCGATTTCATTCCCAGTTTCCCCAGCGACTGGTGTATAATTCCTTTTTCGGACAGCCATCAATCCCTTTAGTGCTACTAAGTGCAATCACACGCTTGTGTACACTCATAAACACACACATACATATCCCACGCGACTCACCCTTCAACTTGGGCTTGTAAGTGATTCTTTCCCTATCTTCAATCTCAAACAAGGCTATTTTCCTCAACATCCAAGCTACCAACAAAATAGCATGATCCAATGGTTTCCTGTCATCAATTAGCCTGCTTCTAACAGCGGGAGATGGCCCAGTCTTTGTTGTCTGTGTTCCACCCAAATATAAGTTTTTAAAGTATTTTTCGAGTCATTGGCTTGGAGGGTGATTTCAGATGGGCTTTCACTTCCTGGGTCCTTAGTGCCACACTTGCTTTTCCTTTCATCATTTTCCTTTTTCTCTGTATAGTTTTTCTGGGCCACGTTAAACACCCTACACCCCCCTCCCTAGTCCAAGTCTTTCTTCATGTTTATGATCCCCTTTCTGAATGTCTCCCTTGGACCAGCCACGAGCCCCTGCCCCTAGCCCTTGCCCACGCACGTGTACACACACACACACTCGTCACCTGGACACTGTAACCTGAGAAGTCAGCCATCTCTTCTTTCCAAACTTTTGCAACTCGGGTGCATCCTTTTCCACGATGTCACATGAATCCCTCTTCTCTGAACTTTTAGCTACACATCGTTTTCCCTGTCACGTGAACTTCTAAAATAAAATAGGATCACCCTTCCACAATTCAGGGAACGCTGTTCTCCACAAATAAGCATCGATAATGAGACAAAATGAACACAGCTGAGTAACCCCTTCACGTCCACTACGTTTGTTGGAGTTAGACTATTCTTTTGTGTCCACGACAGAACTGAACGGTAGTCAGGAACACAACAGAGAACAGCTACTAGAAGTTGCGTTAATTAGAGTCATGTTTACGTTCTTACTGTCAATTTTATTTGGGCTGAATTCTCCTAAATTTAGTGTGATTCTTAAGGTTTCTTAATAAGAAATGGTAGGCGTGAACTTTTGACTATGTGTGAGCACAGGAAACCTGCATTTCTAACCGCAGATTCAATTAATTGAGGAAAGCACTTAGAAAAATCCCTGGTACATGGTAAGTGGCCAATAAATTCTAGTTCTTATAATAATATTTTTTGTTACTTTGCCAGCATTTTCACATTATGAGAGGTAGTCATGAGGTTTCACTTGACGAAGCGTGTGGTTATTTTAACAATAGAACAGGAACCCACACAATGAATTGGAAGATTGACGCTCTCTGGTTCTATCTTATGCTACTTATAATTCTAATATAAAATTCTCATGATCTACATTAGAGTTGAGTATAATGTTTAATAATGCCAATTGTTAAAGATACATCCTTCTATAGGAAGCCTTATGTTCCGGCTCCAAGAATAGAAAGTACATAACTCACACCGAAGAAGAATTGTCTGCAGAGAAAACTTAACTTTGTTCTTCTCAGTTGCCGTGTCTATCAGAGTGGCAGGTGATCCTTGATGTCTTGATCCTGGTTTTGAGTGGATGGGGAGCTCGGGTCAGAGTGCAATCAGCACGCTGCTCCTTGGAGGGAGAATTGCAGTCAACACGCTGCTTCCTCCGTCAAGAAAGTCTCACCACTAAAAAAAACCCCGCATCTTTAATGATACAGGTGGTTTATATTCTGGCCTCATCTCAGTATGAACACACGGGTAGGGTCATCAAATATAGCCAATAAAAGTACAGAACACCCAGTTAAATTTGAATTTTAGATAAACAATAAATACTTTTTTAGTATAAGTTTATTCCATGTACTATTAGGGACATGTTTTACTCAAATTTTTAAAAAAATAATAATAAATACTGTTTATCGGAAAAACAAATTTAACTGCGTGACCTGTGTTTTATCTGGCAAACCTAGACATAGAACTCTGAGCTAACTCTTTGCAGTTACCTTATTGCAATATGTGAGTGGTCAATCACAAAAATACTCTCTTCCCCCCTAAAACATCTCTGACGTTCATTTCCTGGATTGACAAGAAAGACTAATTAGTTGATGTTAAGAGTTAAGAATGATGGGTAAATTTTGAAAACTCCCATGAGAAGGGATTTTCTATTTTATTGTCCATTAATCTCGATATGGCAGGTGACTAGTGAGATTCCGTTCCAATATTGTTCAAGCATGAAATGACAGAACGGGCAGGTGCTCCAGGCAAATCTCCTTTCTGATTGCATAATGAGCTTTGGGCATATTAATAATGACCATTTTGCCTACATTAATTACAAGAGCATTATTTCTCCTGCTGGGTTTTCAGAATAGATAACGTGCTTTAAGATTTTCTTTCAATTAAAGCATTCAGTTGAATGAAATAGGGAACACAGACGTTTGAGCATGATTTAAACGAAGTGTATCAGTAATCACAATTAAGTGTAAATATAAGTGAGATGAGGTCATTTAAACCAATTTAGTGATATTTATTTATTAAAAAAAAATCTGTGTACTAGATAGTTTCACACGTATTTATTTTATTTAAATGTATACGAATGCACAGATAATTAGATAATATGTGAACCTAGATCCAGGTGTGCCTGGTTTAGAATCCATACTGTGGAGGACGAGGCTGCACCACATCCTTTCTGGAGGCTAGAACAGCATCTGGTTTTTGTGTTATTAATGGCAACAGCGGATGGTCTACATTTCCCATCTCACTCCCCTAGAACCACACCATCACGTCCCGTAACACATTTTATGTTCATAGTTTGTTTTCCATATTTCAATGTCTCTTCAAATTACTTACCTACTTAAAATTAGTCTTTGAGTCTACTCTTCAAAAGTAAATCAAAATCTCATAGCAATCTTACAGAATAGGAATTTCGGGCCAAGTGATCAGTTTGAGCTGAAACTTTTTTTTTTTTTTTTTTTTTTTTTTTGCGGTACGCGGGCCTCTCACTGTTGTGGCCTCTCCCGTTGCGGAGCACAGGCTCCGGACGCGCAGGCTCAGCTGCCATGGCTCACGGGCCTAGCTGCTCCGTGGCATGTGAGATCTTCCCGGACCGGGGCACGAACCTGTGTCCCCTGCATCGGCAGGTGGACTCTCAACCACTGCGCCACCAGGGAAGCCCTGAGCTGAAACTTTTTATCATGAGGAACTAAAGCCCAGATTATCTAATTCTATTAAAATAACAATAAAAACAAAACGTAATGGACTGTATTTATTTTAAATACTTTTTACTATAGGAAAAATGAGCTTGGTGAATTATCAGTAAGTGAACATATTCACATAATCTCACCTACACCAAGAAATAAAATAACCAGGATGCCAAAGCCCTTTTATACGACCTCCTGATTTCTACTCATCCAGCTTCTTCAAAATTAACCGCTGTCCTGAGGTTTAATTCCATAGATCAGTTGTTCCTGGTTTTGAAAGTTTTGTAAGTAGAATTATACATTCCACATATTCTTTGTAAATAGCTTCCTTTACTCAACATTATATGCGTGTGATTCATCCACATTCATCCATCAAGCCCCTAATATTGTCTTTAGGACACTTCCATATGCTTTTGCAAAGAGTTCACGTGGATCTAGGTATTTTTGACACTCTTTGTCCCTTTCAGAAATTGGTACCAAGTCTATGCTGAAGCCATAATAAGTTGAAAAATGAGCCCTTGTTTCTACTTTCTGGATGAAATTGGGTAATAATTGGTATTATACATCCCTAAAGCATTTAGTACAATTCACCAATGAAGCCAACTGGGTTTATAGTTTTATTTGTGGGAACTCTTTAAATTACAGATTCAGTTTTTTAAACAGATACAGCACCTTTCTGATTTCAATAAATTGTATTACTTTGCCTATTTTATTTAAAATTTTACTAAATCAAGAGTAAGGGGCTTCCCTGGTGGCGCAGTGGTTGAGAGTCCGCCTGCCGGTGCAGGGGACACGGGTTCATGCCCGGGTCGAGTATCTCCCTTTTTATTCCTGACGTTGGTAATTTTGCATTCTTTTATTTATTGTTGATCATTCTTACCAATGGTTTATCAGTTTTATGGGGCCCTATAAATAACTGAATTTTGCCATTCATGATTATACATTTGTTTTTTAGCTATACTCTGATCTTACCTTTATTATTCCCTTCATTCTACTATCTTTGCTTTTAATATGTGGTGTTTTTTCTGGCTTCTTGGGATGTAAGTCAGGTCATTGATGGCCTTTCTTCTTTCCAGTGTATTCATTTACTGTCAAACATTTCTCTCAAAACACAGCTTTAGCCACATCCATCAGCTTTTGATGTGTTATTTTCATTATAATCTGCTTCACAGTATTTTCCAACTTCTATTGTGATGTCGCTTTACCTGTGGATTATTTAAAACTTCTGTGTTTTATTTTGCAAAGCATGGGGATTTTGTCAAGTTTTTGTTATTCATTTTTTATTACAAATTTAGGTATTTTCACTGGGGTAAGCTATTTTACTCGGTATGAGACATTGCTTTAAAATTTGATGAAGCTTACTTTATGGCTCAGTGTACCGTAAATCTCAGTAAATGTTTCATAGGCAGCGAAAAAATGTGTGTTGTGTATTCCTGGCACGTGGCCCTCTGTGTATGTCAATTACAAGGGGAAATTGTAAGGTCAGGCTGGTTAATGGTGCACAAAGCTTTTATGTACTTATTGATGTCTTTCTCGGCTTCTTCTATTATATATTAAGAGATACATGTTAAAATTTCCCATTTTAATTGTAGATTTGTCTATTTCTTTTAATTCTGTGAATACTGAATATATTTTGAAGCTATATATCTAATTGCCTACAAATTTAGAATATTTTTGTCTTCCTAGTAATTTGATTATTTTGTCACTATTAAATTTCCTTCTTTTTCTCTGAAATACTTCTTTTAGTATTTACATTGTTTTGAATTAATTATAGTCAATTTTCTTTGTTTTTCCTTCCTTTTACTTTCAACCATTCCATACCTATTTTTCTTTTTAAGTAACATATGGTTGTGTTTTATTGTTTTTGTTTCTCTTTTTTTTTTTTTTTTGGTGATACGCGGGCCTCTCACTGGTGTGGCCTCTCCCGTTGCGGAGCACAGGCTCCAGACGCACAGGCTCAGTGGCCATGGCTCACGGGCCCAGCCGCTCCGCAGCATGTGGGATCTTCCTGGACCGGGGCACGAACCCATGTCCCCTGCATCGGCAGGTGGACTCTCAACCACTGTGCCACGAGGGAAGCCCTCATCTTTAATTTCGAACGTGGTCTATCTTTGTCTTCTTTCATGTTTCACTGAAGAATAACGTACGTACAAGGAAACTGTTCACATCATAAGTGTATAGCTTTGTGAATTTTCATAAATGAAACACAACTGTGTGACCACCACTTGGATGAAGATGCAAAATACAACCATCCCTCAGCAGTCCTTCGGTGCCCCTTCAGGCTCTTACCACCCAAGGCACGACAGAGTGAAGGAAGCCACAGGCTGTCACGTGCTTCAGCGTTCCCCCCGGGGTTTTCAACTCTCACCAAATTTTACTCACAAACCCTTGCCCATGGAGGGTCTCTGCCTCTTCAGCACTGGGAAACTTCCACTCACCCAGAAAATTCCAGTCTTTGGTGTTATTTTATTCTCTTTATGGCTGAATATCTATATCTCACATCTTTATCCATTCATCTGTTGATGGACATGTAGGTTGTTTCCATGTCTTGGCTATTGTGAATAGTGCTGCTATGAACATAGGGGTGTGTGTATCTTTTTGAATTAGAATTTTCTTCAGATATATATGCCCAGCAGTGAGATGGCTGGGTCATATGGTAACTCTATTTTTAGCTTTTTTAAGTATATGATTTTTAGTTGTCCTATCAGTTCAATATTCTATATCCCTCATTCTTTGCCTTCTTTTGGATTATTTAAGATTTAAGCCTATTTTATCATTCTGTTTTTCTTCTTTCTAGCTCTATTGCCTTTTTAGTTATATTTGCTTTTACCATTCTTTTAGTGGTTACCCTAAGGATTACCACATATATTTTACTATATTTTGAACAAAACAAGGACTTTAAGAAGCTTAACCATATTGACTCTTCTCTACCAATTTACTATGTCTGTGCTTCTAATTCTTTTATAATTTAAGTCCTACAACCTTATTATTGTTGTATTTGCTAGTATGCATACAGATGTTTTTAAAAAAATTTATTTATTTATTTATTTATATTTACTTTTGGCTGCATCGATTCTTCGTTGCTGTGCACGGGCTCTCTCTAGTTGAGACGAGCGGGGGCTACTCTTCGTTGCAATGTGCAGGCTTCTCATTGTGGTGGCTTCTCTTGTTGCAGAACACAGGCTCTAGGCTCACAGGCTTCAGTAGTTGTGGCACGTGGGCTCAGTAGTTGTGGCGCACGGGCTTAGTTGCTCCGCGGCATGTGGGATCTTCCCAGACCAGGGCTCGAACCAGTGTCCCCTGAATTAGCAGATGGATTCTTAACCACAGAATTAAAAAAATATATATATTTTTCCTTTTCTATTGCTTTTTATTGCATCTCTGAGCTGCCATCTGGGAACATTTTCCTTCTGTCTGAATTTCATCAATAATATGTCCATTTGTGCACGTCTGCTGGTGATAAATTATCTTACTTTTTGTTTTTCTGAAAATGTTCTTATTCCATTTTCAATTTTAAGAGATGTTTTCACTGGATGTAGGATCTAGGTTGGCAGCTTTTTTTTTTTTTTTTTTCCAGCAGTTTGGAGATATTTTTTTGTTTTCTGATTTCCTGGTTTTCTGTTGAAAAGTTAGAAAATCAGTCTTATTGTTCCTCCTTTGAAGGATAAGGTGTTTTAAATTGGATCCTTCTACATTTTTCCCTTTGTCTTCGCTTTTCAGCAGTTTTACCAGGATATGCCTAAGTACAGCTTATTTTTATTTTTTTGGTATTGTTGTTGTTGTGTGTTTTCTGTGTGTATTTATCTTATTTGGAGCTAGTAGAAAATTTTGAACTTATTTACTAGTTATCGTGATATCAGTTTCGTAAAATTCTCAGCCATTAACTTTTTAAATATCACTTTAGTCCATTATTTCTTTCCTTTCCAGAATCCCAGCTAAAGACATCATAGAACTTTCATCCTTGAGGTGTGTCTAGTCTGATTACCCTCGCTCAATTGATTTTTATTTCAAGAGTTTCAATTAATGTAATCTTTAGTTCTAGAATTTAATTTTATTTTTTTATAGTTTCAATTACTGCCCAAATAATCTTATTTTTAAACTTCTTGACATATTTACTATACTTATTTTATGCTCTTCTCTCGTAATCTTATTATCCAAATTTTTTTATATCTCACTTTACTGTGTGATTTCCGTTGATTTCTGTTACCTTATTTTCTTGTTATTTCTAAGTCTTATCATTTTTGATCGAATGCCAGACCTGTGTATGATAATTCTAGAGACAATCTGAGCTTCTGAATAATATTGTTTCCTTCAGAAGGTTTTGATTTTGCTCCCAGTGGGCATTTAGACCGTAAATCTAGAAATCCCAAATCATCTTAATCCTGTGAGGGCCCAAGGTGAATGAGGTGGGCTCTCGTCCCTTGAAGTCCTGATTTATCCTGGTTCTCTTTTACTCCCAGACTGTAGCCTTTCACTTTACTGCAAGCCTGTAATATTGAAACGGTCCTTCCTCTTTGGCACATCCTGATTTCCACCTTTTACCCTTTAGCTGGAAACTGCTTAGCTGTCCCTTAAAGATTCCTTTTAGAATTGGCAAAGGCTCCAGAGAAAAAAGCAGCACAGGTCCTTGTTTCCCAGTCTTAGGCCTGTAAATTTTTTCTGCCGTACAGATTTCTTTTTTTTTTTCTTTTCTTTCTTTTTTTTGTGTAATTAATCTAGTTTTTCTCTTTATGACTGGTAGGCTTAAGGCCAACCAGGTCCATTATGCTGGAAGTATAACCCCATTTGATGGAATATTTATGGCGCAAACGTCAGAGGTCCTAATTATATGAAGCAAACATTGATAAAACTGAAGGGAGAAATAGACAGCAGCATAATAATAGTAGGAGACTTTAATACCCAACTCTCAGTAATGGATGAACAACCAGACAAGAGGTCAATAAGGAAACAACACTATACACCCACTGGACCTGACATCTACAGAACTCTCTAGCCAAGAACAACAGAATAAACCTTCTTCTCAAACACACAAGGACCATTCTCCAGGATACAATACATGTTAGACCACAAAATAAGTCTTATCTAACTAAAAAAGATGGAAATTACCTAAAGTGTCTTTTCTGATTACAATAGAATGAAACTAGAAATCAATAGCAGAAGGAAATCAGGAACATCCACAAATACATGGAAATGAAACCACGCACTCTCAAACAGCCAAAGAGTCAAAGTAAGAAGCACACAGGGAATTAGAAAATCTCCGGTAACAAATGAAAACAAAAACACAACATATATATCTCACAGGATGAAGTGAAGGGGTACAAAGAGGGAATTTTATTGGGGTAAATGCTTACATTAAAAAAGAAAAAAGATTTCAAATCAACAACCCAATTTTACATCTCAAGGAACAAGAAAGGGAACAAACTAAACCTAAATCTAGAGGAAGGAAGAAAATAATAAAGATTAGAGGAGAAATAAGCAAAATAGAGAACAGATAAACAATAGAAAAAGTCAACAAAACTGAGACTTTTTTTGAAAAGATCAACAAAATTGACTAATCCTTAGCTAGATTGACTAAGACAAAAGAAGGAATACTCAGAAAATGAAGTCAGAAAAAGAAGAGGGGACTCACAACTGAAGCCATAGACATAAAAATGATTATGAGAGAATACTATGAACAATTATGAACCAACAAACTGAATAACTTAGAAGAAATGGATAAATCCTAGAAACACACAGCCATCTAAGACTGAATCATGAAGAAACAGAAAATCTGAACAGATCTACACCTAAAATGGACATTGAATCGATCCCATCCCAGTAAAGAAGAGGCAGGACCAGATGGCTTCACAGGTGAATTCTACCAAACATTTAAAGAATTAACATCCATTCTCTTCAAACTCTTCCAAAAAATTGAAGAGACGGGAATACCAAACTCATTCTATGAGGTCAGCATTACCTTAATACCAAGGCTGGACAAAAACAATACAAGAATAGAAACTGACAACACAATATCCCTGATGAATATTGACACAAAAAACCCTCAATAAAATACCAGCAAACCAAGTTCAACAGCACATTAAGAGGATTATTCACCATGGCCAAGTAGGGTTTATTTCTGCAATGCAGGGATGATTCAACATATGAAGATCAATGTAATATACTGCATTCAGAGAATGGACAAAAGCACATGATCATCTCAATTGATGCAGAAAAAGTATGTGATAAGATTCAACACTCTTTCGTGATAAAAACAAGAAACTAGGAACAGAAGGAAACTACTTCAACATCATAAAAACCCTATATGAAAAGCCAACAGCTCACATCGTACTCAATGGTGAAAGAATGAAATTTGCTCCTCTGAGATGATGGACAAGAGAAGGCAGGCAGTCTCGCCCCTTCTATTCAACATAGAAGTCCTAGCCAAAGCAATCAGGCAAGAAAGATAAATAAAAGTCATCCAAATCAGAAAGGAAGAAGTAAAACTGCCTCTGTTCACAGATGACGTGATCTTATATTTGCCAGGTATACTTCCAGGGACCAGAGCCCACCTCATTCACCTTGGGCCCTAGCTGGATTAAGATGATTTGGGATTTCTAGATTTATATCCTAAATGCCCACTGGGAGCAAGATGAAAAACAACCTACAGAATTGGAGAAAATATTTGCAACTCATATATTTGATAAAGAGTTAATGTCCAAAATATACAAGTACTCGTATACTCAATAGCAAAAAAAAAAAAAAAAAGCTAATTAAAAATGAGCAAATAACCTAAATAGACATTTTTCCCATAGAAGATATTCAAATGGCTAACAGGTACATGAAAAGGTGCTAAACAACACTAATCACCAGGGAAATGCAAATCAAAACCTTTTAGAATGGCTATTAACAAAAGCAAGAGGTAAATTCTGGTGAGGGTTTGGAGAAAAGGGAACCCTTGTGCACTGATTCTTCCACAGTCTCTTTAATTTCATCAACACTGTTCTTCTTGCGGACACCGTCCGTTCTGTTGCCTGCGGTTCTGCTGGGCTGTGTCTCTCACAGGGCTCCTCCCCCAAGCTGTGCGGATTCCACTGTGATGCTGGACGGCCCTTTCTCTCCATGAGACCAATTTAAAACTTAGAGGGCCCAGTATTTGCAGACAAAACCGCTCAGGATCACCCAGGGCTCTTTTTTTTCTGTGTCCTAATTCCCTTTAAAAGAACTTCTGGTTTTCACAACCTGATTGGTAATGACTTCGCAGGCTAAGTAGCAGTTGGACATTTTTCTGTAATCCTGCACTTTGCATGCTTGCTTTGAGGAGTATTGTATTTTCAAAACTGTCCAGCTGTTCGTAACGGATACCCACAGTTTCGGCACGTGATGGAGGGTTGTTTGCGTCTCCACTATTCAGAGTGAGGCCTGAAATGACAATCTTGACATTTTTGTGGTTACGTCTGTTGCAATGTCCTGTTGTGTCACTGTCAGACATGCTTCAGATCTGGAGCAGAGACAATGGGAAATATGAATATGTTTTTGAATTAATGCAATCAGGAAGCATACTTATAACTCCACATCTTAATAGTAAATATAAATCAACTTTTGAGTTGTGGCAACTTTTCCTAGTTAAGATATTTTTATTCATATATATATACGTATACACACACACACACAACTCATCTTGGTGCTTAAAATAGTTTTTTTTCTTGCTAATCTTACTGGTCTAAAAATCTTCCCAACATGCTGGGACGATTATCTGTCTGAGGAAAAACATTAAAACTCTCTGTAATTGGTAGATCCTATTGTGAAAAGGAAACAGCATACATGAGGCATTTTAGGACTGTGGGAGATTTAAAAATTGGTTATAATCTCTAAAGAAGGAGTTTGGGAGAAAACGTCTTGACATTATGAGTCTATTTCCAGATTTTTTTCTGAAAAAATCCCACTAGGGATGGGAAATGTGATACTGAAATGTGATATGAAAGTACATGGATTCCTGAGACGGTCAAATTTTGTGTCTGCATCTCAAATGTACTCATGAATTGTCCTCACAACAATCAAATAATAACACTAGTCGGGTCACTGGAACATTTTTTAAAAGTATACCAGCCACTGTGCTTTAGAAAACACGTCACTTTCCCCACAGCAGGGTGACGAGGCCGTGTGTGCACGGTGGCCCATGGAGGCTCCACACCACCGGCGGGCTGCGGGGAGACACACAACAGACACGTGTGGTCTGTTAGAGAGAAGTCCACTTGTCAGCCATGGGGGAACTGGGCTCCTGACCAGCCGCAACGTGGGGAGCTGGGATCCAAAGCGATGTTCTGATATCACCTCCCAGCCCCCAGGAATGAGCCCTGCGTGGTGCAGAGACGCCGTCTGGAATTGTGTGGACACCAGTGAATGCCTGCTGGAGCTAGAAACTTCGTCCTGGCCTTCCTTCCACTCTTGTATTTTTTTGCTCTCATCCCTTTCACTGAATAGCTTCGTTTTTAAAAAGCTATGTTTAACCATATTTTGCCTTTATGATGCCAAAGCAATCTCTTTTTTTAACTTTTTAGTTTATATTGAAATATAGTTGATTAACAGTGTTGTGTTAGTTTCAGGTGTACAGCAAAGTGATTCAGTTCTACATATACATGTATCTATTCTTTTTCAAATTCTTTTCCCATTTAGCTTGTTACAGAATATTGAGCAGAGTTCCCTGTGCTATACGGCAGGTCCTTGTTGGTTATCCATTTTATATATAGCCGTGTGTACGTGTCATCCCCAAACTCCCCATTTATCCCTCCCACTACGCTTCCCCGCGGTAACCATAAATTCGTTCTCTAAGTCTGTGAGTCTGCTTCTATTTTTTTCTTTTTTTTTTTTTTTTTTTTTTGCGGTACGCGGGCCTCTCACTGTCGTGGCCTCTCCCGTTGCGGAGCACAGGCTCCGGACGCGCAGGCTCAGCGGCCATGGCTCGCGGGCCCAGCCGCTCCGCGGCACGTGGGATCTTCCCGGACCGGGGCAGGAACCCGTGTCCCCTGCATCGGCAGGCGGACTCCCAACCACTGCGCCACCAGGGAAGCCCCTCTGCTTCTGTTTTGTAAATAAATTCATTTGTATCCTTTTTTTTTTTTTTTGTATCACTCCTGCATTTTCCTCAGATTAGGTCATTTTTATACCAAATGTTACTATTAATGGTTGCATCGCAATAATCCAGAGCGTGTTCTGAAGACCTTCATTCTGTCCCGTGAGCTTCTGCCCTGGTCTCGCAGCACGGGCAGCAGGAATGGGATGACGGGCAGGAAGAGGGAGCTCTTACATGGGATGAAACACGAACGGTGGCCAGAGATCCTCTGTCTTTGGTTCCCTGGCCCTTCCCAGCTGCACAATGACACCTCCTTTCAGTGCCCGGGTGTGAGCGCACCCGGAAGAAACCAAGTGCGCTGGGACATGAGTGGTCTTGGGTGCCCATGACCGAAGCATCCACCTGTGGTCCTGCACTAGCCGTGTGCAAGCCAGCAGGTGTGCCAGGCATGGATGGTCGGTGAGAGTCCGTGAAACAAGGGAGTGAGATCGGAGCTGAGCAGTCCTCTGTAGGAAGTGGAGAGGGTAGTCTGCCTCTTTCTACAGGGGTTTTGTTATTCGTGTAGGGTGTAGAACGGCAACTGTATTTCTATTACTGTTTGCTTTTTAATTTTGCAATACACCCTTTTAGCAGAAATGAGCTTAAAAAATGAAAATGCAACTCTAAGGAAAATAAAAATGAAAAACTTTTGAGAGTTGATGATGGACACATAATCTGTCCAGAATGTTATTCAGTATTTACCATCCACCATCCATTATAGAGACGTAGTGATTTCGCAGAATCTTGGCAGACGGAAGGCGCACATCTGCTAACAAAACCTCAGCTCCTATTTCCTTAGTTAGCAGTTATTTTAAGAAGTCTGTGCTCAAAGATGATGCTTGAATAAGTACAATTGCTGAAGGGGCATTACGTCTCACTTAGTGAAACTTGGCTTTTCACTTAGATCAAATGTCTGTGTTTCTACGTTAATTGTCTACATTTTTTTATTACAAGTTTTTGTGTGCATGCCTGAAAAGCAAGCTGATAGCTACCGATGTGTTACCTCCATTAGCAGGAGAAGAAGCCCCTGGTGCGCCTGAATATGGCCTACATTTCCAAGCTGCCCTTGCACCTGGGTGTGGCCATGCCTGTACCTTCTGGGCACCAAAACGTAACTAAGAATGAAAAGAGCATCTCTCAGAACTGTTCTCTAAGGAGAGTGAGCGTATCCTTTTCGGTCACCTTCTCCTTCCTAGGGGCTGGACTGTGGACATGATGGCTGGAGCCTAAGCAGCCATACTGGTCTATGAAGTGTCATCTAAGGAAGGCAGGCAGCGGAGTGGAAGCTAACCACTCTGGCTGCCCCTCTTTTAGGAGTGAGAGTGATAAATGTGCACCTTATACGAGCCACTGGAATGTCTGAATGTAAAATAAGTACCTTTTATTGCAGCAAACCTCATCCTAACTGAATCTCTGGGTTTATTATTCCTTTTTCACTTTCAGACTAGGGAAATATTTCTCTCTCAATGATCCATTCAAATCAGTGAGGCCTTTCTATGGGGTTGGGGAAATGGCAGTGGAGGCTGCTACATAGATTAATTATCTTCTCCTGTTTCAGTGCTAACTTTTTCTGAAGAGATGGTTTTAGGAGTTGAAGGAATTGACTTTTTAAACCCTGCTTTCCATATTCAGTTTTCCAATTGTGACTTGAATATATTACCCCAAGGCCATTCGGAGAAACTGGATCACTACATTTGGCATACTTTAACCGAGATGCACACCCTCCTTAATGACAGCAAAGAGGCACACTTCCCCCCAGCTGCACCGTCCAACAGTTTCTAAAAAAGATTCAAATAAAATATCATGGAATCTGAGAATGGAGGGTTTTTTTTTCAACCCAACACAGACCAAAAAATTCATTTTAACACTTGTCAGCAGATATAAATCTGAAACAGAATATAAAAGCTTCTCCGCGTGCCCAGACACACCACCATTCTAAGGGAAATGCCAACCAGAGCCTTGTCATGTTTCCTCTATTTATCCCCAAATGGGGGTGGGAGAGGATGGGGGCAGCTCTGTGTTTAAGGTGATGGATGCTTTCATGGCTGTCTCCTTCTCGGTCCTGAAACGTGGCACCTTCTGGTGTGGTCGGCGCATCCTGGGTCCCAGGGGTGCCGCTGTGCAAAGCCACAAAAATATCTGCTGAAATCCCAGCTCCACGGCTCGGTGTTTGCATAACCTCCAGGGGTTTAGTCAATGCCTTTGCAGTTCCACACCCTCATCCGTGGAACTGGATAACAGTCGGCCTCTTAAAACTGTTGTGAAGGTGACTTGAGATAATCGAGTGAAAAACATGTATTCTCCTGATACATGTGCTGTAGGCTGAAGCCCCTTTTGAGGGGAAAACAGTTGTTTTTTAAACCTCTCAACAGTTATATGAGTGTGATGCCACTTAAGGGAGAGGACACAGGGGACAAGCTGATTCATTTAAGGCGGGGTCCAGGCGTGCAGAGTTTCCCTCAGTCAATCTGAGTCTCCGAATCAGAGCTGGCTGCAGGCTCTCCACCTCTGCAAAGTGACAGCCCATCACCCCCAGAAGTCTGTTCCGTGGGCGTGAAAGGCTGGCCTGCCTTGGAGTTGCGATCGTTCTGTGGCTTTCTGTTATTTCCCGGAGTTGATCTCATTGCTCACTGTCAGCAAGTGGACGCCCAGAGATGGAAGCCCCCTCACTTGGGAAACCGCCTGAGCAGAAGCTGTGTGTTTCATCTTCTCTGGAGGTGCCACTTCCCGACTGTCAGTTTCAGTCTCCAGATCTGCTGCGAGAACGCCAGCTCCACTGATAGCGGCCTTATTGAATTCGTTTCCACGCCTACATCAGGGAAAATGGAAAAGTTTACTTGTGTAAATTATACCTAAAGCGGGCTCCTGGTGGTTGCTGCGTTAGCTTGTCATTTACCGTGAATCTTGATGGTTCACGTTGACGCTGGACCGAGTGATGCCTCTGGAAGCCGTGCTTTTATGCTTCACGTCGCTCACGCCTTCTCTTAGGCTTGTCTTCCTGCTGTTTGGAAGGAAGGGAAACACACTCACGCACAAACACGCACACACAAAGATTTGAGGTCTCAACATGCTTTTGGGTGAGGGCTGGGCTGAAGCCAAATGACTGGCAAAATCTTCCCATTTCTTCTTTTTCAGAGAAGTTGGCAGTTGAATGTAAACAAGGCTTGTTGAAATGGAAAATCTCTGGGCATAATTAAAGTCAATGAAACTCGAGCCTATTCTCAATGTGTTTCTTTTATTTTTGGAAACTTTAATTTCTTTAAAAAAAAAAGGCTGGAAATATGGAGGAAATAAACAGTAGATTTAGAGTGAAATGTTCAATAACCGTATTTTTGAGATGTAAGGCCTAGTGCATGTTTGCACATACACATTTGAGTTTTCTGTCCTGCAGAGATGGAGTAATTTCACCTCACAAAGGGCTGCCGTGTTGTAAAAACCATACAGATTGCAAAATGCCGAGCTCCTTTTTCTCCCCTCTTTCCTCCCTTTTTAAATTTTTTTTTATTTTTGCTGTACACGGGCCTCTCACTGTTGTGGCCTCTCCCATTGCGGAGCACATCCAGATGCCTAGGGCCAGCAAGCTGGCCAGCCGGCAGGGACAGCTATGGGATGGCTTGTTCTAGGACATGAGGGCAGAGGGTCGGCCGGTGGCCAGGTCACGTGGGCCTTGTAGTCACTGTAAGGACATCGGCTTTATCTCTAGGAGCAACGGGGCGGAGACCCACTGGTGGGGAGAGCAGAGGAAGGACGCTAACTTGCTCATGTTTTAATAGGTTGTCTCTGCTGTCAGGTGGAGCACAGGCTGTTGGAGGGTAAGGCTGAGGCCAGTAAGGACACCGCGACAGGCACTGAGACCGGAAGGGACAGCGGCCTGCACCGGGTAGAAGTGGAAGAGGTGGCAGGAGTGAGAGAAGTAAAGGGGCCAAGTATGAGTGCAGGGCTTTGAAGCCTAGCTCTTCCCCGGGGCACAGGCGGAGATGCCAAAATGCCGGTTAGCAGCTGGGGGTCATGGGTCTGAAAAACTGGAGCTCGGCTTCGTCTCATCTGAACGTTCCAGGGACAATGTGGTTTGGATGTGCTGGCTGCCTTCCGGAAGGTTCTCCACGTGCATGACCCATCACATCCGCTTCTCATTCTTTCACCCACTCACTCCCTCAACACTGACTGACCTTCCTGGCTGTGGCCTTCAGGATCCTGGCAGGGTCATCAGGACAGTGGATTATTCAAGGAGTTGAAAGGAACAAAGGTGTCCAGGTTTTGGGGGGAGGGCCCTGAGTCTTCCGCTCCCCAGCCCTGCTCTGTCCCCCAGTCCTGGGGGGAGGCGCGTTCCCCAGGAGCTTCGACATCTGGACAGAAAGCTGGTTTCAGAGAAAAACAAATACCGTATGCTAACACATATATATGGAATCTAAAAAAAAAAAAAAAAAGGTTCTGTAGAACGTAGGGGCAGGACAGGAATAAAGACCCAGATGTAGAGAATGGACTTGAGGACGCGGGGAGGGGGAAGGGTAAGCTGGGACAAAGTGAGAGAGTGGCATGGACATATATACACTACCAAACATAAAATAGATAGCTAGTGGGAAGCAGCCGCATAGCACAGGGAGATCAACTCGGTGCTTTGTGACCACGTAGAGGGGTGGGATAGGTAGGGTGGGAGGGAGATGCAAGAGGGCGGGGATATGGGGATATATTTATATGTATAGCTGATTCACTTTGTTATACAGCAGAAACTAACACAATATTGTAAAGCAACTATACTCCAATAAAGATGTTAAAAAAAAAAAAGAAAGCTGGTTTCAGGTGCCAGGGCTGGGTGCGGTGGTGACAGCACTGCTGTAAGTGTGACAGCCTCGATTCTGGTCACAGAGCCCTAGCCTCTCCATCAGGAGCCCAACTCCTACGAGGGTACCAGGACCCCATCGCGAACTTGGCCGGCAAAGTCTCGGCCAGGGCTCACTTACCTTGTGCATCTTTAGGTGCAATCATCCTAATTAGAAAATGAGCGGAATTGTGACTGTTTCGTTAAACACTGACACCTGATGCTGGCCTCACTTGGTTACTGTTCATATTCACTTTATTTGTTACAAAAGAATGCTCCAGCCAATACACCCTATGAGAATCAACTGAAATATTGGATAATATGGCTTAAAATGAGTCCTCATTTTTTTCTGTTCATGTACCTGTGGCCAGTGCGCTGACTTACAGGGTGTCTGGAGCCAACTTCTCTGCACAATACACACGAGTCTGGGACTTAGAGGAACGAGGGCTCAGCCTTTCCCCCCTAATTGACAGAAGTTTAATTTCCTAGTGTGAAACGAAGGGACCCTTGCTTTGTGATAACTCAGAGAAAATAAAGGACACGGTTCACTGGAACCCTGTAGCGATGGCAACGGGAGAGGCTTGTTTTTACTGATGTGACTCCCTCCTCGCGGCCGTCTCACACAGGTCCACATCCACGGTCACAGGAAACGGGATTTAAAGAGACACTTTTGGTACCTTTTGGGTATCAAACGTGCTTATTAGTACTGAATAAAAGGAAACCCATCTTGCCTTTCCAAGGCTTTATCTAATGGGAAAGCAAAAAATACTTGGAGAAGAAGACATTTCCCAAATCAGCCTAGCAGCGACATCAGGACTTTGGAATCCAGAATGTCTGGTTAAGACCCCTGGCAGCCCCAGCTTGGAGTACAGTCGATTTACAATGTTGCGTTAGTTTCAGGTGTACAGCAAGGTGAATCAGTTATACGTACACATATACTGTTTTTTAGATTCTTTTCCCATATAGGTCTTTACAGAGTATTGAGTTCCCTGAGCTCTACAGTAGGTCCTTATTAGTTATCTGTTTTATATATGGTAGTGTGTATATGTCAATCCCCATCTCCCAATTTATCTTAGTGAAGTGAGTCAGACAGAGAAAGACAAATACCATATGATATCACTTATATGGGGAATCTAAAACATGATACAAATGAACTTATCTACAAAACAGCCTCAGCGTCTTCACCTGTGGCGTGAGGCAGTCACAGTGAGTGTGGGAGCTCTTCTCCACTCCTCCCCGGGCCCTTTTCCACCCTCTCTGCCTTCTAGGCCCATGTAGCCCTGGACCCCTGCCCTCCGGCTTTGGTTGGATCCAGCCCATGGGAGGTCATCTCAGGACTGGAGGCAGTGGGGTGGTCCTCACGCTCCTTTCCTGCCTCCTGGACCATTGTGAGTTCTTCCACTGGGGACAGAGCCTGGTGACACCATCCCCTCCCTGAGCCTTTCAGACCTAGTCCCTGAGTGTCACATCCACTCTTTTTTGTCCCCTTAATCTCAACGACACCTTTGTAAATTGTTCCTCGTGACATGTCTTTGACCACCCCCAAGTGTACCTTCTGTTTCCCGCCAGCGCCATGAACTGATGTACAAGCTTGTGGGATCAGGCAAATGAAGGCATGTACCTGGTTGCAGAAGCGCCCTACACTTAACAGGAACTTAATAAGCGTTAGTTCCTTTCCCATGATATAAAGTAGCAAGTACAACAAAGAGACAGGACCACTTCTGAAATATTCATATTTCAGGCTAAGATCTTTGTGTTAGTCTTTTGTTGTTGTATAAAACATCATACCAGGGTTAAGGGGTGAAAGTATTTCGCTACGATGTCACTCAAAATTGTTCCAAAAAACAATCAAAGAGTTCACTAAATTAAAACACAAACAAAACGCTTTTTCCCACCGCTAACATCGACTTTGGCACGTCTAGGGGGTGGCCTTTGGTGTCGTAGTGAAAAGAACACTGAACATAACGTTTGGACACCTGTTCTCCAGTCTTTCTTGAGATTTACTTACTAGGACTTCCTGAAATGACCTCAAGGTCCTTTTACAGCTCTAAAAATGTTACGAGTTGGATACAATTTTATTAAGTTACCATAAATTCAGTGTGGTGTGGTGTATCTCAGGGTGGTGGGCTTCTTCTTGGAGCTGGTAGGATTCAACTGGTGTGACTTGGAAATGCTGAGGATAGAGCAGTGTAGACAGAGCTGGAGGGAAAGACCTTATCAGAGTTTGGTATCAGAATTATGTTGACTTCATAGAACAAGGTGGAAACCTTTCCCTCTTTTCTGTTGTCTGGAAAAGTTTATATATGATTTGTGTACTATTTTCATTAAGTATTTAATATAACTTATTAGTGACTTAAGCCATTAAAGCTTGGAGATTATTTTGTGGGAACGTTAAAAATACGGATTCATTTTCTTTAATAGGTATTAAATAATTCATATTTTCTAATTCTTCTTGTGTCACTTTTGATATATTTAATTTTTCTAGGAATTTGGTAAGTTTAAGTGTTAAAATTTATTGGCATAAAAGAGTTCACTGAGTCCCCTTATGACTGGCTTCTCCCATTGCGGAGCACAGGCTCCAGACGCGCAGGCTCAGCGGCCACGGCTCACGGGCCCAGCCGCTCCACGGCATGTGGGATCTTCCCGGACCGGGGCACGAACCCGTGTCCCCTGCATCGGCAGGCGGACTCTCAACCACTGCGCCACCAGGGAAGCCCTCATATATTCTTTACGTAGATTCCTCAGGTGTGTACATTTCACCACATTGCTTTACTCTGTTTTCTCTGTCTCTCCCTCTCTCCCACTGTGCGTGCACACACATGCGTGCACACACACGTGCACACAAGCACACCCCTCATTTTTTTCTGAATTGTTTGTGAGTTCGCTCATTGTTGACACGTTGCCCATTTATCTCTTAATATCTCCATGTGTCCTTAAAACAAAGACATCGTCCTATATAACAGCAGTGCAATTACTAAACTTCGGGAAGGGAACATTGGTACAGTCCTATTATCTGCTCCATGGTGTTCCTTCAGCAGAGGGGAGATCTGGACCACACGTTCCCCTGGGTCGTGGGGTCTCTGTGACCCTGGTGAGTTTTGCGGTGCTTCTGCACTGTTCATGTCATTCACCATCTTGAAGAAGAGAGGTCAGCTGTCTCGAAGGACATTTTCAGTTTAGATTTGTTGGCTGTTTCCTCAAGACTTTAGGCAGAAATACTACAGAACGGAGGCTGTGTCCTTCACTGCGCATCCCACCGAGGAACCAGGATGCCCACAGTTCCCCTTCTGGGGATGGTAACTTTAGTCAATTGACTGTGATCGTGTCTGTGAGATGTCTCCACTGTGAAGTTACTATTTTCCCCTTGGTAATTAATAAGAATCTTGGATGAGATACCTACGACTGTGTAAATATCTGGTTCCTCTTGAAAACCAGACAGAGCATTCTCTTATCCACAGAAATAAAGAAGCTAGAAGATAGTGGGATGATCCTAAGGGCTGAAAGAAAGAGCTGCCGACCTACAGTTCTTTATAGTGAAAGGATACCTGAAGAATGAAAATCAAATAACATCATTTGAAGACAAAACAAAACCTGAAAAGTCCTTGTATGGAGAAGAAAGTGGTCATTCACCTGAAGATGCTCGTGAGAAGAAAACAGAGCCCACAGACACCCAGTTCTCATGCTCTGGACATCACATTATCGCCATCTCTCTGCAGCTGTTCTTTCTTATGCTGACCAGCTGGCCAGCCTGACCTGGAGCCCTTTGCCTCACCCTGATCCTTGGCATATGTGCGTTGTGTAACTCCAGACTGATGTCTTGGGGTTTGATGCCTTGGAATCCTGACCTAATGGTCTGCTCACTCCATGTTTTCCATCCCTGGCTTGTCCTGGGCCTTCCTGTGGCAACTTCTTGCCCTGAGTCAGTAATCCAAAGCTGTTACGCTTAGATGCAACAATCTGAAATGTGATATACAGGTCTTAACAGCTAAGAATCTCAGAGTGCATTTTATCTCCAGACTCTGATAATGTATTAACTGTCATTTGCAGAACTGTGGTCTTCAGACCTCGTTTCCAAAGAGCTGTCCCAATCTTTCTCCAATAGATGTGCTATTACTGAAGGATCCAGATGGTTGCTGATTTAATTCAATTGCTAAGCAAGGGAGGAAAAAAGTCTGACCTACTCATACCTGAAACAAAGAAATCTCAGTTTAGGAAGAAGCTTAGCCTGCTTAAAACGTTGCAAACGTTTTGATGGGTCGGATGGGATCAGTGCGACTTGAAACCACCTGAGAGGAGCGCTTTTGCAGGGCACACGGCTAACGGGGGGTGTTAGAGGCAGTAATTTCATACCCACTGACGCCACACGTGGAGGAAACTCTTGTGCAAGGTGTGGGCCGTTGGCGGCATCTGCGGCGAGGAGGCCTGCGGGGCCTGTGTGAGTTTCCTTCTCCAGCTGACATAAGGACGGGGTCCACAGTCCGGTCCCATTCTAAAACGCGGATATCGCTTGTACGTGGAATCTAAATAGATGATACAATTGAACTGATTTACAAAACAGAAATAGACTTGCAGACACAGAAAACAAATTTATGGTTCCCAAAGGGGAAACGTGCAGGGGAAGGATAAATTGGGAGTTTGGGATGCACGCCACTATATATAAAATAGATAACCAACAAGGACCTACTGCGTAGCACGGGGGACTATATTCAGTACCTTGTAATAACCTATAATGGAAAAGAATCTAAAAAAGAATATATGTATATGCATAACTGAGTCACTTTGCTGTACATCTGAAACGAACACATTATAAATCAACTGCGTTTCAATAAAAAAATTTTAAAAAAGAAAAAAATGCTGTGGTTTTCATGTTCTTATTATTCAATTAATAATACCAGTATCTCATTCATATCTTTAAACCAAATGTTTTCATAAATGTAGCAATTTCCTTTTGAAGTAAGGAATAGCAACACAGCTACTTAGCAATAGCCTCGATCGTTAAAATAACTTGCTCCCGGGCTTCCCTGGTGGCGCAGTGGTTGAGAGTCCGCCTGCCGATGCAGGGGACGCGGGTTCGTGCCCCGGTCCGGGAAGATCCCACGTGCCGCGGAGCGGCTGGGCCCGTGAGCCATGGCCGCTGAGCCTGCGCGTCCAGAGACTGTGCTCCGCAACGGGAGAGGCCACAACAGTGAGAGGCCCGCGTACCGCAAAAAAATAAAAAAATAGCTTGCTCCCTCTTGCAAACACACCCATCAGCATTTTCAAGCCAGAGGAGTATGTGTTGGGAGGGGAAAAAACGACAATCCTTAAGCCAAAATGTAATAGCATGGCAGTTCATTACTTGGCACAGAAACTCATTCCACAGAATTCAGAGTATGAGAGATACTAAAGGGGTCAAGTGAGAAATGACAGCATAAAA
Organism: Phocoena phocoena; assembly: GCF_963924675.1. Lineage (NCBI taxonomy): Eukaryota > Metazoa > Chordata > Mammalia > Artiodactyla > Phocoenidae > Phocoena > Phocoena phocoena. The sequence goes on along the minus strand of NC_089232.1, from coordinate 1,489,576 downwards.
TGCAGATTGATTTAGGTTTTCAAAATTGATTAGCAATTTGGGGCCGTGAGAGCAATTCACTCTACTTGTTGTAAAATTGATTAGCACTTCTTGAGGAAGGTATAGCAAATTGTTGCACTAATCAAGGTAAATTAAATCCAGAAATGACTTTATTACTGCACCCTGTGTACTCTCGGCTCTGCTTCAGCAAAACTGGTTTGGAAAACAGTCTTCCATCAGAGCAGCAGGTAAACTTTACTCTCCTCCATTCTTTCCTTTCGATTTTGGCATTTGGGGTAGAGGAGAGAAGCCATTCATGCTTTCCACCTTTGTGATGTCTCAGTATTTCTGAAAAAAAAAAAAAAAAAAAAAAAAAAAAGCTATCATCTGAGATGGTGCAATTATCTGTACTACCCTACATCGCAAAAAAGTTGATATTTGCGTTTTACCATTTTGTATTAAATTGCTTTCATCTGGTAAATAGTTTTAACTGTGGCCCTGCCTAAGGCAGCAGTATAATTTGTGGATTACAGTCTGGAATATTGAGGGTGTGTCTCCCCCTCAGTTTGGAGTCTTGGGACATCAGAAAGCTCATGTTTTTTTGTGGTTGGCCTGGACACGCTTCTGTGTGGAAAGAGTGCGTTCCCTCCCCATGCATGTACCTTGTCTTATGCTTTATTTTAATATTCTTTGGACATTTTGAACCATTAATGGAATATTAAAAGTAAAGATCCAATTTAAATCAATTCCATGCAACTAAGCAATTATAACAGCATCAGGTCTAGTTCTGCCAACGATTCAGATCACGTCAATAAAAAAAACAGCACGTTTAAGTTTGAGTGTATCTTGCTGTATTCCCAGTACTTTCAGACTCTGCAAGAAGGAATCCCTTGTGAGGTCTGAGGTTTCTCAGACTTGACTTCCCTTTCACTCCCGGGAGAACCTGGAGTCATTAGGATTGGGGTGGAGACCGGAAATCTGTTCTATCAGTGAACTCTACTCATCTGACTGACTTGCCACCAACTTTGAGAACTTCTGACTTTGTCCAATGTCCACACTTAACAGATAAAAACGTAACGTCCAAAGAGATAAAGTGCAGTGCGTAGGGAAGATTGATGGGAGTAGATCATTACGAAAAACGCTAGATGTAGAGAAAGTCATCTCTAAAGACTTCACGGAGAACGTGACATTTAAAGGCAGGCCTTGAAAGTTGAATCAGGTCTTTGGAGATAGCTGCAAATTTAAGGAAGAATTGTGGAGAGAGGTGGATAGGCAAAGCCCAGGGCACAGCTGGAGGAATGCATGAAAGGGCTTATCATCCTCAGTGGATGAAATTCATGGAATGAGGACTTCCAGGCAGACCCGAGAGCAGTTTCAGGATCTGTGCTCCAGAAGATATGGCCATTTGTAGAGGGCGACGTGGACTGAGTCCTACCAGGAGGAAATGGTGATGTCCCAAGAGAAGGAAGAGTGGATCTCAGCCTGTCCATCCACGGCTGCTTCTCCCGGGGCTTCTTCTGTGCACGTGAGTGAAGCTCAAAACAGTGAGAGGTTTGCTGATGCCTCACTGGGAGACACAGTGCCAGCCGCGGGTCTAAGAGCCGTCAGCATCCCTGCAGAGGATGGAGATTCAGTGTCTACCGCCTCTGTAATCATGGACAGCCCTACGCCTATGCATGTTACACAAGTTACAGGTAACTCCCCTATGCTCACGCTGCTAGCCTGTTGCACCCTCTCCGTGAAAGCAGACTCCAGCTACTTCACAAAGCTGAGTTGGAAATATCCAGCCAATTAAGCCATTTTAATGGAAACAGTGGTTTCTAATGTATTCTCGCCAATTCTGCCCGGTGTGTGCCCTGACTTCATGCATTCCCAGGCCCTGTCCCATGTGGTCCTGAGCGCTCGCTGCTCTGCTTGTCCCTTTGGGAGTTTAACAAACTCCCAAGCTCAAGGTCAAGTAGGCTGAGTCTTCGGCCACGGAAGATGCCTGTCTTTATTCTGATGACGTAACCGATTAGTGGCTTCCCTGAAAAAGGCACCTCGACTTCAACTGCCTCGGTCCTGATGAGCAAGGTAAACCAGGGGTTGATGATTTGCATAGAAAAGAATTTTTCTCAGTGCGAGGGTCCCCTTGGGCCTTCATTAGTTCTTTAAATATGGAGTGTTTATCTTGTTCTGGGTCCTCTTCTGGGCTCTGGGGCTGCAGTGGTGAGCTAAACTGACAATGTTTGTAACCTCCTGGAGTTTCTATCTAATGGAAAAAAACCCAGACATCAAAGATCCCTTTTCCAAAATCCTTAATTGTACACCCCAGTCTAAGTATTACTGCCACCTTCTGGGTCTGACCCATTGCCGTCTTTGAGAGACATTTGGCAACAGGTGACGCTGAGGTGGGACCTTTCCAGCTTTCCCTGGCAAGCCATGCCTCTCAGGCAGCGGACCTGTTCCTGTCCTGCGGTTCACTCACTTTCAGCCACACAGAGAGCTGGCTTCATCCATTCCCAGCCCTTTATCCTCACCAGCCACTCCCACTACCCTTAGATAATCAGCAGGTAGGTCTGCCTGGTAAGATTCCAATCAGTTAGACTCCAGGAAAATCATTTCCCTGTGGCCAGAGAGCTGAAAGCTCTGGGCATATTTCAGAGTAGAGACTTCCCCCTCCCACCACCAGAATCAGGACACTTTTCTCTGATCTTTAGACCCTTACAAACTTATAGGCCTCCTGGAGGTAAAATTCCCCAAATATATATATATATATAAAATATTATATATAAATAAATATACATATATATGATTCCCCAAATATATATATATATATAAAATATTATATATAAATAAATATATTATACATATATATGATTCCCCAAATATATATATATATACACACGAAGTTCAGTTCTAGTGAACTTTGTGTTTACACTGTTAAGATCACTAGTTCCAAATTATCCATGACATTACAATATTACAATTCTTTCTGTACCAGATTTTGACACAAAAATTAAGATAGAATACCAGTCAGCGTTTAAATGTTGGGACACTATATCCCACATTGAAAGGTAGAAAAAAGAAATTTTTTAAAGGAAAAAAATTTTTAAAGGAAAAAATATTAAAGAGAACATCACTTGAAAGTCATTAACTTTCTCAGGAGGAGAACTTGAATCCAGAAGCCATTCCAGTTTCTAGGATGAGAGTCTCTAGATTTCAGTTACTTTATCAAAAGCAGGGCATTCCTCAGGTTTAACCAAACACTACACACACAGAATGTCATCTGCTAAATTTTAAGAAGGAACTGACATCTTTAGGGTGTGAACTCTTATGACACACCTCAGTGTTCCAGGCTCCTGACTGCATGAACCAGTAACCCCTCCACAATGTGAATAGAGCACATGTCCTGAAGCAGACCATCGTGGTTGCTTCTGAGGAGTTAGAACTAAATTCTATTCACCAATCTCTCCCTAATATGGCTGGTCCTCGTTTAACTCAATTCTTTGTGCTGCATCGACGTACAAGGAAAATTCACGCAATGGTACCCAAGTGAGAAATGGGCAAAGCACTAACATTGGCTGAGGGAGTGATTTAAAACACTCAGCACCAGCCACATTGTCACGTGTTAATGATATCCCACTCTCTGGTTCAGTATCGAGCACTTGGAAACCATTTACTGTCTCGCTGGAAAAGAGCTCAAACGAACACTAGGAACTCTTCCGGGTTAAGAGAACTCATGTGAATATTGAACAATGGTTTCCAGAAGACAGTTGCCCCCAGTTTTGGTTTGTACCTGTAAAGGAAACTGTGGGAAAGTCAACCAGGTGTGGAACTTGGAGGGATGGGGGATATTTGACATGAAGGCAGCTAGAGGTTAACATTGGGAGTCTTCAAACTTCTGGGCAACTTGAGACCTGAAAGTGGTTCTGTTGTCCCTTCTCACCCCACCCACCAAAGAAAACTGCGCATCAGAAGGGCATCACCTCTTCCACCCTTTCCTCTTCCCCCACTTCCTTTCCCCGTGTTGCTGAAGTCCGTCCAGTGTGCCAGGCTAAGTTCTAGACACACGCAGGACCTCATCAGTCACAGGCTTACAGAGGAAAGAGAGGTTAAGTCAATGTGCCACTTAGCCAGCAGGTAGCGAATCTAAAAGTTGTATCCCGGGCTTCCCTGGTGGCGCAGTGGTTGAGAGTCCGCCTGCCGATGCAGGGGACACGGGTTCCTGACCCGGTCCGGGAGGATCCCACATGCCGCGGAGCGGCTGGGCCCGTGAGCCATGGCCGCTGAGCTTGTGCGTCCGGAGCCTGTGCTCCACAACGGGAGAGGCCACAGCAGTGAGAGGCCCGCGCACAGCAAAAAAAAAAAAAAAAAAAAAGTTGTATCCCAGGTAACACCTTTAACCACAGTCTCCTCGCTTGAGAAACGTACAAATTGAGAAGAGTGCGTGCCTGCTAGTGCTAGTTTAGAGTTTGCATAGCCTGTGTCCCCCGCAGACAATACCCTTTCCCCTTTTCCCTGTTTGAAATCTCTCTTCAGACTCGCCCTTAACGACAAGCTCCAATGCCCACCCTGGGTCCCGCCTGCCGGGATGGGTCCATGCGTGTGTGTCCCTGTTCTGTGGTGTCACCCACATCCGCCCTGGTATCACCTGTCCTCTCCCCTATGTCGGGAGCTGCCTGGGGCCAGAAGCCATTTCTGACCCCTGTTTGCCTTTCCCCACAACCAGACATGGTTGTCAACGGTCGACATTTGATAAAAAGTCAGTCCAACTCACTGTCGAAGGCAGCGTGTTTTCAGGTCCTTGCTCTTGCAGCTTCTGCAGTAGAAAGTTAAAATGCACGTTTTGGGTTTTGTTCTACACCCACTCCGTGATCAGCGAGGCCTGCTGCCTGCCTGTGTGGCTCACGAGAGTGACTGGCAAATGCTCAGGAATTCTGTGAGCCTGGTGTTAAACACAGCCGTTAATGAAAAGGGTATTGTGTAAACTTACAATTAAATGCATTTCATTAAAAACAAAGGTAATGTGCTAAAATAGTATGCACTTCTTAATTATTTTTACATTTACGACTCTCTCCGCTGTTGAGATTATTTACATGTAGTGCATAAGCCCGGTGGACATGCTACACGGTGCTGGACTCCTGGGTTTCTCGCCCCACCAGCGCACGGTAATGCCAGGCTAGGTGCTAGCAATCGGCCAAGGTGGGAGCATTTGCCTCTTGGAAATCGGCAAAGCTCCAGACCAGGGGTCTTCCCACCCACAGCGAGGAACATGCCACTGACTTATTCTGAAATCAATTCCCCCTTATCCAGGTCAAGCACTCTCATCTTTTTTAACCTTTTCTAATTAACTAACATGACAGCAGAATTCCTCCCACACACAGATTGATAACATTCAAAGCTTTAAAATATAGAAAACTGCATTTTAGGACTACAGAGGAGAAGAACACCATTATTTTCTTCTTGAGCTGATTTAGAAGCCAGCATAGCCCTCCTGCGACATTACAAGGTCAGAATAATGAACTCAGTTTTTATTATACGATCTGGAAAAATAATCTCTGTCATTTGAACTCTCAGGTTCTCCAGAGTCGAGAAAGACAGGGGTCCTCCTTATAATTTTCCATCAGAATACAAAATGAATAAAATAGAAAACACGTTCTTGTCAGTTGAATCACCATACCAAATACTTTTTAAGAGAAAAATGCATCTAGTGATTTAATATAGAATCGGGATGAAGCAATAAAAAAGCCTGTGTGATGCTTCATGGGATTACTTCTGTATCTGGTTTATTCTCCCTCCCATTTCCCTGCTACCCCCGTATCTTCTTTGCTCTTTCCTTTTCAGAAAGCCTTTCTCTGAAGTTTTAGCAAAGCAATGATCCACCAGAAGATTACCCGTTGTAACTGACTTGAAATATTTGTGTGGGGTATCTGGGGGGGGAAGTGATGTATGAATCACTTTGCGTGCAGTCAGCGCTGCGTTTGAACGGGAAGTTGGTGTCTTTAGCAAGAAAAACAAGGTGAGAACACAAATGAGGCCCTGGCTTCTTCCCGAAAGTTGAGAGAAATCGAAGATTTCATTCATTTATTCCCATTTTTGCTCTATCTTCTTCTCTTCAACAATAACTCTTCCCTTCTCAAAATCTGCTTCCTTAAGTGGGGTGTGGCCCAATTTGGGGTGACGATCTGGATGGGAATTTTATGAACGTTGCTTACTGTAAATCAAAGGCAAGGGGAGAAGTGTGATTTATACAACTGGCTTTTTTTATGAAGTGAAGATTAGGTCATTCTCTCAAAGATATGTCTGCTCAACCAGCCTGGAATTTTTTTTTTTTTTTAAGTAATAATCGACATTTTACTTTATTTAATTAATTTGTTTATTTAACTCTTTATCGGAGTGGGAATCCTTTTAAAGTTTTCTTTTAACATCTCTATTGGAGTATATTTGCCTTACAATGGTGTGTTAGTTTCTGCTGTATCACAAAATGGATCAACTATACGTATACATATATCCCCATATCCCCTCCCTCTTGCGTCTCCCTCCCTCCCACCCTCCCTATCCCACCCCTCTAGGTGGTCACAAAGCACTGAGCTGGCCTCCCTGTGCTGTGCAGTTGCTTCCCACTCGCTCTCTATTTTACGTTTGGTAGCGTATATATGTCCATGCCACTCTCTCACTTTGTCCCAGCTTACCATTTCCCCTTCCTGTATCCTCAAGTCCATCTCTAGGTCTGTGTCTTTATTCCTGCCCTGCCCTGAGGTTCTTCAGAACCATTTTTTAAATTTTAGATCCCATATGTATGTGTTAGCATACAGTATTTGTTTTTCTCTTTCTTACTTGCTTCACTCTGTATGACAGACTCTAGGTCCACCCACCTCACTAGAAATAACTCAATTTCGTTTCTTTTTATGGCTGAGTAATATTCCATTGTATATATGTGCCACATCTTCTTTATCCATTCATCTGTCAATGGACACAGGTTGCTTCCATGTCCTGGCTATTGTAAATAGTGCTGCAGTGAACATTGTGGTACATGACTCTTTTTGAATTATGCTTTTCTCAGGGTATATGCCCAGTAGTGGGATTGCTGGGTCATATGATAGTTCTATTTTTAGTTTTTTAAAGAACCTCCATACTGTTCTCCATAGTGGCTTTATTAGTTTACATTCCCACCAACAGAGCAAGTGTTCCCTTTTTTCCACACACTCTCCAGCATTTATAGTTTGTAGATTTTTTTGGTGATGGCCATTCTGACTGGTGTGAGGTGATACCTCATGGTAGTTTTGATTTGCATTTCTCTAATGATTAGTGATGTTGAGCATCCTTTCATGTGTTTGTTGACCATCTGTATATCTTTGGAGAAATGTCTATTTAGGTCTTCTGCCCATTTTTGGATTGGGTTGTTTGTTTTTCTGATATTGAGCTCCATGAGCTGCTTGTATATTTTGGAGATTAATTCCTTGTCAGTTGTTTCATTTGAAAATATTTTCTCCCATTCTGAGGGTTGTCTTATTGTCTTGTTTATGGTTTCCGTTGCTGTGCAAAAGCTTTTAAGTTTCATTAGGTCCCATTTGTTGATTTTTGTTTTTATTTCCATTTCTCTAGGAGGTGGATCAAAAAGGATCTTGCTGTGATTTATGTCAAAGAGTGCTCTGCCTATGTTTTCCTCTAAGAGTTTTATAGTGTCTGGCCTTACATTTAGGTCTTTAATCCATTTGGAGTTTATTTTGGTGTATGGTGTTAGGAAGTGTTCTAATTTCATTCTTTTACATGTAGCTGTCCAGTTTTCCCACCACCACTTATTGAAGAGGCTGTCTTTTCTCCATTGTATACTCTTGCCTCCTTTATCAAAGATAAGGTGACCATATGTGTGTGGGTTTATCTCTGGGCTTGATCTATAGTTCTGTTTTTGTGCCAGTACCATACTGTCTTGATTACTGTAGCTTTGTAGTATAGTCTGAAGTCAGGGGGCCTGATTCCTCCAGCTCCATTTTTCTTTCTCAAGATTGCTTTGGCTACTCGGGGTCTTTTGTGTTTCCATACAAATTGTGAAATTTTTTGTTCTAGTTCTGTGAAAAATGCCATTGGTAATTTGATAGGGATTGCATTGAATCTGTAGATTACTTTGGGTAGTATAATCATTCTCACAGTGTTGATTCTTCCAATCCAAGAACGTGGTTTATCTCTCCATCTGTTTGTAACATCTTTGATTTCTTTCATCAGTGTCATATAGTTTTCTGCATACAGGTCTTTTGTCTCCTTAGGTAGGTTTATTCCTAGGTATTTTATTCTTTTTGTTGCAGAGGTAAATAGGAGTGTTTCCTTAATTTCTCTTTCAGATTTTTCATCATTAGTTTATAGGAATGCAAGAGATTTCTGTGTATTGATTTCGTATCCTGTTACTTTTCCAAATTCATTGATTAGCTCTAGTAGTTTTCTAGTAGTATCTTTAGGATTCTCTAACAAGTTTCTGAGGGACACACTTTGCATTTGTCCATCCCGAAAGGTTATTTCTTGGGCTTTTAAGAAAGAGGGTTTGGTAGGTGTCGCAGAGGGAAGAGGATGGTGCTCACATAACCCGAGTGCCCTGGGAGGGTCTGATATCAAGAGAAGCTGGTGGGCAGCCGCCTCCAGCCGACATCCCGATTCCAGGCCTCAGTCTGCCTTGAAAGGCCCAGGGTTAGTCTTGGCTCAGGGCAGGACTGATGCTCTGCTCCATGCTCTACTGGCTTGCGTCACTGAGCACACGAAGGCCGAGCGTGGTGACGGTGGGCACAGGGGTCCTGAGCAGAGGGGGCAGGGAGCGAGCCCACACACCTGCCCTTCCATGAACCTCCCACAGTGTTGGTGCTCAGGGCAGACAACAGACACACTGATACCAAGAGTGAGACGGTCCAGATGAAGCAGGCAAGCTGCAGTGCATCTCCCGGCACAAGGAAAACGGTTATGTTGGAAGCCAAACAGCCGAGTACAGTCTTATGTCTGGGTTGGGGTACCGGGTCGCACATGTGAACTTCAACAAAGCACATACTTGCCCGAAGCCTCGGTTTCAGCATCTGTGAAGTGTGGACAGAGACACTATTTCCTGCACCAGGAACCTGATGAGAAGAAGTACCTGGCAATTCTTTGTCAAGAGGAAAGTCCTCTCAAATCACAGGGTGTTATCAATAGTTTGGAATCCATCTTCTAGAGACACATCACTGGGAAAAAAAGAGGTCACTGACTTTCCAGGGTCTGGAGAAAGGCTGCATTCCTGCCATGCTTTCTTCCAGGGCACCGGGTAGGCTGGCCCTGGAAGTGACAATTTTAAAGACACTAGACCAGCTGGAAAGTCTCAGGGAGCGTAGTAAGTTCAGTAGCCTCCGAAGTGAGCTCCCGACCCTAGAGAACTTGTCCGCCATAAAGTGAAGATGTGGCCACGTGTGTGAAGTGGGCACCCACAGCAGGTGTCTTCTGGGTCCATGCCGTGAGCTGGATGGAGGAGAGGGTCTTGCAGGGCCAGTGGGAGTGAGTTGCCTTGTCTACAAGGTGGACAGGTGTGCCCACTGTGCTGTGCTCACGTGCGAGGGGCCCCAAGCCTGTCCCACAGCAGGAGCGAGCCAGCCACCAGCCACCAGCTACCACGAGGAGCAGGGCTTGGAAGTCTCTCTTCCTGAGGCTGCATCCCAGCTGCTTTGCCCCAGATGGGATCCTGGGAAAGTGAGGGGAACCGCTTTCATTTTCATCTTGAGTGGATTTGTATTACCCCTTTCCCAGTTGGCTGTCAGGAGGAAAAAAAGAAGAAGAAAAAAGCCATGTGCTGGAAAAGATAAGATGCACTCGCTCCCAGGTGCCAAATGCTTTTAGACAGGGAGCTATTTAGATGGAAAATTACCAGTGCAGCGAGGGGGTGTTGGAGGACCGAGCAGCCTCTGGTCTGAGTGTCTGGAGGCTGCAGAAGGGCAGTGCCAGGGATCAAGCACCCCAAGCAAGACCCCCGGGCAGCAGCACCGGGGAGGCTCAGGGCAAAGCATCTTCCACCCGGGCCTGTCCTTCTCGCTGGGACAGGCCCCCAGGGCAGCCTCTTACTAGCCCAGGACTCTCTGTGTCCTCATCACAGCCCAGGACTCTGGGAACATCGGCTGTCCGTGTTTCATTTTTGAACATCCCACCACCTGCATTCTTGCTCCAAAGCTGAGCTTAATAAGGTGCTGACGGCTGTTCTGACCGACCTGACCTCAGCGACCACGGGAGGTGGCCACGGGAATTCAGCATAAACACACTAGGGCTTCTCTGCCGGAACCTTGAAGACTAAGTGACTCTGCGAAACGCTGTGGACCTGACCGACCGGCCCTGCGCTTGCGAACGGGAGTGCCCGGCCAGTGGGCACGATGAAGGGACATCCGGTCACAGTGTCTCCAAAATGCCAGCACTGGAGCGCTCACCCGCCCCCGGCCTGTCGTCTAAGCAAGAGGGGTGGAAACGGAGGGACTTTGATCCAGTGTGTTCACTGAAGGAGATTTCACACACACACACACACACGCATACACGCACGCAGGCACACGTGCACACACAAATGCACACACAGTTGCCCACGCGTACAGACTCGAACACGTGCACGCACACACAGGCACACCCTTTAAACACAGTTTCCTAAAATGTCAATCATGACTCTGCTAATGGAGGAAGGGGGTGTAACAGCTGTGCAGCAATTCCTGTGACATCCAGGTCAATTCACAGTTTCTATAACAACGATTTTGAATTCTTGCCTGTGTGTTCATTTTCTTTATTTTTCACATGATAATTTCTTAGTTTCTTGTCGGTCTAAGCTGACCAACCTGCCTGCTCGCTGCAGGCTTTCTCTGTGAAGCTGCACTTTTGACATCTGTCCTTCAGAGACCTTCCAGCCAGAACAGAAAGCCTTGGCCGGACTCAAGGAGGACGTAGGGCGGGCACGGCTCTCACAGCCCCCTCTCTCCTCCGTTCTTCCTTTCTGATCTATTCCCACCCAAATCACAGCCACGTCTCATTCTAGGTGAGCCGTGCAGAAATCAAATCCTAATCGTACAAGGGCCATTGCATCCTTAACCTTTTATTGAAGAGTATTGTATGGAGACAGAATTGCACATGTGATAAAGACATTTTCACAAATACAACGCCCCTTCGTAAACCGCACCTGGATCAAGAAACAGAATATCACCAGCAATTCCAGGACCCCTCTGGCCCCCTCCCAGCCACTGCTTCCTACCAAGGGGACCACGATGCTGACTCATAACAGCTGAGATTCGCTTCACCTATTTTTGTTATTTTTATAAAGTACGTAGTCCACTGTGTCTGGCTTATCTCACTGACTGCTGTATCCGTGATATTCATCTAGCTGTACTATTTCTGCACACGTGGCCCTACAGTATTCCATCATGTGAGGACACCAACCACTCCTCATCCAAAGTACTTCTGATGGGTATTTAGATAAGTTCCGATTTCTGGTTATTACAAGTAGTCACACTACAAGCTTCCCTGTACATGTCCTTTGATGACAGCATGTACACAGCTCTGGAGGGTATTAGCCTATAAGTGGGATTTTGGGGTCATGTGATAGGGAAGTTCTTGGCCTTAGTAGATACTGACAAATAGGTCCTACACAGATGCTGATTTACACTGATGCTGGAAATGTCTCAGAGTTTCATTTGCGCCCTTAACCACATCTAGTACTTTGTGTCTTCTTCATTCTACTGTTACCACGTTGTGCTTTTAATGCACATTTCACTGATAACTAATGAAATCGAGCATCTTTTCATAGGCTGAGGGGTGACTTGGGTAAACTCATTTGTGTTTTCTATTTCCTATTGATTTGGAGGAGATCTTTGTGTATTCTGGGTGTGACTTCCTAGTCAAATACATAGGGCTTACACTATCACTCTTTCTATAATGATATTTGGTGAATTCAAGTTGTTTATCTTAATGCGGTCTAATTTATTATACTTTTTCTTTTATGATTAGCATGTCTCATGATTTAGTGAAGTACTTTTTGTCTTTTCCGAGCTCATGAAGACGTTCTCCTATGATTTCTTCAAAAGGACGTATTTTTTCCTTCATATTTTTTATTTTATTTTTTTGCGGTACACGGGCCTCTCACTGTTGTGGCCTCTCCCGCTGTGGAGCACAGGCCCTGGACGCGCAGGCCCAGCGGCCATGGCTCACGGGCCCAGCCGCTCCGCGGCATGTGGGATCCTCCCGGACCAGGGCACGAACCCGTGTCCCCTGCATCGGCAGGCAGACTCTCAACCACTGCGCCACCAGGGAAGCCCTTTCCTTCATATTTGGATCTGTAATCCATCTGGAATTGATCTTTATAGTGTGAGGTAAGAGTCAAGACTGTTAGACTTTTCATATAAATGTCCAGGGGAGATGCTGAGGACCTCATGTGCAGTCGCTGTATCTTCTTAATGGCACAGTGACCCCAATTAGAGATGAGCACTTGGCTGGGACCCCAGAGTTAGCAAAGCAACAGAATGAGAATTAGCAGCCAGGTCAGGCTGACTTCAAAGCTCGTCCATCGTCCTGTTCTGCTGTTTCCTGGCCTTTCCTCCTACACACGTGTGCCCGCACACCCACACCCACACCCACACACACACACACTCTCACACACACACACCCTCACACCCCCCACACACACCCTCTCATACACACAGATGCACACACATCCACACACACCCTCACACACAACCTCACACACACACACCCTCACACACCCTCACACACACACACAGATGCCCACACACACCCTCACACACACACAGATGCCCCCACACCCACACACACCCTCACACACACACAGATGCCCACACACCCACACACACCCTCACACACACACACATGTGCCCCACACCCACACACACCCTCACACACACACACACAGATGCCCCCACACCCACACCCACACACACCCTCACACACACACGTGCCCCCACACCCACCCACACACACACAGATGCCCCCACACACACCCTCACACATACACACACAGATGCCCCCACACCCACACACACCCTCACACACACACAGATGCCCCCACACCCACACACACCCTCACACACACACATGTGCCCCCACACCCACACACACCCTCACACACACACAGATGCCCCCACACCCACACACACCCTCACACACACACATGTGCCCCCACACCCACACACACCCTCACACACACACAGATGCCCCCACACCCACACACACCCACACACACACACACAGATGCCCCCACACCCACACACACCCTCACACACACACAGATGCCCCCACACCCACACACACCCACACACACACACAGATGCCCCCACACCCACACACACCCTCACACACACACATGTGCCCCCACACCCACACCCACACACACAGATGCCCCCCACACACACAGATGCCCCCACACCCACACCCACACACACCCTCACACACACACAGATGCCCCCACACCCACACACACCCTCACACACACACACAGATGCCCACACACCCACACACACCCTCACACACACACACATGTGCCCCCACACCCACACACACCCTCACACACACACACAGATGCCCCCACACCCACACACACCCTCACACACACACAGGTGCCCCCACACCCACACACACACACCCTCACACACCCTCACACACACACACAGATGCACACACAGAGACACAGACACACGCCCTCAGCAGAGTCTGTCCAGTGCCTTGGTACAGTAAGTTTTTAAATACTCATGTGGGATTTCTGTATCAAAGAACTAGGTTTTACTTTAGATTTAATCCTTTAATGTATAAGCAGGAGTTTGCCTCATCGTCTATCGATGAAACTATTATTTTAAATAATGATTTTCTAAAAACAGAGAGTGAACCAATAAGGAATGACAGATCGGCCCTATCATAGTTTATAGCTGAGAGTTTCCTGAGTTGTAAGAAAGCAGATTGTGTAATTTAAATAGCTGGTCCTGTTTGCTTTACTGCAGGGGAATACGGGTAAAAGCGGAAGGGGTTAATGCTGTGGATGAGAGGGAAGCCAGCCTTGTAAGGACAGCTTCTCTGCACCTTCTGTGCTATCGCGGTTGAAAGACACCAAAATTGCAAATTCCTTGGAGAGTTAAAGATGAGTCGTGTGGGGACATAGCCTGAACTTCCTGACACGTGTGTTGTCTCGGGAAACTATTAATTCTGTATGTAATTGACAGCAGATGATTCTGAGTGGAGCAGGATTTGACGATCTTCCTTTGCTACTGCAGGTGCCAGTTTCCAAGCTGGCTGGTGGAAACAGGAGTCAAGAAGGAGGGTGGGATGCACGTGGACACTCGACACCCACAGCGACCACTGTTTGGTGGTGACCCTTCTATTTGAGTATTATGCTGTATCGGATGTTCAGTGCAGATTTCTTTCATAAAAGCAGTCTAGCGTCATAACAGCCGAATAAATCTTACTTCTTGAGGGACTGATATTACCGAATAGAGTAAGAACAATTCCAGAACGACACGCGAATAGGATCCTTTCGATGATTTGCAGATGTGACATTAACAGAGAAGAATGTAGAATTGCTTCTAACACCCAGAGTGAAGATTAGCTTCCCCTTTACACCTGAATCTGTTTACATGAATATACTAATTAATTCATGTTTATGTATGAGAACAAAAATCTCTGCTATTGAGAAATGTCAGGGTATGTGTTCTATTTCTCTTAAAATCAATTCACTGAAAAGGTCCTGGGGATAGACCCCAGGGCCAGTGTAAGGGTGGCAATCAATAAATGTAGAAACACTAAATAAATAAATAAACAATGATTTTCTTATTAGAAAAATAATAATACTCTGCATATAAACTTGGGGAATAATGATAGAAAAAAGAAAAATCAAAATTACTGTAATTCCATTATCTAGAAGTTTCTGCTAGTTTATTATATTTCTTTTAGTGTGTTGCATTTTTCTTTCCTGTACACATGTGTTTCTCCACAATTGGGATCATTTGGTTCACAGAATTTTGATGACTTTTGTTTCACGTTATTTTACCAGGAGCATTTTCCACGCTGTTAAATGTTTCTTGAAGGCTATTTTTAGTGGCTATAAAACGTTTCTTTGTATGAATGACTGCAATTCATTATTCACCTCTTGTTGCATATTCTAGCTTTGTTTTTTTTTTGCTAGTATGTAAACACCTATGGTACATATGTTCTCTTACAAACCTTTAATCACATTTCTGATTCTTTCCTGATGATACGTTCTTAGACGTAGACTGGCTGGGTCCAAGTGTCCAGCTGTTTTTAGGCTCTTGCTGTGCGGTGTCAAGGACAGAGTCTTCACAGACATGAGGCGTCAACCTAGGTCTCCGGGAGCTTGTGTTAACTTACATTGTCCATCAAACCCCCAACATACGCCTTCAGTGTAACAATACCACATGCATGTGGGGTTGAAACAAGATAGGTTTTGGAGAATCAAGCAGAGTCCGCAGTTAATGAAACGAAGAAAAAAATAGGTTTTTTTAAGCTGCTGAAAGAAAAGAAGTTTGAATGCTGGTTAATCAATTTTTTTGACGTCATACTCAGGAAAGTTTCTATCTTCCCAGAAAATAAAACTTAGAAATGAGACTCCTGAAGGGTTATTTTCTGGCTTTGTAGCTGAGGAAGTAATATGTGCAATCTTTTGGAAAGGATAAGGGCAATGCCTCCCATGCATAAGATTTTTAATTAAGTTTTTATTTTGGAACAAGAAAGCACAGACGAAGAGCTTGCATCCTTGTGGCATGTGACAGAGAACTGATCTCACAACTGATTGTATGTAAAGAGGGATTACGTACACCAGGTATGTAAATTTTTTCAGAATATCTAGTGTTTTTTTTTTTTTTTCCTACTTCCCAAATAGAAAAGCCACACGTGAGAGTTTATATTAAAGCCAACAGCAGAATGTAAGTGAGGGTTCCTGAGGCACTTTGGCTGCTTTCAACACAAGGACGTGCAAAATTACTGCACTGCATCTTGGAAACACCACGAGCCTGAGATCCTGACATGACGTCTTGTGTTGGGTGTGTCCTCACCCCTCAGACCAACCGTCCTTTCATACCCCGATGCTTCAGTTGGTCTCCTCGCCTTTGTTTTGTTATCTATGCCTTTTTAAAAAAAAATTTTATTGAAGTATAGTTGATTTACAATGTTGTGTTAGTTTCTGCTGTACAGCAAAGTGAATCAGTTATACATATATCCACTCTTTTTTAGCTTCTTTTCCTATATAGACCATTACAGAGTATTGAGAAGAGTTCCCTGTGCTATACAGTCGGTCCTTGTTAGCCACCTGTTTTATATATGGTAGTACATATGGGTCAATCCCAGTCTCCCAGTTTATCCCTATCCCCTTTCCCTCCTGGTAGCCATAAGTTTGTTTTCTACATCTGCGACTCTATTTATGTTTTGTAAATAAGTTTCATTTGTACCACTTTTAAAGGATGGGCTTTGGGTCACCCCCTGACGGAGGGGCTGAATTTCCAACCTGTCAAAGGAGAGTGACGGTAGCCCTTTTCCGATCCTTCTTCAAAGGTAACCATGCCTTGGATTTCAAAATTCCTCCTTTTCTTTATAACTTTGTCTCCTTTATAATACATAGTTTACTTGTGAATATGTTTGAACTTTGCATAAATAGAATTGTCTTGTTTTAAGTGTTCTTCATCATTCCGACGTTACTCTCTCAGCAGTTAGTTACACACGCTGCAAAGCGCTTCCTCCAGGCCGCGTCCATCTGTCCTCTTCTTCATTAATGTAAGTTAGGGCTTCCTAACAGCCTGCTTGTACTCTGTCTCCCCCATGACCTTCACTCGCCAGTGCGAGGATGACCTCGGAAGTGTGTGGAGCTGGTCAGCCGGGGAAACCAGATACCAAGTTCTGTATTAGAAATGCTGGGAAATGATGCAGATGTTTTTAACATATGCATGTTTCAACATGTGTGTATATGTATATATACATGTATATATATATGTGGTATATATGTGTGTTTATATGTGTGTATAAATAGGTATATATGTAAGTGTGCACGTGTGTGTGTCCATATATAATGTGTGTGTGTGTATCATGAGAATTGAGAGGAAGCGTGATAGAGCTTGGAATACTTGCTCACTTAGGTATTCAGGAACACTAGGCATTGTTCACTCTACATTTCTTTTTAAAAAATTTTTTAAATTATTTTTAAAAGATTTTCTTTTGTTATTGAAGAATAGTTAATTTATGTTGTGTTAGTTTCAGGTGTACAGCACAGTGATTCAGTTATCTATCTATCTATCTATACACTCTTCAGTTTCATATATATATATATATGCTCTTTTCCAGGTTCTTTTCCCTTATAGGTTATTATAAAATATTCGGTCTAGTTCCCTGTGCTATACTGCTATACAGTAGGTCTTTGTTATCTATTTTATATATAGCAGTGTATGTATCTGTTCATCCCAAACTCCTAATTTATCCCTCCCCCCCTTCCCCTTTGGTAACCATAAGTTTGTGCTCTGTGTCTGCTGGTCTATTTCTGTTTTGTAAATAAGTTCATTTGTATCTCTTTTTTTTTTTTAGATTCCACATATAAGCGATATCACGTGATATGTGTCTCTCTTTGTCTGACTTACTTCACTTAGTGTGACAATCTCTAGGTCCATCCACGTTGCTGCAAATGGCATCATTTCATTCTTTTTTATGGCTGAGCAGTATTCCATTGTATGTATGGACCACATCTTCTTTATCCATTCATCTGTCAATGGACAATACAGGGACCCCCCTGAAAGCTCTTTTCTGGTACATGCTGCCATTCCCTGGAGCAGCTGATGGGGCCTGGACTTGGACCTGGACATGGTCCTATTGGTCTTTGGGCTTATTCTTGATTTCCCCCACAATTCTGGGGCATGATGATAAAAGGAGCAAAAAGTCCTCACTTTGTTCTGTGGGCAGTTGCTTTGCTGGCTCAGGTGAGGGGACCTCGTGAAGGGATGTGTGCCTGACCCCAGATCTGTCTAACCATGCACAGGGCTCCAAGTACAGCTTGGTCTTTTGTTACAGGGCAGATTTGGATTTCATAGATTTGAGAAAATGCGTGGTTGAGGTGTACTCAGTGCCCTGCATGAGCTATGCTATGTTTTCACCCTGAGAAGCGGACATGAGTGTATGGGGTGTAATCATCCATGAATTCAGCCTCTGTTGGCAAATTCGTCAGGTCAGAATATGTAAAGCCAATATGTATTAGAAGTTAACATTTTGAAAACTGCTTGGTATTTGACTCCACACTTGCCTAATTCTAACAAATAATTTGTTAAAGAATTGTATCATAACCGGAAAACACCAAACAGTAAAATGTTGTCAAATATAGGCCAGTAACAACAGTTGTCATTATAGAGGATGAGAACAGAGAACGAAAATGTTGATTTTTGGTATTCTTGCTATTACGGGCTTGGCATTATGATGGGTATTTTACACAGGGTTCAAGAAGTAGAAATACAGTTAAGAAGTACTCGTAGCAGTCGGTAGATTATTTTCTTTCTAAGTGATGTGGATTTTCACAAGGGTCAAAATGACCAGGTAGCTTTTAGACGGACAGCTGTGTGTCGCCCTTCTCAAGGCAAGGAGGCCCGAGAACTACCCATTTCAAGTTGACTCGAGGGAGCCTTAGAGGAGGTCTTGCACCCGTCTTTGGATTCCAGGCATCCTGCCCCAGCAGCTGTGCTGGTCACAACACTCAGAACTGGGACTGGGAAGGGGGGTTTCCATCACTTGTCTCCTGGGTTGAGAGACCTTTGGGCACCTGGGTTTGCAGGAGAGATTCTCACAAGTCCAAGACTGGTTCCTATGAGGTCCTGCGGGCAGGTGGCCGGGACAACAGGGGATGTCAGCTGATAAGGTAAATCCTCTGGACAAGCCAGGGCAGAAACTCAGTCCCCTCCGCACCCCAGGTACCTGGTTCTCAACTTTCTTATCTGCTCCTTTGTTCCAAGCTGCTCAGCCAGTAGGGCACCATCTTTCCAAGTATGACATCATCCCTAAAGCTCTCGGGGTTACCACCAGAGGCCACGTGTATTCAGGGTTTACTGGCAACAAGAATAAACAGTTGGAAACTTTCCTGTGATGTCATTTCCTCAGTAAATTCCATCTTCTACTTTCCAGATACTCTAGGGGCTAATGCGATCTGAACCATTTCTTTCTCTCCTTCGTCTCTCTTTTTCTTCGAGGCTGACAAAGCCATGCTGTGCTTCGTGAGCTCACCGGAGGACCATGGACTTCTTTTGACTTGTTTGCCTCTAATCTCAAGTCACAGGACTTCGTAATTAAAAAAAAAAAGCAAAACTGAACAGAAACAAAATTATGTTCCAGTCAATCTACACTAAGAATCTTACCAATAAAGAAGAAATAACTTGCCACTAAAAAAAAAAAAAAACCCTAAAAAAACTAAAAATAACAACAAAAAAGGAAATTCCCTGGCCGTCCACTGGTTAGGACTTGACACTTTCACTGCCGAGAGCCCAGATCCAACCCCTGGTCTGAGAACTAGGTCCCCACAGCCGCATGGTGCAGCCAAAAACAAACAAACAAGCGACACTAGACGATAAAAGGTTAAGAAAAAAATTTTAAAAAGCAAATTCCGGGCTTCCCTGGCGGCGCAGTGGTTGGGAGTCCGCCTGCCGATGCAGGGGACACGGGTTCCTGCCCCGGTCCGGGAGGATCCCACACGCCGCGGAGCGGCTGCGCCCGTGAGCCATGGCCGCTGCGCCTGCGCGTCCGGAGCCTGTGCTCCGCAACGGGAGAGGCCACAGCGGTGAGAGGCCCGCGTACCGCAAAAAAACAAAAAAACAAATTCCAAACCAGTTGACACAAATTTTAACTGACCTAAATTGAGAGCGAACTTAGAAGGTGACCCACAAATCCATCCCATTTAGCTTCCTAGGACGATGGTGTGGACAACAGCATTCCTTACATCATCCATATATACATTCTCCAAATATTAGGGCCAGTCCCTGGGCAGTTATAAATGCGGTGCCCTCAGCCGCAGCCTCTGCCATAGGAGGTGGCCCAGAGCTGTGCGGGCTGACAGCAAGCGACATCCAGCTCGGAGGGTCCCAGAGGGTGTATGCGTTCTTCCTTCCTCGAGGGGCTGCCAACTTCAGCCATTATGTCCACCGCATTTCAGCCCCCAGCAAGCAATCTGGGGACCCTCACTTGCACAGGGCTCCACACCGACCAAGCGCCAGTTAAACGGCAGCTGGATAGATGCAGCAACGTCGGCTCTGTTCTGAACAGAAACTCCCAGAAACCCCGCCACAGCCTTTGCACTGGGGACAAGCCCTACAGCAGCCCGACCCCAGCCCTGAGCCCCGGGTGAGGGCAGAGGTCCTTCAGGACACAAACGTGTGTCTGCAGGGTGTCCCTCTGCACCCTTGAGTCACATGTGTCCGAGGAGCTGGCGTCTTTCTGCTGCCTGGGCAACAGCTTCTCAGAGGAAAGCGCTCCTGGAAGGAGAGGGGGGACGGGGCGGTCACAGGACCTGATGGGGAGGCAGGATCGGCCCCCCTTTGAGCCAAACGCTTACACTCGCCCGCCTAAATCCTCTAAATCTGCTGTGATTTTTCTTCCCTCACTTGTCTCAAAGCCAAAGAAACATTTCAGGATGTGAACATGAGATATACGCTCCAGATTTCAACTCAGATTTATTCGGGGGCAAGAACTACAAATTCTCAAAAGCTATCAACTACCCAGGGACCAGAGTCTTCGTTTCCCATACCTGTTGGTGCATTCAGTATGGTCAGCAAAGAGACTGAAGGAAAGTGTGGTGGGTATGAAGGAACAGAGGTGTTCGCAGGTTTGCGAAGTTGAAATGCCACCTAACATTTGTGCAGCTGTGCTTCAGACAGAGGAGTTTATTCAGCTTTGCTCCAGAACATGCAAACAGTCAGCACATCTTACCATTGCGAGTCAGAAAACAGCAAATACATTTACTTTGTCAGTGTTTGACATTTAACTGGCTTCTCACTTCTTTCATCTTGTTTTGAGTTCACCAACTGCAGTCTCAGCAAAGGGACCTGGGAGGGGAGGGTCTGGATGGGGACAAGGGGACCTGCGAGGTTCGGGATGGGGATGTGTGTCCTGGGGGGGAGGGTCTGGGTGGGAGCAGAGCCAGTGTCCACACTCAGACTGGCCGGGCAGCAGCTGAGAGCAGCCAGCTCACCCAGTGGCCATGCGGGTAGCTCGTCAGCTTCTCCCGTTCTCAGCATGTCCTCCGCCCTCCCCCAATACACACTCAGACCCCACAAAGAGCACACACCTCCCAGACACCCAGATGTGCCCCAGCACATGCAGCAAAGTGGCCCAACGCGGAGAGTCATGAGCAGATGGCTGGCTGAACTGACGCCTTGTTGCATAACCCATGCGAGCTTCCTAAGGCCTCACACTTGGAAAGGGATCTGTCTGCAAACAGACCTGGACTCTTTTTTAAAAAAATAAATTTATTTATTTGTTTGTTTATTTACTTTTGGCTGAGTTGGGTCTTCGTTGCTGCGCGTGGGCTTTCTCTAGTTGGGTTGAGCGGGGGTTAATCTTCGTTGCAGTGCGTGGGCATCTCACTGCAGTGGCTTCTCTTGTTGCAGAGCACGGGCTCTAGGTGCACAGGCTCAGTAGTTGTGGCGTGTGGGCTCAGTAGTTGTGGCTCATGGGCTCTAGAGCGCAGGCTCAGTAGTTGTTGTGCACGGGCTTAGTTGCTCCGTGGCATGTGGGATCTTCCTGGACCAGGGGTCGAACCAGTATCCCCTGCATTGGCAGGCGGATTCTTAACCACTGCGCCATTCTTAACCACTGCGCCACCAGGGAAGTCCTTTTTTTTTTTTTAAACATCTTTATTGGAGTATAATTGCTTTGGACTCTTTTAAGAAACCAAAACTGACCAAAAAACAACCCAACAACATTGTATCTTTTTTCCTAAAAGAAAGGAACAAACAAAAGGCACTTTCTCTGGGGAATGAAGTCATGGGTGTGTTTGTGAGGAAATTGTTTCTGTTTCTATGGGGGTTTGGCCTCAGAGCTGACAGTCAAAGGGGAATCATTTTTAACAGGAATAACGTTTTAATTGGAATAGCCACTTGGCTGGGAGACTTAGGTTAGGAATGTCATGCAAATATTCTTTTATTTATGATAAAAAGAAGTACATAGTAATATTTATCAGTTAAGGAGGTGATTTAATAAACACATAAATGCTCTTTGAAAATATGGTTGAGAGGGATTGTTTAGTTAAATTTTTATGAGAAATTACACTATAGCCATTTGACCAAAATGTAATGAGTTAAAAGTGTCTTTATAAATACATAGGCTGAAGGCTGAAGTCCCAGAGAAACTGTTATATCTGAGCTGAGTTGCAAATAAAATAAGAGTATTGGAAATGTCACAACATCTTTTTCATTTGACAGATATTTGGGGGTTTTAACAATATTAAATCTGCTAGAGAGATCCTTTATTTATTAAAAGATCCTTCATCTGACAGCCTTTAAAAATCCCAATAATAAATGTAATTGAAAATGGTTAGCCTATATCTAAAATAAATATGTGTATGTTTAGGACAATATGTCTGCAATATTTAGCCAGAAAGGAAACCCTTCCTGTCTCTGAGTACAGATACACATATACACAAATCATAGCATGTGCACCTGTGGGCAGGTGTGGCATACAGAAATCTCCCCTTAAGATAGCCACACATGGGCTAAGGATACTGTAGACCATCCCTCCTCAAAGTCTACGCAAACTTCACGTATATGTGTATTCTTCGGAGCAGAAAGCTGATAGCTTTAATTGGACTGTCAAAGGGCTCAAAATGTCCCCCGAAGTTAAGACAAAATTGCAGTTTGATATTTGAGAGTGTGTGCTCATGAGTATTTTATTGGTAGCTGCAGCTCCCGTGCCTGGACCAGGGGTTGGCAGAAGTTGGGTCTGTGATGGGTGGGCCTCGGAGCACAGATATATGGCCAAACGTTATTCTGGATGTTTCTGTGAGGGTGGTTTTTAGATGAGATTAAAATCCAATTGGTGGCCTTTGCGTAAAGCAGACCACCCTCCATCATGTGGGTCTGGTCTGCGTGGGAATAAGTCAGTCACTTAAGAGACAAGCAGTGTTAGTTTCTAGGAATACGTCCAACCCATCCCTCAGAAGCTGGATGTCAAAGAGTGAGCACACAGACAGCAGGTCCAGTTCGGACAGACGGCGGGTGTCAGCTTGCCTAACATGGGATGGAGTTAACCTCATAAAAGGGAGAATCCTGCCAGGACGCACACAGTAACAGTCGCGTTTAGAGAGCCAGGCAGGTGCTCTGGGAAAAGGAGAGGGGTCAGCACCTAGCACGCCCCCCGCCGACCCTGGGCAATTCCAGACGTGGGGCTCTAGGACGGAGGCATGAGGGTGAAATGGCCAGGATGGTGGAGGGATGGACAGTTCACATCCCAAATAGATGAGACAAACTTTACGACCATAGTCCAGAGTCTGGTTATCAGATCTCAGCTGGAAAGTGGAGCGAGGTGGAAATCAGGTTATTAGGCTTGAAATTTGAAGTCGGAGTGGACTTGATCACATTACCCGCTCCCTGAAGCACTAGATGAGGGCTGGCCTCCGGGAGGGAAAGCCAGAGCTTGGAAACGGGAAGGGAAGAAAGTAGGGGGTAAGTGACGTTTACCCACTCGCGTCGTGGCAGATACAGCCCTGCGTTACTGATTTCTTTCCTCCTTAAATCCTCGTGACCACTCTGAAGTGCTTTTTCTTTTCCCATTTCATCAGCTGAGACCTAAGTTCAAAGACCTGCAGAAACCTTATTGAATGGTTCGCTTCATATTTCTTGCTGAGCAAAGAAGAATCTTGGTTTCCCGAGTAGATCTTCTTCTGGCCCTTACTTGTGCCCACTTCTGCTGAAAAGAAGCTATTGCTTTTATTCTGACAGCGGGCTAGGTGACGAAGGGTCCCTTCCTGACTGTCCTAAATAAAAGTGCATGCATTCAAAGGATTGCTTAAAAGATTTCCTGCCGCTAATTATAGGTGATTTATGGCAAAGGGTGTTTTACCTGTATTGTGTTAAGGACATAATGATACTCAGAAGTAACCTGACCGAGTGACTTCTGTCACGGAAGACCCCTCGAGTGTTCAGGATGGGTCAGGGACCCTCCTGACACCAAGGATCCCAGTGTCCATAAATACTGAATGAGGTTTTTGTAACTTAAAGCCTGGGAACCACCTTGTGAGTGGTTTTAAATGCAGCTCAGACAATAACCTTCCAAATCAATCCACCTGGTCCTTGAGGTCTCCAGACCACATTTTACAAAGTTTCCATTTTACAACTGCCTCTAAGACAAAATGATGATCGCCCCGCCCCCCCGCCGCCCCCAATCTGGATACCTTTACACCTTTACCAACCCCCCCAGCCCATAAAACAGGAAAGTAAGTGGAAAGGGAATTGTTTCTTAAAATATCTGCTCGAGGTATCATTAGCTCAAAGTAACACCCCGAAGCTTTCCAGTCCCCCTGTGGTTTATAAATAATTGGAGTGAACACAGCACTCAAGAGTGGCAATGACGGAAACAAGGATGGTTTGCTCTTACAGAGAAACATTCATCTAAGCTCCTTCACGTGAATCAAGATAGATTGTTTTTTTTAAAGACCTCTAATTACTTTCCTGTTCATTATTTATATTCTCCAAGTGTTTTATGCTGGCTTGTTAGCAGCCTCGTGAGGTACGTCGGGTATTAAATACTGACTTACAGGTCTGGCTACTGTGAACGGAGCTGGCCGGCCCCGCCCCATCCGTGGCTAAAGTCACTCATCTTCCTCAGCGTCTTCATCGGCAGTGGCTCGTCACCAACCACACGCCAAACACAGGACAAGAACACCTTGTGGGTGCAGTGGAACATTCCTGTTTTGACCACAGACACACGGAACTTACGTAGCCGAGAGAGCATCGCATGTAATCCCACCACGAGCCACAGAAAGATGCCGTTAGCGTCACTGGCCTGGTAAGTCGATTTCACGATACCCTTGTCCTCACCTCACACCCAAAGCAGACATTACTAATCCGCACTGGACTTGGCCAGCTGGTCCCTGACCCAGCGACGATGCTTCTTCACACAGTGCTCTGAGCCACTTCCTCACTGATTGGCTTTTGTCTCCAGCGCCAACTCTTGTTTGTCATCCGCTCTCCCTCGGGACACCTTAGCCGGCGAGAGCTTATTACGGCTCAGGGCAGATCACGCCTCCGTTAACTCTGGCTGTGGGACCGGCTCTTCCTAAATACTTGCCAACAAGATAACCTATGAAGTGACAGTCTAGAATTTCTGCCTCTTACTTCTCCTGTATCCATCTTTCTCTTATCCATGCTATTTTTTTACCTCTGTTTATCCTTGGTTTGAAAGTATGAACTCCAGTCATGGTGGAGAGAAAAAATATAATACAACTCCTCAGATTTTATAGGTTCTGTTTCATTTAAAATCTATCCAAGTTTTAAGATAAACAGTCTCTGTTGTAGGTTTTGGGGATAACGGAAGAGCATCCAGACAGGAAAACAAAGGCTGTTCTTAAAAACTACGATAGAGGTTTACCGTGAGAGCAACGACGGTGAGGAATTAGGAAAGAACTCAGAGCTGAAAGCTGAGCTGCATTTTGAAAGGCTGAGAGGAGTCTTGCCAGACAGATAATAGGGGAAGAACATTCCAAGGAAGAAAGCAGGACAGGGATGTGTGTTCCCATAAAAGCTCTGTTAGGTTAGCGACTCTGGGACTTCAGTTAGACAGCTCGCGAGAACACAGATCGCTGGTCTCCCCCAGCATGTCGGATGCCGTGGGTTTGGGGTGGGGCCCGAGAACCTGCATTTCTGATGCGTTTCAATGTCAGTGCTACTGGTCCAGGGACCTCACTTTGAGCACCCCTGCTTCCAGCCTTAGCAGACTGTGCACCTACCTGCCCCTACTTCCACAAGGATGGGTCTTCTTTTCCACCCGCCTTGCTTTTTGGACAGTGAGCGTGGAAAAGAGTGACAAACAAACTTTCAGGCAAAACCTTGAAGACTGGGCTTCCCTGGTGGCGCAGTGGTTGGGAGTCCGCCTGCCGATGCAGGGGACGCGGGTTTGTGCCCCGGTCTGGGAAGATCCCACATGCCGCAGAGCGGCTGGGCCCGTGAGCCATGGCCGCTGAGCCTGCGCGTCCGGAGCCTGTGCTCCGCAACGGGAGAGGCCCCAACAGTGAGAGGCCCACGTAGTGCAAAAAAAAAAAAAGCAAGAAAAAAACAAACAAACATAAAAAACCCTTGAAGGCTTATCCATCTGTCAAGGTGACCTGTGTCAGCTATCGTCAGGAATGAGTTTGTGGCTGTGGAGAGAGAAAGCCAACCAGTGATGGGGTTGTGGGGAGACTCCAGAGGGCGGCACTGGGGGCCTTGCCCCCGAAGTTCTGCAGGGACGTCCACAGCGTTCTCACGAGTGACTGAGATTTGGGCTCTGGGTCTTCAAGTCATCCCTTGCCTGCCCGCTTCTCTCCTTTCCCGGAAGGACAGCACTTATGCCACTGTCCTCTTAATATCCTCTCAAACTAAAATTTCTTTGTGTTTCTTCTTCCGACTCCCCAGCTTCCTTCCCTGTTTCAATTCTCATTCTACCCACCCTTAATGGGATTCCAGACTACACCATCCTAATATTTCAGCTCATCAGCAGTCACTGTATTGCCAACACTGACGCAGTGACGCACACATTGCTTTGGACTAAGACCCTTGGATGCCTCCGCCTGGTGTTTGGTGCCCTGGAGCCGTTTGCGGGCCACTGGTCCGGCCGGTGAGTCAGTCAGCATCCTCGGGTCTGCAGCTCAGCCCCACTCCCGGAGACACCCCTCCTGCCAGCAGCTCCGCAAGCACAGCCGCTCACACGGTTTTGTCCTCCCCCTGATCTGGCCCTTACTTCAGAGGCTACAGCGCACTGATAGAGATGACGTCAGATCCATCAAAGAGAGAGAGATGCAAAAGGAGGGAGACGCAGAGAGGAGCCTGGGTCGGGGGCGGCCAGCAGCTCACCGCATTCTGTTACATTTGCTTCGGGGATTCTGTTTGGAACACACGTGGCGTGTCCCTAATGAACCCCTCTGCAACGCCTTATTCTTGCTGTGCTTTCCCAGGAGGGAGCTGCTGGGACGTGTGTCCCAAGGCTTTTTCCTCCTGGAGCTGATTTGAACAAAAGCGTCTAAAACCACGTCTAAAACCAACAGGGCAGACGGCCACGATCTGCCACACTCTCTTTAGAGAAACAGTTGATTCAGTTTGTGGCTGAAGAGATCCTAGATTTTTCTCCCTACTCCCAGGCCCTCACTAAAGTGATTTCTGTACTTCTCAGTGCATTCCCCCAACCCAGATGAGTTTGCGCATGTCCCAGCTCGTGCCACTTACGAGGTTTTGCTGTTACTTGTTGATCCCGCCAGACCTTCTCCTCAACCCCCAAGTAGTAAAGCAATTACTGTGCATATATTTTTCTTTAAAATCAAGGTGGATTTTCGTGGTTTTGCTCTCAGCACTTACAGCATCCCTAAGTGACCTGAGGATGTTCTGGGGTAACCCAAATTCCCAGTCGGGGTGTGCTAATCAGTGTGGTCCATTTTCTAAAGCTCTCCTTTCATCCCCCTTGCCCGGCTAATTGCAAATTGGTCCTAAGAACAGGGAACGCTAAAGAAATGAGGAGAGGCCAAAGCTGCGGGTGAATTCTTACAAGAGAGGCCTCTGTGTCATCCCTTCCCTGAGTCACTGGGCCTTTGTGCGGTCACCGCTGCCCAGGAAACAGGACCTCTCGGTCCTCGGGAAAATACCAGCTGGATAATTTCATCTAATTGTTTAAAACCCAAGCAGCTTGCCTTCTCTGAAGGTCCCCGGAGTGATGAGAGGTGCTAACTGTTGTGGATTCTGCCCTGCCGTGCCTTGGCCCAGTGTCATTTCACACCATCGTGTGAAGGTCCTGCCTGTCCTCCCCCACCCCCCGCAGTCCCCAGCCAAGTGAGCCCAGCACAGGCCTGCCTCCGGGTCAGCTCTTGTCTGGGTGTAAAAGTCTTGGCATTTCTGTCTCTGCTTTGGCTGAAGGAGAGAACGTTTTTCAATAGCACTGCTGAAACGCTGCTTTCTCTACTTCAGTGCTTTTTCTGGCAAAAGGATTTACTGGGACGAGACCCAAAGAAAAGGGGAAAGGATTCAGGGAGGCCAGACACCACCTCCTGTGCACATGGCTCCACAGCCCATGGCTTCTTCCCGCATCTCGGTCCCTCCCCCGGGAGAGTTTCACTTTTCCCCTGAAGACCACTATTCCACCCCACACCTTTGTGCTGTCTTGCCATGTCACACGTTAGAGAGCGTGGCAGCCCTCGGGCTCAAAAAGCAGTCCACTGAGTGCAGGCTCCAACCCGGACCAGGGTCCCTGCATACGTGGGATGCCCAGTGCCATGTGTACCAGGACCTGAAGATGCAGGTCTGCCTCATCTGTCTACAGGATGCTTCAGGTAGCCTCGGTTCTGTGCCTCCACCCGTGGGTCCCTCTTCCTTTCTCTCAGTTTCTCCTCAGTGGATGCACGCTCTCCTCCCAAACACGCTTCTGCTTTCCAGATGTCTGGCCTGCTGGCCACAGGGCCGTGGACAGAGGGCAGAGTTGGGAATGGGGGTGAGATGCTGCTGGGAAACCTTGCCTCGTTTTCCGGAGAAAGCGTAGCTTCTCCCAGCATGGATGACCCACGAACGCTCTGGCACCTTGTCCTTTGTCTCTGAGCTCTGGAGAGGGGCCTGAGAGGGTGCTGCCGGCTGGACTCCATCCCCCAAGTACCCTGAGCACATGTGACACAGGCTCAGGGAGGCCCAGGGCCTTTTGAGACCTTCCAAGGGGCGTGACTACAAGTTCACCAGGGAGAGAGGAAGACGGTACAAGCATGAGTGCCCAAGTTTCACGTGGCCTCCTCTGAAAAGAAAATACTTAAAAAAATTTTTTTTTGTTTATTCTTGGCTGCGTTGGGTCTTCGTTGCTGCGTGCGGGCTTTCTCTAGTTGCAGCGAGCGGGGGCTACTCTTGGTTGCAGTGCGTGGGCTTCTCATTGCGGTGGCTTCTCTTGTTGCGGAGCCCGGGCTTTAGGCACATGGGCTTCAGTAGTTGTGGCACGTGGGTTCAGTAGTTGTGGCACATGCGGTCAGTACTTGTGGTGCACGGGCTTAGGTGCTCCGCGGCATGTGGGATCTTCTTGGACCAGGGCTCGAACCCATGTCCCCTGCATTGGCAGGCGGATTCTTAATGACTGCACCACCAGGGAAGTCCCAATAAAATATTCTTGATGAATGTAGCTGGACCCTCGTTTCATTTTCATATCAGAACCTTTATATTTTTCTCCACAATTTCTAGATAAATATTCACTATAATATATGGAAACACACACTGTTCTATCCCATTTCCAATATACTATATTTCAGTTCTTGCCTATTTCTGTAAGTTTCTCAGCCTATTTCTAGCCATTCTCGCAGTGGTTGCATCCTGAGAAATCCTGAGTGTTTGCCAAGAGGGAACTCAAAGTTCATGGCTACCCATGTGAATACAGACATGCCTACATGCCATATTTATATCAAAAGAGCCTGCAGTTGTATGTTTCCTCTTTAAACGAGGTTGTTTAAGAGAGTTACACATGTTTTAACGTTTCTGAGTGATTGGAATTTCGGAGGGTTTCCACATGTGTTATAAATGTTCTATTTTGCTGTGTTTTAATTAAATAATATAGCCTATACCTCTAAGACTTGGGTAATTTATTAAAAGTATCTTTGTAGTCTTGTACAGGAAGAATGTGTATAAATATTCCATAAACCTTTGGAAAGACTGGGTCTCACTTCTCGGATGTGCTTATTAAAATATCATTATTCATGACAGTATGTCCTCGCTCTTTCACTGTCTTCTTGAGATAGTAGAGTGATGTTATAAAGGTATAAGGATTCTCACTGCTCTTGTTTCAGGCAATAAACTGTTTCGTTTACAACTGCATTTGTGCATGTGACATTTTCTGATCATCGCCTCTAGCTTTTTAAAAATTAATAGGCTCTATATCCTAAGCAATTTTAAGTTTAAAGATGAGCTGAACATAAAGTACAGAGGGTCCTCATATATGCGCCCCTCCCATTTCCCCCATCACTAATATGTTACATGAGGGTGGTGTGGTCTGTTTGTTATATTTGTTACGTGTCTGGTATACCTTCTATGTTTGTCCCAAGTTCTTGGATACTCTGTTCTGTCTTTTTCATTCTCTTTCGCTTTGCATTTCAGTTTTGGAAGTTTCTACTGACATTTCCTCAAGTTCACTAATTTTTCCTTCACCCGTGTCCATCTACCAATGAGCCCATCAAAGGCGTTCTTCACTTCTGAGCAACGTTTCGATTTCCAGCGTTTCTTCTTGATTCTTTCTTAGCGTTTCCATCTCTCTGTGTGCACGATCCATGTGCTCTGACATGCTGTCCGGGTTTTCCATCACTAGCCCTAGCTTATAAGTCATTGCTGTGTTGAGCTCTGGCTCTGCCGAGTCTAATCTCTCTGCCGTACCTGAGCCTGGTTCTGGCGCTTGCTCTGCTCCTCAGACTGTGTTTCTTTCTTTTTTCTTTTGAATTTTAAAAAATTTTTGTTGAAGTATAATTGATTTACAATGTTGTGTTAATTTCTTTTGTACAGCAAAGCGACTCAGTTATACATATATATTCTTTTTCATATTTTTTCCACTATGGTTTGTTACAAGATATTAAATATAGTTCCTTGTGCTCTACAGTAGGGCCTTGTTGTTTCTTTCTTTCGGCATGTCTTGTAACTTTTTCTTGAAAACCTGTGTAATATACCAGGAAAAAGGAGTTGAGGTAAATAGGGCCTTAATGTGATGCTCTATGTTTTTCTGCCTGGTGCTAGGGTGTGTTTGCTATTTGCTACAGCTATAGATTTCAGAGGCAAAAATTTCCCTGGTGTCCTTGTTTTTGTCTCCTCTGTTATTTTTTTTTGGGGGGGGGGCGTGCTGCAGGGGGGTTTTTAGAGCTTCTTAGATAAGCCTGAGATGTGCTCTTTCGGTTTTATTACCCTGTTATTACCCAGAAGCCCTACTGATGTGGAGGTAAGATATGTGGGCAGGGCAGGTCCTGTGTTTTTATGATTAGGTCTTAGTCCTAGTGAGCCAGCGCTCTGGGCTGTGACGTGAGCAAGTGTTTCTCAGGTTTGCCGGCCGCCACCCCTTGTGTGTAACGGAAGGGCTGGGTGTTCCCTTTCTGCCATGACGCTTAGGCTCTGGTGAAATAATTCCCCTCGAGGGCAGGCCCTGCCAAGGACAGGGAGCTCCGGGGGATTTACAATGGCTGACTTTCCTCTCTTCTTGCTGAAAGCACATCTCATGTTCATTGTGAGAACTAGATGGGGTCCTGGAGATAAAACTCAAAAATTCGGGGTCCCCTGGAGTTTTTGCCTCTCAGACTTGTGAACACCAAGCCTCCATCAGTTCATCAATTACAGTTTAAGTTTTCCTCCCCCAGTGCCTGTGCCTGGGAGGGTCCCGCTCCCCAGCTTCTGCTCTGCCGAGTCTCGCTTCCCCGTATCCACCTGTCTGTCTCCAAGTTGGGGGCATCGATTCAGCTTCAATGGATCTAAGAATAGTTGTTGGTTTTCAGGTTCTCAACTTTTCTCTTCCTGTGGGGATGGAAGTGATGACGTCTAAGCTCCCCCTATGCCAGGCAGGAAACAGAAAGTCCTCTTACAACCTTATCTTTTATGGCAAAGTTAATTCATGTCCTTTTTATTATAAAACAAGACCC
Organism: Phocoena phocoena; assembly: GCF_963924675.1. Lineage (NCBI taxonomy): Eukaryota > Metazoa > Chordata > Mammalia > Artiodactyla > Phocoenidae > Phocoena > Phocoena phocoena. The sequence continues at coordinate 1,457,799 of NC_089232.1, read as the reverse complement.
TTCAAAACATGTGAAAACCTCCTGCAAACCTAAAGAAACATGAGATTCAATAGTGTTTACGTCTAAACCTGACTCAGTTAGCTTCTGCTTCCACTTGGAAATCTGACTTTTTAAAACAAATTTCTAATGAAATGGGCAGTTTGATGCATTTTCTTCAACCTTCCCATTTGACAAGTCCCTAGGCACCCTTTAAGATCCAGGTCAAATATTACCTTGAAGTAAATTTTAGTGAATTGTTTTTCCATGGTGCCTTCAGATACTGGACACGCATTAGCTTTAGAATTTGTCATATTATACTGTAGCGTTTGCATATATTCTTCATTAAATTGTGACCTGCCTTGAAAGTTGAAATCTTTAGATACTAATCTCTGTGAGCACACTGTCTGCACGTTGAAGGGGCTTAAATACTTCTTGTTGAGGGTAGAGAGGCAGGAGAACTCTCATCCAGAAGGGCTTTGGGCCAGTGAAGTGCATTTGCACACAACCACCGAAAGCCCATGAAATAACTGAATTTACAGTCAGCCGTCCCTTAATTCCTACTGGATTAATGTAAAAAATATTTAAAAAGTTGAACGGGAAAGCTAAGATAGAGAATTTTGACTATCAGGCCATCCATTGTGGAATTTGCCAGGGTACGTTGATTTTACAGGAGTTGCTATGATAGGTGAGGAGTGACAGCCGATTCATGATGACATAGTTTGCACGGGAAAACATAAAACCATCAGGGTGATGTAAGTATTGATACCTGACAGCGTAGGGCTGAGCACTGTATAAACTAGAAACTCATGTTTTAAACATATTTTTGGCAAGTTAACAATGGAACTGAAGATTGAAAAACCTAAGCCCTTCAGCGTTTCATTTAAAATAATAAGAAAATAGGGTTGATGTAAAGACATGAGAAAATCAAGTGTCGTTTCATAATCTTCTCTGCATATTTATCAGGAGAGAAATGGATTCTTAATTTAAGGCATAAAATGAAATTAATCAAATCCCAAGTCTGCTGTCATTTTTATCCTTTTACTCTTGGTGATGGTCTAAAACGTGAAATGAGCTCAGTTAAATAAAATGAACGAAATGTAAATATTGCAGTTTTCCCATTATAGTTATTCTGACTACTTGAATAAACAAACAGCATGGGTTGATATTTGCATATCTGCATAATATTAACAATTATGTAAATGGAATAGAGCTGCAAAGGTTCATAGGCAGGAAAATCCTATGTGAATAGATGCTCAGGTGGATTTTGTGGTGAGTTCTCGGCATTCTTTATGACCTCAGGAAGCCACTTCTCTCTGAAGGAAAGCCACTTCCAGTTCTTACAATAAAAAAGAAAAAGAATCTTACCTCAATTACAAAAATAATAGTATGCAACACGGTAAACCTTGCTTTAAGGAAAATTCAAATGTAAAAATTCAGGATTCGAGGAAACATAAGTAAATGGATGATTTCTTATATTCTAAAACAATTTGATAGCATTTATTACTAAAGTACATGTGAAGTATGGCTTGAATTGACATAAAAAAAACACATACGGTTTCTTAGGAGCACATTTATTACACAAAAGCTATCAGCATTTATGACTTGATCTGTCAAGATACAATTATTAAAACTCCACAACTGCTATAAGCATCGCAATTCATGATGTTTTCACAAAATAACTGCATGGTCCCATCGTTTTAAAACAGGACTTTGAGAACTTATTCAAAAAACAGAAACAGACTTACAGATATAGAAAACAGACTTATGGTTACCAAAGGGGAAAGGTGGGAGGGGGAGGAATAAATCAGGAGCTTGGGATTAACATACACACACTATTACATATAAAATAGATAACTAGTAAGAACCTACTGTATAGCACAGGGAGCTCTACTCAATACTCTGTAATGTATGGGAAAAGAATCTGAAAAAGAATAGACATATGTATATGTATAACTGATCCACTTTGCTGTATACCTGAAACTAACACAGCATCGTAAATCAACTATACTCCAATAAAATTTTTAAAAAAATAAATAAGTAAATTATAAAATGGATGTTGGAGACGGTAAAAATACATAAATTAATTAAATAAATAAAATAGGACTTTGAAAGTGCAGATGTGGTATGTGCAACAATTAGAGAAAAGCATGAACGTAAGTAAACCGCAGCAGCTCGTGTAGCATCCTCCACTTGCTTCCGTGGAGTGTACGTGCTTATTTATTTCGGCTCATTAAGGGCTGCACGTTACCTGTGAGTCTGAAATAGAAGCACGTGTCTGTGGCGGGGTCAGCACGGCGCTCCAGGTGGACGGTGGAAGCATCCGTGAACTTAGACCAGGCAGCGCTGTGCAGCGGCGTTCATCCCGCTGAATCCACACAGGGCTCCGCACCTAGAGGTCACGCTCTCCATTTTAAAAAGAATGCACACGAAACTCGAAGATGACTTAACTGAGCAATTGGTGGCAAAGACGAGATCGGAATCCTAGTCAGTTACGGAGCTCACAGAACCACAGATCTTTCCAAGGTCTGGAAGCCGTCCTCACTCTCATCCACACCATCGAGTTGACCTTTCTTGAGGGCATCTGTGTCCCAGACACCATGCTGGATGCTTTCCCTACCACATCTCATTTGGTCCACCACTCCCTGAGGTAGGGCCCACTGTCTCCACTTAGCAGAAGTGGACTGAAACTTTGGTAACTTTAAAAATTCATCCACATCCCACTTAGATGCGATTTTTCCCACTGAATCTATGCCGTAGGTCGATTGCACTCTGCGTTCTGTGTCCTCAGGTTGTAAATCATGCTCTCTTACATTAAGAGTTCCCCAGGCTCTTCTCTGAGCTGAGATATTGGTCATCTGCCAATTCCAGCCTATTTTGTATGCCTCCCTCAGGAGTTTTGGAATTTCTCAGAAACGCTGGGTATTAATTTGCAAAACGGCACATGATCTATGTAAACTGCAGAGAGATGCTGGCCGTGCTGGTTGTCCACTTCTGAGTCCCAGAAGGGACGGTCAGCCATCTTCTCTTTTCCATCTGTGCTGTGTCTTCGTAATCCCTTGTCGGGGGTAGGGGGCTGTAAATAAGGTTGTGGTTAAACTTGAGTTGACGAGGGGGATGAAGAATTCCAGGACCTGGCAGGTCAGTGTGGTGGGTGGTGCTTCCTTGCGGGCACAAGACATCACTCTGTTCTGTTGGTGGCAGTCTGATGGGGCTAATGGGGTGTAAAGACAGTAGACCTTGGGCCCAAGTCTTCAACGAGTGGGACTCATGAGAGGCTCACAGTGAAAAGGGACAGAGTGACATAGAACTGCATGGATCTCAAAGGAGTACCTTCTTCCTCCAAGAGGGAGCCATCAAGTATCTCTTCCTGGTTCTGAGCACAGTCCTAGGAAATACCACAAGAAGGAGAAAAAGCATTTTGCCCTGGGGAGACTGGAAGGGATGTAATGTCCTCTGGAGAGAAGCATGTTTCTGCTGGGGTCAGGAGCCCTTAGTGAGGATTTGAGGTGTTAGTGGAGTGTGTTCAATCACGAGACAGGTGTTCTGTAGCGGGGCGTGGATGCTTTCAAGGAGGGGAGCCATGGGGGTAAGTCATCAGAGGATATATGAGATGGGGCTTCCACCTCAGGACAAAAAACACGGAGAACAGGGATGTGTGTGTGAGTGACATGGGACACCTAGCTGACCCCAAGGTGACACAGCAACAATCCCGAGTCCCTAAATAGAAGGGAGGTTTCCAGATGTCTCTGGGGTTAGCTGTGGCCAAAAAGCATTAACCCTGGACGGGGTTCAGTTCTGTTCATTGAGACTGTCTTGCTTTTCTGATGTGAATCCCTGTTTTGTCTGTTCCTTCTGCAAGGCTGTAACTGTAAGAGTCACTGAGCTTAGAATTCTAGGGGTGTGTATGGAGGTGTAAACCAAAGACCATTTTGATTTCATCCCCAACTCACGATTCTCCCTTCTGCCTTCATAATTCTGGTGAATTATGTCGCCCTGTCCACAGAGCCTCACTTTTCTATGGGGAGGGAGGTAAATATTTTCTACAAGACTTTTCTTCGTCCAAGTTTACATTTTTGACCCAAATAGATTAGTTTTAAAAATCTCATGTGGTACAAAAAAAGAAAAAACAATCTTCAGTTTCAGAAGGCTTTGGCAAGGCTATTTTTCAGAGAAGACAAGGGATGTTGAAAACATTCCAAAGTTCTTAAAATATTGATACACGGTCCCTTAGGCATGTCTAAAGATCAGGCAGACAGACGGCTGTAGGGGACAGAGAACACGTTATTCTTAGTCAATGTCCCTCACTGCAGCCAGACCAAATAGCGTGTAGTCCAACAAAGCCTCAGATCTCACAAGATAATTTTTGTTTTCCTTCCACTGAGCGCAAGTGGCCATCCAGCCTCCCGGGAGTTCAGGGAGGATTGGTGAGCATCTCAGACACCTGTGTGCACCTGCCGGGACACGGGGGTGCAGGAGGACACCTCCACCTCTAGGTGCCCCTTACAAAGACGGGGAAAGGGTTTAACCCTGGGAAATCCTACTTGTTTTTCCAGACTTTTGATGGAATTTTTAAGGAAATGTGCCTCTTTAGTCTCCTGACACAGTGTAATGATCTGCCATGAGATTCACAGTGTGTTTCTAGTTTTCCCAAGAAATGTGAAATCAAATACAAAACTGCATTATTCCACTTTCATTTTCATTTAAGTCCTATTTCTATGACTATAAATGTAATAGCTTATTGTAGAAAATGCATAAAATTACAAGGAAACAATCAAAATCATGTATATGGGCACATGGGCACCATGAAACTCATTTTAATGGAAGCAAGATCTGGGAAAAAATATATAATTCTCATCAAACTGACTTCCTCTCTGCCATCTCAGAGAGAAGTTCTCAAAAATTATTTAAGGTAAAGATTGTTGTTCCATTTGGTTTTGCTTAATAAATTCCTCTTGACTCCTCTGGTGCCCTATAACAGAGGTCGTTCTTGGGTTGTTTTTATTTTAATGAATGGCTCAGTTTATAACACATTATATTGTAACACATTATAGTGTACATGAATGAATGGAATTTGACTGCATTGTCCTTTCTGAAAACGTTTGCCAACTTGGCACGGCACTTTTTGCTAGGATTATCTCTACACACTACGCGATTTCCCTTCTCTGCCTGGCCATGCCACGGTTTTTTGTTTGTTTTTATTTTTAAATAATCTGTTAGTGAAATAACATGTGGGGAATTTCTAATTCCATGTCTGTTACATAGTACATGCTCAGAAAATGCTATTCACATTATTGACAACAATGTAGGATTTTAAGTTAGTAGCAATTCTGCAAATGCGTGACATAGAAATAAATGACAGACGAGACTTGGTTTGTAGGACCATCATTTATTAGGTATGGGAACCTGTACAAGGAACTATGATCTTATGAATCCCAGCTTCCTTATATGTAAAGAAGGAATGACGATTCCTTATAAATCTCAAAGAATTGTACTAATGGAATAAAATATATGAAAATGCCTAAAGCTGTACTTAGTACGGTGTGTACTCAATTACCAGGTTCTGTTCCCTTCCTTCCTTTCTTTATTTGTCCACCCTTTCTCCCCAGCAGAGTACCTGCTAAGTTTTATAGCAAGTGGAAGAATTTGACTCTAAGCACCATGATGGTTGAGATTTGTTCATTTCTGTAGGTACAGTCAAAAGAATACTCGGTAGGACAGAGTTGAGTAAATGGTTAGATGAATGCATGAATGAATGAACGACTCATGCATTGGCTGCTTTTATTCCAAGTCTGTCGTAGAACTAGACAGCTGGGGAGGGCAGGCTGAGTGATGCACCTGGATACATGGGTTATATATCACTGCATGACAGATTACTCCACGCTCAGTGGCTTTAAACAACAAGCGTCATTATTGCACAGTTTCTACAGCTCAGCATGCAGGTGTGACTTAGCTGGTTACCTCTGGCTCAGTGTTTCTCACGTGCTTGTGGTCGGGCTGTTGGTTTGAGCCATGGTCGCATCTGAAGGCTCAAACGTGGCAGGTGTGTCTGCTTTTGAGCATCTCACGTGGCTTTGACCAGGCTCCATCCCCTGCCATGGGAAACTTTGAACAAGACTGCTCACAACTGGCTTTACCCGGGCAAGTGGTCCAAGAGAACAAGAATATACTGGGTGGCTTAAAATAACAGAAATGTATTCTCTTACAGTTCCCTAGGCCAGAAATCCAACATCGAGAGGTCGGTGAGCCAAGTTCCCCTTGACGGTTCTGGGGAAGACTCCTTCCTTGCCTCTTCCAGCTTCTGGAGGCTCCTGGAAATTCTTCATGTTTCTTGGCTTGTAAAGGCCTCATTCCAATTTCTGTCTCCTTCTGTACATGGCCTTCGCCCTGTGTCTCTGTGTCTGAAACTTCCCCTCCTTATAAGGACAGTAGTCATTGGATTAGGTCCACCCTAATTCACTATGTTCTCATCTTGACTTGGTTATATTGCCAAGGACCCATTTCCAGGCTTCAGCGATTTGGTCTTTAGTATCTATCTTGGAGAGACACAATGTAACCCATAACAGGGGTAGCAGAGATAGCTTGGTACATGGAAGCCTCCAGGGGCCTTTCCAGAATTACTTACAGGTGCTGAATTTTGACAGGAGCTTCCTTGGCAATCAATGTAATTCTCTTTTCTTCATGAGTCTACCTCCTGTGAAAGAGACCAAGGGAGGAAGTAGAAATGACACTAGACCATACAATGGGCTTCAGAGGAAGACAAGTGTCCATGCGGGGCTGCTTCCCTTCTTTGTCGCTCACATGGAGCAGAAAAGGGTCCAGGGATCTCTTCCACCTCATCTGGATCCACAGGGACCAACCAACCAATTTGTGACACACTCTCAACTCTCATTTGATTATAAAGCAATACAGACATTCATGAATCTCCATAATAAGAGAAAGCAAACAGAAAAAAAATCATTATACACCTGATGAAACATAACTCAAAGGAGGGGGACATTATGAAAACTCACAGTAAGTAATTTCCTGAAATAGATTTACTCTAAGAAATGGGAGAAAATTTAGAAAATTCCTGATTAGTCCTCCCACCAAGAAAATTAAAGAACATTCATTTTAAGGGTGGAAAAATCTAAGATCAGAGGAATTCAGATAAAAAAATTAAGAACAGGAATTCTGTATTCAAGATATTACAAAATTACTTCTTGTAGGAAGAATTTTGAGAATTTAAAGAACTTGAAGGAATTTAAAGGGTAAGAAAAAGAGAGAGAAAATGAGAGGAAAGGTGAAGACAGTCCTATAAATGCAGTTTGATGTTTATAGGACTCTCCAATTCATAGAGGAAATCTTTTTCCAGTAAAGTGCAGAGCACAAAAGCTCGCAAAGTACCAATTAAAGTGAATAAACTGGTAACAATTTCCAATCTGAGAATTTTTAATTTTAAGGCAAACAAAGGAAAAATAATTCATGAATATCCAATTACAGTTAAACAGGCTCCCCTTCTTCACTAGCAAATAGTGTCCACACTGCACCAAATTGCTGTCTATTCCAGTGCAAGATTTCCAAGTTGTTAGTCACATGTAAATGAATAGAAAAATCGTGTTTCTCTTTATACGTGTATAAAGCGTACCATCAATGGACCTCTCCTGGAAAAATGTATATTTTTGCCAACTGACATAATAACTGACTAATTCAAGAATGGGGAAATATAGTAGAAAAAAATAATAGGAACAAATGAAACCAGTTATATAAAGAGCGCTGTTAGAAAATTGTGCAAATAACTTTTTTGAAAGGCAAAATCATAACTTGATAATAATAATGCCATTTATTAAGGGCTTGTGATGGATTTAAAACTTTAATCACACAAATCTTATATAACAATATGGGCCTAAAATCCAAGGTGATAGTAATGCAACAAGAATCATCGGGGGGGTAGAAGAAGGAATGGGAGAAAAAGGCGGGCTAAATTTCTTTTCACACATACGGTAAAAACAATAGATACTGTTTCTTTCCTTGCTGTTTCCAATTAGGGAAAATAGATACAACTCTCTAGATAGATGATAAATAGGGATATCTATCTAGATATGTCTATCTATCTATCATCTATCTATCTATATATGATTGGACTCACACATTCCAAGTCACTATGTAAGAAAAATGAGCTAAGTTTAAATAGTTCTGAAGAGACCAAAAATAAAAGCCATTTTATTGAGCCACAGTCCGTATAGATGTCCATCCATTTCAGAACTGCCCCCAGACTCACTAGTCCAGAAACAATCACACATATTAGAAACAACATCAACAGAATAGAAAGGAAACAATGTACCTTCTATTTTTCCATCAGCAGTACCTGGTGGCTGCCAACATGCTTTCTTCTTAGATTTCTCTGCAGCTTAGACCCCTGGTCCTGCTCAGAGCCCCTGAAAAGTAAAAGAATGATTTCCATTAAGTCAGATTAATCTTCAGTATGGCTGGAAAAACGACCTCTGGCTAGGTAACCTACCTGAATGGGAAGAAAATTTTGAACAATTCAAAAATCTATTCCTAAAACCACAACAGTGCAAAATCTAGGGGTCAAGCAAATGGAGTCCAACGTCTGCAAACCAGTTAGCATGCATTATACAGAATTTTGAGAAGTAAGCCATTCATTTCTGGATAAAACTACACTTAAATTTCCACTAAGTAGGGGCTTCCCTGGTGGCGCAGTGGTTGAGAGTCCGCCTGCCGATGCAGGGGACGCTGGTTCGTGCCCCGGTCTGGGAAGATCCCACATGCCATGGAGCGACTATGCCCGTGAGCTATGGCCGCTGAGCCTGCGCGTCCAGAGCCTGTGCTCCGCAACGGGAGAGACCACAACAGTGAGAGGCCCGCGTACCGCAAAAAAAAAAAAAAAAAAAATTTCCACTAAGTAACTTAGAACTTCAAACTATGTAGGAGATTTCATAATACTCCAGTGTCCAAAAATGTTCATGTTAAAGATTACAATTTTTTTATGCTGCATCTTAAAATGTGATACTTTAGTCTGTTGTCAGGATAGGCAAAGAATGGCTACTATTACCTTTGCGGTCAAACTTCATCTATAAATGAACCTGGTTATTAGTTTTATCCTTCAGTCAATGGTAGGGTGGAGACTTATAGACATCCTTCTCTGATTTTGGATTTATGGATGATAAGACGTTCTTCAGGACAAGTAGAAAAGATTTTGAGAATCAATCTTCCATTTTTACTTGTTAGTACTGTCTTTTAAAAAAATTTTTTTTATACTATTGGTGTATTATTTTCTATCTTCTTCAGCCTCTGAGCCTCTGAGGATAATTCTGGAAGATCTTCTGAGCTGAGTCCACAGAAACTCAGGAATGTGTGGAATTCACAATCTGAGTCAAGAAGCGTGTACTTTTGTACTGGACTCAGAAGACATCTGCTATTTCTGTTCTTACCATGAATTGAGAGCCGCGGTGCCCCTCGGGTCTCAAATCGGAACTAAGTGGGAGCCTGACAAGGAGAGCTTTGAAATAAGAAGAGATGGGGATTGAGACTATTTGTGAGTTAACTAAAGCAGTCAGAATCCCAGGATGCCACCTAGATTGTAAGAAAATAAAACCTGAGGAGCAACTTAAGAATATCAAAAAAAGCTAAGAACCACTTATAGGAAAGCCGCCTGGGAGAGAGCAAATCAAGGTAGTGAAAAGTGAGGTCTTCAAGAGGTAAGAGCCATTCAGACTTGACTTCAAGAAATAAATACAAAATCTGTGTAGTGAGTTCTGAAGACTGAAGGAGTTCTGTGTGGGGACCAGAAAGGCATTACCTTCCTTTACCCAAGAAGGCACTCATGTGACTGAACCCTTCAGAATCCCCAGCACTTAGTATGATGTCTGACATACAGCGGTGCTCATTCCTGGCTTATAAACGAATCCAAGAGTCGGATGGCTGACCGCACATGTCTTGGAAATTTCCCACAGGTGTCAGAGAAGGGGGTCAGAGAATACAGATCTAACCCCCCGGCTTCAGAATGAACCTCCCTGCGACTATGGGAGGTTTTCTACAATTATCTCAGTTTTGCTTACCTCAGAATATTATCTTGTCAATCCCAACCTCCCTAACTATCCCTTCTCCCCATCCTTTCCCCCGGCAACCATAAGTTTGACATGTACACTGTATTTTGACATGACTGCTATATTTAAAATGGATAACCAACAAGGACCTACTGTAGAGCACAGGGAACTCGGCTCGGTGTTATGTGACAGCCTGGATGGGAGGGGAATTGGGGGGAGAATGGATACGTGTATATGTACGGCTGAGTCTCTTTGCTGTGCGCCTGAAACTATCACAGCATTGTTAATTGGCTATACTCCAGTATAAAATAAAAGTTAAAAAAAAAAGAATATTATCTTGTAATAAAACCCAAAAATCCCTCCTAAAACATAAAACCATGTATGTGTTTCAGAGAGACCTGGAGAATCTCTTATCTAATCTGCAGGCACAACCTTGGGGTCTAAGAACACAGGTGGGAGAATAAGTGATGGGAGTGAGGAAAGAGAAGCCAGTAGGTGGAAACCTGGGGACGTGGGGGAAAGCAGTGAACCAGCAAATAGCCCCAAATAGGAATCAAATTGGAGTCCTCCTGCAGGAGGCCTGGCTTCCTCAGTAAACATGCAAATGCGCTTTCACCTCCCCTCTGTGAAAGATTTGGCAACGATAAATTAAAAGAGGGTGACCTATTTGATTTTTGCAGTTGTGAGGACAGTAATTGGAATTATATACAAATAATTCTGGTCCAGAAGTACCCTTAGTGATGGATGATACCAGATTGTCAGATCTGTTCCTGTCCCCTGATCCCCACTGGCTCACAGCCATCCGGGTACATCGTTCCAAAGATAAACACTTTTCTCTAATTTTTTGCGTCTCTGCTTCGGGAGTAATCTGATATCACAGCTATGTCTTATTTTTCAAATAATGAGCGCCAACCAGATGCCCAGTAAATATTTGTTGTTTCATTATTACTGAATTATGTCTTCATTCCAACCCAATTCATGGGCATGAACACATTTCTTTCTTTTTTTGTGTAAACTTTTTTCCTCTCAAATTTATCTGTGAGATCAAACTCTGAAACAAGGGATTGTGAGTCTTTCGTAACATGGATTGGAGTAGAGAAGAGCCCTGCATTGCGTCCCTTTTCCTGGACCTCGTTTCCAACGTTAGGAGCAATTTCATTTCGTCTTTGGGAAAACATTATAGTAGTGTTTTACTGAAGGGCGAAAACCTGTCTTTCTAAGGGTAAAGTTTCCATTCTGGAGTAGATCGGTGTTTCCACGTAGCTGCTTTTGATATATGTCCACATAAGCCTATGGATGTGAGGCCCCTGAACTCCACAGAACAGAAAGAGAGACGCACGCAAGATTCCACGCTCTGAATTCTTGCCTTGTCAGTGTTTAATGACTTAACAGCAACCCCCACAGCGGCAACTGTTGGAGCATTTCTCTGCTTTCCAGAAGTTGCCCCTTGGGAGCTGGGAGCAGAATGCCTCGAAGGCAGACCTCAGCCCATTTGCCAACCCAGCAAAGTCGTTTTCTGCAGAGGAGTGTTGACAGCAGCGGCAGGAACCCGGGGGCCAGGCTGGCATGGACATGGCAGCCCGGGCGGCTGGATTCGGAAGCAAACCCTTGGGTGCCCCCCTCCTCCAGCCCGTGACAGTGCCCGGCTCAAGGCAAGGTCAAGCCAACCGGCTGGACCACGGTCCAAAGTTACTCTTTGTAAAAAAGACAAGAGTTGTCCCACGCAGTGCTTCGAAGACAGCCAACTCCATGCAAGATGCTTAGAAATACAGTCCCTAAATGCCTTCAGTAATCGTGGATTATAAAATATGAAGAGAAAGTTATAAATAGGGAAAGCCTGTTAACTTGGTAGCTTTGCAGACAGAGCAAGAGAAAGAGATCAACACATCACTCTTTCCTCTCGCCAGGTCCAAGCACAGAAATGCTTCCCAGATGTGACTTCTACCTGCTAACACAGAGCTAACGTTTACTCCTAACTCAGCTGCTGTCCCCACCTTCTGGGTGACACGGTACAAAGGACTGTCTGGCCCTCAGTTCACACTATCCCCCCGACGCTGTGAACTGCCTGTCCACTAGAGATCTTGGGGAGCAGAGGGGTCAGCGTGAGGAAGACAGATGCTAAAATGATGGAAAAGGCAGGTGACAGGGCTCCAGAGGGGACCAGGGCGCCCAGCACAAGTGGTACTGCTGACAAGTTTGGCTCTAGTTTCCCTTTTCCTGGGGTTATTTCCTGGTTCCCTGATGGGCCTCGGTCCACATTTATCTTTTCAAAGGCTGAGTTCTGCTTGAAAAAGTGAGTTAGTATCCTTATCTTGCCAGTGACAGCCAGCTGACATGTCTCTAAGGCCCAAATCCATTCTACTTCCCCAAAAGTTGTCCGAAGGAGTCCCACATGGGTGGAAAGGTTGAAAGGACAAATGGACAGAGAAAGGACCTTAGGCTGAGAGCAACTGACACCCCATGCACGGGATTTGGGATAAAAGAAGAGGCTGCCGTTGGGTGGTAGTTTCCTGGAAATAGTAAATGATTTAAGAAATCAATGCGATATTTGGGTTCTTTAAAAACTTGGTTAGGAAGACCCATTTCCATTTATCACCTTATTTTTATTTTTTTTTTATGATTTCTGAAGTATATTTCAAACTTTTAGTATGAATTTTTTAAAAGAATACTGTTAATAAAGCAAATAAAATATATTGAATCTGAAAGATATGTCTCGTTTATCTTCTAATTCGTTACCCTGAGCATTGATCGATTCATGTAGCTTCTGAAACCATGAAATAAAGTTCATAATTGTGGAGATGGAGTTGAGAAAAGGATGGTACGAACAAATATCCTGGGCCTTTATCCAGGTGACCTTCTTTGTAATTCCTCTCTGTACCACCTTGTTTGTAAAGCTTGTTGAGACAAGGTAGAGAGGCAGAAAACGGAGCCAATAATTGGGCTCTTTAAAACCGCCACCATTGATCGACTGCTGTAGTCACCACATACAATTGTTTTTGATTCTTTACCTATGGATTTCTTTCAACAACATGGTAGTAATCTTTAGCAGCCGCTGAGATGGCCCTAAGTTCAGGAAGTGACCAGAGGCTGAAACAGGCCTCCACAGTTAGTAAACCGACTTCACTGGTGCTGATTTAATAATCACGTGCACGGTGTCTCCCCCTTCCCCCACCTTGTTAGTGGCAGTTAACACAGGGAGCTCCACAGCAGCTGGGAGGCTTGTTCAAAGCAGGGTCCTGAGCCCGGCTTCCCGTCTCCTGGGCTCTGTTGTGCACTGTTCAGACCGATGCTGATCTGGGCTTTGCGGCAAAGCCAGCCAGAGTACATCCCTGGAATGTAGTCTTTAGAGGGGCTCTGTGGACCATGTACGAAAGCAGCTTCAATCTAGCATTTCTTGCCTTCCTTTATATTTTCTTTCTGTTTGCACACATGATAACTGAGGTATTGGAAGATCTAAAAGTCCCAGATTGCACTGTTTGAGCTGTTATAAGTGGCTTCTCTTTGGTATTCCAGGGAGGACCTCATCCCAGAACTGTGGATAAGATATACTTTCATTAGAAATACCTATGCTGTGTCTTGCGGTATTTCAGTGAGAGAGGTGAACTAAGCTAATTGATTCAGCTTGAGTCTAACCAATTTCGACTCCTGGGTTCATCCTTACAACCCAAGTGTCCATCCAAGTTGCTTTACGTCTCTTCCTCCAGTGGAATTGGTCAACTCAACTGTCCTTCACCTCTCCCTGTATTTACGTCACTCCATCTCTAACCATGCCTTTTCCAAGACTTGAATTCTCTTCACTGTTTATGTCAATTCTACTCATAACTGTTCTACCTTAGGGCGAACACTGTTCTCTTTTAAGTTTGCCAAATGTATTACCTATAGCCTATATTAGTTTGCTGGCATTTAATCATATTTTCGTTCATTACATCCCTTGCATCGTTATTTAACCTTTTAACATTCTGTAAACTCTGTCTGCGGAAATCATATGTTCTATTTCTTTGTTTTCCCCCAAAGGCTACAGCACAGCCTGGAGAGCATACAGAATATATATAGTTAAATGACTATTCGCTGTTTCGCCTCTGCAAATTATATTTCAGCGCTGAAAGATTGGAAGCATTTAAACAGACTATTTATTTTGAGAAATCAATACGCTTGTATAAATCATAAAAAAAGAAAGGCACACTCTTAAATATTCTCAGAAATGCGAAATGTTCAGTTTCTTTAGAAACCCTGAACATGACGTTTTTCTCTTGTAGGCTTACATATTTGCTAACCATAAATGTATATGGTACGGGATTGCTCTACAGGAAAAAGATTCTTTTCCTCTATAGGATAACAACTGTCTTATAAAAATTTAAAATATCGTCTCCCGAAGGGAAGCTGCTGTCCGACTTAGAGCTAGGTCTCAATTCCACAGCAACTGGAGGTTATTTTCAGTGATTTTTCACACCTACCTCACGTTGTTCTTTTCTTTCACCATCGCTTTTCACATATAGACTGTCTCCATTTGAGAATTTCCTGTAGTTGTTCCTGACTTTGATAATCACTTAATCAAAATCCCTATAAATTGTCCATGTATTAAACTTCTGCTAATAACATAGTAATGGTTAGAACACCATAGGGCTGGAGTGCAGATTAAAAAGCATGCTGCCTCCCAAAGTGCCTGACACATACATACATGTTGATTTCCATGTCTACTTAGAGAACGAGCCGGATACAGGGGCCCATCGGCACAGGAGGTCATCGATTTCCTCCTCAACCATTCCTTGGAGACTGGGCTACACCCCTGGTAAGCTTGGAGCTGGCAAGGAAGCAGCGCTGTCTCTGGTGCCTCGGGGGGCTTCTTGCTATTGAACATGTATTCACATTCTGGGCTTGTTCCTTAGGCTGGATTCTCAGAAGCAGACTGTCTGAGTCGAAAGTCAGCACCATTTCCAAAGCTGCTTTCCCCAAAGTTTGCTTTGATTGACCCTCCAACCAGAGACCCTCATCTTTCTGCATCCCTGCTGTACCTTACATTTTCCCATTCTCTGACATTGAGAGGATTCTACACAGAAATGTGAAAAAAATCATGTAAAATCTAGGCACAAAATCTATTAGGAACTCTTGGAGACTCTGCAGGGTGGAAGGCAGACAGATTAGGCTGAGCAAGAGAACACAGGTCAGGGTTAACAGTGAGGAGGTGTAGACTGCCTCTGCCCACCCTAGAACCCCATACGAGGCGGACCAACAGATGGACCCTTCCATCTGCTCCCCCAAAGCAGGAGCGTTCCATAATCCATCACACTTTCGGAACGTGGGTATTTTCTTTTCTTCTGCGTTAACTTTGTACTTGGACCAAGTCCTTCAAAGAGAGCTGAGTGTTTCTGCCTCTGAATCAGATGAAACTCCTTGCTTCCTGCGTTTAGATCAATAAAAAGGGCAAAAATAATTTAAAGAATGATTGACCTTCTTGGTTGTCTGCACACATTATTTTCATCTTGCTCTATATTTGCAACCATAAGGGTATTTTTTAAAAACAGAGAAAGGTAAAAACTATATTTTTGATCTCACTAGAACATCCCCGTTGCAATACTTCATCTCTTTGCCTGCCGAGAAAATGTGCCGCACTTCTCTATGAGAGGAATGAAGATTTATACGTCCTGTCTTTGCTCTGTGTACACCAATGCCAGCTCGTGGCTTCAATAAGCTATGACAGTTTGAAGCTTTGGAAACGGTCAGCTGGAGGTAACAGATCTCTGAATTCCATCAAAAGACGAGACCACCAGAGGCGTTCTCCCAAGCCTGCACGCGCTTCCTGAGCTGATAGAGAAATTTCTCTCCAAATCCAGTGGGCCAGAGTCCTTGAGCTCCCAAAGGCTTATGCCCAAGGGAGCCCAACAACCCATTCATAAGCCACTGTGTGGCTAATCTATAAATTAACACCCCCTGGTCCAAAGGCCAGCCAATCGAGTGTAATCATATGGTACCTGGATGCCCGGGCAGGAAACAGGATGAATTTAGCAGAAAGCCTCCAGTTCATCATCAGAAGATGCCATCAGCTCCTTCTATTTCTGTGTCATCGGTTTGATAATCAGGCTTTTTGTTCGGGATGACGCTTCTGTGGGGAAAAGGGTAATCAATTGTTTTGTTCACCCTCTCCTCTGACACTCATTGCTACCTTGACCGTGCAGTTTCCCTGAATAGCCCTGTGTCCAGACAAAGAGATGAGTTGACGGGGGTTTCTGCCTTTCTAAGTATTCAGAGGTTGGTGCTGTCAGTGCCTGGTGGTGGACGGGGCCAGAGCAGAGCGGCTGGGAGAGGACTGAGTCAGCTCTGCAAACCACGGGGTGACCCCGGAGAGAGGAAACGCTACTCGTCTGATACAGAAGGTGGTGAGTGGTACATGTTCCTCATATTTCGATGAGCCTTCGATGCCTTGTTCACACTTTCGCTAAGCCGGTCAGTTCTGAACTTACTGCAATCATTTTTATTATGCATCACGTATTGACCCTTTAAAGATTTACCAAGTCCAGCTGAGTTTGATGAATTTGCGTTGAACATCTGCTATATGCAAACGGGTCTTTGAGCCTCCGGGCAGGACTCTGGTGATGATGAGAAAGCAGACCTTCTTCCCACGTAGCCCCCAGCCGCAGAGGGATGAGTCGTGTACACACAAAGAACCAGCACGGAAGAGACAGGCAACACCTCATAAAAGGGTCCGAGGGTTTGGAGAGAAGCGAGGTCAGGTGGGATCAGTCAGGCTTTTTGGAGGAGCTGTAATTTCAGATGAGGCTCGGAGGGTCAGACAGGTGGCTGGCTGTGAGTCGGAAGAGGTGGGGAGGCTTCAGGGGGCCACATGGGCCAAGGGTGGGGGGCCCGTGCGCAAACAGGTGGGAGGCAGATGGATATGGCGCGCTGAGAAGTTCGTGATGAATTCCGCGGTGAGACCCCAGTGAAGGTTCTTCATCTGGGGAGGCGCCTGCTTGGAGGTGTTGAGAACACCAAGACCTGTGTGGATTTGGCTTGACAGGGCAGCCTCAGACCCCCTCAACGTTTCTTGCTTTTCTTTTTTAACAAACACACATGTTTTTAGACAGCTTTTATTCCACTTTCCTCCACCCTGGTGGCCTCAGCTACAGCCTGAGTGTGGCCAAGTGCCCCACGATTCGGATTACGGCTTGTACCAACTGTATATTCTCCTTTACCTTTCTTGGAACCGTACAGATGGACGCCCCTTAATCCTTTATGTAAATTGGCTGGAAAGTATTTATTTCAACAGAGAGTTTGCCTTTTTAAGAAAGAGAAGTAAAATAGGGAAATGCAGTAAATATTTTAATGGAAAAAAGCCATTTCAGCAAATGGCTTGAGGTATTAGCAATAAGCTTTCAGATAAAGTTCGGGCTGACATTTGAAGTCTGTGGTACGTGTAGAAAACTATAAATAGTGTTGACCAGACTTTTGCCTTCCGTCTATATAGCCTTTTTATAGCTGAAATGCACTGTTTATTCAGATTTGTGCTCTGCTGCAATGTTTGCTCCTTTAAAAATCATATGTTTACATTTTCATTATTTTTATAACCTATATTTTAAAACATAAGGTTTGCTTTGATTTTATGGGGCTTTAAAAGCCTATACAGATACATGACGGCTATAAATTATCCAGACTGAAGTTTTGGAGCAGTTTGTGAAAATTATGGCCGTGGTTTATACTTAGATCACAAAAGTCTCATTATTATTAAACTATTTTGAGAGAGCCTACCATATGTTGCCTGTATTCAGTGCTGGGGAATCAAAAGAGGTTGAAGAAATGGTCACTGCCCTTAACGATATCATACACCACTTGGTGACAGAGGACAGAAAGTAAAACACTCCCCAAATATAATATTATTGATACATCAGTGACAAGAGCAGGAGGGGGCTAAGGCGAGGGCAGGGCTAGACCTGAAAGGAAAGGGTCTTTGGAGGATCCAGTGCTTTGACAAAACAGGTTGGGAGCTGAGATGCCCCTCAATCTTTCATTTTTGTCATTTCCATCTCATATTGCTTTCAGTTTTATTGTTATTTTAATTTTAAAAATTTAGAATATTGAATATATTTACTTTTCAAAATTTTAAAGATACAAAAGCTTTCACAGCATTGCCATTCAAAAATGAAACACTTAGGTATAAATCTAACAAAATATATATGAGATCTATGTGAGGAAAACTACACAATTCTGCCAAACAAAATTAAAGAACTAGAAAGTTCCCAAGACGGCCGAGTAGGAAGACCCTAAGCTCCCCTCCTCCCATGGATGCACCAAAATTACAGCTATTACAGAGAATTTATTGATGAGAAAGACTGGAACCTACCAGAAAAATCTCTTACAACTAAAGATATAAAGAAGGAACCACAGTGAGATGGGTAGGATGGGCAGAGTCATGGTATAATCAAGACCCACACCCCTGGGTGGGTGACCAACAGACAGGAGAATAATTACAATTGCAGAGGTTCTCCTCAAGAAGTGAGGGGTCTGAGCCCCACATCGAGCTCTGCAGCCCAGGGATCCTGCACCAGGAATATGAGACTCCAGAACATTTGGTTTAAAGGTCAGCAGGGCTGACCTTTGGGAGACCCAGAGGGCTGAGGGAGATATACTCCACTCTTAAAGGGCGAACACAGAATCTTGCATGACCTGGGTCCCAGGGCAGAAGCAGTAATTTGGATAGAGCCTGGGTCAGACCTACCTCTGATCTTGGAGAGTCACCTGGAGAAGCAGGAGGAAATTGCATCTCACCTGGGGACATAGACACTGGCAGCAGCCACTTCAGGGAGCTCGTTCTACCACGTGGACCCTGGTGATGACAAGAGACGTTGTGGGACCCTCCCTCTAGTTTACTAGCCTCAGGACCCAGCCCCACCTCACGTACCAGCCTGTAGGCACCAGTACTGGGACACCTCAGGCCAAGGAACTAACCGGCGGGGACACAAGCCCACTCACCAGAACCTGACCCCACATGACACCATGGCATAGACACTAGACCTGGGACCCCCAGGGCCCTGCAGCCAGAGACCCCAGGGCTGGCTCTGCTCACCAGAGGGCAAATGAAAACAAAAACACAGTGACCCCATATCTATGGAATGCAGCAAAAGCTTTTCTAAGAGGGAAGTTTATAGCAATTCACTCTTACCTCAGGAAACAGGTAAAATCTCAAAGTTTTTCTGATAAGCATATAATCATCTTATTGAAAAAGTTAAATTTTATTTTTGAAAAAAAACCGTAGAATTTTGAGGCAAAAGGGGACGATGCAAGATCTGTACCCAGGTAAAGATGTCTTTTATCTGTGAAAGCAATGAGAAGCCTTTTTCAGTTAGATATAGACACAGATATTATTCATTTAAAAAAACCTGATTGAGCAACCACCCTGGCCAAGAGAGAGACGAATACAAAGTAACAACTCACAAAGAGAGAAATTGTTTAAAAAGATATGAATCCTTCCTTTTCTGCTTCTTGGAATATATATTTTAGAAAATACTCTCAAATGTGTGTTTTACTGGCATTATTGTACAGCATTAGGGAATATCCTTAAGATGACAGTGAGTAATGCCCTTCTATGACAATGAATAACGTCATTATAGTAATGACCTATACGACTGATGAAGGGGATGATTTGTTAATGGCACGGAAAGTACATTAAGTAAAATATCAAGCTAACGAAAAGAATGCAAAATTACGTAGAGAGAGACAGATTCACTCTATTTTTAAGTGCTTAAAAAAACAACTGGATGGTACTAGGTCATTTTAGGAGAGTAGAATGTAAGAGGTGGTAAAAGTTGGGTAATAGGCTAAAATGCTGTAAAAAAAAGATGCCAAAAATATGGGTGCTCCATCAGAACAGAAGAGTATTTATTTCTCATACAATAGCCTGGAGGCAGGCAGGTGGTTCAGAGCCTGTAGCAGGCCGTGCCCTCAGAGCTCACTAGGGACCCTTGTTTCTCCATCACGCCCCGGGCTGCGGTCCTTGTCCTCTTGTTCAAAGCTGGTTCACTGGCATCAGTCTGGGTTCTAGCCTGCGGGGGGAGGCGGGAAGGAGGCTAAGTGGCTTTCCTCTAGAAATGTGATCTGGAACTGGATACCCTCATCTTGCTGCAGGAGCCCCTAGGGAAGACTGTCTCTGGCTGGGCTTCAGCGTACCCACTAAAGGACCGGGGGTCCTAGTGTTAAACGTGGGAAAGAGCATGGTGGGGTCTCTTAGCCACTTCTACGACCAGAGGACTTCTTTTCTCTTCTTAATATTTTCCTCTCACTTTTAATTAAAAAATGGGCGTGTATTCCACTTATGATTTTTATAGGCACACAAAAAATAGGAAAGAAAAAGATTCTCGCTGGGTTTGTTCTGTAAACCTTTTTTTAAAAAGATAGCTTATTATAGTACCTGCAAAATCTATGGATGTTTCACCCTTTTGTCAGATTCTAATCCGCACAGCGTGTAGAGAACAGTGAAATTAATTACCTAATAGAACGTACAATCTCAAAGTCACTTCTGTGGAGATTTCTAACGGAGCAGATTGCTGTTTTGTTTTATTTATTATTATTACATTTTTATAGCAGATCGGGTTTCCTGAATGTAGCGATTGCTTTGACGAGTAAACTGAGGATATATTCGTTCAGTTAAGCCCAGTGTAGCTCCAGGAAGAATCGGCTGAAATGCCCTAGGTGACCTTGGGAAGTTGTCCTGGGTTAGAAATTCCCACAAAAAACCCTGAATGTGCTACCCGGTACCTTTGGTTCCCGGTAATGTGCTTTCTAATTGGATGGACGGCAACACTTCCCCTGCTGTGGATCAGGAAGAAATATCAAGAGGTCCTCCAAAGAGTGTGAACACTCACACCTATTTCTCCAATCACAGGCTTTGGTTTTTAGATCAAGCCTTATGTTCATTTTCAAAAGTTGAGTCATAGGTTGGTTTTTTTCTTAAATATTCCTAATTACAAGAGACATACATGTTAAAGTGATGAAGATATTAAAAGCGAGCAATCTTCCTGAAAATCCTTTTCAATTGAAGTTCTCAACTCACTAATAACAATGAGATGTGGGTGTCATTTAGTTGTCTATTGTAACTGGCAAAGACATGTGATGCAGCGACACGTGAAACACAAAGGCAGACTGAGAAAATATGAAAGCTCGTGGATAGGATGCTTATGGAACTGGAAGAAAATGTTCATTTAGGGACAAGATAATTGTCCTGTCAATCTAGACCCTGTGGATTGAGTAGTCTCTTTGGGTATTTTCGTGGCTGTGAAATTTTCCCCTGTGAGTGTGATAGTCACTTTTGAATAAATACAGCCATTTAATAATCTTGATATTACAGGTCAAGATTAGCAGCCATTTACGGAATAAGATATTGCTCCGAGCTTAAAGTGAGTGATTCATAAACGTAAAGATAGTGGTTCACACTTACTACAGCCAGGCATATTTAAAATGTGTTATCTGTGTTCATTCACTTAATCCTCAGAACAGTCCTCCGAGACAGGTACTATTATTATCTGCATTTTACGGTTGAAAAAATATCACTGCCAAATTCCTTTCATAAGCTTTCTGGGCTCGTATGTGTTTTAGAATGTTCAGTGAGGGTGTGTGTGTGTGTGTGTGCGTGTGTGTGCACATGGGAACCTGCTACAGAAGACTGGAGAAGGTAGATTGCAGAAAGAGGCAAGTGGTTATTGGAGGAATGTCCCCAAGAAGGCAGTTATAATCCCAAAGATGTCGTGACGTGCTTGTTGCAGAGGCTTCCAGTAGGGAGGCACTTGGTGCTGATGTAACGGGCTGAGGATAGGCTCGGCTGAAAAATTAAGAGAGATGTCTGCTGGAGAGAAATTAAGAGAGATGTCTGCTGGAGAGCCAGTGGGTTAGGGGAGGCATTGGGGCAACAGTCATTCGGGAGGCAAGGTGGATAATAGCAGGAGCGTTTACTGAGTGCCTGTCACGGGCAGACGCTGTGTTTGCCTTACCCTGAGTTTCTCCTTTCACAGACGAGGACGTGGAGACACAGCGAGGTCAATACCTCTGAGGTCACGGCCAGGACCTCACAGAGCCAAGGTTCCTCTCCAGGCGTCCTGATCTCTGGACAGAACACTTCTGAGCACGTGAAGTTCTCAGGAAACGGGTGCACGTTGACAACAAGGACCATCTAGACACAACCCCACAAAGCCTTCGTTTGTCACAGTGCACTTGGGGTGACCCTCATCTGGGCTCCTCCAGGCCCCGGGCCATGTGGGCAGCTCCTTGGTTTCCCTGACCCGGCATCTCTCCAGGTGTCTGTTCACACACAGCCCGTCTCTGCAGCCACAGCAAGTGCTTCTGCAAAGCCATGTCTGTCTTCTTCCACCGGCCCTCTCTGCTGTGCCCCCAGTCCGGCACAGCCCTCATGTGCACTCCTTCAGATGGTTTGTGAAGTCAAACAGTCGTACATAGGTTGGGGCAGGAGAAGAAACAGTTATTTCTCTGCCTCTTCACTGATGGTTTGGACAAGTTCCAAAGACTTCTTCTCCACACCTTTGTTCAAGGTGCTCCTTGGACCAGAAGCATCTTTCCTTCTTGGCAATGTTCGTCAGCATACTTTTATTTTATATTATTTTATTTTATATTATTTTATTTCATTTCATTGTATTGTATTGTTTTGTATTGTATTGTATTTTAGGCTGTGCTGGGTGGCTTGCGGGATCTCAGTTCCCCAACCAGGGATTGAATCCAGGTCAAGACAGTTAAAGCGCCGATTCCTAACCACTAGGCCACCAGGGAACTCCCCAATGTCTATTTTAAATGTTATATTGTCCAGGCAACTTTCTCTGTTACTCGTAGGTGAATTCATCTCTCCCTCTGTTTTCCTTTCAACTTATACCTGGTACTTACCCAGGCTCTTTTTTTTTTTTTTTTTATAAATTTATTTATTCATTTATTCATTTTTGGCTGTGTTGGGTCTTCGTTTCTGTGCGAGGGCTTTCTCTAGTTGTGGCAAGCGGGGGCCACTCCTCATCGCGGTGCGCGGGCCTCTCACTGTCGCGGCCTCTCTTGCTGCGGAGCACAGGCTCCAGACGCGCAGAGCTCAGTATTTGTAGCTCACGGGCCCAGCTGCTCCATGGCACGTGGGATCTTCCCAGACCAGGGCTTGAACCCGTGTCCCCTGCATTGGCAGGCAGACTCTCAACCACTGCGCCACCAGGGAAGCCCCCCAGGCTCTTTTTGCATTTGCTTCCCGCTCTTTATAGCCAGAGTCCACTAAGTATTTCCCATGGGGGCTGTCGCAGTGCGTGGTACCCACTGCCCTGCTCACCTGCCCACCTCGGGGTCATTGCCCACACTCCTCGCTCTGCCTGGACACACCTCAGGTGCCTGCATGGCTCCTTCTCTCTCTTGATTCCAATCTCGCATCAGAGAGACCTTCCTCTCTGGGTTCTGCAGAAGCCACCTCTGGGACAAGAATCGGAGGGCAAGTCGTTTTACTCAGGAGGTGGTCCCAGGAAGCACAGGCAGGGAGGTGGGAAGAGAAGAAAGGCAAGAAAGGGTGGGCTGCCAGGCAGGGGGCTGCTGGAGCCCCAAACACAGCTCACAGTTCTCCCCAGAAGGCTGGGGCACGGGCTCCCCCCGACTTCTGGCTCACCAGACAGAAAGGCCTGGACACCCTCCAAGAACTCCAGAGGCAGCGCTGGCCTTGGGGGGGAAAAAGGGAAGTGCCCGGAGCGTGGGATGGGCAGAAAGCGTGGGTACCACCGTGCCAGCTCCAATGGTCCCCATCCATGCCCTCACGGTCCTTAGTCTTTTAGCAGGTATCTGCAGTAGACTTGTGTTTATAGGTTTATTCGTATTGTCTTTCCCCCACTAGATTCCGTGCTCCATCAGCGCCTGGACCTATTCTGTTTTTTCTTTGTTTGTTTGTTTATTTTATTTTATTTTTTATTTTTTTAACATCTTTATTGGAGTATAATTGCTTTACAATGGTGTGTTAGTTTCTGCTTTATAACAGAGTGACTCAGTTATACATATGCATATGTTCCCATATCTCTTCCCTCTTGCGTCTCCCTCCCTCCCACCCTCCCTATCCCACCCCTCTAGGCGGTCACAAAGCACCAAGCTGATCTCCCAGTGCTATGCGGCTGCTTCCCACTAGCTATCTACCTTACGTTTGGTAGTGTATATATGTCCATGCCTCTCTCTCGCTTTGTCACAGCTCACCCTTCCCCCTCCCCATATCCTCAAGTCCGTTCTCTAGTAGATCTGTGTCTTTATTCCTGTTTTACCCCTAGGTTCTTCATGACATTTTTTTTTCTTAAATTCCATATATATGTGTTAGCATACGGTATTTGTCTCTCTCTTTCTGACTTAGACCTATTCTGTTTAATTCCCCGTGGTTCCCTCAGCACAGCACCTGGCACCTGGTAGGTGCTATTGCATAAACAGATGTTAAATGAATCAATGAGTAAATATGTGTTAAAGTTTAATTGACTACCTACTTTTCTTTACTTTTCATCTACAAGTTACTCTGTAGGTCAAGGATGCCTAGGGCATCATTGATTCAGTACAGTATTTCAAAGATTCTATTTCTAAAGCATGGTAGGGCCTCATTAATTGACAGTGTTTGGAAATGACCTCAAATCAGGCAAACGTTTAGCTGTGACAATTTTGCTTAGTATTGTTTTCGTTGCTCTCAGTATATTTAATATTTTTCAGTATTAAATGGAGAATCTTTATTTCCATGTTTCTTTATTTCACCAAATTTGGGAAGAGGAACTCTTCTATCCCTATCTATCTATCTATCTATCTATCTATCTATCTATCTATCTATCTACCTACCTATCTATCTAACCATCTATTATTTATCTATCATGTGTACATGTGTTTGCAGTGGCTACGGTAGTGTAGGATGTTAGCTAGTCAGATACAGATGTTTTGGGTTATAGCTGAGAAAATTGAGACTCAGGTTTTTTTCTTCTTTTTAATTGAAGTAGAGCTGATTTACAGTGTTGTATCAGTTTCAGGTGTACAGCAAAGTGATTCAGTTATACATACATATATGTCCATTCTTTTTCAGATTCTTTTCCCTTCTAGGTGATTACAAGATATTGAGTTGAGTCCCCTGTGCTCTGCAGTAGGTCCTTATTGGTTATCTATTTTATATACAGTAGTGTGTATATGTTAATCTCAAACTATTAATTTATTCCTCCCCCCACTTCCCCCTTTGGTAACTATAAGTTTGTTTTCTCTGTCTGCGGGTCTATTTCTCCTTTGTGTGTAACTTCATTTGTGTCCCTTTGTAAGATTCCGTATATAAGCGACGCACGTGGTATTTGTCTCTGTCTGGCTTTCTTCACTTACTATGATCATCTCTGGGTGCATCCATGTTGCTGCAGACGCTCAAGTGTTTTTGTGATGCATTCAAGGTTGTGTTGCTAAATGTGGGCGATCAGGACTGGAAACAATTGCCCACCTCCTAGGAGAGCATTCTTTCCACGACACGGCGGAGACTCCTTTCATGAGCTGCTATATAAAATGGATAAGCCAATTTCCTTTTGCGTGGCATGGCTGTTATAAGCAGAGCTTTTAAAATGTTCGTTAATTCCCCAAGTGAACATCTGAGCTTGGGTGATAGGATTATTCCTTCCATATACATGAAGGGAGGCGTCTGTGTGAGGCTGAGGGATTGGCCGCAGGTCATAAGAATGAGGGTTTGAATTCTGTGGCCTTCCTCGGATGCTGGAACAGCCCTTTCCTGTGACTCAGAGCACAACACGTTATGCAAATCAGGGCACCGTGTTCCGACTTCAGCCCATCTGGACCCTGGTTAAGTGAAAGCAATTTCCTCATAATCCTCATTTTTGTGTGCACTTCCTCACTTGACTCTTGAGCCGTTTCTACATGAGGCCAATTCCGTCTGAGTGGTTTTTATTCCACATAAGGGACTTTATTTTTGCCTAGTTGGACTGGATAGTTTGCATTTACCCTTAGCAACATGAGAAGTTATTTGCAGAGGGGAACACTGAAATCAATGTGTTATCATAGGGTGTGGAATTGCAGTACCCATAGAAATTGTCTCATAATTGTTGTCTCCTGTAATCTACTGTCTCTCTTTCTAGTACAAAACATGAGGAAAGCTCAACCAACCTGATGGTTATATTTCTGTTTCCAGAAGCATAAGCGCCAGGCTTAAAGTGCACCACCCACGCTGCCCAGACGGCAAAGGCTATAGCCTTCACTCAGGGCATGAAGTGTGCTGGCCTGACTGTGCTTGGCCGTGGGCAGTGGCTCAAATGCCACGGTGAGGCTTGGCTAGAACAGAGCAAATATGCACTTAAACAGTTAGTCGTCAAAATCTCCTTGGTGGAAAGTTTATGGACATTTCTATTTTTATGCTTTTAAATCTTGACAGTTAGATGAGAAGTGCACATTTCCACCCTTAAGCAAGGGACAGGTTTCCAGAGCCCTTGCATGTGTGCGTGTGCATGCGTGTGTGTGTTTCTGAGATAGAGATCATGTGCTTTAGAGAGACAGGGACAGAGACAGTGATAACAACGAGAGAGAAGCACAGTCTGCCTGCTGGAACCTTGGTTGACCCAACAAACACACTTTTCCTGACTGGGTTAGATTCTTCTTTATTATTTCCTCTTTCACCTTATCTTGGGGTTATTTGGCCATTCTTTTTACTAAATCCTTGAAACGAATGGTAAGCTCATTACTTTCAAACTCTCCTTTTATCCTAAGATTGGCATTCGGGGAGCTCATGCGTTCTCCACAGCCATGTTCTTTAATTCTCGAGTCTGTCCTGTCACCTCCAAATGCTCACACAGGTGGGCCTGGATCCTCGAAGGACCCAACAGATCCTCCTCGGGGCTGATTTAAGCCAGTGAAGGTCCTCTGGGCTGATTTAGGCCAATGAAAATCCCGGCAGCCAGACCTGCTTGGTGTCACTTGGGTAATCCTGTCTCTGGCCCACCTGCTTCTGAACAATGATGCTGGTGTCTGGTTCCTCCTGACAAACTGGCTCTGTCACGTAGGTGTCCCCGAAGAAACTGTGTCCCTGTGGCAGCCATCAACGACCGCTCCATGCCGCCATGTCGGGTCGTGCAGGCTGTGCACTGCACAACTCCAGGGGGCTGTCATAGCTGTCAGAGATCCGTATGTTTACTAAAAGAAAGCTTTAGCTGATGGGGAATGAAACATCCAGGGGAAGTGCAGCCTCTTTTGAGTCTGCACAGCATCACCAGATGGGCTTTCTTTCATTGAGCTGGAGAGACTTTGAGGGCTCACCTTGCCTACAGGCTCCACAGTGGTCTTCAGACAGCAGCCTTCACTCACCTTTGACCCAAAAGGGGGCATCTCCCAACCCCATCCATGCTCTCCCTGCTCATGGCTACGACTTTGCCTCTGCTGTCGACAGCGTTGGCTGCATCCCCTCCACTCCCACACCTGATATGTGCATTGCCTGCCCCACCCACACATCCACCCTAAAATGCTGCTGTTGCTGCTCTGAATTGGATGTGGATAATTCAAGCCCAAAGCAGCTCCGTGACCCCAGCATGAGGCTCTGGGAGAGACGCACTTGCTCCGCTCTCCCTCTGAAAAGCACTCCGCAGACCCCACCCTTGCTGCTGGCTCCTCTCCCCGCTCTCCTGGGCACTCCCAGACAACCACATCACCCTAGTCCTAAGATGCAGGTATAGTCTGGGTGGGGAGAATAGTCCAAGCCACAGAGTCCTGAGACAGGGTGGTGGCCATTTTCCCACTCCTTGAACACTCCTCTTTCTTCCTGGGCTGGTGTGACTCCTGCTCTTTTAAAACCAGGAGACATAGGTGTAAGATTTGCGATAGGTGTAGAATGGACTTACATGGATATTGGATGAAAAAGCAGGGTCTTGAGTTTATTTTCCAAAAAAGAAAATAGTAGACGAGGTAAGAAAAAGGCTCCACACACCACTGTAAGTCAGGAAAACTAGAAGCAGAGCAAACAGCACATTGTTTAGGAAGACCCTGTGTGGGCCGAGGTGAATATTTTACGCCCCAGTCATTTGCTGAGCCATAAGGTTGCTAGAGGTCAGTGAAATAACACTGATCTGTTGGGCAGTCTCAATTCTGCCAGTGCCCCTTTACACCCAAACTGACGGCCTGGGTCTAAAAGTCACAAACACACCACAGAGGGTGGCGGGAGCACAGAGGTTGTGGATGTGCTAATCCGTTGGATTCCTTAATGCAAAGAGACATTCTGCCTTCCCATTATTATCAGCCATGGGATAAAAAGTATTGCACTTGGCACGTCTTTTATACTGCCCTGCTTATCTACGCATTTCCATGGCAACGATCAGTGTAGCACCCGGATCCTCATTAATCCTCTCAACGCCCCTATTTGGTAGGCAGCTGACAGCGAATATAATCTCTGTTCCGTACGTGAGTGAAGCTTTCTCATCATTTGTGGATGTTGCTGCACAGGAAGAAATGCTTAAAGCAGCCATAAGCAGACACAGCCCTTCATTAGCCGTTTTGGCCAAGACCTACTTGCTTTTCTTTCTGTGTTTCTCTTCTGTGCGTGCATCTCCCCGACATCCTGCTTTCAGAAGCCTCTGTCTCGTCCATTTTAAACAGAGAAACAGAGCAGCATTGCCCCGATTCACCACGTTTGCAAACAGGTAGATGGAGGTGTCTCCACCGCCCCTCTGCTTCAGGTTAA
Organism: Phocoena phocoena; assembly: GCF_963924675.1. Lineage (NCBI taxonomy): Eukaryota > Metazoa > Chordata > Mammalia > Artiodactyla > Phocoenidae > Phocoena > Phocoena phocoena. The sequence continues at coordinate 1,429,098 of NC_089232.1, read as the reverse complement.
GGAGACCGCCGCTGAGTCTGACGGGGCTCCTCACAGAGGACGTGTGTCTGCCAGAGCTCGCTTTTTCCTTCAGCAATTTTAGAACATTTGCTGGGCTTACTTTTTAATCCTTACCTGATTCCCGGGCTTAGTGTTCACTCAAGTGAGCCTGTGTCACTGGAGGGGCTGGTACCTAAGGTGCCCTGTCTGGATGTGAGCGCCCTGCCCCGCGAGTGAAGGCAGGTGACAGTTTGCTTTCCCTTAGGGCAAAGGGAGAGATGCCCTTCAACCTGCATGTGACATTGTGGGCCACCCAATTTTAGGTAAAGAGGCAGCCTTCAAAGAATAAGTGGTTTGGGAGACTGTTACCAATTTGTGAGACATATACATTAGTTCTAACTCCTACTCTATTTATTGAAATATTAAGTTAATGTGAATCTTTTTTCAAATGTGGAAAGCTTTGAGTCAGCCAAAGAATATCTGTTCATAAAAGGGGGAAACGTCTTTTAAAACCGGTGTTCCAGGAGTTTGTCCATTGACTTTAAACAAACAGTATTCATATAACAATTTGATGTGATGAGATGTGATTGGATATAGAGAATTTGAGATTTTCCTAAAATATATAAAAATATGATGGAGACATGGCATTTTATCCTTCTCATCAGGTTCCCTGTTTTATGTTTCCAGCATGAATATTTGATAGAAATAATAACAAACCAGCATAGGCAATTAAAGCGCCTGCCGGTGAGTTTAAATATGCTCCCAGCTCTGAACCATAGGGAGAAATTTCATCAAATTAGAAGATTATGATATATCCTCCAGTGATTGAAAACAACTTGTCCATAAAGGTACCAGGTGTAAAAACATCTTCAGCATTAAGATAAAAATACTAATTTTCTTCTGTATTAGAGTTTTCACGTTTCTTTGTGAAATCCTTAATTCTCCCAGTCCAATCACACCAGGAGAAAGCAAGTAGATGTAAGTAATAATTACAATAAAACCTAAAAACGATATTGAAGTGCAACTCCACAGCTAACAGAGCTCCCGGAGCTCCTGGGACTTTGAATCCAGTGCTCTCCCATCCCTGCGGGGCTGTCTTCCTGGAGGAAGACACTCTGAGGTCCAGGTTTCTCTTTCTTGTCCTGCCATTTGGTGCCTGGCCATAATGGGTGCTTTTGCTTCTGCCGATGCCCTGTGGGTGATTGGCTGCCATGTGCCCATGGGCTTCTCAGCCCACAGCTGTAGAGGCTGTTCTCAGGGGCAGAGAGCTTCCTTTCCACCAGAAACTTCTTTCCCATTGGTGACCTCAATCTTGGCATCTTGCTGGACTAGCTTGTAAGGACCTGGGAGCAAAGTCCTACAGGGCTGTGGAGGACACTTAGAGGACCCACAGGGTTTGCGTCCCAGAGTTCCCTTCACCAGGGATCAAGCACCGTCTCCAGATGGAGCTTGAGTCTCCACTGGCTCAGGATAGGGATCTGGACACTGAGAGCCCCTTCCTCAGAGGCTGTGATGTTTGAGGATTTTCATCCCGGGTTGTTAAGTCTCCAAAGTAGATCTCAAATTTCCTCCATTGTTTGGACAAAATCTTAATTGCTTCACTCAGAGTCATGGTGATTATCGTGGACTGAATTGTGCCCCCCCTACACAAATATATATGTTGAAGTGCAGACCCCTAGCACCACAGAATGGACCTTATTTGGAGATAGGATCTTTAGAGCAGTAATCAAGTGAACACTGAGGTCATTAGGGTGGTCCCTAATCCAACATGACTGGTGTCCTTACAAGAAGAGACTATTTAGACGCAGATTCATGTGGGAGAAAGACGGTGAGGACCTGGGAGGAAGACTGCCTGCAGCAAAGGAGAGGGGCCTGGGGCCAACCCTGCTGACACTTTGACCCTATACTTCTAGCCTCCGGAACTGTGAGACAATAAATGTCTGCTGTTAACGCCCCCCAGCCTGGGGCACTTTGTTACAGCTGCCCTAGAGGACTGACATAGCGGTCAACCACGGCACACAGGTTTGGATTCTGATTCCCAGTGATCTTTCTAAATATCAAAAGCAGTTGGACATCTGATAGCTGCGTACTTTTTAAGTGATCCAGGCTGATGGGTTGGGTGATCGTATTATCATCATACAAATGTTCTGAGAGTGATCAGGGGTGCTGTCCTAACTGAATAAACAGAGCTAACGTGGACCCTCCGAGGCAAACAGGGGGCTGGTCGTTCGCTCCGGGGGCAGAGACTTGTGCCCTTTCTATTCTCCTCTCCTCCAGTCATCAAGAAACCAGCTCATCGTTTGTGGAATATTTTGCAACTAGATTTTGGTAATTGCATCCCTGTGATGTTATTTTATACATCCTTTAACCCCTTCCCTTCCTTTAATCTGCGAGTCGGGTTCTAGAGGTTATCAGATTCAGATTCAGTTTCTTCGCAAGAACACTCGTTGGTGCTGCTGTACCGCCAGCAAGAAGGCCGGTGGTACCCTCTTTTCTGATAGTAACGTTGAACAAAGCATTCGTGTATCAACGGCCTGATCCAGCTCCTCCAGGGCTCCCATCAGACTTCCACCTAAGGGGACCGCCAGCTGCCGGTGACTGACGTTTGGCCTGTTATTTTCGCTTTGGGTTTTTTGCAAAATGATGATGTTTTACTCTCCCTTCTGCATTTAATAACTGAAACTCTTCCATAAAGAAGAATTTCTATCACCATATGTTTTGTGGGAGCGGCAGGAGAAATCCCTGATACTTGTCTTCTATTTGCCAATTTTCAGACTACAGTGATGGCCTAATAACTTGCAGAGTTAACGAGAGTTCGGGTTCACTTGCTTTCATTAGCATCACACGGATTTTGACATGGTGGCTTTCGAGTCATCATAGTCACTGCTTTCTTAATGCTCCCATCGTCCTAGCTTTGGCCGATGGAGCCCATTCATTTGGCTCATGTGTGCTTGGGACCTCAGAGTTCTTTATTGGTGTCTTTGCTTTCAGTTACATTATATTCCAGACTCATGCATTTTCTGCTACAGACCTGGGATCAGTCCTTTGTCAAGGAGCCTTAGTTCTTTTTCATGGGAAATACTATTAAGAGACCACAATCTGAAAGCTAGGTATGCTCGTTGTAACTGAATTCATCCTTGCTTCTGGGCTTTTCCAGTACAGAGAGGTAGAAAATGCACATAATTAAAAGCAAGTTATACAATGAGTTCCTCTGGATATTTCCCATTCAAATGTAAGATCATAGTCTCTCACACAGCCTCTCTGACGTTGTGCTTAGAACGTTGATGCTTAATATAATTCGCACGATTATCTATTTGCTATATCCTATTTCGTATATAATAGTTTCAAAACAGTAATGTGATTTTATCCGCAAGGCTTTAGTTATCGGTTGCAGTTTAAGATAGCGCTGTCAGTTCTTTCCGTCTTTAGATCTCTCTAGGTAATTTTACTAGGCTTTGCCATATTTTTCTCCACGGTTGTTGAACCAAACTGCAACCTCACCACAATTAGGACAGCGCTGTATCCATCCCCAAGGCTCTTCCTCAGAGCATGACACATTTCTAGATTTTGTTCAGTCCGATTGGTGAAAAAATTATCTCTCAGTGTCGTTTTTTAAAGTTTTCCTTTGCAAACGTATGTGTTTTATTTGATCCGTTAGAAACATTATTCTGAAAAGGGGTCTGTGGGTTAGGCTCTGGTCTCGAGGGGTCTAGTTAGTATTCTGGAGATTTCCAGGATTTTCAGGATTCCGCCAGGGAGGTGATTGTCAGCAAGACTCTTCCAAGGGAGGAAGCTGGGGTCGATTTAAGTTTCTCTTACACAGTTTTGCACTCTGGTTTCTCCAATAATGAGTTAGACTGAACATCTTTTAATATTTAAAGGCCATTTGCCTTTCTTTATTTGTGAATTATCTGATCTTATCTCTTGTTCCTTTTTCTACACATTTTTTTCCTACTTGTATAGTTTTCTGGTCTACTTTTGGAAACTTTCTTGGACTAACAATGCTTTGTGATATGGATTACAAATAATTTTTTTCATATTTTATTACATTGTTTATTTTGATTTTTTTCAGGTTGAGGTGCTTGGGATTTGTTTTTGTAGTAGCATTTATCCTTTTCCTTCTTATTACTTCTGATTTGTGAGTTATAGATGGGAAAGATTTCCCATTCCCAGGTTTTTCAGAGATTCACCCCTGTTTCTTCTAATGCTTTTAACATGTTATTTATTTGTTTGTTCATTAGTTCACTCGTTTGTTGTTTCACTCTTTGAACCATTTGGTTTATCATGTTTTTTGTAAGAAATGGATCCAGTTTTATCTTTTTCCACATTGTTTCCAGTTATCCAAACATTGTTTTTTTAGAAGTCCATCTTTCCTTTACTGATTTAAAATGCAGCCCTTTCATATCATATTACAGAAATTTCTAGGTGCAGCTACATCTTCTCTTGGATTTTGTTCCCTTGGTCTTTCTGTTTATTCATGTGATTTCGGCACCTTTAATTACAGAGTTTTTATATTATTTTATGTCTAGTAGCACTAGCCTTCTTATTCAAAGCTTCCTGGGTACTTTTGCTTCCCTGCTCTTCCAAATGAACTTTATTGTCAACTTCTCTAGCTTCAGAATTTAAAAGTATCTGATAGTATTTTTTCCTTGGGTTTGCATAAATTTATAATTTAACTTACTCTCTTTTCCTCTATTTGTCTCCTCCCTCTCCGTCAATGACTTTATAATTTTTGCAATAAAATTAGCACACATTCAATATAAAATAATTCAGTCTGCGCAGCCAATATAAAAAAGAGACGGAGAAAGAATTGCTCAAATCCTGGATAAAATAATTTTATTAAGATGGAATCTTTCTATTCATGCTGTATATTACATTTTAAAGTCAGATTCGTTTCTCTTAATTTTAATGGAGGGAAAAATAACATGAAAACTAAAATGAAACTGAAAGAAATATTTCTTGATCAGTAGAAATATTGATTCTTAAAAGTTCTCTTTAACATAGAGAAAATATTTAAAATAATATTTAGATGTTAGGGTCATTCTCAAAAAGAGATTATCACTGTTTACCTGCTGTTCATACTTCTTCCTAACTCTCTTTCCTCCGCTTCCTGGCTTTCTTGTCTGCTTTTTCATTAGATAAGATTATGTTTTTGAATCTGTCAAGGTTTATAGCACTTTCATCTGTGCTGTAACTATATTACCTATAGTTGTTCCATATAATTCTATATTTGAATTGATTCGCATCTCTCCATCCAGCTGCGCTATTATGCATTTTCCACTCTTGAGTTACTTCGATGCATCCCCTAAATGGACCTCATCATGTAGTTGTTTTGTCAGAAAGTTCTCACTGGGATGCTCTTGGCTGAGGTTTTCATGCTGGAGAGCGTCTGGAGGCTGCCTTTATTCTGGGACACCTTGGTAATAAAACTGGGTCGTGTTAATAGGACAAAGCTTACGCTGCAGAAACAAACGAACCTCGAAATCTTAGTGTCTAACCCCAGCAAAGGCTTCTTTCTGCTCTACCCCATCACTCCAAGGCCATGACTATGGAGGGACCAGTCCGTGTGCCTGGTTCGTCTGTAATACAGGGCAAGAGAGAAAGTGGAAAATTCACAATCACTCACCTGCCTGGGCTCTCCGGTGACACACGTCACTTATCTCTTGTCATTTATCCAAACTTGTCACTTGGCCTTACCTCACTGTCAGGAGGCTGGGAAAGAAGCAGTAGTTTTGGACATTGTAACTACCTGCACCTGTGGGTAAAGGTGTTATTTTTGTTTCCTAGGTGCCTCAAACTTTTTTTTCTTCTTGAAATTCAGATCTTAACTAGAATAAGTAATACATAAGTGGTTCTTCAATATTTTCCCTAGAATATTTTTTAAATCAAACAGATCTTTCCTTCAACACTTTTTTATTCTGTTATTCATTTGACCATTTTCTCCATTTCACACGTTGAATTTTCTCAACACGAATGATCCGTTTACATATAATCATGTTTTCTTTTGCTTTCCTCATTCCTCTGAACTGCTCCTTTTTATTTTCTTTTGAAATCACCACGATTACCTTACCTTCCTTCTGTCTTAACAGATTAGAATTTTGATGACTCTGTTCTGTCGAGCTGCTCCTAAGGTATGCAATTAGTGCTATAAAAGCATTAGTATAAGTCCTTAAAATTCTTCACAATCTCCCTTTAATATCATCCTGTTGTTGAACCATCTCTCCTTTGAGCTCTGGTTTTCACGATATCAAGAACTTATTAAGTTGTTCTTGAACATAAAAAACTCAAGAAGTACTTCCTTTTCTTCTCTCATTTTTTCCAGCCCAGATTCTTGACCCATGTCCTGCATGCTTTCCCCCTCCCCTCCCCTTCTCGTTCCTTCTCTTCACACAGCGTGAGCAGATGTGCCCTCACACACATTTCTTTGCATCTTGACTGAGCACTGAAACAGGCTCCCCTGCCCAGACTTTCTATTTTCTCTAATTGCATGCATGTTAAGTCATCCTCCGGCTCATACGTCTGATTTTAAGCCAGCTACTTGCTGTTTCATCTGTTTTGTTGAGGCCTAAGCTGGGACACTCGGGGCGGGGAGTGGATATGGTTATGGGGCACAGAGAAGACCATGCAGAGTCATTATTAGAAATCGGGGCTCCATCCTTCCTTCTGGGATGCTGGTAAGTGGCGGGGTTCACTCATCAAGTGGGGTGTGTATTTTATTTTCAAATAAAGGTACCTATTAGCTTTGAATCGTTCCCCAAATCCAAATGGTCCTAAAGCCTTTGCTCCTTTAAGAGTGAGGCGGCCACCATGCCGTGCAGCATTCTCGCTGTTCCATTAAGAACATTAAAAACAAGAGGGTTTCCTGAGTTCTGCAAGTTTACTTTAGACTACCTTACTAGACTTGGAAATCAGTCATCGTCCTCAAATTTTGTTTATTTCTTTCCTTAGCTGCCCCCTTGGGAAGTTTGCAACACGACACCATCCATGCTCCTCGTTTGGGTGCTGGTGGCATGTTTTAAAACATTGCAGTTGCTGTTTCATTGAGTTCCCGGCAGGGGGCGTTGTGATCTGGCCGCACCCCACCATCTCTGCTCAGAAGTTTTCAAGGATGTGTTTCTGAAAGTGTGATAGCAGAACAACACACAACAGAAACCCTTGGATGCTTCTTAAACATGTGGATTCCTGGCTCCCATTGGAGGTGGGTATACTGTAACAGAAGCTCTGGGAATGTTTAGTTTACGCATTTTAAGTACATCTCCTGGCAGATACTAATCACACTAAAATTTGAAAATCCCTGACTATGTAATCTTATGAAAGCTTCTACTTTTTCTCTTTCCAGCCCATAAAGAATTCTAAACACAATATTTTCTTTCTATTAACATTGCAAAATATCATCTAACTATGGGGTTTGTAACAAGGAATAAAGAGATCCCATCTTGGTGTTCGAGGATGCCCACAATTCCATACGTACCTGCTCAGCCTAGTTTAGTAGAAAAATGACCTGACATTCTCATTCCAGACAACTCTTTAGATAAAAGAGAAATATATACAAAGTGCTGATGTCTGTACACCCAGAGGCCCTGTTAACGCTAAATAATAATTTGAGCTAACATCTGGATTTGTGTATAGCAACAATTATTAGTACTAAGTTTTACAGCTTTTCTGCCTGTCGTTTTCTCAAGAAATGAAGATGGGTTGTGTCTCTGTTGGGTGAACCACAGGGAGCTCTGGAAGAACAGAATAAAGGTTTGCTTTTTTTGCGGTACGCGGGCCTCTCACTGCTGTGGCCTCTCCCGTTGCGGAGCACAGGCTCCGGACGCGCAGGCTCAGCGGCCATGGCTCACGGGCCCAGCCGCTCCGCGGCACGTGGGATCCTCCCGGACCGGGGCACGAACCCGCGTCCCCTGCATCAGCAGGCGGACTCTCAACGACTGCACCACCAGGGAAGCCCCAAGGTTTGCTTTTTGATGTTTATTTCGGTTCTAGGCAGTTGCAATATCGTTCATCAGCATTAACTCTGCTTGCAGAACAGCTAACTTTCTTATATATTTTCTCACAAAAGTGTCTGATTATATTGCTTATGTAGTTCTCAAAATCTGATATTAAAATACTAAAAACGTACACAAAGGGAGCAAGTACCAGAGTAGGTTCCGTCCTAGTAAAATTATAAGGAAAGCGACAGTTAGAAAAACAGCCTTTATCCTCTTCCCCCCATGGATACCCATTCCTGCCATGTGCTTCTAGGTCCTTCTTTATAAAGATCACTTTTAATACAGATTCTGGCCCTTTTTATGACTTACTCTGGATAAAATTCCATGTGCCACTTTTCCCAGGAATATTAGAACATAAACCAAGTTTCCTTCAACATCATCAACTTTTGAGTACAAGTTAAGTTAATTTCCTTAAAAGACAAATGGATATTAAAATACAAATATTATTACATAAGACGGAATTCATAATTTATGCAGAAGTACAATATATAACAACATTATCACATAGGATGGTTACATGTAATTATACCTTGTGAAGTTTAAAATTTATAATATTAATTTTAAACAGATGGTGATAACCTAAGAATGCATGGTTTAATTCATAGAACATCCTCTAAAAATTAATAAAAGGGAGTATAGTTAAAAAAAAACAAGAAAGAAAATAAAATGAGAGACAAAAATTTTTATTAACTACAAAGAAGGCTAGAAAAGAGGAACAGAGACCAAAAAAAAAAAAAAGAAAAAAGAGAGAGAGAGAGAAAAGCAGAAGGGACAAGTAAAAATAAATATGAAGACAGCAGACCTAAACCATATCCATCTTTACTTGAAAGGTAAATAAATTAAACATTCCAATTAAAACATACATAATATCTGACTGGAGAAAGAAGTAATATTTAACTCTGGGCTGCCTGCAATAGATGTAAAACAGATATGAAGACCCGAATATGTTGAAAGTAGGAGACTGGGAAAGAACAAATCATATACGTATAGGAGAAGTTAAAGCAAGCTAGTATGGCTATATTAATATCAAACTATAAAGAAATGGGACCTAATGGAACTTAAAAGCTTTTGCACAGCAAAGGAAAATATCAACAAAATGAAAAGACAACCTACAGAATAGGAGAGAATATTTGCAAATGATGTGACCTATAAAGGTTAATATCGAAAATACTTAAACAGCTCATACAACTCAACGTCACAAAACCAAAGAACCCAATTAAAAAATGGGCAGAAGACCTGAATAGACATTTTCCCAAAGAAGACATACAGATGGCCAAGAGACAGATGAAAATATGCCCCACATCACTAACCATCAGAGAAATGCAAATCAAAACCAAAATGATATATCACGTCACACCTGCCAGAATGGCTATCATCAAAAAGAACACAAATAACAAATGTTGGTGAAGATGCAGAGAAACAACTCTTTTTAAAAAATTTTTAAATTTAATTTTATTTATTTTTTTATACAGCAGGTTCTTAATAGTTATCCATTTAATACATATTAGTGTATACAAGTCAATCCCAATCTCCCAATTCATTACACCACCACCACTTTCCCCCCTTGGTGTCCATATGCTTGTTCTCTACATCTGTGTCTCTATTTCTGCCCTGCAAACCGGTTCTTCTGTCTGTACCACTTTTCTAGGTTCCACATATATGCATTAATATACAATATTTGTTTTTCTCTTTCGGACTTACTTCACTCTGTATGACAGTCTCTAGATCCATCCACGTCTCTGTGAACGACACAATTTCATTCCTTTTTATGGCTAATATTCCATTGTATATATGTACCACATCTTCTTTATCCATTCGTCTGTCGATGGGCATTTAGGTTGCTTCCATGACCTGGCTATTGTAAGTAGTGCTGCAATGAACATTGGGGTACATGTGTCTTTTTGAGTTATGGTTTTCGCAGGGTATATGCCCAGTAGTGGGATTTCTGGGTCATTGGTAGTTCTATTTTTAGGGAAACAACTCTTGTACACTTTTGGTGGCAATGTAAATTGGTGCAGCCACTATAGAAAACAGTATGGAGGTTATTAAAAAAGCTAAAAATAGAGCTACCATATGACCCAGCAATTCCACAGCTGGGTGTATATCTGAAGGAAATGTAAACACTAATTTGAAAAGATCATGCACCCCAATGTTCATAGCAGCATTTTTTATAATAACCAGGATATGGAAGCAACTCACGTGCCCATCAACAGATGAATGGATGAAGAAGATGTGGTGTATATATACAATGGAACGTTACTCAGCCGTAAAAATGAGTGAAATCTTGCCATTTGCAACAACATGGATGGACCTAGAGGGTATTATGCTTAATGAAATAAATCATGCAGAGAAAGACAAATACTCTACGTTATCACTTACATGCGGAATCTAAAAATTAGAACAAACAAATATAATAAAACAGAAACATACAGACACAGAGAACAAACTAGTGGTTATCAGCGGGGAGAGGGAAGAGAGGAGGGGGAAGATAAGGATATGAGATCAAGAGGCATAAACTTCTATGCATAAAATAAGCTACAAGGATATACTGTACAGCACTGGGCATATAGCCATTATATTGTAATACCTTTAAGTGGACTATAATCCTATAAAAATATTAAATAACTATGTTGTATTGTACACCTGAAACGAATATAATATAGTAAACCAACTATATTTCAATAAAAAAGAAAAATGTAGCAGGCAATACTGCCATTACTGTTAATATTGATATAGCTGATAATATCAATCAGACAGAAGTACTAACAAAGATAAAGTGTTAGTTATCTTTACTAACAAAGATACAGCATGATTCAACAAGAAGAGGAAGAAATAGCAATACTAACTTTGTACGTATCTAGTAACAGATTCTCAAAAAATACAAAGCAAAATACAAAGCCACCACAATGAGAAGCCCACACACTGCAACGAAGAGTAGCCCCTGCACGTCACAAATAGAGAAAGCCCGCGGGCAGCAACGAAGACCCAATGCAGCCAAAACTAAATAAATTTTAAAAATATATTATGTTTGGGCTTCCCTGGTGGTGCAGTGGTTGAGAGTCCGCCTGCGGATGCAGGGGACGCGGGTTCGTGCCCCGGTCCGGGAAGATCCCACATGCCGTGGAGCGGCTGGGCCCGTGAGCCATGGCCGCTGAGCCTGCACGTCCGGAGCCTGTGCTCCGCAACGGGAGAGGCCACAACAGTGAGAGGCCCGCGAACCGCAAAAAAAAAAAAATCAACATATCAAAATTTGTGGGATATTAGCAAAGCATTGTGTAGTGGGGGAAAATATCATTTAAATGCCTACATCAGTAATGAATAAAGGTTTAAAATCAATGATTTTAAGTTTCTGCTCTAAAAAAATATAAAAAGAAGAGCAAATTAAATGTAAATTAAGTAGAATAGAGTACATAATATAGTTTAGAGCTGAAACCATGCAATGGCAAAGAAGTAAAATTAAGGCTGTTCTTGGAAAGAATTAATAAAAATCTCTAGCATGTTTAAAATTAAGAAAAAGAAGCTACAAGTTATAAATATCAGGAATTAAAAAGGTCATATCACTATATATGTTAAAATGACAATAAGGAATATTATAAAACTTTATGCCAATAAAGTTTGAAACTTAAAAAAATGAACAAAGTTCTTTAAAAAGTAATTTTATAAAATGGACACAGGAGAATACCTGAATGTCCCTGTATCTATAAAAGAAATTGAATTTTTAATCGATAACTTTTCCCCCCAAAAAATTCTAGGAGCAGATTTTTTCAATGCTGAATTCTGCCAACAGAAAAATATAATATCAGTCTTATACAAATTAAGAAAATATAATACCAGTCTTATTCAAATTCTTATAGAAATTTGAGAGGTGAAGAATGTTACCAACTCACTTCATGAAGCTGGTCCAAACCTAATACAAATATCTCAATAAAATATTAGCACCTTAAATTCAAGCATATGTAGAAAGGATAATGCCTCATGACCAAATGAGGTTTGGACCAAGAATACAAAGTTGGTGCAACATTCAAAAAATAACCAGTATAACTCATCCCATTAATGTAACTAAGGAAAAGTTCCTATACCTATCTTAATAGGTGCAGAAAAAAGACGTGACAAAATTCAACACCCAATTATCATAAAAGTTTTAAATAAACTAGAAATTGAGTGAAAGTTAGTTGGATAAATAGCATCTACAAGAAATCTAAACGTAAAATTTTGATGCGTAAAGATACGTCTTTTATCCAGTGTCTCTACTCTTTATCATTAATTGGTGATTTTTTATTTTTTTTGAGCAATTTCTCTCTTTAAGTCAGCCTTGTTTGATAAAACTTCATTTTGTTACTATTTTGATATGATTTTTTTTTTTTTTTTTGCGGTACGCGGGCCTCTCACTGCTGTAGCCTCTCCCGTTGCAGAGCACAGGCTCCGGACACGCAGGCTCAGCGGCCACGGCTCACGGGCCCAGCCGCTCCGCAGCATGTGGGATCCTCCCGGACTGGGGCACGAACCCGCGTCCCCTGCATCGGCAGGCGGACTCTCAACCACTGCACCACCGGGGAAGCCCGAGTCAGTAAGTTTTGTTGATATTTCTTATGTACAACGTTTTTTGACCCAATATGTGTCTTTTTCCTTAAAGAGATAATTTTATCTCCTTTATATTTGCAGAATAGATAGCTGATATTTGTTCTAAAATTTTGTCTTGTATTTTCTATTTTAATTCTCCTTTGTTTTCTATCATTTGTCCCATTGAATACCTTTATGTGGTATGTGGGTGGGTGTTTCTTTTAAAAGCATGTAAGTTTTGTATTTCCTATTGTGTTACTTTTGTGTATCAGTTAGGGTTCATTTGCAAGAAATGGAAATTGATGAAATGGGCCAGAGGCCTGTGCACTAGGCTGCCTCTAGGACAGACTCAGAACTGCACCGTAAAGCTGGCCCACTGCGGGTAAACCAGCGACTTTAACAGGAAGGAGGGCAGTGAGGAGTGGCCACTGGAACCGGTGATTAAAAGAACACTCTAGCGTCACCGGGAAGCAAGGATCAGGAAGCTCTCTGGTCACAGCTGCCCTTTGACTTACAAGGAGGGAGCAGGGGGCCCTGGGATACTGCTCAGAAAACCCCAGCGACTCCAAAACCAGTCTTGCCAGCAACAACTACCAAAAATAAAGGAAATTTCCTTGTACCCAGCTTCTAGCTTCTAAATCTTGAAAGAATGCATCTAATTAGTAGACCAAGCTTCATGGGATTCAGGGAAATGCAGCTTGCAATTCTCTTCTGTACCAAGAGCACAGAGAAAAGGGGGACTAGGTGGTGATTACGGAGCCAGGTCATGGGTCGTGTTTTAATTGGCAGTTACATAATCCTCACAGGTGATATTTTCTAGGGGCTCCCCCAATGAATTTACATACATTCTCTACAAATATACGTCAAGCCAGAATTATTACCCGATTCAGTTCTCTAGAGATTTCACAACAATGCAATTTCATACAAGAATTCTGATCTGAATTTTTATAACTAACCTCATTGCAAACTATGTACCTCACGAGTACTCAGCTGACGTGTCTGAAAGTGATTACCAGATATTATTTATTCTTCTGTTATTTCACAGAAAGTGACTCACACAACCTCCCAACTATCCTTCTTTCTTTGTTATCACCATTGTTTTAGTTAAGAACTGTTTAATTTACAGAGTCTGAATTATTTATTTTGTTAAAATAATTATAAGAAGGAGAAGATTCCCCCAGATAAGGTATAATGTATAGGTTCGTGTGCAGAGCAGGAAGGAGAAGGTGAAATAGTCACACACCATTTGGAGAAGATGTTCAAAAAGCTCTTGGCCCGGTGCCTGAGGGAGAACAGTGGACTCTGGCTGCCAGTTCACAGCATAAGGAGGCCAAACTCATTCTGAGTGTCATTCCCCAAAGAGAAAGAAAAGGGAAGAAAATTTTGCTTCCAGTGATCCAGACATGCAGTAAAGGAACTCGCTAGTACTTCTGGGAAAATAGTTGATTGACGCCAAAAAGAAAAAAATGGCTTTCTTACACCTTTGTGCGATTCAGTTTCATGACTCTACGAAGCCTAGATGCCCTCAAAATGCCTCAAAGGGAGTCAGAGAAGCTTTGTTCGGGCAAGGAAAGATGGAGAGAAGGCTGGTATTTTGTACCACCCTAATGTTTGTCTCAAAATCTCAATATTTAGGGAAAAAATAAGTAGAAAGATTAGGTCAAAAGTATATCACGGCTTTGGCATTTTCCAGTAGAATCAGTATTTCTGCTTTCAGTTGGTTGGACACTCTTGATCAGGACCCTCCCTGGAGTGTTCTGTGGGTTATCCAAGGTTTAGTTAGCATTCGTTAGTTTTTCTCTGTAAAAGCCTAATGATGACATGTTTTATACACTTTCAAAAATTCACCGAAAATAGTAGAACTATTGGAAATCTCCCATTTGCGAATCATTTAATCCTTGAATCTCAGTAGGTATTGACTACGGCCTTAAGCATGAAGGGATCTTAAATTAAGAACAGCCGTCAGTGTTTCTGCCTGTTTCAAAATCAATGCCAAATACCGTACGATTGAATTGCAGTTATTGGCCGGCAAAGGAGCGGAAATAATCAGATTCGCCATAGATACGTGTATGAAGGTGGAGCCATCATTTCTATTTTATGACAGAGAAACCGAACCAGTAAGAAGGGGAAAAGGGTGAGAGCTGGTCAAGGACCCCAGCTCACTAGAAACTGGCTCTTCTCTTGGTGGAATGGTCAAGAGATCTTAGGACAAATTTGCAATTACATGAGAACTCTGTATGTTAGCTGTCTTCTCCATTATTTATTAAGTCATTTGAGCAGACTTTAAAAATTTTATTTTATTGAAGTGTAGTCGATTTACAATGTTGTGTTAATTTCTGCTGTCCAGCAGAGTGATTCGGTTACACACACACATATATATACATTCTTCTTCATATTCTTTTCCTTTATGGTTTATCCCAGGATATTAAATATGGTTCCCTGTGCTATATAGTAGGACCTATATAGAACAGGGAACCAAATATATACATATGGTATCCATCCTATATATAATAGTTTGCAGAGCAGATTTTTTAAATAACTGGATTGAGCCTCAAAGAAACTTGAAGAATATTTTAGGATATGCATAAGAAGGGATTGACAAAATTTGGACCCAAGGATAGACTGGAGTGTTGGAAAGAGGAAAGAAAAGTATGAATCTGGGGGAGGATTACATTCTAGTAAAACATCAACTTAGTCTCAGAGGATGTTTTGCAAAGGTCAGTGCCTTTCAGTCGTTCCAAGAACACTTTATCCTGGAGCAGACGTGTCTCTGGGGCACAGAGATTCATAAGATTCTCTTTCTCCTCTGTGTCACATTTGAGATTTCTTAAGGAGGAGAAAGGGGCACACCTGTGGGACCTGGAGTGGTTGGTGTAGGTACAGCATCGACCAAGGTAGCAATGTGGATGGAGATGCTGCTGTGCATGGCTGATGGTCCAGTGCAGATGAAGGTGGACTCAAGGCTGTTGTTGAAGCATCTACTCCTCCCTTGCTGTTAGTTCTAGTCCGGGTCGACAATCACTCACTGAGCACCACCGATGAGACATGCGTGTGTGAGCTGCGTGTGGGTCACACAAAGACGAAGAAGCCACGGTACTTCCTCTGGAGAGGCTCACGGTCTGGTTGAGAGTCTGTCACATAGACAGGTGGTTTCCATCCCATGTAGTGAAGGTAGAGAGGTTAGTCCAGGTTCTGGGGAAGGTCAGAGGCAATTCACGTAGCCTGGCTGGGAGGTTCAAAACAGGCTTCAGAGGAGGAGATGCCCCAGGCTGGGTTTTCCACAATGTGTTAACCAGATGGAAAAACTGAGAAAAGCATTCCAGGAGGAAAAGGGAGGCTGGGAAACGGAGAGAGCTAGAAAGCAGGTTCCCCAGGCAGCTTGGCGTTATCAAGTTTAAAAGTGCAGGAGATAGGGGCCAGGTCTTTACAAGAGAGCTATCTGTAGGATTTCATCCAGAAATTGGTACAATACGTAATCTGTGCTAAATACCGTATTGAAATGTTTAATCGCATGATCTGTACAGAATTCGCATTACTAGATGATGCCATTTTCTTTACCCTCTAGGACCTGTAAGGAGTAACCAGCTTCAGTCACCTGAATTTTGTTTCGGTCACTTCAATAAATGTTTATAGACGTGGCGGTGGCCGATCAGTAGGGGGTACAGTGGCTGCTCATACAGAGTGGATCAGGGAGGTGGTGAGGTGTGTGCCGTGTGGAGCCGTATCACTGTGGGAAGACCAGCTCTCTGGTTGCCATAGGAATAAATGAAGGACTAAGAGTATGGATGCTATGGATAATCCATTCTTTCTATGTGAATTATCAAGACCTTAGAAGCCCCTCTGGCGTGGGAGGGGGGCCCTTTAGGAACAATCAGTGAACAGATGTGTCTGAAGTGGACACAAGTCTCTCCTCAGGTGTCACACGTTGAAAAGGTGGCCAGTGGAGATACTTCTTGTCCAATGAGCCCTCAGCTTCCTCCCCCAGGGCTGACGAAACTTCGATCCGGGGTTTTCCATCATGGCCAGAGCCAATGCAGGGATGTTACCAACATCTTGCTATTTTGTTCTTTTTGTAATTATTTGATTAATAATAATGACTGAGCTACTTAATACTGTATACGTCTGCTAGCATTATTACCTCCCTTAATAGGACAGGAACCCTGATTTCTGAGTTTAACCCAGGGTGTATAACAAACTCACAGTTATTGAGTGTGAGTCAGAATGTGTATAGTCCCTGGCTGAAGGGGAATATACTCTGAATATTCTGTGACTGACATTCTTAACATGTGATATTGGACTGAATATAACTTCTGCTACATAGATAAGTGGGCACAGAGGTGGGCATGGGGATGGGCTTATTCTTACGATTTCTATCCTGGAAGCTTTGGAGGTATCTTTAGAGTCTCTTTCTTCATATGTAACTCGGCCATACTCTCTTTTACCCTGACACGTCTTTGGGGTTTCCTTTCTACTGAAAAGTTCAAGAAGCAGAGTCAGAATGTACTGGACTATCAGGACAGCAGGTGTGATGTTGGGAAAAGAAAGCTTCTGGAATCAAAGAGACTTGGGCTGAGACTCCTGAAACTGTGGACACTCCCCACCTGTTGCTGGATCCCCTCCAAACACTACCTTCGAGATGCCAACACTTTTTAAAAAAATATACCCTTAGAAAAGCCAAAGTAAAGACTGTAGAAGTAGCTGGGGCTGGAGGGAGAGTAGTTGTGGCTCAGGATGGAAGGTTCGGGACTCCCTGGAGCTCCTTTCCCTCCTGTTAGTGGACTCAGCCCACAACCGCACAATCGCACAGGACACTACAGCCAGAGGCTGACTCCGCCACTTCTGCTCACGCATCCTAGGCTGGGGGGGCTGGTTCCCCCAGCAGTGATGAGCTTGGGCATTTGAAGGACACACCAGAATAAAATGACTCACGTAATCATCTTAAACAGAGGAAGCAGAATCAATGAACCAAATCAAACATTGAGAACAAGCATAGTAAATGCTCTCAAAGATGTAAAAGGGGGTAAGGGCAGCAGGAAGGGAAAACACGCAGTTATAAAAAAGAAAGGTCCTGCGCTTTGTTTAACAACTATAACAATGGCAATAAAGACTCTGATGAACGGGCTAAATTGTTAATGACAGATGAGTGGACATGCCCTGGAGACATTTGGAAGGAAGAAAAAAGGTAGAAAATGTAGGATATACAGAGGAGAGAAGGAAAAGTGCTGTGGTTTATAGAATGTTCTTCTTTCAAGAAGAATAGAAAAAAAGTAAATGGAAGGAAACGGATGAAGAAATAACGATTGCTAACTTCCAGGAAATAAAGACAGCCCTCTCCTTCGTTGTCCCTTCATTAATATTCTTTTGTGTCATGCAGACCTTGTCTTTTGATCCCCTCCCTTTCTATTTGGTGTTTATGGGGAAATTTTCCATTTTAAAATCTTACCAGCATTATTCACAGTAGCCAAGATATGGAAGCAACCCATCGATGGATGAATAGATAAAGAAGAGCTGTGTGTACATTTATATACAATGGAATATTATTTATCCATGAGAAATAAGGAAACACTGCCTTTAGTTACAACACGGATGAACCGTAAGACATTATGCTAATTGAAACAAACCTGACAGTGAAAGAAACATACTGTACGATCTCACCTATATGTGGAATAGAAACAAACAAACAAACAAAAAGTCAAACTCATGGAAGCAAAGAGGCTCCTGGTGGTACGAAGAGGTGGGAGGTGGGAGGAATCGGAGATGTTCGTCAAAGGGGACAAAGTTGTAATTATACAGGATGAATAGTTTCAGAGAGCTTGAATGTGTCGCATGAGGACTGGACTTTATAATACAGCTCTGAACGCTGAAAACATGCTAAAGAGTGATGTCAGGTGTGCTCGTCGAACGCAATGATAACTACGTGAGGCTAATTAACTCGACTGTAGTAATCTTTTCACTGCTTATATGTATATCAAATTATTCTGCTGTACAACTTAAATGTATACAATGTTTATTTAATAATATGTAAATAAAAACCTTACCTTTTCTTAAGTCCTAATGCTACTTTACAAATTTGAGAACAAAAAAATTTCAATAATTAATGGTGACTTGGTAAAAAAAACAATAAAGAAAACTTATTAAATGTCTTCCACAGAGGTACTTTCTTTATGAAAAAGGGAAATTTTATTTATAATTTATTTTTATTTCATTATGTTCTCCTGCTGATGGCCACCATTCCACTGAGCGCCCTTCAAGGCGGATGTTTGTGTGAAACCCAGGGATACCCTTCCTCTCCCTCCTCCCCCCCTCTTTCCCTTCCTTCCTTCCTTCCTCCTTTCTCTTTTAGCTTTTTGAGAGCTTTCTGTGAAGCACTAACTCAGGTGAAATAGACTTCAAAACGTTTGAAAACCTAAGTTGGTAATTATAAGAGGTAAGTGTCAAGAGTAGCTCAGGGAAACGACAAAATGCCGAACTAAGACTAAACTAGCAAACTGCGGATGACGTGAGTGCGTAGTGACAGCCACGAAGAGCAAAGGCAGCAGCAGTTAGTCCAGGGGAACCTTCCAGGTCTGTCACTGTGTACAGCACAGTCTTTAGTTCTTGACTTCAAAGCAACTGAAATGATCTGGTTACTTAAACACTGTACGAAATGGGATTTTTCAAGCTGTATAAGGTGCCTATGTGTAAATAAAGTAGATAATAAATTGAGTGGGAGTGGTGTGGTGACTTCTTTCATGCTACAGGTTCCCGGGCTGTGTTTACACTTGTGGACACTGTGTAATGGTTAATAGTGACCTTTCACCCCCAGAGGTGTCCCGGTTTGGATAATAGATTCTACGTTCACACAGTGTATCAGCAACGTATTTACACGTAGGTGTTCTTGAGTTATTTTAGACTTTGGGGTCCTCTCGGACTCATGCTTCACCCGTAGATCTTTAGTGTAAAAAGAATTCAGGGGTCTGATTATGGCTGAGGGTCTGCTTAAAGCACAGCTGAAATTACGTCTGTCAACATGTTATAAAGTAATAACCTCAACGTGCTGGGCTGACAGACAAGAATAACTGCTGGACAGCCTCTGGGGCTGGGGGCGTGTAGGGATCTTGCATAAGAAAAACTATAGGGCTCTGTGAAAAGGATCTGGATGAAGCCATGAGCAGGAAAAGCAGTGAGCGGTGACTGTGCAAATCAATCGTCATCATCATCCTCCTGGTAAATGGGAAGAAGAATGATGTCTGCACCATGAAACTTCAGTTGAGTTTTCCAATTTACAAAAGTAGAAAACCAGCCTCCATTGTTAACCAAACTAATCCAGAACGTGGAAAGGAGCAGGGAAAAGAGAAATCCAAATAATGCAAGAGTACTGAGTTCCATGAGCAATAGAAAGTAGTTAGAGAAACAGAAAATTCTAGAATGATGTTAGTATGAATGGTTCATGCCTCCAAAGCTTGGGTTCCGTAATAGGTTATTACCGTAAAAGACGTATATGCACCCTTTATTTTTAAAAAAGTATTTTATGAGCTTCAGAAGGAAGAATTTTCAAAAAGGAATTTTGCAGGAATTCGATCTTCAGGGTATGAAGCAAAGTGAGATGTTACTGTCATGACCCACCTAAATGTTGTCATATTTGGTAAATTCTCGAAGGTCAAAGACTACTTTCAATCATCACATGAGAACATGAGGACATGGTAAGGGGCAGCCAGGGACACTGTCTTGTGCATCACAGAAAGGGGTTGAGATTTAAACCCTCATCTCACAATCACCTCTCCGATACCTCTGAGTGAGGGCTGAGAGAGAAGGAAAGAAGAACATTCCGGGAGTTTAATGCCTGGCAGGTATTATTTGCTGACTTTTAAGAATGTGTGTGTGCGTGTGTGTGTGCAAATTTCTTTCTCTGGTGAACCCTATACACAACCATAATTAGCAAGAACACATTTTATGTGCTGCCGTAGAGATCGGTGCTGACTCTGAAAATTTAGTAACCACCATAAAGGGTATCAGACATAACTGCGTCTGTCACTCGTCTGGATTTGGTAGGAATACCAGGAGAAGGAGACAAGTCTGTTCTCACTTTATCATCTGATGTGGCCGTGTTCAAGTTGTCCTTTTTGGATATATTCCCTGGGATGCTTGGTCCACAATACAGATGTGGTCCCTGACTTGTTCTCGTCTGGGACAGGTCGAAAGAGCTAAGAAAAAACGAGGTTAAAATTTGAGCAGTTTTTCAATCCCAAAAGTTATTAAACATTATTCAGTCTAAAAAGGAATTTGTTCAAACTATATTTTAGACTGTCTGAAATTAGCAGCATATTTCAAAATCTTCTTCTTCGCATTGGCTATATAGATCCATCAAGTTAAAAAAAACCGAAATCAGTCTTTATTGGACAGGAAATACCCCTGCAGAACAGACAAATTTGAAAAAAGATAATTGGGATCATTTTTCGCAAGTATGGTAAAATAAATCTGGATCAAAATATTCGTACCATTTATTTCTTTTTCTTTTAAGAATATTTGATGTTCTGCTCAACTGTCAAATCATAGAAAAAAATGTATAAGGAATTTCTAAAAAGCTATCGGAATATTTAGAACATTTTCTGCCATGAATGTTACATCTTCTTTTGGCTCCACACAAAACTCTCCAAATCTTTCCTCTTGATGAGTCACTAAACATTTTGCAGAACTGAATCTGGGTGTAAGATGTAAAAGCAACCAGATAAGGGATTAAATATGGAAACGGGTTTCTTTCTGACAGCTAAAAGGTGTCATGAATTTTAAATGCTTTTTCTTAAAAAGAGTCAAGCTTTTCTCCTTAAGAGTGTTTTCCTTTGACTCTAGAAATTATTTCAGCTGCTTATGGTGTGGTGCTGTGGACTGGTCTGCAAGCAGTCGCCATTCTGAGGTAAGATAAGCAAAAAATCGAACCTTTAAAACTTTTATAGTCATTTGAGCATTGATAGTAAGTTTATATCTGTTTAATCTAATAAAAAATTTAGGGGCTTTATTATACATATATTTCATTTCTCTAATAATTTGATTTTTATATATTTTGTGAAAGTTGAAAACTTTAAAAAAAAAACTTATTTCGGCACACACAGTTTGAGAAGCATTTTTCTAGCACACACAAAACACTTCTAATTGATTTTCCCAAATTAAAGATGTCCTGTGACTCCATATGCCTTTGAGAATCACAAGTCACTTAGATCTAAATGAGCACCAAAGTGAGTAGTGGTGGAGGCGCTTATAGCTTATCTGCAGGTTATTCTTTTTTTAATTAATTAATTTTTGGCCGCGTTGGATCTTCGTTGCTGCGTGCGGGCTTTTTCTGGTTGCAGTGAGCGGGGGCTACTCTTCATTGTGGTGCAGGGCTTTTTGTTGCGGTGGCTTCCCTGGTGGCGCAGTGGTTAAGAAGCCACCTGCCAACGCAGGGGACATGGGTTCAATCCCTGGTCAAGGAAGATCCCACATGCCGCAGAGCAACTAAGCCGATGCGCCACAACTCCTGAGCCCGTGCCCTAGAGCCCACGAGCCACGACTACTGAAGCCCGTGTGCCGCAATAGGTTATTTTTTTTAATGGAGACAACAGAATCAAAATTGATTGAGAATATATTTTGGAAAGATCTATAATTTATAGTTTCGTTTATATGAACCTAGTTAAAAAAGGCTATGATGTGTAAAGAGCAGAAAGCATAAAGAGTAGCCTAGTTAAAATCCCAAGGTTAGGAAAGTTAATTCCAGCTTCAGCCAAAGGACGTTCTGTCAACGCGTGTGTGGCCGAGGCTTTAGGTTTCGTCCTTGTGATCTAGGTAGGCCTGCTAACTGAAGCCAGATCAGAGCAGGAAGGCCAGATGGACCCGTCCTTGGTTCATTCCCTGATGGCAGAGTGCACTTCCTCAGTCCTGGGGGACACTGCCGAGGTCAAGGTCACAGGACCCAAAGAGGTAGATGAGCTCCTCCCTCTCTGCCGTCCCAAGGAACATCCATGTTCAACAAGCTAAGCCAAGTTGTTAAACTGTTAAATCCAAGGGTGACTTTTTTTTAAACTGAAGTTTGCAAGGGAATGAAACATGAGATAAACATTTCTCAATTTTAAGTTCCCATTTACCATGATTTCAAAACTCACGGCGTCTTCCTCTGAGCATCCGCTTTCCAGCAGGAGCTATAAAAAACTCGAAGGGCCATTTTTCTTTCCTTTAAACATGGCTTCTTAAAAATATTTCATGTATTAAAATGTTTAAGACGAACAGTACATATTACACAGAGCTGTATATTTTTGCTCGAAAACGATCGTCCCAGAACATAAAGAGAAATCAGTTTTTATGCTAAAAAGACAACATAGCACGCAGATATTTTGCATGTTGAATACATTTTGAGACTGACGGGCTTAGATCAATGCTTGAACAGTCCTTCCTAATCTGGGCAGGTGGACCATCGATTTACAAATGAAACCCACACTTATTCACTTGAGGGACTGGGATTTCGGGGGGCGTTTCTCCTTCTCCCTGAGTAGTGTTCTTTTTGAAGGCGTTGTGTAGAACCCCTTCGTTATCTATTGTCAGGTAACCATTGCCTTTGTCTATTCATTCATCAACAAATATTTCAGCATCATCTGTATGCCGGGCCCTGGGCTAGTTACTAGGTACCCAGTGTTTAATAAAACACCAGGATCCCAGCTTTTATGTAGGTAGCAGTCCAGCAGGAGAGGCAGACAATGAACAAGAAGATAAATATGTCATTACAAACTGTGCAAAATGCTAAACAGGAGACAAGAATAGGAATAGGGCTGTGCTGAGAAAATGATACGGAGAAGCCCTCTCTCTGCCGTTTCCTGGGTCCTTATCTGCCTGCTCAGTTCTCCCCAGGGCTGGTGTGAGGTTTACCTCCTTTCAGCTCCTGGTCCCATAGTTCTGTGAAAACCTCTCCACTGTCCAGCGCAGAGGGTCTCACAGGACACTTGCTACAAAAACTCCCACCCCGTCAGCTACAGCCACAGCCATTGGGAGCCGCGTGTTATGACCCCCTCCCACTAATGACTGGGTCCTTCTGGAACAGGACCCCACATCCTTCACCCCCTCTCCCCACCCCTAACCCTGTTGCAGAAATAAGCAGATTTTCCATTGTTAAGTTGCATTTTTGTTTCCCGTGTTACTCCCTTGCCCTGGTTTGCCCTCTGTTTCCATGAATCATAATTTCTAGATTTTTCTGAGATAGTTCTGATACCAAATACTCTGTCTCTTTATTCTCATAAAATTAAACAAATGTTAGAATTGCAGTGTTTGAGCATTAAAACTATATTCGAAAGTCACTCTTTGCACCAAAAGTAGAAAGAAATTAAAAAGGCCATGGACCCCCACCCCCCCGACAAAGCATGACCTCACTCACTCCCCTTCCACTGTTACCTGTTGAAAACCTAGTCATCCTCCATGGTCCAGTTCAGAGGCGACTTTCTTCGTGAGTCCTTCCTAGACCAACCAAGCAAGAATAAAGCTATCTTCCTCCTCTGACCTCCTAAGGCATGTAGTCTGTATATCACTAGGAATTCATTGCAAATTACCTCTTATCATAGACATTTTTATAGGATCAGGACATTCCTCCTCCTCCCTACTCAACTGCATGTTTATTGAAGGCTTTATTTTTACCCTTAGCCAAGATTTGCCATTGTCTTTTGCAAATAAGTATTTTTGAAATAAATGGATCAATGGCTAAATCAGTGAACGAAAATGTTCATCGGAAATACTACTTTACCAAGGATTGATGTTTACACCAGATCAATCACACACTTCAGCAATGTACAAAACTCTCATCATATTTACTTATGGACTTATTATTTACCAAACTCTTCATATGTTCATACTATCAGACCAATACTAAGCTGTTACTATATTCTAGGTTTCCAGATACTATGGTGAGAAAAAAAAGTAGTGATTACCCTTTCTCTTAAGAAATGTATAGACCAGTGGGGGACACAGACATTAATTAGTTCCTCACACAAATAAATGAATAATGACAACGATATCAACTACTGGTAAGGAAATTTCCTTCCTTCTCGAGAGGCTACTAAATAGCAGAGTTGACCCAGACTGGGAGGTCTGGGTGGGCTTCCCAGGGGCTGTGCTGCTGGACTTGAGGTGTGGGGGGAGATCACAGAGGGAACAGGATGTCCCTGGAGGAGGAGAGAATATGGAGGTGAAGAAACTGAGAAGGTACCTGATGCTGGAGGTATGAGAGGCACACGGAGGTGTGGCTGGGGCGTGGGTAGGGCTGGGACCCTCTGTACAGAGCACTCTGCTGTGGTGTTAACAACAGATGGGACAGAATGATAACTTTTTAAAAATTTTTGGCTGCGCTGTTAGGCTTGTGGGATCTTAGTTCTCTGGCCAGGGAGCGAACCTGTGCCCCCTGCAGTGAAAGCACGGAGTTCTGACCATGGACCACCAGGGAACACACTACTATATATAAAACAGATAACTAATAATAACCTGCTGTACAGCACAGGGAACTCTACTCAACACTCTGTAATGAGCTATATGGGAAAAGAATCTTAAAAAAAAAGAGTGGCTATAGGTATATGTATAACTGATTCACTTTGCTGTACCCCTGAAACTAACACAACATGGTAAATCAACTATACTCCAATAAAAATTTTTTAAAAACCACAAAACAGATGGGAGGCAGAGGGGACCACATGGCTCTAAGACGTAGTCAGGAGAGCAGAGTCCGCAAGACAGGATGCTGTCTGGATTAAGGCAGAGATGGAGAGAAGATGGAGCTGAGTGATGCTCAGGAGACATGGCGACTTGATGTGGTGGGTGTCTGGGCGTGAGGGGATGAGGGGGTGGCAGGGGACATACAGGAAGCCTCCCTGGTCTCCATCCTGCTCATGTGTTTGAGGGTGTTGACATTCACTGACCAGAAACTGGATTTCAGGGGGTGGTGAGACATGCTGGGTGGAATGTGAGGAGTCTGCTTTCAGACCAAATGAACCTTGTGTTTAAGATATTGTCGGTCCTTTCTTTCAAACATTTAGAGAAGAGCTAACACCTATCCTTCTCAAACTCTTCCAAAATATAGCAGAGGGAGGAACACTCCCAAACTCATTCTACGAGGCCACCATCACCCTGATACCAAAACCAGACAAAGGTGTCACAAAGAAAGAGAACTACAGGCCAATATCACTGATGAACATAGATGTAAAAATCCTCAACAAAATACTAGCAAACAGAATCCAACAGCACGTTAAAAGGATCATACACCATGATCAAGTGGGGTTTATCTCAGGAATGCAAGGATTCTTCAATAAATGTAAATCAATCAATGTGGTACACCATATTAACAAATTGAAGGTTACAAACCATATGATCATCTCAATAGATGCAGAAAAACTTTCAACATAATTCAACACCCATTTATGATAAAATCTCTCCAGAAAGTAGGCATAGAGGGAACTTACCTCAACATAATAAAAGCCATATATGACAAACCCACAACTAATGTCATTCTCAGTGGTGAAAATCTGAAACCATTTCCTCTAAAATCAGGAACAAAACAAGGATGCCCACTCTCACCACTATTATTCAACATAGTTTTGGAAGTTTTAACCACAGCAATCAGAGAAGAAAAAGAAATAAAAGGAATCCAAATCAGAAAAGAAGAAGTAAAACTGTCACTGTTTGCGGATGACATGATACTATACATAGAGAATCCTAAAGATGCTACCAGAAAACTACTAGAGCTAATCAGTGAATTTGGAAAAGTAGCAGGATGCAAAATTAAGGCACAGAAATCTCTGGCATTCCTATACACTAATGATGAAAAATCTGAAAGAGAAATTAAGGAAACACTCCTATTTACCATTGCAACAAAAAGAATAAAATACCTAGGAATAAGCCTACCCAAGGAGACAAAAGACCTGTATGCAGAAAACTATAAGACACTGATGAAAGAAATCAAAGGTGATACAAACAGATGGAGAAATATACCATGTTCTTAGATTGGAAAAATCAACATTGTGAAAATGACTATACTACCCAAAGCAATCTACAGATTCAATGCAATCCCTATCACACTACCAATGGCATTTTTAACAGAACTAGAACAAAAAAAAACTTCACAATTTGTATGGAAACACAGAAGACCCCGAATAGAAAAAGCAATCTTGAGAAAGAAAAATGGAGCTGAAGGAATCAGGCTCCTGGACTTCAGACTATACTACAAAGCTACAGTAATCAAGACAGTATGGTACTGGCACAAAAACAGAAATATAGATCAATGGAACAGGATAGAAAGCCCAGAGATAAATCCACACATATATGGTCACTTTATCTTTTAAAAGGAGGCAAGAATATATAATGGAGAAAAGACAGCCTCTTCAATAAGTGGTGGTGGGAAAACTGGACAGTTACATGTAAAAGAATGAAATTAGAACACTTCCTAACACCATACACAAAAAATAACTCCAGGGGCTTCCCTGGTGGCGTGCTGGCTGAGAGTCCGCCTGCCGATGCAGGGGACACAGGTTCGTGCCCTGGTCCGGGAAGATCCCACGTGCCGCGGAGCGGCTGGGCCCGTGAGCCATGGCCGCTGAGCCTGCGCGTCCGGAGCCTGTGCTCCGCGGCGGGAGAGGCCACAGCGGTGAGAGGCCGGCGAACCGCAAAAAATAAAAAATAATAAAAAAAATTTAAAAAAAAAAAAAAAAAACTCCAAATGGATTAAAGACCTAAATGTAAGGCCAGACACTATAAAACTCTTAGAGGAAAACATAGGCAGAACACTCTTTGACATAAATCACAGCAAGATCCTATTTGACCCACCTCCTAGAGTAATGGAAATAAAAACAAAAATAAACAAATGGGGGCTTCCCTGGTGGTGCAGTGGTTGAGAGTCCGCCTCCCAATGCAGGGGACACGAATTCGTGCCCCAGTCCGGGAAGATCCCACATGCCACGGAGCGGCTGGGCCCGTGAGCCATGGCCACTGAGCCTGCACTTCCGGAGCCTGTGCTCTGCAATGGGAGAGGTCACAACAGTGAGAGGCCTGCGTACCACAAAAAATAAAAATAAACAAAAAAAATAAACAAATGGAACCTAATCAAACTTACAAGCTTTTGCACAGCAAAGGCATCCATAAACAAGACAGAAAGACAACCCTCAGAATGGGAGAAAATATTTGCAAATGAAGCAACTGACAAAGGATTAATCTCCAAAATATACAAGCAGCTCATGCAGCTCAGTATCAAAAAAAACAAACAACCCAACCCAAAAATGGGCAGAAGATCTAAATAGACATTTCTCCAAAGAAGATTACAGATTGCCAAACACATGAAAGGATGCTCAACATCACTGATCATTAGAGAAATGCAAATCAAAACCACAATGAGGTATCACCTCACACTGGTCAGAATAGCCATCATCAAAAAATCTACAAATAATAAATGCTGGAAAGGGTGTAGAGAAAAGGGAACCCTCCTGCACTGTTGGTGGGAATGTAAATTGATACAGCCACTATGGAGAACAGTATGGATGTTCCTTAAAAAAACTAAAAATAGAACTACCATACCACCCAGCAATCTCACTACTGGGCATGTACCTAGAGAAAAACATAATTCAAAAAGAGTCATGTACCACATTGTTCACTGCAGCTCTATTTACAATAGCCAGGACATGGAAGCAACCTAAGTGTCCATCGACAGATGAATGGATAAAGAAGATATGGCACATATATACAATGGAATATTACTCAGCCATAAAAAGAAATGAAATTATTTTTAGTGAGGTGGATGGACCTAGAGTCTGTCATACAGAGTGAAGTAAGTAAGAAAGAGAAAAACAAATACCATATGCTAACACATATATATGGAATCTAAAAAAAAAAAAAAATGATTCTGATGAACCTAGGGGCAGGACAGGAATAAAGGACAAGGGCAAAGGGAAGGGTAAGCTGGGACGTGGCATGTACATATATACACTACCAAATGTAAGATAGATAGCTTAGTGGGAAGCAGCGGCATAGCACAGGAAGATCAGCTTGGTGCTTTGTGACCACCTAGAGGGGTGGGATAGGGAGGGTGGGAGGGAGACGCAAGAGGGAGGAGATATGGGGATATATGTATACGCATAGCTGATTCACTTTGTTATAAAGCAGAAACTAACACACCATTGTAAAGCAATTATATTCCAATAAAGTTGTTAGAAAAAATTATTGTTGGTCCTTGTTGCACTTTTTCTATTTTCCTTATATGTTCACTAGGCTCTGGCTCCAGAGCTGAAACAATCGTGGAAAATCTGAAGACAGTGAACTAATGTGGTGTCTGTCCCACTGGGATTTAGCATTTCAGCCCGAGCTGATGCTCCCATCTCCAGGGCTTACAGGCCTTAGGTGTTTTCAAGAGAACTAATGCCCTGAACCGCTGAGAAGCTACCAGGGGGCTTAGAAGCTTAACTCTGCAAGGGGAGAAAAAAATGCACCCGGATCTCTTCCTTGTTAAAGAGGCATTTGAGAGCACAGAACAATGATTCAGTGTAGTATAATCATTCTGAGTGATACGGCTTTGATGCAAGCAGATTTCTGAGTTTAGTGAAGTTTAACTTTATAATCCATGCTGGAAAAAAGGTTTTTAAAGAATTTTTGATAGTGCTTGAGATTGCTGGAGAATTGTATGTGCTTTTTTCTTTACACGTTCCATACGTTTTCTAAAAATCAACGTGTTTTATTCTTACAATTTTAAAAACTAAAGTTTTTCAGTTAATAAAACGCCGTTTTCTTTATCAAGTTCCACATGGATTTTTGCCTGAAGCGATAAACGTCTGATGTGTGTAAACTACACAGCGGGAGGGGCGGTGTCTGATGCTGGTCCCTGTTATGGATTACGATGGGCGTGGATATAGATGTTGCCATGGCTGCAGTGCACGACAGCATGTGTATCAGGAGCAACAGCTGTAGGGGCCCCTCACTGTGAGGGCCAGGCTTTCAGAGCAACAGTGGTCCATTCAGTTCTCTGGGCCAATAGCACTTAGAAGTCCATAGTGATACTCAGCGTCCTGGGACTAGACAGCCCCCCCCGCCACTTGCTCTGGTGTGTCCATCACTGTTTTGCTTTCCACACAGAAGAACCCCCGTCTCTAAGTGGCCTGTCCACATCCAAGCCTGGCCACAGTGTCTGCGTTGGGATGCTCTCTTTGTGTTTGTGTTACGAGGCTGCTGGGCGCTGCTGTCGTATTTAATGAGCCTTTATCAGACACACTCCCTGAGGGTCTTTTGTCAATAGAAGGTCCAACTTTAAAAACCACTCAATATACATTTAATCAAATATGTACTCTGAGAATGAAAGACAGACAGTGTTTACCACTTGGTCTGAGTCTCCCAGACACTGATATTTGCATTTGTCATAAATATCACTAGCATTTCCTCATCTGGCGTCTTAGCCTGGGCTTTGATAACAAAATACCACAGACATTTATTTCTCACAGTTTTGGAAGCTGGAAAGTCCAAAATCAAGGGGTCAGGTCATTTATTTTGGTGAGAGCTGTCTCCCTGGTGTACAGATGGCTGTCTTCTTGCTGTGTTTTTACCTGGCAGGAGAGAGGGAGAGGGAGAGGGAGAGGGAGGGAGGGAAAGAGGGGGGGAAGGAGACGGATGCTCTGATATTTCTTCTACAAGGACACTAATCCCATCATGGGCGTCACCCCCATGACCTCTAAACTTAATCTAATTATCTCCCAAAGGCCCCACCTCCAAATACCTTCCTGGGAATTAGGGCTTCTACATATGAATGTCTTGGGGGTGGGTCGGGGAGACACAATTCACTCCACAGCACCTGGTCATCTCACTATGGGTTAGGGTAGGAGAGGGTGAGGGGTCCACATTTCAGTCTTTCAAGGTCAACTGTTTTGGTCTTATTATATACTGTGTTTCATGCTTTCATTTTATTTTCCTTCTACAAGGTCCCTTCAGTAATAGGTATACTTGTTTATTTTATCATTAGTTATTTTGCAGGCAATGCATTTTTCAACTGATTTTTTCTTCTAGAAATGCCTCATAAACGATCCTATTATTCAGTTTCCAAGTTGTGGTTACCGGCATGACCTGCAGTCTCATCGCTCCCAATGTCTGTGTCTGACGCACACATAGCGAAGCCGCTGGTTGTGATACTGTCTCTTCTGTGAGCTATACTGTGCCTGCTTTTGTTCCTCACACACAGCACAGTCTCCTTTAAGTATCTATTTTTGTCTAGTTAAATAACTCTGAGCTTTTAAAAAAAATCCCCAGATAAAATATTCTTATTTTAAAAGGGTTGAATATCCTTGCACGTACATATTGCATGATTGATATTAATACAACAAGATTATGGAAACATTTATATGCAAAATTAAGCAAACTTTAAGTGAAAGTATGTTCTCATCACTTTGAGGTATGTCTGGAAATGGAATTGCTGAGTCATATAGGAAACTCTGTGTTTAACATCTTGAATGCCAGCCAAAATGCTGTCCAAAGCAGCTGCATCCTTTTACAGCCCCATCGACAATGTATAAGGTTCCGTTTTCTTTACGTCCTTGCTAGCATTTGTTATCGTTTGCCTTTTTAATTCATCCTAGTGGATGTGAAGTGCTATCTCATCATGGTTTTGATTAGCATTTCCCTAATGACTAATGATTTTGAGTATTATTTCATGTGCTTATTGGCCATTTATAGATCTTCTTTGGATACATGTCTATTCAAGTCCTTTGTTAATTTTGTCCACCTTAATTGAAATATATTTGACATATAACATTGTGTAAGTTTAAGGTATACACTGTGGTGATTTGATATGTACTGACATTATGAAATGACCACGGTAAGGTTAGTTAACACATCCATTGCACAGTTACCATTTGTGTGTGAGTGTGTGTGTGTGTGTGTGTGTGTGTGTGGTGAGATCATTTAAGATCTCTCTAAGCAACTTTCAAGTATATAATACAGTATTGTTAACCATAGTCGTCATGCTGTACAGTAGATCCCTAGAACTTATTCATCTTATAACTGGGAATTTGTGCCCTTTGATCACCATCTGACACTTACCCCACCCCTTGGACTCTGGCAACTACCAATTTATAAAAAATAAAAACAACCCAAATATCTATCTACCGAGGAATGGATAAACAAAACATGGTATATCTATACTGAGGAATATAACTGGCAACTAAAAGAATAAGCTGCATGCATGCTACAACATGGATGAAACTTGAAAACATCGTGCTAAGTGAAAGAAAAGTCTTTGGTGAAAAGACATTCACCAAAGTCTACACTGTTCCATTTATAGTTCCACAACAGGCAAATACGCAGAGACAAAGTCGCTTAGGAGCTGCAGGGGATCGGGGGAGGGAGAGGACAGGGCAAGATTACTAATGTGTATGAGATTTTTTTTCTCAAGTGAAAAAGTATTCTAAAATTAGAAAATGGTGAAGGTTAAACAACTCTGCAAATATACTAAAAGTAAGAAACCAAAGTACAAAATTGTACACTTCAGAAGGATGAATTGTATGGTACGTGACTTATATCTCAATAAAACTGTTAATTTGTTTTAACTAAGCAAATGCCGGTCTTGTCTTTACCTGCGAGAGTGTGATGGTCTGCCACAAGACCTGTAAGCAAGATTAAGGATTTGGGAAATTGAATAAATATAGCCTTTTATTTCCTCAAGGAAATTATCGGGGGCAGTAACAGGTTTCCCCCAACTTTTAGTTTGAAAATTTTCAAACCTACAGAAACACTGAAAGACTAGTACAATAAACACTCAAATACACTTTGTCCATATCCGACAATTATTAATACGTTAATAACTGTTAACGTATTACCACCTGTGTGTGCGCGTGTGCGTCTCAGTGATTAGATGGTGAGTCGCAGATATCATGGTCCTTTCTCATCAATACTCCAGATCCAGAACGTGTCTCCTAAGGACGAGGATGTTCTCCTATATAACCTCAGCACCATCACTGGCAAGAGACCCACAGGTGACAGTATGTGTAGCATCCTGGTAGGTGATACAGTCAGTAGTCTTGTTTCCCCAGTGTTCCCAGCAAGGCACTTTATAGCTTTTTATGGCCCCAGATCCAGGATCAAATCATTGCCTGACATCTAACATCTTTCAATCCAAGACGGTCTCCCTACTTCTTTTATCTTCCATGTCACTGACATTTTTAAGGAGTCGAGGCCAGTTATTTTTCTAAATGTCCTCTAATTTTTTTTAAAGTATAGATTCATGTTACACACTTTGGGCAAGAATATCACGTTGGTGATAATGTATCATATCTGAAAACATGATATCAGCTGTCCCAGTCTTAGTGAAATTCAGTAGAACAACTTGGTTAAAGGTGGGGTATCTGTCAGACCTCTCCAGTGCAAAGGTACCTTTTTAATTCCTAATTAATAAACAATCTTTGTAATTAATAAGTAATACAAGTGAATATTCTGTTCCCCCAAATAATGAAACAGATACTACGTGCTAAGAATTTACGGGGAGTATTTCTGATTTCCAGTGAGCATTGCTGGCTGTGTCTACCCTGGGCTGCCTGGTGGGAAAAGCCTGGGGGATTGTCGGTTCTCAAGTTAATGGTGTCACCACAGCAAGGATGTGGCGTTGGGGAGTATTTCTTAATCTATGTCAGTAGTATAATCACATGGAAATTTGAAGACTTAATAGAAGTCTAATAAAGTAATGTTGCAAACTCCTTCTATACATTCTGCTTATTTTTTTTTTTTTTATGCGTTACGCGGGCCTCTCACTGTTGTGGCCTCTCCCGTTGCGGAGGACAGGCTCCGGACGCGCAGGCTCAGCGGCCATGGCTCACGGGCCCAGCCGCTCCGCGGCATGTGGGATCTTCCCAGACCGGGGCACGAACCCGTGTCCCCTGCATCGGCAGGCGGACTCTCAACCACTGCGCCACCAGGGAAGCCCTCTGCTTATTTTTAAAATAGATTTAATAGCACCTAATTCTGTAGATTGGTGCCAAGAGAGAGGAGCTGGATGGTATGCAAATGTCCACGGGAAACGTCTATGCTCTTGGACGTGGTTAAACTATTGTTTCTGTCCCAAGAAGAGCATGTCTGAATAAACCGCAAGTTGAGGAGAAGCTTAGAGATAACACTTTGCTTTTCCAGAGCACTTTTGTGCCCAATCACTGGATGCACTCCAGTCATCATTCAGTCTACCTCTAGGAGACACACAGGTGGTAATGCGCTACCTACATCATTTCCTTTGAGGGCTGGAGAGAACCAGAGCACAGAATTGTGACCTGCTCTGTGAATCCATCCGCATCCCTGCAGGGGTGGGAGTGCCTTATGCTTTCCTGCTCATTTCTTTAACGTTAATGAAAAGCAGATTAATTTTTTCATTGGAGGCTGCTATGAGATAAGTGAAAGGTGAGGTCAGCTGAGTCTCTTCCTGCTTGAAAATCGCGCAGTCACATCTTCTGAGACACCTTCTTAATTCTAAAACTATCCTGGAGTAAAAGGAGTAATTTAGACCAAGAGGATGAATGAATGCTGAGGAGTGGGGAACAAAGAACTTAAGGAAACACTCAAAATATCTCAAGGATTTAATTCGGAGGCAAAGCTAGGAATTCAGAGTCCTATTATCCTGGTTTTGAATGGGATTTCAAAACACTAATTAGTGCCCTAACTCTCCCCCCAAGCAACCTGTTTCACTCAAAGGCCAGTGAGGAAGCAGAATTAGAAGTGAAAAGAATGATTCTCTAGGCGGCTTTGTTGCCCTTCTTCCCCATCTCACTTAGAACTTAACCATGGGGGAAACCACCGGCAGGAATAAGCTACAGTGTGTGAGAGAGATGGGGTCCCTGGGGCTGCAGGTGGCATCAGGAACACTGCTCAGAGCAGGTTAGATGGTCTGTGAATTGGGGGTGGGGCAGTAGCAGTTCTGGAAGAACGTGGACTTGGTGGTTAGCCTCAAAGCAGATCACACTGGTCAGCTGGAAGCTTTGCCCCCTGAGTTGGGCACACAATGATTCAAGCACTCTGGCTAGATGTGGGACCCATCTGCCAGACCTTCCAACCAGAGTCAGGCTCAGGACCTCCTTCTGTTACCTTCACAGCTGCATATCCTATATAAATGTTAAGGATGGACTTCCTTCAACAAGTTTATATTCTGAAACACAATGTTGAAAAGTACAAACACATCAGTTTGTGAAGTTTAGATCCATACTCTGAAGGAGGGAAGCGCACCGCTCACTGTCAGAGCCCCTCACATCTGCAGTTCCGATCACTTTCACCTTTTTCTCCTGGAGAGCAAGTGTGTGTTAAGTTGGTGGGAACCCACATTTTTACTGACTGAACCCAGATAATACTATTGACAGAATGGGTGGTATCAGAATCCCCACCACCGCAAACCTAGCTTAGACATTATTACGGGAAAAAGAAAATACTTCCAGTATGTGTAGAAGCCAAAATGGGACCATGACACCTCCACGGACCTTCAGAGCTACCAGCTGACAACAGCAAGATGTGAAACAATGACCCGGGCATCAGCAAGGTCTCAGCTAAGGGCCTGGGTGCTGAGTGTTTCCTGGAATCACAACAGCTAACATCTTTATTAAGATCTGGTGATTTTGTTTGTTTGGAGCAAATTAATTTGTACTTATTTGCATGAAACACATTCAGTTCCCTCCCTTCGACTAAAAATAGTTTCAATTCCTATCCACTGGGCAGGTCGCCTGTCTGGGTTTTAGACGTGAACATGAAGCCCTGAGGACCCTTGATGAGCTATTGTTTTAGCCACAAAAGGACTGAAGGACACAGTATTAGAAGTGAGGAGGGAAGAACAATGAGAAACAGTTGATGAGAGTTCCAAATGGAAACAAGAGAGGAAAAGAAGCGGACAGATTTTCCTAAGAAATAATAAAAGAAACGTTTTTAGTTTCTACATTACAAGGTTCCATTGAGTGTCCTGAGTAAAAATGGGGGGGAGAAAAGGAAACTTCTCATGGAAATTAGCTGATTGCTTCCCAGCCCCCATTTCCCCTCTCTCCTTCCCGACAGTCTTTTATTTCTGATGGGGACCTGTGGTCCCCGAGAAGCAGACTTCACCCCCAGCCCTAGGGCTGGATGCTGTAGTCTATTTCATCTCTCTGGCTACAGAGATTGGTTCAAAAGTGGACAGGCTACTTATGCAGCCTCAATTGGTGACTCCCAGGTTTTCTGGGAATGCAGAGATAAACCATTTGAATGAGGAATGCTGGATCCCAAACAAGGAAGCTGGGAGCTGGTGGCAGCCAACCTGGTCCCCTGACTTGATGCTGAAAGGCTGAGTGGAGATACAGGGAGAAACCGAGCCCTTGCTGGCACCCATGTCTCTGTTACTGGAGCACGTAATTCCTTTATTGTTCAAGCTCATTTGGGCTTGCGTTTGTTTCCCTCTGTTAATGAGAATGATTTATAATTGAATCCGAGTAAAAGAAATCTCATCAAGAAATTTCAGAACAGCCAGGATGAAGCTATAGTTCTAAAACCTTCTTGCAAGAAAAAATTAAGTACATCACCTACAAGGAAACGATCAGGCTGACTGTCAGTTTTTCAGCAAAATTTCCAGGTGGTAAAAATCGTGGGAAAATATCTCCCAAATTTCGAGGGAAAATTATTTTTATCTTAGAAATTTATGTAGTGAATCTCTTCTGAAGTGTGAAGCCATGACATTTTCAAATTTACATTTTTAAGTTCGCCTCCCACTACTCTTTCTTAAGAAGTTGCTTAAAGATGTGTTTTCAAAGAAACGAGGGGCTCGAACAAGGGAGAGGAAGACATGGGCTGGAGGCTGCACCCGGTCAACCCAATAAGGGATACAGGGATGTCCTGGGACAGCAGCTGTGCCCCAGCCTGAGGGGTGGTCTGCATGAGTGGGGGGGGCGGAGAGCCTGGGGCAGACACCTCTGCAGGGGTGGTCGCTTGTGGGAAAAGCTGACCTGATGGGGCAGATTGGAAAGAAAAGTCACCTGGAAAAGCATGCAGTTGAAAAAGTTAGGCAGATGTTTACTATAGTGAAGAAGAAAATGCTGTATAAAAATTTCATGGCACACAATCGCTATCAGGGATAATGGTAAGAACACAGACTATCGCTTAGTTATCAAAAGATGTGACGTGGCACCATTGGGAGAATGTGATATGGCTTTTGAAGAGCCCCATTCACATCATGACACAGTGAAATGCACCCTTACTGCCTATAACTTACAGATAATTATGAATAGTTAGCAAATGTTGTATTTTACAACGAAGCGGTTATGAATTTTATTTTTGTTGTTTTCTTACATTTTGAACCCTTTTTTTCTCAGGTTTCACACATAAGTGCTTGAAAATCTCATAGGTCCTAAGCAAATATCTATAGTGCCTCCTAGATAGGACATGATGGGAGCAGTGTTAGGACAACACGTCATCATCTGCTGTAAAGTGAATCAACTGGAAAAACAACGAAACTGTGATTAATGACAAAATCAACAACTTACACGTATTGAGTGCTTACCACATGCCAGGCTTGTTCCAAACACTATTTATGTGTTATTTTATTTAATGATCTCACTGACTACATGGTATTGGTATTATCGCTTCTATAGAAAATGAATGGATGGATTTTAACCTCTAGCCTAGAGCCGCCCATGCACTATTTCTCCAGAACCTGATGACATCTAAAACAGAAATCAAGAAAGAACAGAGAAGCACGGTATTTAGAAACATGACAGTCAATACCAGCAGAAAAAAAAAAAAACGAAAAAACTTAAAGTGATCATTTGAAGAGTGGGCTTGCAGGTAGGAAGTGGTAGGGGAAAAAACTGCCAATTTTCACTATAAACTTTTTGTACTGTTTGATCTTTGAATACCTGCCTGTATTAATTAACAAACTTTTAAAAAATAAAATAAAGAACATGAAAGCAACAAATGGCATAATTCTGGCCCCAGACAAGCTTTTTCCATGTTACTTTCCACATGGAGTTGGACTTGGGTGAGCGCTTGTCAGAGTTATCACTACCTGAGTCATGGAAGCAGAAAAGAAGGCTCCAGCAGGACCACTTCAATCCCCAGGAGCAGATTCTTCTCTGCCTCACCGCACTGTGATGTTTTTCACTCAGTTTTAGACTAGAATTCAAATAGTGATGTGAGAAAGAGACACGAAGAATTTCAATAAAATATTTGTATTCTGAGTTAGTTGCATTCGGGAGCAATGCCATAGCCTGCTCTCCACTTACATATTGAAATTCTTACTGCTTTGCTCATTTGTCCAGTACCATTTAATTGACAAACGTTAGCAGATGTGAATTTTTTCATGGTAGGTCCTGTTGGTGGAGGGAACTGCTAGGTACATATGAGCTAAATCAGAGGCAAGCAGAAACTTAGCTGGAGTGTGTGTGCGTGTGTGTGTGTGTGTGTGTGTGTGTGTGCGTGCACGTTGGGAGGGGTTTAACAGACCCTAATCTCAACTACTGAATTAATCTAATTCCTGAAAGCTTGAATCTTTGGGTCTTATTCCAATAGTTAAAATATCCTAACATAGTTGATCTTTGTACTCAGACAGTGTACAAAGTCTATTTGATCTAGACAGTGCGTTATAAGGAATTGAATTCTTTTTTTTTTTTTGCGGTACGCATGCCTCTCACTGTCGTGGCTTCTCCCGTTGCGGAGCACAGGCTCCGGACGCGCAGGCTCAGCGGCCACGGCTCACGGGCCCAGCCGCTCTGCCGCATGTGGGATCTTCCCGGACCGGGGCACGAACCCGTGTCCCCTGCATCGGCAGGCGGACTCTCAACCACTAGCGCCACCAGGGAAGCCCCTGAATTCCTTCTTTAGCTTAGTTTTGGACATTCTGTCTCATATTATAATGCAGTGCTAGAACAAAGATCTTTTGAACACTCAGTGATTGTTCACTTTTTTCCCAGGAAACTATGTCCATGTCAAGAATTTCTCCTACTGGGGCATCATCGCTCAGCGCCACTGGCAAAC
The DNA here is from genome assembly GCF_963924675.1 of Phocoena phocoena. Lineage (NCBI taxonomy): Eukaryota > Metazoa > Chordata > Mammalia > Artiodactyla > Phocoenidae > Phocoena > Phocoena phocoena. The sequence continues at coordinate 1,390,606 of NC_089232.1, read as the reverse complement.
ACGTAGCTGAAGACTTACAGAGATAGAGTGCGGGTAGGGTGACAAAAATCATGATAAACCTCATTGACAATATCCTTCTTTCTGACAGAAACTTACTGAGACACAGGATCTGAAAAGATGTAAGGTTGGTGAAACTGAGAACTTTTAAGGTTTGATTCTCTTCCAGTGTAGGAAGATGAGTTATTAAATATCCCCAATGCATCCTTAAATTTTTAATGCATACAATGAACAAGGCAGACCACACAACATGGAAACAACAGAAAACTTGTCATTCCCATGCAGGAGAAAAGATGGAGTGGGCATGTACCAGGTGACAAGCCATGGGACACAGAAATGGGAAGTTGAGGAACAGGTAAGGTAAAAACATTGAGACAAATGCTAATGTTTTGTTCCAAACTTCAAAGAACGTTGTCAGTGAACTGTGTAATGATTCTCAGTCTTCTCCTGCCATCAGGGAAGTTCTGAGATGCCCAGCATCTGGTAGGCAAGCCATCAGGGTCCATGACATCATTTTTTTCCCATCAGTTGAGTAATCCAGCCGTAAGTGAAATCAAATTTTTCTTTCCTTACTTTTTATTGATTCAGTATTTTGTTTTAGTAGTCTCTGCTGTTGTGTCAATAGACTCACAAATAACTCAGAATCCTTTCCACATCTATCACCAGGCTCACGGGGCTGCTGTCAGCAGAATCTTCTTTCCATCGTCTCTTGAAAACCAGTGATGTGCCCAGCTCCGGGGTGATGATGGCTTTTGCCCTATTTTCCATGTTTTCTTCAAATCCTGCTGAGTAACCTTTAAGTAAAATTTCTGATAACTTGTGAATCAATTAAATCCCATTTTATTTCTCCACCTTTCAATAAGAATAAGAGTCATTGTTGTTGGAACCTTGGAATCAGCATTTGTTTGCATATTCCAAGGCTTTTTGTCTCCTGAGACATCAGGGGCCATGGCTGCCCTTGCTGCTTACAACCAGGGAGGTCAGGTGGATGATCTGTTTCAAAGTTCACTCTCACCCATTGTCTGAATGTGGCTTCCTCTCATTACCTGTAGGTGTGTGACAGGGGAAATAATACGCATACCGGTTTTCACTATTAATATAATGGGGAAATATGTTGAACCATAAAATTTTAGCTTTTCCTAAGTTGACATTCTCTTGACTTCCTCTCTACAAGGAGAAAGTGAAGTTCAGTATCACAGTGTCTGAACAGTTTTGAAGTACAATTAATATGTTTTTGTTAAATAAAGACCAAAATTTACTTAGATGTGTTCTCTCAGAAACAAAGAACTTTTAAAAAATCTAACTCCACCAACTCTTTCAAGCCATTTAGGAACTGCCAATAAATTTTTAAGGAAGAAGGAATGAAAGGAAGGAAGGAAGGAAAGAAGGAAAAGAGGGAAGGAAGGAAAGAAGGAAAAAAGGAAAGAAAGAAAAGAAAGAAAGAAAGAAGGAAAGAAAGAAAGAAGGAAAGAAAGAAGGAAAGAAAGAAAGAAAAGAAAAAGAGAGAGAGAAAGAAAGAAAGAAAAGGAATGACTCCTGTACCAGAGTTAAGTCTGGGACCTTCTAACTTGTCTCTTCAATTACGTCAGTTGAATATGCTTTTAAGAAATTCACTTTTAAAATTCAATCAGTTGGACTGAATTTTTTTTCTTCAAGTTTTAATACCATAAATTATTTTTAAAATATTAAAATGTTCACAAGACCACAGATTCAAATAGGAAAGGCAGGAAAGTACATGCCCAGTCATGAGCTACCATGGTGGTTTCCAGCTTGGAAGAGTCATAGACCAGAAACACCTTGAAAAATCTTTCAGGGGAATTGAACCAAATTACCAACTTTTGATTTTACTAAGTAAGAAAAAACAAGTGAGGAAAATTAACACACCAAACAACAAAACACATGATCTCAGAATAAGAATTTTTTAATTAAAAAAAAATTTAGTTTTTAAATTAAATGAGTTTAGCTTTATGAGAAGTGCAGTGTATTTTTCTGATTTCTTTCATAAGCTCTTACTTGAGAGATGAAAACCTTATCACAAAATAGCCTGGGTAGTTTTATTACTGCGTAGAAATCACTGAGCTAAAGGGCTGACACTTCACTCAGCACCGTTTATGGAAAAGTTCAGAAAATGAAAAAAAATCTTCATTGGAAGCTCTGCTCCTTCCAGATGAATGAATAGTGTCATCGGGGACTAGAAAAGATAAAAACAGACACATCTGCTCTGCTGCCATCATCCTTAACAAATACAGAAATCTGGAAATGAAGATAAAAAAGATAGATGAACATTTCCAAAAGTATGTTGCATAAAGCACGACTTTCAGAAGCTGTTCTGTGAAAAGTGGCCAAAGACGGGTCGGTGATGTTTGGAGTTTCATGACGGATTGTGATGTATGGAAGCTCTGAGAAACTGCCATGCTGGACCAGAAAACCTGATTAATTCTGTCCAGCTACTGTCCACGTACATTTAACCTCAGAACTCCCCTTGTAAGAACTGTGAACCTGGAACACGTCACGTTCTCCAGTGTTTCACTAATCTGTGTGACACTTAGGAGAGCTTTCAGGAAATTAAGGAATTAGTCTAGGCACTGAAATTGTACCGTCTTGAATTATATCCAGTGACTTGAATCATATCCAGTCACTCATTAACTCACATTCACTGAGCAGTAACTGCAGGTAAAATAATATCCTAAACAATGTGAAGAATTAAATAATAAATGAGTAAAGTATAAGGGGTCTAACTTCAAAGATCATAATCTATAAAGAAAAATAAAACTTATTCAAGGAGCAAAATAAAGTATAAGCACATTAAATCAAGTTGAAGATAAATTATTCAGAATCACTGAAGGTTGAAAATAAAGAGGAAATAAAATTGGGTTGAAGATATACAGGTTTCTCACAGGCTTTTTTTTTCCTAAGCTAAATATTAAATAATTAATTTATTTTATAACTCTGAAAAAGTCATTTAACCCCCCCTGACCTCACTTTCCTTATCTGAAAATGAGAAAATTAAGCTAAACTTTTCCTTCCTGCTCTAAAGCCTGATGCCGGGATTCTGACAGAATTTCCCATCCGGCAGAAATGACATTTGAAGAAAGATAGGGATTTTCTTTTATCAAAACAAGTAGATAGTTCTTCTGTCACCCATATTCAGATCCCTGGAGATGATTCCAGGGGAAAAGTTCCATATGGCAGTTGTGGAAAACAATGCACTTGACAAATAGCTCCCAGAGCAATTTAAGGGCAAGGAGGGCGTGCCTCTAATTCATGCCCCACACCAGGGCCACATTAATCTTCCTACAAGACAGGTTGGGCACACTGGACCTTGCCCAAAACACTTTAATAGTTTTCCACGGCACACAGCTACTCATTTCAAACTGCCTTGAACGTATGTCCCAAGATTCCATTCTTAATTACAAATTATTGGGTTGCAAAGAAAACAATGTTCATGGGCTACTTTATGCAAAAGAGAAATATATTAAAAGAAGCAGGGATACTCTTGAAACACAGGGCAGTAAGTACAGCTGGATTTGCTAAGGGCTTCACTAAGGAAGGGAATCATACAGAATCAAGATACTTACGTATTTATTTTTATCGGGATAGAATCCTAGTACCACAAAGTTCACCACTTTGGAGTTTACATTTCAGTGGTTTTTCATATATTCACAAGGTTGTACAACCAGCACCATTGTCTGATTCCAGGACATTTTCAGCACCCAAAGAGACCCACACTCCTTACTGTCACTCCCTACTCACCTATCCACCCTCCTGTAGCAAAAAATACTTTATTTACTATCTCCATGGATTTTCCTATTCTGAATATTTTTTAAAAATGGAATAACATAATAGGAGGCCTTCTGTGTCTGCCTTCTTACAGTTAGAAAGTGTTTTCAGGGTGGATCCACATTGTAGCATGTATCAGGACTTCATTTCTTTTATGGTTGAATAATATTCAATTGTATTGTCATGCCATGTTTTGTTTCTCTCTCCATCAGTTGATAGACATTTAGACTGTTTCCATTTTTTTGGCTATTCCGAATAATGCTGCTATAAGCATTCATTTACAAGCTACTACATAAACATATGTCTTCATGGGTATATGCCTTGGAGTGGCATATGCCTAGGAGTGAAATTGCTGGATCATGTGGTATCGGGGATTGAATTTTGTTTACCTCCCCACACCGAATTCATATGTCGAAATTGTAACCCTCATGCAACCTCATTTGGAAATAGGGTCCTTGCAGGTGTGACTAGTTAAGATAAAGTCATCTTCATTGGAGTAGGCTTGGCGTCCTTATAAAATGGGGATATTTGGACACAGACACACTACATGAACAAAAAGGCAAAGATTGCAGGGATGTGTCTACAAACCAAGGACCACCAACCATGGCAACAAACACCAGAAGCCTGGAGAGAGGCAGGGAACAGATCCTCCCCCAGAACCCTAGGCAGGAACCAACTCTGTGGACGCCTTTGTCTCACACCTCCGGCCTCCACAACTGTAAGACTATACAATTCTATTGTTGCAGAACATAATACTTTGTTCTGGTAGCCCTGGGAAATTAATTCATATGGTAATTCTACGTTTGATTTTTGAGGAACTGTCTAAGTGTTTTTCCAAAGTGAGCCATAACTACTGAGCCTGCGCTCTAGGGCCCACGAGTCACAACTACTGAAGCCCGCGCGCCACAACTACTGAAGCCGGCATGCCTAGAGCCCGTGCTCTGCAACAAGAGAAGCCACCGCAATGAGAAGCCCACACACCGCAATGAAGAGTAGCCCCTGCTTGCTGCAACTAGAGAAAAGCCCATGAGAAACAACAAAGACCCAATGCAGCCAAAAATAAATATAAATAAATAAATAGATAAATAAAAAAGAAAGAAAGAATGCCAGCAGTTTACTTGCTCTGTGCCAGACCCTGTGCTCATTTAATACTTTTTCTGGATTATCTCATTTGGTCTTCCCAGCACCTAGTAAGGTAGGAAATACTGCGATGTCCATTTTATAGATGAGGAGGTTGAAGCCCAGAGAGGTTAAGTAACTTGCCCAAAGCCACAGAGATAACAAGCAGCAGATAGCACATAAAAACCCATCTGCTCACACTTTTTTTTTTTTTTTTTTTTTGCGGTACGCGGGGCTCTCACTGTTGTGGCCTCTCCCGTTGCGGAGCACAGGCCGGACGCGCAGGCTCAGCGGCCATGGCTCACGGGCCCAGCCGCTCCGTGACATGTGGGATCTTCCCGGACCGGGGCACGAACCTGTGTCCCCTGCATTGGCAGGCGGACTCTCAACCACTGCGCCACCAGGGAAGCCCTGTTCTTCATTTTTTATTATCTGGTTGTTTGTTTTCCTTGTTAATATCGTCACGTATTAATGACTTTTTATTATTCAGTAGGTGCTAATCCATTACTATAATTGCTTATTTTTATGTTCAAATTGTTACGTTCAACACAAACCCGTTCATGTTAGTACCTGTGACCTTGTGACCTTGTGACCTATGACCTCCTCCCACTATTCTTTCAGCATTTCTCCATTTTCTGGAGCAATAAGATGTCCCAGGATCATCTCAGAATTTCCCTGTCCCAACTATGGCCTCATTTATCTAAGGAAACCTTTTTCATTTTACTGGGGAATGATATTTAGAAATCAAGATCTGGGTGTTTATCGGACATTTATGTATCTTCCTTTGTGAGTTTTCTATTCAATATTTCATATTTGATGGTATAGTTTTCTCTGTTTTCTACTTTGAATTGTCTCCAAAAGTGAATTAATTAAACTCAACCCGAAAGTTGGATGAGGTGAAAATTCCTAAAGGAAATAATTGTTCTTCCCTAAAGAAAACTCCAAAAGTCAAATACGTACAATTTTTTCATAAAACATGATATTACAGAGGGGTATGATATTCATACCTGTTCTACTTTCATTATTGAAGGGTCACGTCCTTCATCCTTGCCCTTTTCCTCAATCAACCTTAATGTATTCTCATGGATTAAATTGCCAACCTAATATCCAAAAAGTATTGAACAAATTAGAATAATTATTGGCTAATTATCATATCTATTTTTAAATGAATTATATCCTTTCTAAGAAATGTCACAATACTTCTACATGCAACACATTCTTGGAATAACACATTAAATCTAAGAAAATCTATGTCAGTCATCTAACTCGGGATACACAATCTTTTGTCCAAATTCTTACAGACGGGCCCCACTGATGCCTAACCTTCCCAGCGAAAGTGAGCACTTGTTTGAACCGCTTGTTTTCTCCCAGTGGGTGTGTGTCCTCAGCTCCCCGCTGGGCCCCCCACTGATGCCAGGGACGGGAAGCTGAGGGTTGACTCAGAAAACACTCTTTCCAGCTACGGGATTGAGGCAGCCGCTCGGCCACTCAGTGGGGCCCGCTGACGCCAGGGGAGGACGGCGTTGGGGGGGGACTGGGGGGGTTCAGGGCAGCCTCATCGAGTCCCAGCCCTCACAACTTGCCCCCGCCAACCCTCCCCCTGCTGGTGCCGTGAAGATGAGCGGGTGCCGTGAAGGTGAGCGGGTTCCGCCTCCCTCTGGGCGTCCCTGGCTGTAAGTGGAGGGATGGAGGGGAGTGCTGAGTAGCCTGGGTGCCTTCGGGTGTTAAATCTTCCGGCTGCTCGGTGAGGGGCAGGGCGAGGCTCAGCTCACAGGGGGATCCTGCCTCTGAGGGGAGGGGCTTCAGAGAGCAGCTGCTTGCACAGTGGGTGGGAGGTGGGACAGAAGACCTGAAGAGACATTTTTCCAAAGAAGATAGCCAGACAGTAAACAGGCACGTGAAAAGATGCAAAACCCCAGTGAGCTATTGCCTCTCACCCGTCAGAATGGCCATCATCAAAGAGTCTGCAAATAACAAATGCTGGCCAGGATGTGGAGAAAAGGGAACTCTTGTTCACTGTTGGTGGGAGTGTAAATTGGTGCAGCCACTATGGAAAACGTTATAGAGGTTCCTCTAAAAATTAAAAATAGGACTACTATATGATCCAGCAATTCCACTCCTGGGAATATACGGGGAAAAAATGAAAACACTAATTTGAAAAGATACATGCGCCCCGATGTTCATAGCAGCATTATTTGCAGTAGTCAATATAGGCAAGCTACCCACGTCCACCGACAGAGGAATGGATGAAGAAGATGTGGTACATATGTACAATGCGATATTACTCAGCCATGAAAACCACAAAATTCTGCCATTTGCAGCAATGTGGATGGACCTAGAGATTATTATGCTTAGTGAAATAAGTCAGACAGAGAAAGACGAATACGGTATGATATCCCTTATATGTGGAATCTAAAAAATAAAACAGAAATAGACTCACAGACATAGAGAAGAAACGAGTGGTTACCAGTTGGGAGAGGGAAAGGGGCAGGGGCAAGATAGGGGTAGGGGATGAAGAGATACAAACTACTATGTATAAAATAGGTAAGCAACCAGGATATATTGTACAGCACAGGGAATCATAGCCATTATCCTGTAATAACATATAATGGAGTATAATCTATACAAATACTGAATCACCATTCTGTACACCTGAAGCTAATATAATATTGTAAAGCAACTATACTTCAATTTGTAAAAAGTCAGTGCTAAGTAGATACTGTGGGACTCCTTGAATGTAAAGTAGGAAAGCAGGTGGACCAGGCTGTTGATAGAGGTCAGTGGTGGTTACTGTGGGGAGGGTAGTGACTGCTAGAGCTCACGGGGACTCCTGGGACACAGCTGTGTCCTGTGCCTGGGTGCTGCTTACTGATACAATGAATATTATGAATAATATATGAATATTATCCTCCAATAGAAAGTTTAAAGAATAGTTTACTGGAGGAAAGCTGCGTACAAGAAAGAAGTGGGATCTTGAGAAAATGACATCATCTTTCTCGGAAACAGTAAGAACGTTCTCCTTTATAGTTTGAAATTGCACTGAACTCTTTAATTCCATATTTAAGATTTTCTCACCCTCTCCCCAAAATCCTACTTTGAATACATTATAAAAACACAAATGGTAGCTATAGATGCTAATTTGCAGCTCTAAATGCCATTTATAAAATATGTTCTTCATTATTTTAAGAAAAGGAATTATAATCCATCTTTACTATTTCATCCCCCACTTGAAAGACAAAAATCTTGTCAAGGTTAAAAAAAAGGGGGGTTTTCTTTACCCTGACATTACCATTATAATGTATTTATAACTCAGCACAATTTCTATCCTGAAAATAGGGAAAATGCAAATGCACTAAGATGCTGAAAATTCAAAATCATCAAAATATGACCTCAGCATGACCAGGGCAGAGAAGGAAGGAAAGGCACCGTCCTGATCTCAGGATTATTCTGATAATCCAGCATTCAGTGTCTTCTTCATGTAGTCAACTTTCCCCAATATAAGTTGTTCTAGCTCTGGCACTGCTGTTTCCCAGGCAATTGCTTTGAAAGCAGAACACATTCTTACGCTACGTAAGTGTGCATGCCTTGGTGCTGAATATCATTTCTTATTCTAAGACTAGAGTATTAAAAATAAATATTTGCAGCCCCCATGATAATAAAATAAACACACTCCAATGAGAATGTAAGAGCAAAAGAAGAAAAACATTTAAATGCTGAAATTATTTTAAAAAGAAAGAAAGAAAGAAAACTCAAGCAACTGTTTGGCCTTTTAGAACTCATTGGCTTGAATTATTTGCTTATTAGGAATTTTGTTGTTGTTGGGTTTTTTTCCCTTAAATTAATAGTATCTAGTTAGATAAGCAAACCTATCCTTTTTTGCTTAGATGGACCCCAGTTTATATAACAGCATAGAAATTTATTAATTAATGTTCTACTAATGCAAATAAATGTCCTTCACACACAGCAGACAAATAAAATCACCAGCAAAATCATGGTTTAATTATTTCCTCAATAGCAACTTGAAATCAACACATCAACCTAATACCCACTGCCAAGACTTAATTCCCATCATATTCACTTGCTTTTATGTGGTTTCAACCAGTCAGAAGATGGAGAAGAGAGAATACATTTCATTCATATTATAATAACAACTTTAAAAAATTACAGATTTAGTGTTTCAAAGGGAGCAAAACAAGGAAAAGGCAATGAATAAAGAGGACAAGCCCTGGTGTGTTTCATAGCTCTGGCATCCACTTCCAGGGCGGAGGAAAATAGAATCAACCATCTTATCCCCACTGGCTCCAGCTTCACCTCCAGGATAAATCAAACAGCTGAGCATATGTCCACGAATCCAGGCTCTCAGGTTATTTTCCTGATTTGGTCACCAGTTGACGTGATCTTGCAAAGCCTACTTCCTTTTCCTAAGCACAGGTGGTTTTAGAAACAGGTGCCTCTTTTGCGTAGCGGACAATCAGTAAATGATGCTTTTTATAGAAAAGGCGCATTCCATTAAATTGTTCATAACGCATGTTTCCTCAAAACAAATCATATTTTTCTTACGGACCTTCCTGAGGCCGTTATATTCCTATAAAGAAACTATAAATTCCCCAGACACAACATTCAGATTCAGATTCTATTTACGTCTATTGGCTGAGCAATGAAAAAATGTCTGGCGGTATTTTAGGAATGTTCACATACTTCATGAAATTTAATCCTTACAACAGTTATGAAATTTATTTTTTTATGACAAAAATAAAGCAGTTACTATTTTTTTTCTTTTTTTGTTTTAAACAAATAAGGAGGACTTCCCTGGTGGCGCAGTGGTTAAGAGACACAGGTTCTAGCCCTAGTCCGGGAAGATCCCACATGCGGGGGAGCAACTAAGCCTGTGCGCCACAACTACTGTGCCTGCGCTCTAGAGCCTGCGAGCCACAGCTACTGAGCCCACGTGCCACAACTACTGAGCCCACGTGCCACAACTACTGAAGCCCGCTCACCTAGAGCCTGTGCTCCGCAACAAGAGAAGCCACTGCTAAGAGAAGCCCACGCACCACAACAGAGAGTAGCCCCCGCTCGCCGCAACTAGAGAAAGCCCGCACGCAGCAACGAAGACCCAACGCAGCCAAAAATAAATAAATAAATAAATTTATAAAAACAAAAAATATATAAGGATTTGGGGACTCAGAGCGGTTAAGTGACTTATGAGGTGATAGATCTACGAAATGGTTACACTAGGATTGAAAACTGGGCTCCTTCCTGCATGTTTTCTATGTAATAAACCATTACTGAGAAAAGAGGCGACGACCTCCCAGCAGACTCCCTGCAGGCCCCCAGAAGCCTGGCCTGGCTGCAGTTTTATTTTCACAGCCTTTCACTGACTGTGTGTGGCTTCTGTGGCACTGACTTGCCCCCAGCCCTCATATCCTGTCGCCTGGACCAGAGAAATGGTATCTCTGTCAAAGCACCCAGGGACATAACAGCTGCTGAGCCAGGAACGTACCTCATTTGTGTGCCCACAATTCCTAAAGAGCTGAGCCGTGGTATTGACCTGCTAGGAGGCACTTGCCTGGAATAAGCGTTTCTTCATTTATTCAGTAAATACTTCATTTTAAGGAATTACACGAGCGTGGCAGGCACTGCATTAGACACTGGGAATAAAGCAGAGCCCCCCAGTAACAGTCCAAGTAGGAGACAGACATGTCCACAGTCACAGTTGCTCTGGCTATGTCCCAGGATGTGTGAGGATCCGTCCAGGGGCAGAGGGGGCTGCACTGGGCATCCTGGTCAGTCCAGAGAGACTCTTCAGAAATGTCCCTGAGTTTCCAGTGCAGTGAGGGCTCACTGCACTGGAGATCTGTAACTTTGAAAAATTAATTAATGTTGTATACCACCTTACCATTTTACATTAAGAAACGAAGTATACGACCATTCTCCAGAAGGGCTAATCAGACAAATGGCAGGCCAAGTGCCACACTGAACACACTTCCCAATGTCTTGTGGATGGCTTGTTCGCTCCTCGACAAAAAGGGCTGAAGACCAGCAGACTTTATCAAGATTTCTTGGAGTTGATAAATCCCCCAAAATCTCTGTATAAGAACATCTGAGGCTTCAAGTTCATCAACATTAGACGTTAGCAACTTCATCAAAATACCTTTATAATGATGTTTAACCTACAGTCACATGAATAAGCTTTATTTCCTTGTAAGCTGAAATGATTACACGTATTAATGCGTACAGGTGTTGCTAATCTACCTGAGTTCCTTTTGTATGTGGCCTGTTTCCCAAATCGTGCAAACTTACCATTTACCTGAGTTCCTTTTGTATGTGGCCTGTTTCCCAAATCGTGCAAACTTACCATTTTTGTCTGCATTCTCTCCAGGTTTCTCTTTAATGCCTAGATACCGATGCTCTTCAAAGAGATGGGGAAATAGGTGAAGAGGCAACAGGGGAGAAGACTTAGGCACTTTAACTTGGGGGTTCTCATTTACAACAGCTAAGACAGCCCTTTCATTTAGGGACTCCGTGGGTTTTAGCGCAGAAAAGCCTAATCACAGGAACTCAGACATCAGCAGAGTCTGGGAGCCCAGACAGAAACAATGACAGGCTGGATATAAAGTCTAGTGTTTTGACTTTTAAGTTCACGTAGCCTGATCCTCTTAGAAAGAGCTTGGGCAGAGCGCTGATCAGATGCCCCATGGGCTGTGCTACAGTCAGGGACCACAGGACCCTAGCTGGCAAAGAAAAAGAAGAACCAAGGAAGAGCAATGCTGTCTTCGGACCACGGTGTTTCTGACAGGATCCTGCGGTGACAGCAGTGCCCCTCGGCTCCTGCTGCTCACACAGCTGCGAGAAAAGGGAGGAACAGTCCCAACGCACGGACAGCGTCTGATGTGTCTGTAATGCTGTGTAGTGTTCGGGTTCTCAAATACAACTTTCACAAAATTGGGGGAAATGCTGGCGTGTCCGGGGGGAACTAGCTGGAGGCAGGGAGCTCAGGTGATCCCCGTGGTCACAATGATGCTTTGATCAGCAATGTTCCTAAAAAAGTTCACAGGCCAGTTTGGTTCTTTCAGAAGAGTATTACGTGACGCTGTAGGAAAATCTAAACATTCGGATGATACAAAGAGACTCAGGAATTTTGTGTGATCTATGAAAGAATAAAGGCGAATTTTTAGCTGATTTTATGAAGTCTGCTTGTAAAATAACAAAACGGGGAAACAGAAGAAGGAACAGAGCGAGGACAGGCTGTGGTCTGTCAATGTCTCCCTTATAAATTCCTAGAGGGAAGGTCAGGGCCGAGGGCACGGTGGGCCCTGGGGGCACAGGTGTAACTGGGGCCGGGTGTGGATGGGGAGGGAGAGAAATGGGAGGGAAGGGGGAGAGAAGGCACTGACCACATGGGGCAGGAGATGGGTCTGGGAGTGCATAAGACCAGAATAAAGAATAAAGCAAGAGGGTTTCCCTGGTGGCGCAGTGGTTGAGAGTCCGCCTGCCGATGCAGGGGATGCGGGTTTGTGCCCCGGTCCGGGAAGATCCCACGTGCCGCGGAGCGGCTGGGCCCATGAGCCATGGCCGCTAAGCCTGCGCGTCTGGAGCCTGTGCTCCGCAACGGGAGAGGCCACAACAGTGAGAGGCCCGCGTACCACAAAAAAAAAAAAAAAAAAAAAAAAGAATAAAGCAAGAAAAAACAAACACGTAACTGCACGTAACACGACATCATATCAAAGTCAGTGAGGAAAGGATTAAGGATTCATAGAGTATCTTAATGACATAGTATAGAAATGGAGGTATTTTAAAGCCAAACCATGAGCAAATATAGGAATATAATTAATATAATTACCTTCCTGGATAAAGAAGAGGACCAGTAGGAAGTGGGAAAGATGGCTTGGAGCCAATAGCTAGTTTATGTCCAAAAAGAGTCAGAGTGAGGTAAAGACTTCTTTTTCTGTATCAGCCAGATCATATTACCCCATGTAAGATCATAATCTCATTCTCTGCAATGTCCCAGATCCCGGAACGAAGTTGCAAGTTCAAATGAACAAACAAACACAATCCCTATTTGGATTTGCAGACACTGGGGTGGGAGCCCGTCCACTCACAGCAGTGGGATGGGAGGGAGTCCTCGTCTGAGCCCTGGTGCCTGGTGACAGGTGGGCTTGAGTGGCACTGGCAGCAAGCTTTTCACGGCTGTGAACTTGCTCAGGTTTCCAAAGCTCAGGTGTGCAGGAGGGAGGGGTTGAGCGAGGCACTGGGTCCTTCTGTAAGGGAGCCTCAGTCTCCCCGTCCTGAAGCTGAGAGGGTTGACCTCTGTTATCTCTAAGATCTAAACCTCCAAGAGTGAATTTGCATCATTACACCTGTTTGTTTTATTTTTTATTTTGTTTTAGTTTTGGCCACACCTCGCAGCTTGTGGAATCTTAGTTCCCTGACCAGGGATCGAACCTGGGCCCTCAGCAGCAAGAGTGCAGAGTCTTAACCACTGGACCACCAGGGAATTCTCTCATTACACCTGTTTAATAACCCATGGACTGTCTCTAAGGGCTCAGTGGCTCAATTCAATTAAAGTGAGTCCTTGTCAAGCTACTACATGTAAAGGCAAAATAGTAAGAAATGATGTTGCATTGCTAACGGATGGGCTCTTACAACCTCCTGGGCTGTGTGTGTGTGTGTGTGTGTGTGTGTGTGTGCGCGCGTGTGCGTGTGTGTGTGTGTATTTGCTATGGTCAACGTTCCTCTTTTAGTAGTATTTGTTAAGTATTCTATTTTTTTGGTGATATTGAGCATAATAAGCTAATATGTTTTCCTTTACATGTTAATACTATTTATCAACTTCTTTAGAGATGCTTATTTAATGTATATTAATCCCCAAAGAAGGCAACTTATTCATACCCGGGAGGCATTATTTTAGAAAGTATGTATTGTCAGATAAACTGGGTTAAGTTTTGCCACGGTCAAGCAGAGGGAGCAAGTTTCTCAGCCACTGAAAGCCTCGTGCCGAAGCCAGAACCCAAGGAGCTACGTACCTGCTTTACTTCAGTGTGTGGTTAACGAGGGCAGCTTTGGCAGAGAATTAGGGCGGAATCCATCCCAATTCCCAGAGTAAAACATCAGAATTAGGTTTTTATATATTTTTCCAGCTATGTTTATGCACATAGAAGCATTTACCCAAAGAACTTTTATATACACTATTCTATATCCTTGCTTTTTATCAGGTAATAATATCCCATCAACACCACATATATTTATTACATAAATTTCAGCTGCTGTGAATACAAACCCACAGTCCCCTATTCTGCATCCTTAGGGTCAGATGTATTTCAGTAGTCACAATTTTTCAAAGTTTGGAAAGATAATACTTTTTATAATAAATTCCCAGAAAGGTCTGGGGAGGCACTTCTTTTTCAACCACACTGATATTTCTGCAGTGTAACAAATGAATATTCACACCGACTGGAATGAAGAAGATCTATCAACGACACAGAACAGATTCACCAACAAATATGTACACTGCAAACTCTTTTTAAAACGTCAGTGTCCAGAACGTTGGGATTTTTGAATTGCTGACATAGATGGGTATCACATTACTTGGAGCCACTGGATTTATTATCCATTTTCCTATGGATGGAACTCAGGTTATTTTAGGGATTTTATTATTAAATACGGGATTGAAATGAACATTTTAAAAAATGCATCTTTGGAGAAATACGAGGATATATCCTTAGGATGAAGTTCCGGAAGTAGAATTGATATTGAAGATGAAAGTCAATTGACATGTGATTTTACATTTTGGTAAATATCGCCAAATTCCCTTCCAAGGAAGTTGCACCAATATAATGGTCTCACTAGCAGTATATGAAAGAGTCTGTTTCCTTGTACTCCTCCTGCATCAGATATCTGGGCTACTGTAACAAAGTACCACGACCTGGGTGGCTTATGTGGTATGAATGCCTTGCCTCACAGCCCCAGAGCGTAGAAGTATGAGATCAGCGTTGGCAGGGCTGGTTCTGTCTGATGGCTATGACGGACAGTCTGTTCCAGACTCCACTCCCAGCTCCAGTAACCTGGGACATTCCTTGGCTTGTAGACGGCTGTCTTCTCCCTGTGTTTTCCCCTTACATGTCTCTTTGCCCACATTTCCCCCTTTTAAAAGAATGCCAGTCCCACTGGACTAGGGTCCACCCTAGTGACCTCATCTTACCTTGATCGTCTGCAGGGACCTGTTTCCAAATAAAGTCACATTCGCAGGTCCTGGGGGTTAGGGCTTCACCGTGTGGTGGGGACTCAATGCAGCCATAACAGCTCCCAACAGGTACTATTATGAAACTTTCCCAACATGGTAAGTAAAAATTAGCATCTCATGATTTCAGTTTCCATTTCAAGTTGGATTGGAGTATTTTATTTAATTTTGTAAACTTTTTATTTTGAAATGAACGTAGGTACACAGGAGGTTGCAGAAATAGTTTGTGGAGTCCTGTAAGTCCTTCACCTAGCTTCCTCCAAAAGTGACATCTTCTAGAACTGCAGTATAGTATTAAACCCAGGAAATGGACGTTGGCATAATGCTGTGGACGAGACTACAGATCCTACACTGTTCTCATCAGTTTTCACACGTACTGTGTGTGTGTGGTAGGTACGGGTTACTGTTCTATTCCATCCTGTGCTTGGATCTCGTGTGCAGATCTGTGCATCCATCCCTACAACCAAGGCAGAGAAGCTTGCCATCCTACCCCCTTGATCACATCCTCCACCGCACCCCATCCCTGCCCTCGCAGCAACACTGATCCACTCTCCACCTCCAGTTCTGCCATTACAAGGATCTTATAACAATGGTATCATTCAACATGTAACCTTTAGAGATCAGCTTTTCACTCAGCATAATGAATGCCCTTATGTTGTGTGATACAGTGGTGCCTAATACATGCATCAACCTATTTGCCCCTTCTTATTGCCAAGTAATATCCTGCTGAATTATTTTTTTAAAAACATTTTAAAAAATTTATTTATTTGGTTGCCTTGGGTCTTAGTCACAGCAGGTGGGTTCCTTAGTTGAGGCTCACAGGCTCCTTAGTTGTGGCATGTGAACTCTTAGTTGCAGCATGCATGTGGGATCTAGTTCCCGGACCAGGGATCGAACCCCAGCACCCTGCATCGGAAGCCCGGAGTTTAACCACTGTGCCAACCAGGGAAGTCCCTCTGTTGAATTATTTTTAATATTAGTAATCGGTGATGTTTATTTTTTTGTTAATTGCCTATAAATACTTTTGCCTATTTAAAAAAGCTGTTGTCTTTCTTTCTGTTGTTGGCTTTGTCTTGCTTTATTAGTTTTTTTTTTCCATTTAGAATTTTCTTTATCATATCAATTTATCAATCATTTATTTTGTGGGTCCTTGGTTTTCTGTCACCCACAGTAAGGGCTCCCATTCAAAACTTGTTGCATTTAACAAAAATGTTAAAATCTCAAATCTGTTTAGAATTACTCTGTGTGTGCTTAAGGAGTGAGGTAGGGATCTAGGTACCTGTGTGTCTTAAATGTCCATTTTCTACAGATGATTTTGTGCAAACTTTTTGTCCATCTCTGTATATATGTGCATTTGGGTGCCTACACCTGCTTGAAAAGCATGTCGTTTGTGAACCCCAGGTTAATTATGACATAAAACTTACTCAACTGCTAAGGATCACCTACTAGTTTATAGGAAAATTGTCCAGGATTCCAGATCTACGTGAAAAATGGGAATTTGGGCAGGTGTGTGTAGACGTTAAGAAACTATAAAAAGTATTAACTTGCAAATACAGGGTGTAGGCTTTTCAGATGACGCAAGTGTATAGGTTTTCAGCCAGATTCCCAAGGTCAATACACCTACATCTATCATCGTATTTTTTTTTACAAAAAGCCCTCCCTAACCTTAAGACTAGCAGTACAGGTAGGGCAGGATACAGGGTGCAACCTCAGTAGAGCTTTCCCACTGATGGGAGGGCGGGTCCCGCGGCTAGAGCTATTCTTCCACTTGGAGACACAGTGACCTACCTGGTCTAGTCCTCGTGCAGGGGTTTGGCCTGTAGCATCATGACCACAGTGAGTGCCCAGCAAAGACAATACAGCCAGTGGATGAGGCTCCAGCCCTCAGCTGGCCTTGGTGATGAGCTGCTGGTGATTTTCCTCTATGCTGTTCTCACGCCCAGACGATATTCCTGTAGAGAACATGTAATCTCCAGTGATGAGGATAAAGGAGAGTGGAGAGAGCCCCATACCATGCAAATAATGACTTTCTCCCACAAAAATCTCTGAAGACCCCACAGACTCATGGGCCTCAGAGCTGGAAGGACACCCAGATTCTGTCTATGGGGACCTCCCCTGGACGGACGCACTTCTCTCATAGCATCTGCTCTGGTGCAGCCTGATGGCACTAACGTGGCTTTGAAGTCACGGAGTCCTGGGGGTCCATCATGCTCCACAGCTTAACAGATGTGTGACTCTGACCGAGTTAGTTAATCTCCTCCATCATAAGATGGGAACGATTGAAGGTGTGCCATACAGTTTTCTTGAGCGCGTCAAGTTAGATAACTTGGGCAGCATGTCTAGCCTCGTGCTGGGTACATGGTATTAAATATAAAGCTGCCAGCATCGGCACCTCCCGTGTCCAGACACTCCTTTCCTGAGGCCATCCTACAACTTAGGGGTAAAACGCCACCGAGATTTCTCAGTTCACTGCCATCTGCTAGTGAGTCCATGGCGCAGAATGAAGCTCATCAAAGGTCCTTTTATTTTGTTTCTTTCTTCGACTAGTAACTGTACCCAGCCTTTCAGGAACGTGAGAGCCTGCCCTGGGCCAAACGAGGAGGTCAAGTGGACAATCTGAAAAGTTCTTTCCTAATAAACTCTTAGTGGGTGATAATGCCTTACTGCGTCTGCCTTCCCATATAACATATTTGTCATTTTAAAAAGAACGCTCCATGTCCTATCCCAAAGGAGTCATTAACCATGGAATTCTTGTGCCCAAGGAAGGTCGTGTGGGGAATCAGGGGTGAGTAATGAGGGTTTTTTTTCCTTGCCGTTCCCATTCGGTCATAGAGGCGTCTGCCCTGATAGAGGACGTCTGTTATACGAGCCCAGGAAGAGGAAGCGTATCTCATTCTGGTCATGAACACCAAGGACCAGGTAAGCCTGCGAATCACCTTTGCTGTCACCTGAAGAACAAAGTAGAGACAAGAGATGGAGTGAATGAGAGAGATATTTTCAGGGCATCTTCTGAGCATCTAGAGACAGCGATGTGGGGATCTAGCACTGGTCTATTTTTCTTCTCAGTTTAAGTGGGTTTGAGGGGATTCGTACAAACAGCTAGAAGAATCAGGTACAAATGGATCACTAGCTGAGGAGTGAAGGGTTATAAAAATCTATTACCACTATTGAACAGAGAACTTGAAATTTAGGCTGCATTGATCATAAGCCTATAGCATAAAAAAGTAAAACATAGACCTTATCAGTGTATCTACACAGCACGCAGAGCTTTTGATGGTTCCGTATCACAGCATAGACTCTCTTTGAATCAGGCTCAGGTCTCAACACTGACCCTAGTCATTCTCCATATGACCGTCCAGTTTCATGCCACTTCCTGAGTTTTCATTTTGTTAATTTGAAATTGAAGACCTTGGATTCCAGCCTTGCAGAGATTTGACTTGGCCACTTGCAACTCCATTGGCCTTGAGCGAGTGGCCAGACTATCTTATCTTCAAAATTCGTTTTTTAATTTTTATTGGAATATAGTTGATTTACGATGTTGCGTCAGTTTCCTGTGTACAGCAAAGATATACATAGATCCACTCTTCTTTAGATTCTTTTCCATATAGACCATTACAGAGTACTGAGTAGGGTTCCCCGTGCTTTACAGTAGGTCCTTATTAGTTATCTATTGAATATTTTATATGTAGTAGTGTGTATATGTTAATCCCAATCTCCCAGTTTAACCCTCCCCTTTCCCCCCCCACCGGTAACCATAAATTTGTTTTCTACATCTGTGTCTCTATTTCCATTTTGTAGATGAGTTCATTTGTACACTTCTTTTAGATTCCACATATAAGTGATATCATATGATATTTGTCTTTCTCTGTCTGGCTTACTTCACTCAGTATGACAACCTCTAGGTCCGTCCATGTTGCTGCAAACGGCATTATGTCGTTCTTTTTTATGGCTGAGTAAGATTCCATTGTCTACATGTAACAAAATAGTTTGGGGCCTTGAAAGAGTCCTGTGTTACTATTTTTCGTCACTACCTCCCTGGGTCAGGAGCGATGTTCTCTCGGTACAGTGACGACGTCTAATACATCTACAGGTGGAGAGAAAACATGTGTGCCTTCTATTCAAATATCATGGCCACAACACTAAGAATGTATTTAGTTCAAGGAATCTTAAAATTTGTGAAAACGAGCATGTAAGTAATCGGAGCTGTAGAAACAACTGATGTGGTCCTCGGGCTGAGAAGCCACAGGATGTCAAAACCTTAAAAATTCATCCTATTAAGTCAGAATAAATATTATAATTGTAATTACTAAATTATTAATTAATTAGGTCAATGAAAAATTAATCATATTATATTTGTGGACATCCCATCATCAGGTCTCTGTGTCTAGTTAAATTATGTATTATTACTCTCTTTTTTTTTTTTTTGGCGGTATGCAGGCCTCTCACTGTTGTGGCCTCTCCCGCTGCGGAGCACAGGGTCCGGACACGCAGGCTCAGCGGCCATGGCGCACGGGCTCAGCCGCTCCGCAGCATGTGGGATCTTCCCGGACCGGGGCACGAACCCCTGTCCCCTGCATCGGCAGGCGGACTCTCAACCACTGCGCCACCAGGGAAGCCCCACTCTCTCTCTTAATTATAAAGACTTTACCTGACAAAAACAAAATATTTTGGGAGATAACAGTAACTACCACATGGTATTGTTATAAGATTTAAATGAGATGGAGAATTAACGTTTCTGGCCCGTAGTCAGTTCTCAATGACTATGAACTACTTTTGATGCTGTGATTGTATATCTTCAGCTTGCAGCACATGGCCTTCATGTGATAGCATCTAGATAGATTTTTTTTTAATTAATAAGAAAATATATCCTTAGCCTTGAAAAATTCTTCAGTTCACATTCTCCTCCACTGCATGGTCAGTTCCTTGTTTTATGGAGCCAGGGCTATAGTGCTCAGGACCATGAGTGGGCCCTGAGGCCAGTAAAACAGGGGTTAAGGTCCGCTATGCTATTTTTTATGTATGGGACTCGGACGGGTCACTGACTCGGGCGGGTCAGTTTCCTTGCCTGTACTTGGTGGCAGTGGGACTACATGCTCTTAAGGTTGTCAAGAGGATGAAATAAGATGATTTAATAAGTGATTTGCGTGACCTAATACCCTCCCCCTCTTCCCCCTTTCTAGTGGCTGGTGCCTAGCATACGTTGGTACAGAAATTCCTGGGTAAGTAGATATTATGGAGATTCTTTTAAATATTGCCTTTTGGTCTGCAAATAGCAAGAAAAAGACAAAATCACTAAGACAAGCTCAGTTTGTGAGCATCTCTGCCTGACGCCTGAGAGCAACTTTATTTTCGCTTATATGGAATGGAAACTAGAATTGCAAATGTGCCACCAGCATCAGTAAAAAGATCAACTACGATTCACGGCTACGGCTCCGGTCTCCATTTTGCTTCTTTCCAGCTACGCAGATCACACCAAAGCTTGGTCTCTAGCAACTTGCTTCCATTTGTGTGATTCACACTTTTCATAGTTTCACACCTGAAGCGGCATCAGAAGCGGATAAACTCCATCAGCAAGGGGTCTGTGAGGTCTTCATGACCAGCACGCAGAATATTTTCAGCTGAGTCTATACTCAGGAAGGGTAAGGATGATGTCACTTGTTTCTGTTAAGAAACGCAAGGTTCTAGCGTTCTTCAATTTTCATGAACGTCTAACGCAACGTAGTCAAATTAAGGAACGAAGATAATCTGGAGACTTATCAAATCAGAATGTAATACTGGAAAATCAAAGTCGAAGCATTTCAGATTTTTGTAATTTTAGCTATATTTGTGGACGCTTGTAAAGTTGTGACGACAGCAGATTTAACGTAGTGATTAACAGCATGGGTTTTAAAGTGAAATTGCTTAGGTTTCCAATCCTTCTCCACCACTTTCTAGCTGTGTGGTTTATTTATCCTCCCAGGTCTCAGCTTCCTATTCTCTAAAATCAAGGTAAAAATAGTTACTCTTCATGGTCATGTTGGGATATTAGATATACATAAGGTACCTGTTATAGTAGCCGGCACTCAGCGAGGGCTCAATAACTGTTGGCCGTTATTATTTTCAGTCAAGGATCTGATAGCCAATCCTCGATTACTATGGAAACCAGGCTATGACGCATGCGTTCTTGCCGCTGTCACACTCCGTGATGTGAACGTGAGATTATCGGCTCCACGGGTCCAGGTCGGTCTCAGGGTTCCTGGACAACAGACTTTCATGGAATTATCAGCTGTCAGGGGACATTTTAGGGTCTCCATTTGTGAAATCGTCGTCCGTGTCGATCAGGAGATGTCTTCCCCGCCCCTCAAGGTCTCCTATAAGAGTATTTGTCTCCATCCTTGGTGAAAGTAATCAGAGCAAAGAGAAGTGCCGGCAGTTGTTCTGACTTGTCCTTCGTTCCATCACAGACAGCGACACACAGTGGCTGAGAGCATTTTGGAAGGAGCCCCCTGCACTCACCACTGTCCTCTGTCTCACTATCTCTGCGTTGCTTCCAAGGTCGTTCCCTTGTCCGCCCATCTGCATTAACACACGTGGGTGTTCTCTCTAAACTCAACCTCCGGGCTCATTACTGTGCATGACGTTTGATTTCGCTACTCCAATTTGTGGACGTGCCCCAACCGAACAACAACATTTCAAGTGGCCATTTTGTTTGCTCTGTGCCAGCACCTACCTGCTGCTGTACATGCCAACGTCAGCTACCAGCTGGTAACAAAGGGACTGACTCCCCTTATTTGCATTAAGAAAGAACTCTGTGTTCCCTGTCTCTACCCTGGCCAGGTCCAGCAATATGCCTTTACAGACCAAGGTTAAAGGGTATTTTCCTGTCCTCTGAGCCCATCCCTTGGGCTACTAGGAAGCAGTAGATAACAGGGCTGTGAGTGACCTTGAAAATGACCAGATACTGTGAGATTTTTGCCAATATTTTCTTTCACTTTGGAGAAAACAGCCCTGCTGTCTATTTGGAAAACACAGGAGGTGAGGTATCGTTTGATCATTGCATAAAAGGCTGTCCGTGCAATGCCCAATTTCTGTTCTCAGAATATCTTTTTAGAGCCAGTTAGGGCTTTGGGGAAAGGATGGCAGAGAGAGGATTTCATGCAGTGCAGCCTTCAGCATCACTCTTTATTTTTGTCGTTCTCGGTGGAAGAGCTTCCAGGTTCGACATCTGCCGTCGGTCTTTTTTGTGAGATGAAATTTCACGTGGAAGAGAAACATTCTTTTTTTTAATCAAAAGTAAGGAGATAAAAGCAACTAAATGCTGTTAGGAGACAAAATGGTTGCTGAAAAATTCAGCTTGCAGGTCTGAAGCTGGGACCTGCCATCTCAGGGGAGGGGATGTAGGAACAGAATGTCTTTGCCGAGTATTTTAATTGAACATTTTTGAAATGAGACTAAATGTCAAAAAAGCAAAAATAAAAGTGAAAGCAGGAACTCCTGAAGTGTCTTGTAACTCCCTGGGAAAGGGTTCCAGTTTTGAGTTTGTTAAAGCAGCTTCCTGGAGTTACCCTTCTCTTCCATCAAAGAATGAGAGCCCCCAGGGCCCTGCCGCAAACTTCTTGGTCCCAGCTCTCTCGCGTGGCCGGGTCCCCTTCTGCAATGTTCTCGTGGGTTGTTTTCCATCCCGTGTACACGGGACGGCATCCGTGTCCCCTTCCATCAGCGAAGCCAAGAATTGGGTTCCTGGTCTCCCAGCAACAGCGCCTCTGCTTTCAGGGTAGCCCAAGACACGGCGATGGCTTCCACCTTCTGAATTTCATGAATGGTGAGCACGGAATGCATCTAACCCTATGAAGACGACTCCAGGAGATAGAAGAGCTTCACGGAAGGAGAGGAAAGGTCCCTGCAGGCGTGAGGAGTGGCCACCACCTGTTTCTGGGCAGCAGGATCTACCCAGAAGCCACCCAGCCCTGCGGCACTGGGGTCTGAGATTTCCTGGAGCAGGAAAGCTTCTCATAAGGTCTTCGCATGACAAGCAAACGCAGGGAAAGCGAATGGGGGACCGTAACACAGGTGGCTGTAATGTTATTAATCTTTAGCCTCAGACACGGATTAAGACCTGCTGCCATCTGATAGGATTCTGAGCATAGCTAATTCTCCTGATTACAGGAGGCAACTTTTACCGAGAATGCATTGCAGGGAAAAGGGAGCCCACGTCCCAGCAGCACATCTCCACCACCGGGCATGCCTCCACCTGCTGTGGGATGGACAGGACTGGAGGGGAGGGCAGGGGAGGGAGTGCCACCCCTCTTCCTGCACAACGCCAGGGGCCTCTCCCCGCACCTTCTCCTGCCCCAGCAAGAGACCAGAGCCCACCTCCCGGGGGCCCTGATTCCTGGAACCCCTTCTTTTCTTAAGCTTTTAAAAAGATGTTTTTAACAAGAGACCTGTACTTTTCCCACCTGTCCTTCCATATCTATTTCAATTTTCCTCTTAATCATCCCTCCGGAACTGGAGACTGTCGGTATCTTCAGGGACTTTTACACACAAAGGCTTTCAGGACCCTCTAGCCACTGGGAGGAAGACAGCCTGCCTTAAGGTGCAGTGTAGCTAAAGGTTTCTCCTTCTTTCCCTTCAGAGACGCCCACATCTTCCTCCCTCAGGGACATGGGCTCCTCTGAGCAGAAAGGAGCGAGGCTTGTATAGATTCCGTCACTTTCCTTTGGCAAGATGTAGTTTTCCAAGAAGGAATTACAGCTGTCTTACTCACGGGTCCCAGTGATGTTCTCTAAAAACAAAAATAAGCTAATGGAAAAACATTCCACCCCAGCAGAGCAGAACCTGCCGGTCAGCCAGCTTCTTAACCCCTCTTCCTGCCTCGCTAGCAGAGCTACGTGAAAGGCGTCGGAAAAGGGATCTCTGCAAGCCAAAGTGTTTCCAAGTTAATGTCAAGAGATTAGGAGATTTTAAGAACTCTGGGAAACCAGAGTCGAGAATCACAGGAAAGAAATACCATCCTCTCTCTGCAGGGGAGGGGAAGAGGGGAAAGGCTAAATACTTAAGGTTGCAAAGTGTGTAGGAACCTGAATATTTTACCTGAAGTATCAACTAGCAAGACTTGGAGAAGGAAGCGTGAAGCTCATTTGTCTAGGAGACCCGGGACAGCACGGGGTGCATCCTCTCCGTGTCCCACCTCTGCTCCTTCCTGTAAGAGCTGCACGGAGGTTCTCTGACCACGGATCCCAGTGAAGACCCCTTATAGATGCAGCCCGAGTGCTGCCCTGTTACCACACCACACGTTCGGTCCACACTTTATTTTTCTCTTTTTTCTTTATTGGAGTATAGTCGTTTACAACGTTGTGTTAGTTTCTAGTGTACAGCGAAGTGGAGTTCCCTGTGCTCTACAGCAGGTTCTTATTAGTTGTCTATTTTATACATATTAGTGTATACATGTCAATCCCAATCTCCCACTTCATCCCACCACCACCACTTTCCCCCCTTGGTGTCCATACGTTTGTTCTCTATATCTGTGTCTCTATTTCTGGGTCATTTGTAGAGACATGGATGGACCTAGAGCTTGTCATACAGAGTGAAGTAAGTCAGAAAGAGAAAAGCAAATATCCTATATTAATGCATACATGTGGAATCCAGAAAAATGGTTCAGATGAACCTGTTCTGTCCACACTTTTATTTGCTTCTATCTTTCAAAGGATCAAAGGCCCCTTCAGTCCTCGCTACGTAGTTTGGAGGGAGGATAGGGTGGATTCTTGCTTTGGTACATGGTCTAGCAACCACCCTTTAAAGAGATGTGGCAGAGGGGATTAAACCCAAAGGCCCAGGTATGACGTGCCTCTTTTAGCTCCGAAACACATAGAAAATTCCAGACTAATTTGTAAAAATGTGTCTTTCGTTGTACATTACTTTTTTTTTTAAGTAGACTTTTGTTTTTTAAAACAATTTAAGGTTTACAGATAAATGAGTGGAAAGTACAGAGAGTTCCTCTAATGATTGCATCTCTTGTTTCCTGTATCTGATGCTGTGGCATCAGGGGCCCGGCTGACCCTGGAGAGACCGCTCCCCTCCACCAGCGTTGGTCAGTTCTGGAGAATAAACGACTCCTTCCAGATGCAAACCCCTGGTCCGGGGTCCACACCCCGACCCACCTTCTCCTCCGCTGAGCTCCCCTCTCTGGACAGTTCATCACACCGCGGCAGGTCCTGCACAGCTAGGGACAGTCCCACGACCCAGAGCCTACCGGAACCACTGAGACCAGCTGATTCTAAGCCTGCCTACCCTGCCTCGCTTGTTCCTTCGTATGGAAATTGTAATAAACCATTTGCTGGCAGCTCCGGCCTCTCCACAGACTCCACTGGCAATCGTCTCCTGGTCTGTTGGCCTTGCTTTATCTAAATTATTATAAAACCTATATTTTCAAATGTTTCCCCGTCCTCCATTGCATTTTCCCTATTATTAATGTCTTGCATCTATGGATAGTCGTGACTTTCTTTTTCAGTCTGTTGATGTGATGGATGACACCACTTGATTTCAGGAGGCCGAGCCAGCCTTGTACATCTGGGGTAAATCCCACTTGGTTGTGGTGTGTAATTCTTTCTAATCGTTTGTTTTCCTAGAATTCTATTGAGGATGTTTGTATCCATGCTCATGGAAGATATTAGCCTGTAGTTTCCCTTTCTTGTAATGGCTTTGGTTTTGGTATCAGGATGACGTTCGCCTCCTGGAATGACTTAGGAAGTGCACATTACTTTTAACTACAGCCAAGATTATCCCTCAGTAGGACACGCCATCCACAGGAGACAGACTTTGGGTTGCATTTTTAGGAACAGCAATGTGATTATGCTTCCCTGTCCATCTTTTCTTTTCACCACCTTGACTCCAAATTAGAGGCTGCTGGGGATCCCTCGTGCTCCCCAGGAGTTCAGAGCTGAGGGTAGGCTTGCGATGGGTGTGCTTGCCTTCTAGGTGGACAGCAGGTGGGCTGTCACCTGGGGTAAGGTCAGGCCTCCTTGTCCTGAGCTCCCGGCTCTGAGAACCAGGCCAGGCACCCGGGTGATGCTCTGACTTGACAGGTGGGCTTCTCGTGGTTAAAAGACCACTGGCTCAAGAGGTCAGAGCTGAGAGAAAGAAGTGAGATGAGAAGCAGTGTTGTTTATCCAGCACAGATGTCATGTGCTCTGATACTGTCAGCTCTCCAAAGGCTGCAGAGCCAGGGCCCTGGCATGAAACACCGCTGGCCGTGCCTGGTGTAACCTGGAGCAGACACAGGGCCCTGGACCAGAGCCAGGAGTGTTATGGGGACCAGGGAGGAAGGGTCGGTGAGGAGACCTGGAAGGAAGGGCAGCTGTGTTCTCTAACTCAGTCTAGAACTCTACATCTTTGTTGAGTGGTCTTTGGCTTCCCACATCTACCTTTGAAGTCAGCCAGCTAAAATGTTTCCTAATGGTTCATTTCCAACAAACACACACAAATCAAGAAGGAGGTTTTCTGGTCAGTTATTTGCTCTTCTTACACCTCCCCTCCACCACCCTCACATCACAATGTGCTCCTTTATCCCAAGATGCCGCCCACCTGACCCAGACCCCAAGCTCTAGGTTGCACAGCAAACGTGGGTGCTTTGGGCTCAGGGGTGCAGTGGTGAGTCAGAACCGTGTGCCATGAGCCATGCAGTGTGGGCGTAGACAAATACCGCATTTATTGGAGCAGTTTGCCAACTACTGAGGTTGATCATAAGGACAATGGTGAATAACCGTGCGTGTGCGTGCGTACGTGCGGCTGTGCGGGATGCACCGAGTGCTACTTCAGTTCTATAGTATTTCTTCTAAAGGGGTCTTTAAAGTGCTTTTGGAGTGGCTCGCATTAAAAGGCACTCCTGCCATGGGGCTGTTAAGCCGTCAGATTAAAGCAGCGAGTCACGGAAAGCTGCAGCTCCTCGTGGGCACGGGAGCCCTGGACGGTCCTCTCTCTCCAGCCACGAGGAAGCCCCGGCTAAGCCTGCCCCGGATGAGAGTAGGATCCTGTCGGAAGGTGCGAGTGGCCTTTCCCCTTAGGTCTGAGAGCTCTGGGTCCTTAGATACCCCCCAGTAACCCCACGCTTCTCCTGAGCTCCCTCCAGGAAAAGCTCTTCTCAGGAGAGTTGACCTCATTCAGCGTCAGGTACCCAAGACTGATCTGATGTACGTATACCCCTTCCAAAGGCGTGAGACCTTCATCCCACAGAATGAACCTCTAATGTGAGATCACATCCCCTAGCAAACGGTGAACGTCATTTTAGAGTTTTTTATTATTTCCTCTGGTTATTTTAGACGCATCTGGTAGTCCCTCAAGTCCCCTCGTAGAAGTGACACCTGCTCTCTCCACGCATCCACCAGCTAAGTCCTGATGTTTGGATGCTGGCAACAGAATCCAATGACTCAAGCACGTTATTCTCTGACAGGTTGTAGAATATTGTCCCCTAATGAGTGAATCGAATTCAGTTTGCTTTTCTGAAGTCAGTCGGGAGCACGGAGCCACTCGGAGAGCACACGCATTCAGAAATGGCCGTCTTATTACAGAACATCCTCACAGAGACTGTTGGGGAGATAGAATGCCTAGTTTATCACCTCGTAAGCACATCTCAGCAATGATGTCACATGCTTAAATAGAACTCTTTTTGCTAATAACTGGAAATAACCCTTTACAAAATAGAATGTCAGACCCATTAAGACTGAATGTGGAAAGTGGTGAGAGCACCCTGTAAGATGCCCGATTTGTGGAGGTTATAACAATTGTATTAACCAGCAAAATGAACAATTCAAACGCGTGAGAACATTGTTGTCAACACAGTGCGAAGGATAACACGTGATGTGTTAATCCTGTGCATTCATGCCATTTGGGAGTGTAGGAGCAATTTACATTTCACGGGAAGGTGAGTCTCAAGATGAAAGGTGATTCTGAAACACCAACTTTGGTTAGCAGCATCCGTTTCCATTAAGAGCAGTGTTTGGGTAAATGTCATCGTGTGTTCCTGTGGACATGGCTGTTACCAAGAAGCTGTAAGGCTGTGTGCCGTTTGCCACACTTAAATCCAATCCTAGAACACCCAGTCCAGTACTTTTGGTTATATCAGGAGGGTAATAATTCCTCTTTCTCCACGGTGTGTGAGATGAAGAAACAGGAGCCTTCTATCAAGTGCAAAGATGCAACTCGCATTGAAATCTGACACAAGCCTTAATCAAGAGCATGAAAACTTCATAATAATGCACTGAAAGAAATTGATTACTTCCTACAGGTTTATTTTATTACTTTATTTTATTCATTTTATGTCAGGGAGGGAGGAAGGAAGGCAGGTAGGAAGGAAGGGAGGGAGGGAGGGAGGGGGGAATTCTTACTGGTTCCCTAAGCACCCCAAAGGGCGATGGCTGTAGACAAGAGTTGGTGATGGTGTAAGTGCCACTGTGCTAACCCATGTCACGCCCTCTGGGAATATGCCAGCATCGCTATAGCTCTTTCTCTGAACAGGGCACTGCACAGAAAAGCTTAGAAATTCCTTGTAAAACTCATGCTTTCTATTTCCTTTTCTCCTTTCCTAATGGACCACGGGGTAACTATCACTCAACAAACAGCGACGAGGTGTTGAGTAGGCAAGGCAAACGTGGTCTGATATGGACACAGAGTTTTAGAGTTTTCACCTTCGAGGTACCCTGGAGATTCTCTTAAGTGATCTTCTCATCATAATGATCAGGAAATGACCATGTAGGTCTCCTAAGGCCAAGCCCAGAGTCCTTCCCATCACATAGACAGAAGTCCAAGGAGAGAATTGAATTTTCTCTGGCTCCTTTGAACGTTTCTCTGCACTTCGTTTTATCCAGGGAGTCAGAAGTATCCCTCCCATCAGGACAGACAATGGACCCATGGGCCTGGGGCCCTGTGGGCAGCTGCAAGGCAGGGCAGGCTCAGGGACTGGGTCAGAACCCAGTTCCTTTTCCTTTTTACTCGTGTGCTTAGTGCAACCGCAGGCTTAACTCCCTGGTCACCCAGGGAGACGTGACCTCACTCCCACCCAAGGACAGTCATCTGGACGCCGGCTTTTCCCATCCCCCGTGATTGTGAGACAGCCTCCTACCTGGGATCTGGGGAATAAGCCTGCCTGTGGTTTCAATGGTCCCAGCTGACTGGAGCCTGTTTCTGTTACTGGGACTATATCAGCTACTCCACATGTATTTTCTCAGGGTCCCCCTGAGGCTGTGTGTCCACAGTGTTGTTTGAGGACCACACGGGGTGCTTTGTGGGGAGAAGCGTGCGTCATCAGTGGCGCCGGATGCTCTACAGCCGCCTTTCGGCCGCATCCTATACTTAGCATTTTCAAGGCTTTGAGAACTCCTGCAGAAAATAACCCAGGTAACCTCAGAGTCCGCCAGCCGTAGATGACAGAGTAAGACCTGTCTTCGTGTCTTGTTAGCAACCTCCCCTGGGACCGCTGACTCCGAGGGAAAGTGTGTACTAAGCCCAAAGGGTTTGCACAGAACATTCTAGGGCCTGCACTCATCACACCCCCAATGGTTAATGCCACACATTTTCCACTAAACCACGGGACAGCTTTATCTCCTCTCCTGAAACGGTGGACAGACAGGCCTGCTGTGTCTTCATCTTTATTTTAAAGTCTGCTGACAGAAGTGTCCCATCCTGGATGTGCTTGTAAGGACACCTCCCGAGGCTGGTGTCCTTACGAGCACCCACCGCAGGGACAGGCCTGGATGGGGGGATGGGGGATTTCACACCGGGGCCTCCCCCTCCCCCCAGCAGGAACACAGGCCTGGCGCTGGGCGTCCCCACAGCACAGGGCTAAACACCGGCGGCTGTTCCCTGATCACAGACAGAAACCTGATCATAATCACACCTGACCTCAGACGGAACCGGGGCGGGGGCCGCGTTATCAGAGTGTCCCACCGCCAGAGGAACGGGAAAATGTCTGCTGGGTGTTTTCGGAGCAGTGTTCCGAGCGAGTGGACTTTGGTTACACTCCGTAAAGGAAGAAAGGGAGCTGTGTCTCGGGTCTCTCGTGTTGAAATGTCAGCCCACACCAGTCCTGACTGCAACCTTCTACCGAGCGATCTGGGCTCAGACAGAGAGCATCGTTGTTGCCGCTGGCCTCCCGTGGGGGTCCTGTCCTTCACTGCTGGGGGTGAAAACCGTGCTTATTTTGAGGCAACCTTTTGCATACTAAATATTGTCTGAGGAGGCCCCCGACAGTGGCAGAGAGTTTGCATAAACCCGAGAACTTTCGACAGCGCCTTTGTCTGAGGCACAGGCAGCTTTTGTAACTTCTAGGCGTTCCGTGGCCTGTGCTAGAGCTACTGGCTCAGTCACTTGGAAAGTGTAAATCAGGGACCGTGTTCTTTGAAACCGGATGCGTGCGTATGGACGAGGTTCAGCCCAGGCGCCTTGCTTTCTAAATGAAATGTCACTAGACACTTTAGTCTCAGGAATGACGCCATGAAATACAATGTAGAATAATGGAAGGTCACCTCATTCCCTGGGCGGCTCCTGGAGAGAGCTCTTACTTCTGAAACCCAGGCGATGCCTAAACTCTACATCTGATCTGCTTTTTCTTCTCTTTTCCACGTTCGGTCCCCATGTTTGACAAGCCTCGGTTTGGGTTGCCATTGAGTCAAGAGGTCATTGGCTTGACAAGCATTAATAAACCACATCTACACTTTATATTTGTGAAGAATTTCGCAGAGTTGGAGCTGGTCTTCACGGAAGAGCTCTCTGAGATCGTGGAGATGGTATTAGTACCCAGTGATCTTAGCACGTGTGCACGTTCACCTGTCCTAAGATCGGATGAGGCATCTTATCTAATTTTCTCCACAGCCCTATGAAATAGACACCATGGGGAAAACGAAGAGAGATTATGTAAGAGACGAGATCAGCACATACCATGAGCTATTTCTGTAACTTTTTATTTTATATTGGAGCATAGTTTTTTTTTTTTTAATTGGAGTATAGTTGCTTTACCACGGTGTGTTAGTTTCTGCTGTACAACGAAATGAATCAGCTCTATGTATACCTATATCCCCTCCCACTTGGACCCCCCTCCCACCCCCACCCCCCCCCGCCATCCCACCCATCTAGGTCACCGCAGAGCACCGAGCTGAGGGCCCTGTGCTGTACGGCATGTTCCCACTAGCTCTCTGTTTTACACGTGGTAGTATATGTGTATGTCAATCCTAGTTTCCCAACTCGTCCCACCCTCCCCCTCCCCCGCTGTATCCACTCGTCCATCCTCTACGTCTGTGTCTCTATTCCTGCCCTGCAAAGATTGATTAACGATGTTGTGATAGTTTCAGGTGTACAGCAAAGTGATTCAGTTATATGTATAAATGCACCTGTTCTTTTTCAAATTCTTTTCCCGTTTAGGTTGTTACATAATATTGAGCAGAGTTCCCTGTGCTGTACAGTAGGTCCTTGTTGGTTATCCATTTCACTTATTTCTTTATTTTTTTAATAGATCTTTATTGCAGTATGATCGCTTCACGATACTGTGTTCGTTTCTGTTGTATAACAAAATGCATCAGCCATATGCATGCCCATGTCTCCATATCGCCTCCCTCTTGAGCCTCCCACCCTCCCTATCCCACCCCTCTAGGTCATCACAAAGCACTGAGCTGATCTCCCTGTGCTACGCGGTTGCTTCCCACCAGCCAACTATTTTACATTCGGTAGTGTATACATGTCGATGCTACTCTCACTTCGCCCCAGCTTCCCCCTCCCGCCCTGTGTCCTCAAGTCCATTCTCTATGTCTACATCTTTATGCCTGCCCTCAACTAGGTACATCAGTACCATTTTTTTTTTTTTTTTAGATTCCATATATATGTGTTAGCGTACGGTATTTGCTTTTCTCTTTCTGACTTACTTCACTCTGTATGACAGACTCTAGGTCCAGTCACCTCACTACGAATAACTCAGTTTTGTTTCTTTTTACAGCTGAGTAATATTCCATTGTATATATGTGCCACATCTTCTTTATCCATTCATCTGTCGATGCACATTTAGGTTGGTTCCATGTCCCGGCTATTGTAAATAGTGCTGTAGTGAACATTGTGGTACATGACTCTTTTTGAATTACGGTTTTCTCAGGGTATACGCCCAGTAGTGGGATTGCTGGGTCGTATGGTAGCTCTATTTTTAGTTTTTTAAGAAACCTCCGTACTGTTCTCCATAGTGGCTATACCAATTTACATTCCTGCAGTCTTGCTATGGCTTTAATTTTTATTTCCCCTTTACTTAATGTTCTCTGATGTTTCATATGGTCATTGCATATTTGTATTTCTTTCCTTATGACGTGTCTGTCCAAATCTTTTGTTAAGATTTTATAATTGCTTGTTTGTTGCATTATAAGAACCT
This sequence comes from Phocoena phocoena, assembly GCF_963924675.1. Taxonomy (NCBI): domain Eukaryota; kingdom Metazoa; phylum Chordata; class Mammalia; order Artiodactyla; family Phocoenidae; genus Phocoena; species Phocoena phocoena. The sequence continues at coordinate 1,358,096 of NC_089232.1, read as the reverse complement.
TTTATATATTCTAAACACCAACCCTTTGTCAGACATGTTTTCTGAGAATATTTTCTCATTCTATGGCATCCCGTGTATTTTTAAGGATGTATTTTGATGTGCTGGTGCTTTTACTTTTGATGAAGTATAATTTAGCACAGTTTCCCCATAATGTTTATTGCTTTCTGTATCCTGGCCAAGAGACTGTTCCTCCTCCACGGCATGAAGAAGTTCTCCTATGTTTTCTTCTAAAGTCTTCATAACTTCAGCTTTTATAGTTAGGTTGTGTAATCAAGCTCAAAATAATTTTGTGTACATGGTGGAGCATGGATCAAAGTTTGTTGGGTTTTTTATTTCCTGTGGATGTGCAGATTTACCATCACCATCTTTAAACGGACTTTCAGTTTCCTCTGGATTTCTCTGGCACCTTGGTTCAAAATCAAATGACTAAGTTTGTTTCTATTTCTGGGCTTTATGTCCTGTTTAAGCTGTTCTATTAATTTATCTGTTCTTCATGCCTGAAAAGTCACATTGTCTTGATTACTACAGCTTTATATTGTCTTGAAGTCAGATAGTATATAGCTACTCTTTTATTGGGATCTTCTTTAATTTCTTTCACCAATGTTTCTTTCTAATTTTTTTCAGTGTAGAGTTCTTATGTATCTTTTGCAAAATGTGTTCCTAAGTAGTTTATGATTTTTACACTATTAAAAATGGTATTTTAAAAATTGCCATTTCCAACTGGCTGCTATTACATAGAAAAATTGTTTTTGCCTCATGTCAAGCTTAGCTCTCCACCCTTCTCTGGTCAACAGGATCTTAGCCAGACAGTTCTCCATTTTTTATTCCTTTTCAGTTTCATGACTGCCCAAACTCTGCCTATTTACCTAGCTTTTCCACTACCAAGTAGTGACCCTTTACCTGGGCAAAGCTTGGTCCAGCCTCACAATCAGGAAAGGTCCCCACAGAAAATTAACCATGAGATGTGAGCTTGTCTCTTAGCAATCTTTCTCCATCTAGTCTGGAGATACATAGTTAATAATATTATATAATATATAATAACACAAAATATATGATATACTGTATTATTTATGTAATAACATACAATATTGTAAACAGTATTGTATGTTATATAGTAGTACATATAATACGTTATACTATATTTATACATTTATACAAAATATTATAGACAGAGATTAGGTGAGATTTTATGAGCTTTCTAATTGTTTTTATTGGGAGGTTTAGTCTGCTAAAAGCTACTATAGCAGACATAAACGCAGACCCAGGGCTGACATTTAAGAGTTAATGTTAAATGGATTAGAAATGGAAAGAGAAAGAGAGACAGAGAGAGCTAAGAACTTGTTCTAAACCATTTCTATCACTTATCTAAAGGTGCCGTTTGGAATAGATAATTGGATCTACGTGGAATAGATAGAGCTGTGGTAACTCACCTTCCACGGATATCCTATTATGTTTTATCTCTACTTCTTTCTTTGCTAAGACTTTCTTATATGCATTTATGTTCTAATTTATGTACTACTAAGTCACCTTGCCTCTTTGGAGCCACCAGAGTTCAAAGCTCCACACAACTCTATAGTCTTCCTTCATCTAAGTACTTAGGATAATGTCTCCTACATATAAGCACTTGATAAATACCTGTCGAGAAAGAAGAAGAAAGGACTATTGGCTTCTTTTTTTCTTTTTTCTTTTTTTTGCGGTACGCGGGCCTCTCACTGTTGTGGCCTCTCCCGTTGCGGAGCACAGGCTCCGGACGCGCAGGCTCAGCGGCCATGGCTCACGGGCCCAGCCGCTCCGCGGCATGTGGGATCCTCCCGGACCGGGGCACGAACCCGCGTCCCCTGCATCGGCAGGCGGACTCTCAACCACTGCGCCACCAGGGAAGCCCGACTATTGGCTTTTACAATAAACATTTTCAAGTTAAATATTATGTTATAAAACAGATGGTCCTCATATGTGTAAACATAGTTAAATGCTTCTGTGTCCAAATTCCTTCCCGGAATTTTCTGGGATCTTGCTTTCTCAAATCCGAAATCCTGTGAGAAATCTTTCAATAAATCAGGAAAACAGGAAATGCAGTATAATTTTCATATAAGAAATAAAACTTAACAAGCGACATAGTGGCTTTACCTGTTCAGGGGGATCTATTGACAACAAGTCAAAAGCAAGAGCTGATACTCAGTTGAAGGTGAAGGTCAACATTTCCATGGACCAGAACAGGAACAGGAGAGAGAAGACATCCTGTTCTAATTCTTCTCTCTTGTAGTTGTCACCATATTATGTGTTTTCTGGCTCTGTGTGATGCTAATGGTGAAGCATTCTTGCAACTAAAACAGATATTAATACATTTATATGCACAGTATATTTTGTACGACTCCTGTGAGTAGTGTTCCAGCAAATAGCAAGCTTTGGAAGCAAGAAAAAGAGTCCTTAATTCGGCGACTTCATTAGGACATTCCGTGGAGTGCTATTAACCTTGCTAGCTATAGGCTACAGTTCTCTGTAAATAACTGAACAGAAGAGATAAAAAAAATAATAATAATGTTATGAAATATTGTGACATGGAGTTAGAAACTGATCTGAAATCTGAATTAAAAAACGATAGTGATGTCAACCGAAAACCCAGTATTAGAGCAAGACAGCAAAGCTCAATGTGAAGATGCTCTGGGACGCATTTAACAACGAGACCAACTTCAACACAAAATGAGACATTTTCTATATCTGGGATATTTGTCATGAAACAAAGATCAACATTATAGGATAGGGCAATTAATCCTTTGTACTTAAGGTAATGAAATCTTCTAATATTAAATATTTATAGTATTATCTTTCAATTTTTACAAAATGGCCTTTAGTATCAATATTCTCTGCTATTACCGCTTTTATTGCCAATGTCTCTATCAATTAGAGATCATTTCTATATTTCCAAATATTTTTACTATTTGAATATTTTGAATATGTCTGTTTTTATTACTTTTAAATACATCAAAATATATTGGTTAATAAGCCATGCTTTTATTATATTATATATAGTTATAATTTTTTTAAAGAAAACCTCTAAAAGGTTTAGTGAAATTCTGCCACAGAAATACGATGCCCTGCTTAGCATCACGGTCCCTTGTTATGTTAAAATACAAAAAGAAAGAGTTACAAAAAATGAAGAGTAACTTTTAATATTAAGAATTTCTGGGAATTTTAATTTCTCTTTCTTGACTTCTCATATTTAATACTGGGGATTTAAAAACACTACATAGAGTTATAGAATCTGTGGTTTGACGGTAAAAAATTATTTATTGTAGGCACCTCTGGAACTTTTTCAACCGTTAACCTGGGGTTCAATCAATGACAGAAACAATGATTGCCCTTCGCTGTGTTTGTTTTGAGATATTATTTATCTCAGTTATGTGGATCTAAGCAAGTCAACAATTTATGACAAGATTCTAAAGCCTCTGAAGCTTGCTACCTATACAGGTAGCATTCAAGGATGCTTGATTGCAGGTGTTAAAAGAAAAAACAAATGACGACAGCCTTGAAAATTCCCTGAGTGTACAATACCATTTTAGTCAAACCAACAAAGCTTAATTTAGCTTACTTTGCAAGACTACCTTGACCTGGGTCATTTCTCGTTTATGCCTCTGTAGATCATGAGGAAAACTTGTGCTCCCCAAGGTTGATATGAGATAACACTGATTTCCTATCATTTAAGAAAATTCTAATATTATAATCCATCACTGTGAGGAATAAGCAGTCACTGCTTTTCACTATAGAAGCTGCTTTAGAACAATACAGCCCAGAGCTTCTTTCCCTGTTTTGGTTGGCATGCTCCCAGGATGCTCACCGTCTCTTTGGTGTTTGCACAGTAAACTTTTATTCACTATTATTTGGGGATTTATTGTTTTTACTTCCATTATTCCTGAACTTTTGATGCACCCTATAGTAATAGATGGTCCAGTGAGGCGTTCCTTTAAAAAGACTGTGATTCAATTCCACGACCAGTTTTGAAAAACATGGAGATAAACGGAGTGTTTCATGATTTTAATGATAAAATCTTGTTTCTGTTTTTTAGTTTCTTTCTCTTGGAGTACTTACTAGATTATTATCTGGTGCAAGTCAGGCAGTCACTGTGCTGTATTCTTTTTCTAACCCCGTTTACACCGAAACAACCATCATAGTTAAGCGTATAATATTTGAACATGAACAAGAGTAATACGGAACAGTCTGATTTTGTGGGCTAAGGTCATAGCTGCCATACTTATTCTTTCATCTTAAGAAATGTAATTGCCTTCTGTGCATATTCATTTTATATCTAGATGTAATAATATGTCTGAAAGAGTCTGTATATTTTAAGGAAAGTTGTTTAAAACGAATACTTGGAGAGCACTATGGAGCTCGAGAGGTAGGGGACAAGGCAAAGAGAGAAAGTGGGGGTGAGGGGTTGAGCAGAGAGGGTCAAGAGAAACGTGCAAACATTGGGACAGAGTCGGGGAGGAAGGTCCTTCAAGAAAAACACAATGTCAAACACCTGGAGATGCCAATAAAGATGAGACTGAAACGTAGGAATCAGGACAATAAAACAGTGGTTTGCTTGGAAATAAACATTTCCCTGGAGGTAGACAAAAGACTGCTGTAAATTGAGGAGTGAAGAAAAAGGAGGTGAGGAAGCGGCTGTAACACGTTCTGAGTTGTTTTCCAAGAGTTTCAGCTGTGCAGATGACGTGACAGGATTTCTGGAGGAGTGGAAAATCTCCACAATCTTAGTTGCAATGTTCCTATCCACACAGATGGGATGTTAATATAAATAACACAGGCTTAGCATGGGCACTGAGTGAGGTCATGTCTTTGGAGCATTCACTCCAGGACCATGTACGCAGTAAGCACTTAATACGCCTTAAGCAGTATAATTTGTAAGTTTTGAAATCTGGAGAACAAAAGGTACTAGTTCGTCACTTTTTATATGATTTTTGTTTCTTTTATTACTTGTTTGTTGGCCCTTGGACTTTTGTGAATTGTGATTTTATACCATTTACCCGGTTGTTTTCTATTGAGTTGTCTTTCTTTTGCTTATTATTTTCAGAAGCTTTACACAAAATATGTTTTGGTTACATATTCCTTTGTGTCTCTCCACACTGCACACTGAAAGACTCATTTTTGACATGCTTTTACTGTTCCTTCCAACTTAGCCACCTCCTGTGTTTTCTTAAAATCCAGTGGAATTTTAGTTCCAGATGACAATTATCTTTACGTTAGGCCTCTAAGTACTCAGAAATAATTTCTTAGCAACTGTTTTATGTTTTATAATCCTACTGTCTGCCATATAGTCAGACTCTACAAAGGATGCGAACTGAGTCAGTCTGCTCTGCACCCCGTGGACCCTTCGTTCCTCTGCACTTTTAAGTTTTATTTTATGTTTCTATAAGTTTCTGTGATGCTTTCATCATTTACATACCTTTTTACCCGGCTTTTAGAACTCCTAGAGGTGGATTTAGAACTTATACATTTATTGTCCATATTTCAATGTCTTTTTCAATACCCACCTTTTATTTCCTTCACACACGTTTCCTCCTTACAAATTATTTTCTCACCAAGACCCTTTATAATCCACTCGCTAAATCTTTAGTCTTTTGTTTCCACAGCAATATTTTAGAGCTCCAAAACCCTTGAGAGATTTCTTTCCTCCCTATTAACTACTTCTGTTCCATCGATTTCTTCTTTTCCTTCTCTTCTTCCCTTACCCCCTGCTCTTCCCCCTCCTTGGATTCTTTTTTAATGGATTGTATCTCACTTTTTGACGAGGACTACTTATTTCAAGGTTTTTCTTTTCCACTCTATTAATTTTGTTTTTGTAGGGTTTTTTCTCTTTGACGTCTTTCTCTTAGGCTCTGATTCCTGTGTGTAAATGTCTGTAGATAACAGTCTAAGGTGGATAAATTGCTAGGTGTCATCTGTTTTCTCATTTACAGCAAGGATCCCTGGAAAGAAATGAAGATTCACATTAAGAATGTCACATTTGGTGATTTCAGGAGACCAGTAGGATGGGAATTAAGTTGGAATTCACCTAGAGTTTATTTTCTAGGTTGGGAGTCTCCCCATATCTCCCACGGTATTACGTTACCTAAGACCGTCCCCCAGACCAAGAGCTCCTACTTCTGAAGGCTGTGTTCTTTGCTTCACCCCAGAGGCAAACACTGCTTTTAGTGTGTGTATCTCATTGGTGGTTGTTATGGCAGCACTGGCCCAGCTATACTCCCTGTGTGGCCACTGACAGATAGAAGGAAATCAGTGTGAGTGACTAGATTGGGAGTCAAATGATGATATTATTTGGACGTGCTACGTCGAGCCTGTTGGGTGTCCAAGTAATAAGCCCAGACAGAATGTACAACCATGGCTCTAAAGCTCCTACAGGAATATGTGTGTTGAGAGAGGGACAGGAAACCAGCAAGATGGAAGAGACAGATGATAATCTTGAAAGAAAACTTATCAAACACAAAGAAACCTTTAAAATAGCAAAACTGTAAAATGCATCCTTTTAGAAGATGAAGAAATCAGGAAAAATGTGGAAAGCAATGTGGGAGCAAAAGGAATTACCATAAACTGTAAAGGAAACTAGAGTGCCAAGCTAGAGGGTACATTTTACCCTTCAAAATATTAGGTAACAAACAAAACGTGAAATTAAAATATAGGAATAGTTGACTCTTCAAAGATCCAGACATACTGTCTTGCCTTTGTTTTTTGCTGTTCTTAAAGGATTTGCTTCTCCCACATTTTGATGTAAATTTAATCTTTCCTACATGAAGAAAGAGTCCCATAAAATGAAAGAAACATATGGATAGGAATTACCCCCAAAGTGCGCTTTCATCAAGGTAGAGTAGAGGAATCTAAGTACTGTAGGCATTTAACAGACACTCTATACAATCAAAAGTAATGAAACTGCCTACCTCATAGATCAAAATAAGTATAAACAGGATAGAAGTGTTATTCGCAGCTCCTGCTGTGAGCAGGGAGCATAACTTACAGTCAGCGTAACCAGGTGATGTAGCATCAGAGGTTTAGGGTGAAACCAGAATGCAGAAAAGTAGTGAGAGTTGGATATAGTAATGGAAAACCAGGAAGAATCATCGAAGCCAAGAAGAAAAATCAAGGTGGGTGTTGAAGGTGATGGAAAACACAGATGCTCAAAGTAAAAAGGGTCTATGGATTGAACATCCCCATAGACAAAATAAACAATTCAGGGTTTTTTTTTCCCTTTAGAAGCAAGATGTCTTTGTTTATTAGGAGGTATGGGATATTCGATTTTCTCTGAAAGGCGTTATACCTGCTGCATGCTAGCTCTTTCTGGTTCAAGGTTTCTTCCTAAGCCTCAAATAAAATTCCATCACAATTTTAAAAGCAAAACAAACAAAAAAGGATGAACAGCATTATTCTTCTATTTCTTCTTTGTGAAGATTCCCTAGTCATCCAATTCAGTGATAGGCAAGGTTAACTATTTCCTGCCAGCTTCGTTTCAAAGCATGGGAATATCCAGACACAAGGCTGTGAGTCTCACAACAAACAACATTTCCTCCTCCTGTACTGTTTCACTGAAATCCCTGGTGACTTTGTTGTCCTTTGACTCAGCTTCCCTGGTGACTACCTGCTTCATTGCTTTTCCGTTACATCCAAACCTTGAGGAGGGGGCAGCCACTGGAGGAGGGGGCAGCCACTGGAGGAGAGGGCAGCCACTGGAGGACCCGCCTTCAGCAACACTGAGACCTGGCTGACTCCGGTTCTGTTCTCTTTCCTTCCAGATTGACCTCTTCCCAGGGAATTAGTATGAGCTACAAAAAGTTCCCACCAGAGTAAGACTAACCCTCACTCAGATTTTACCTGGTAAGAGGTTAAGGTATTAACCCTTCCAGCAAGTGCTTCAAAGTCCAGAGAAATAAACGAGTCGAAGCTCACATTTATGATCTGTACCCTGGAAATCTTGTTGGCAGGATCTTGTCCTACGACCTTCAACCTCATCTGATAGGCGTCTGCTTTCTGTAGCCCCACATAGGCTTCTCCTTTTAGAGCGAGTATCACACCAAAATTTTAACTTTTTGATTCATGTTTCCTTAACATTGACGGAACTGGAAGTACAAATTGACGGAACTGGAAGTACAAATCTGGCCCTGATTTTTAGAACTCAGCCCCACTGAAATTTCTTTCAGGACACATTCACTTTGCCCCTGGCCATCTTGCTTAACTTCTCCGCTTTCACTCATTTTTAGTATCATTTCAGCTGAGTGTCTATCCGCATCTGAATATTACATCCTGGTGTCTGCGTCCCTCTACTCGACCCTATTGTCTGTGGTTGGTTTCACCATGGCTGTGTTTCAGATGCAATAATACTGAATAATTCTTCTGAGAACTTCTCCACCCGTTTCTTCATGGACAGTATCTGTGTCTTCAAATCAAACGGACCTCCTGAATCACCAATTTCCAATGGGCCAATTTTCTACAGGAATAGTTCATCTGTGGCCAACTCAGTGTGTCCATCCGGTTGCCTGCTTGGGTCCCCCCTTGAAATGTCCACGTGTACTCAACCGCCTCCATCTTTCTTCTTTTATTGTCTTCCGCTTCCAATTCTTTCAGGCGTTGTCCCCAGCGTGCCAGTGAAAAAACACTTCTCAGCAAGACCACCGGCCAGCCCTACCTTTCCGAAGCCAAGGGTCGCCCTCACTCATCTTCAGCGGCACATGGCACAGCTGATCGCTCTTTGCTTCTTGAGACCCTTTCTTGTCTTGACTCCGATCTCTCCTAGTTCTTTCCCTCCCTAGGCTGACGCTTCTTCTTGGTCTCCTTCCCCAGTTCCTCCTCATGTCAGAGATAAATGTCCCCACCTCCCGTCTCCCTTAAGTAGTCTCTCTCCTTCCTAAGATGATTTCATTCAGGGTCACACCTTTAAGTGCGTTTTACACACCAGCAACTCCCAGATTTGTATCCCCAGGCTCACCCTCTCCCCAGAGCTCCTGTTTCCAGCCACGCCCACTCCACTTGTGTAGCTAATAGACGTCTCTAAATTAACTCCCCAAACTGAGCTTTCGGCTTTTTAACTCCTCCACAGCTCCTACCAAAAATCTGCTTCTCTCTGAGTTTACACGTCTCAAGGACTGGACACTTCAAATGACTACGTCGACACCTCGACACCTTGGGAGGTGGTCCAGCCCCCTCACCTCCAGCACAGCTCTGGCTTTTTGCTACTTTGTAAACTTGTTCCTATCTGGGTGTTAAGAGCAGAGGGCCCTTGGCAATACTTTCTGTTGAGCTTTTAAAGGCTCAAACACACACACACACACACACACAAAACCCAAAGCCTGGTCCATATTTTGAAAGTTCTAAAACGAATCCTAAGTGACTTGCCTCAACTCTCTCATCCACACATGCACCCACTCACACCAGGTGCTTAGCCCATGGTGAAAGCCACCCTGCAGGCAACTTTAGCAGTGCCCTGCCCTGGGGAGGGCACTTGGACAGCTCTGCTTTTCTGCTCCCACAAGTGTTATATTAGACTCTTGTCAAATATGAACTACAGAGTGAAAAGCGTCTCCTTCTCTCCCAACCTTTTTTCTTTTTCTTTAATAACATTTCTGTCCACTGGTTAATATCATTTATAAGTGATTCTATCTGCCATTCTTTTAGCTTATGGAGATACAAATTGGTAAGAGATGTTATCTGTGATCTGAAAGTGTTTTCTGTGTGATATTAGTTTTAGGTCTCCCATTTTTCACAGAAAGAGACATTCTCTGCCGTGGGTTCATGCATCTCTAATTTTATCTGCCTTCAATTAAAAGAAAAAGAAAAGATCAGTAATGAACCCAGAATGAAAAGTTTCTACAGACAGCCGGCTAAGAAGGGATTGTTATCACATTTTTCATTTTGAGATATGCATTTAATACTCTATTTCACCACTGTGGGAGGAAAATAATCTTGCCAAGGTCCAGGGATTTGTGGCAGGGAAAATCCTGGTAAGCATTTGCCTCTTTGCAGTTATCTGCATTACTGCAAATTCCTACAAAGGCGAGAGGCTACACTCCTAGAGAGACAGAAAACAGTGCTCTGTGGGCAGCAATTCCATTTCTGGAATCACCATAGGAGTCACGGCTTATTGCTTTTCTCACAAAGCAGCTTAGAGGAAAGATGCTTCCATTAGACTTACCAGGAAGCTTGCTGCTGGATGGGATTTGAGGGGGTCATCCAAGCCCTTCCCCTGCATCCACGGATGACTCCACAGAAACGATTCACTGCAGATGAGAACATTCTCTGTTTAAATGTTTCCAGGGAACAGTCAGATCCACGTTTCCTGAGGACAATTAGAAATGATGCGTTTGGGCTTCCCTGGTGGTGCAGTGGTTGAGAATCTGCCTGCCGATGCAGGGGACGCGGGTTCGCGCCCCGGTCCGGGAAGATCCCACATGCCGCGGAGCGGCTGGGCCCGTGAGCCATGGCCGCTGAGCCTGCACGTCCGGAGCCTGTGCTCCGCAACGGGAGAGGCCACAACAGTGAGAGGCCCGCGTACCGCAAAAAAAAAAAAAAAAAAAGAAATGATGCGTTCATGATTTCTCTTTATTGCCAAGGGGA